>NC_143066.1:24565961-25181538 GCF_052426305.1 Pelodiscus sinensis
ACAAAAGACAAATAATAGAAACATAGGAGTGTAAGAAAAAGCATCTCCTGGACATGTGTTTCATAAGCATGATATGAGAAATAATTTTGTTCTTTTCTGCTCTGAGAAAGCCTCAGCTGGAGTAGTGTCCAGTTCTAGATGAAACATTTCAGAAAGATGTGGACAGATTGGACAAAGTCCAGAAGAGAGCAACAAAAAAACAGAAAATATGACCTATGAGAAAAGATAGAAAAGCCTGGGTTTGTTTAGTCTGGAGAAAAGAAGGCTGAGGAGGACATGGTAACAGTTTTAAAATACATAAAAGGTTGTTACAAGGAAGAGAAAAAATGTTTTCATTAACCTAAAGCTAGGAGAAGAAGCAGTGGACTTAAATAGCAACAGGAGAAGTTTAAGACACAAGGAAGAACTTCGTGTCAGAATAGTTACACACTGGAATAAATTGTCTAGAGAGGTTGTAGAATCTCCATCATTACAGGTGCATCAGGGATGGCCTAGATCAGGGGTGGGCAAGAGACACTCCCCAGGCTGCATCCATCCCACCAAGCCAGTTGTCCAGCCCACAGCCACCCTGCAGATCCCCCATCCCCAAATCAATCTAGACCTGGGGATGGGGAAGCCTGCCAAGTCTCCTCCTGCTGACAATGAACTGCCAGTTGTTCAGAACAGCTGGCAGTTCACTGTAGGTGCGGCGCATCCCTTGTAGGGTAGGGGCTGGGAGCAAAGACTTCATGAGCTACCCTGCCTCCAAGCCTTGATTGGCCTGAGGGCGGGGGGGGGGGGGGAGAGTATGAAGTCTCCTCCCACCGTCAGGGACACATGGTGCCTAGAGGGAACCGCCAGCTCTTCTGAACAGCTGGTGGTTCTCTCTAGGCGACAGGGGGGTGGGAGGCAAAGACTTCATGTGCTCCCCCATCCCCAGGCCAGTCATGGGAAGTGTCCTGGCCCTGCCCCTTCTGGGGCATCACTGGGCCACTTTAAAAATTTGTGAAGTGGCCCCCCTTCTAAAATTATTGCCCACCTCTAGCCTAGATAATACTTAGCACTGCCTTAAGTACAGGAGACTGGACTAATTAACCTTTCAAAGTCTCTTTCAGTCCTACACTTCTATGATTTTGATTCAGACTGCTATTCCTACTCCAGTAACTTTCCTAGAGGCTATAGAATCTTCTGAAGAAAGTTATCCCTCTTTCTCATAATAACAGACCTAGCAAATTGTCTAACATTATAGATGGGGGTGAAGATGTTCCCTCCCAACTGTTTTAAGTAACCAGCTTACTTCCTGAACCAAGCTATTTAATTACTTTTAGTTTTATTTATTAACATATTATTAAATTATCTAGATCTATTTTTTAAATCTGGCCACAGTCTTTGCTTTGATTTCTGTCCTAATAAATGACAAAAAGACAATCTAGATTTAGATTGTACAGTAATTGAGTCTCACATCCCCTTAGTAAAATAGCAACCTTTTCGTTTTTGATTAAGGGTCCAATCCTGGAGGCATTAAAGTCAGTGGTAAAGTTCCTATAGACTTCATTGGGAGAAGAACTGGACCATGTTTGATGTAATTCTTTTATGTGCAAAATTAAACCAAATCCTCCAAGGATTTCATGTTTCTATGTTTTTGCAGATTAATATTCAGAGAGGGCTGTTTCGCTTCCGGTTTGGGGAGCCTTCTGCACAGATGAACTGGGTTCATGTACAGAACCTTGTACAAGCTCATATCCTGGCTGCTGAAGCACTTACCTCTGAGAGGAACTACATAGCTGTAAGTAAAAAGGAAAAAAAATACCCAGCAACACCCTATCGAGTTTAAAATGAAAATAGCTATAATCAGAACAGAACCATAGTAATGGTCACTCAGGTTCATCAACAGGGAGGGCAAAGAGGGCAACTGTACCAGGGCCAGTCAATTCGAAAGAGCCACCACCACCACCTCACACCTTTTAAATTGCCCCCAGAGTCACCAGAATTAGCTGCCCCCCAGCCCTTCTTCTTACCAGCATGATTAATTGCACAATTAATAGCAATTATTTTTTAATCTCTTGGCAGCTCCAGGTGCTATATTTATAAAATCAGTACAAATATTTAAAGAGAGAATGAAAACATGTCACTCCATACCCAGTATCATGTTACCTCAGCAGTCTTTTCTCTGTCTCTTTAACAGAGTGGTCAGGCATACTACATAAATGATGGCGAGAATGTCAACCTTTTTGAATGGATATCTCCACTAGTATGTACAACACGTATATTTATTTCAAATACAATACAATGTATGTAGAAAAACTGTAGGCCCACAATTTGAAAACTGTGCATGCAAATGTGGATGCAAAAATTAGGGAATTCTGTGTATATATTCCTTTTTATGTATAAATTTCATAAGTTCAACTTATGTGTACACATTGGCAGTTTTGCATGCTCATCTCAGGTTCAAGAGTACCTTTCCAAAAGTTAGTCCTTAATAACTAATTGAAGACAGAACAATGTGTACCAGAATAAGCAAAAGCTACCTTTTTGATGTATTTTTAGATTCATATCTGATCCTTCCTTCCTACTGACACCAGGAGAAGTTTTGGGTTCACAAAGAATGTAGGCTCAGGCTACTATTCTGTGATGCAAATAAATTTTCCGTTAATTACTTTACTATTAATGATTTGCTAAAAATCATAACATTTTAACACTATAAAATGAAAAATCCGTGTATCATGACTGTGACATTAGGACCAAAGAATACAAAATGCATTTTGCTCACATACACTGCTATTTCAGATTAATGTAATTTCTTACATTTGTCATGTAACTGTGTTTCGAAAATGTGAGAAGGAAAATGGTAAAATAACAATAAAAACAATAACAATGAACTGATTTTAAAAAATCCAATCTTATATTTTATCTGTTCATATTTCCATATTAAGGATGTAAAATCCCATTTAATTGGTTATTTGGTTAAACATTATGGCTTTGTCTACATTGCAGGGTTTTTACGCAAGAAGCTTTTTTGCAGAAGAGATCTTCGCAAAAATTTCTTGCGCAAAAGCACGTCCACATCGCAAAAGCACATTGATGTGCTTTTGTGCAAGACAGCATCCACACTGCATGGATGCTCTTGCTCAAGAAAGCTCTGATTGCCACTAATAGAATGGCCATCAGAGCACCTGTGCTTTTTCTGATAGGCTCTTTTTGCGCAAGAAACCCCTGTGGATCGTCCACACCTGCCTTTTTGCGCAAGAGCTGTAGTGCAAAAAGGAGTTATTCCTCGTGGGGAGAGGAATAACTCTACCAGCAAAAGCCCTTTGTCCTGTCAATTTACTGTATTTTTTTTTTTTTGGTGCAAAAACACACTTGAGGTGTGGACACTCCGCCGGTTTTTGCACAAAAACCTTGTAGTGTAGACATAGCCTGTTTAACTGGTTAACCAAGTATAGGGGGTGCACGCAGGGGAGGCTGCTCTAGCTGATGCCAGGTTGGAGCAGCCCCCCTGCCACAGGCAGGGGCTGTTCCAACCTGACCAGAGAAGTTCCTGCCTGCAGGGCACTGGGGCTCCCTGTGGACAGAGTCTGCTCCACTGGAGCAGCCCCTGCCTGCAGGGCATCCAAGCCCACCGCGGATAGGGGCTGCTGCAGATGACCAGAGCAGCACTTGTCCACAGCAGGCCCACTGCAGGACTGGAGCAGCTCCCCTGCCTGCAGCAGTCGGGGAGCTGCTCTAGCCCTCACCAGTTAATGGTTAACCGTTTAACCATTCACATCCCTATTTCATATACACTTTCTGCACCGATATAGACATACGTGAATTAATCTCGCTTTTGTTATTATTTTTCAATCCCTTTCAGTTTGAAAAATTAGGTTGCAGTCAGCCCTGGATCCGTGTTCCTACTTGTCTCGTTTACATAGCAGGTCAAATATTTTATTTTATCTTTCTGGCTATCCTGACCACCCTGCTCTGAAAACATCAGGGCCTTTGCCCTGGCTTGCTGGAAGAAGGCAGTGGTGCTTTGGCAGATCTAGGGTAGGAAGGAGGGAGAGGGGAGGGCAGGGTCAGATGACTGTTTTGCGGGGCCCCGGGCAGCATAACTCCGCCTGGCCCCCCCTTTGCCTCGGCGCATGCGCTGTGACGCCATGCACATGCGCGGTGGCGCTACAGTGCATGCACGGGGCTTTTTTAAGCGTGGGGCCGGGGGCGGCCGCCCCGTTCGCCCTGCCCTATATCTGCCCCTGGGGGAGGGTAAGGTGAGAAACTGCTGCAAAAAGGAGGGTGGTAGTCAGCTTTGCAGCAATGACTCAGGAACGTAAGGTAGAAGGTTTTAAAGCTGCAAGCCCTGGCATTGGAAACCCCTTTCTCCAGGCAGTAGGCAATGGATTTGCTGGAGAAACTTGGATAGAAAAAGAGGGGAAGCTGGTGGAAGCCCCTTCCCCAGTAATTACAGGGGTTACCCACCCTATACATTGTTATCTGCTGGAAAATCCAGGCATCTGATAATACAGTTGCAACCTGATTAAATCCATATCAGGTCGCTCCTGTCCTTCTTTCGCTATGGCTGGACAAAGCCCTCATCTCCACTGTATCTGAATGCCAAGCTTTGGTTTATTATGGTTTTTTACTTTGTCTCTTGAGTTTTTGCTCCCATGACATTTTGGAAAATGTAAAATTGAACAATTTTAAATTGTGCAATTCCAAAAGTAATTTTTTCACTAGCTTTGTGTGACTGTTTGGTTTATATGACACATACTGGTAAAATTCACCCATATGAAGAAAGCCAACACAAGATTTATCCATCATTTCATTACCGCCTAAAATCTCAATAGGGATTAAGTGGGAATTAAGGGTTGTATGAGCCTTGTGCAGGCTTCCTGAATGAAGGTAAAGTTCACTATGACTGTGTCTATACAGCAGCGTTACTTTGGAATAATGTCAGTTATTCCGAAATAATATAGTGCATGTCTATACAGCAAGGTTACGTCTACATTGGCAAGATTTTGCGCAAATACTTTTAACCCAAGAGTTTTTGCGTTAAAGTATTTGCACAAGAAAGCATCTACACTGGCATGTGCTTTTGCACAAAAGCATCCATGCCAGTGTAGATGCTCTCTTGTGCAAGAAAACTCTGATGGCCATTTTAGCCATCAGGCTTTCTTGCGCAAGATATTCATGTTGCCTGTCTACACTGGCCTCTTGCGCAAGAACAGTTGCGCAAGAGGCCTTTTTCCTGAGCGGGAGCATCATAGTTCTTGCGCAAGAAGCACTGATTTCACACATTAGAACATCAATGTTCTTGCGCAAGAACTCCCCGCCAGTGTAGACAGGCAGCATGTTTTTGTGCAAAAGCAGGCGCTTTTGCACAAAATCATGCCAATGTAGACACAGCCCAAGCCCATTATTTCAAAATAAATTAGAAATAATGGGCTTCTGTAACCCTCATTGTATGAGGAGTAAGGGAAGTCGGGGGAAGAGTGCTCTATTTCAAAATAACTGTTGTACAGATAGTGCCAAAAGTCAAAATAAGCTATTTCAACTTAAGCTACGCAATTAGTGTAGCTCCAGTTGTGTAGCTTATTTCAAGTTTATCCCTGCTGTGTAGACGTGCCCCACATGAATGTAAAAAATTACAAGTAAAAACGTTGACCTCATATACTCTGGAATTGATATTTCCCTTGCAACGCTGAATTCTGCAACCGTGTGCATCCCAAACTCCACAATGGCTGGTTATCACTATGTTTTCCCAAAGCCTTGTCATTATTTAATCAATCTACCAGGTCCACATTCAGTCATGCAGACCCTTTATTCATACAAGTAATCCCAGCTAGGCCTCTACTTTATGGTGCGAAAATAGCACCAAATCCAAACCATCCTATTGAAGCCAGGAGTGCTACTGACTTCAGTTCTTTTGTTCACAATTCCTTAGGCATTTACATTTTCTTTAACATTACATACATGAACAGTGATACAAAATAATAATAGCTTAGTTGTTTAACCGTTATCTTAAGTAGTAACTCTGTTTCACAGCTACAACAATGGAATATCTGCACTTGGCATTGAGCCCAATAATGGAATTTACACCTTTGCTGACCAGAAATGAGGTAAAATATGTATTTTATAAAAGTATCTAATTAAAATGTGCTGGAAGCATGTTATATGCTACATGTGCTGGAAGTATGGGACACTGTAATACAACACATCTCACCGCCACAGCACCTCCTGCTGGACCCTCAGGAATTAGCTCAGTTCAACCCAGGAGCACCCACTTCCAGCTGATGTCTCTCCTACTGTATCCTGATTGTGTAGTGGTTCTGCCACCTTACATTAGGAGCCGTGTCCTTCCAAACCATGACACTTCCCCCTCTGGTACTACCTGCTGCAGTGTTCTTACACTCTGGGATCCTCCCCTTCAGGGAACCCCCCACCCTCCTATGCCCACCTTGCCTCAGTGACCCTACTGCCAGTCATCATCTAGCCCAGGGGTGGGCAATAATTTTTGCCCAGGGGCCACTTTAAAAATGTTTGAATTAACCCCGGGCCACCCCAGAAGGGTGAGGGCTTAAATGGGATGGGGCAGGGCTACCCCACCCCCAAACTATGACTGGTCTGCAGGTGGGGGAGCCCATTTGCCCCCCTTCCCACTAGGCACCCATGCCTTGCAAGAGGCTTGGCATGCTCCCCCACCCCCAGGCTAAACAGGGCCTGGGGCGGGGGAGCACAGGAAGCCTCCCGCCCTGAAAGGAGCACATGGCACTTTGATTGGCCTGGGGGTGGGGGAGCGCGTGAAGTCTTCTCCGCTCTCCCTCGCCCCCTCCCCCCCGCGAGCAGTATGCAGCGCTTTGAAGTGCCACGTGCTCCTGGCAGGGTGGGAGGAGGCTTTGCATGCTCCCCCACCCTCAGGCCAACTAAGGGCAGGGGAGCAGCAGGGCCTCCATGAGTCTAGGGTTGTAGCAGTTGGCAAACTTGTAGGGTTGCCAGGTGTCTGGTTTTCGCTCAGACTGTCCATTATTCGGGTCCCCCATCCGGTTAAAAAAACCTGAAAATACCGGTGTTTTGGGTTTTTTTGTGCGGGGGAGGTGTTCAGTATTTTTTGTTAAACCATCTGGCAACCCTAAGCTCTTGGGAGATACATGTTCATTTCCATGCTCTGCCACAAGCTTCCTGTGTGACTTTGGGCAAGCCAATTTTGGATCAGATTTCTGAGGCACCTAAAGATGCAGATAGGCATCTATTGGGATTTTCAAAAGCACCCAGATGCAAGCACACTTCTGAAAATCCCACTAGGTGATTATTTTTATCTTTAGGTATCTAAATACTTTTTAAAATCTGGTCATTACTCTTCCCTCCGTTTCCCATGCTTCCATCAGGTACTGTGAAGATAAATATTCTAAAGATCGTGGGGCACTCAGATATTATGGCAATGTAGAGCCCCTGAAGTATGGTGAATGGATGGAGGGAGGACACCTGGCTAAGAATACAGCAGCACCAGCAACAGATGCTGCTGGAGAGGGTCTGAGCACCCTGTGTAGATGTCCAAAAGGCTGGAAAATAGCAGCCTCTGCCTCTTCTGTAGACTCCCAAGACCTTCCATTTGGGAGGACAATTTGAAGGAGAATGTGAGATATGTCCATGGGAACATACCATTTCACCAAAAGTTATTTTTAATTTGAGAATTTGCTGTCCTGTCATATACCATACTACCAATCATATAGTTACAGAGTTTTTCTTCATGGCTCAGAATGTATGTTATTTTGCCTTGTAGGTGCAGAACATTGCTGTGACTCACACATTCCAAATAGACAAGGCACGTAACCAGCTAGGTTATTATCCAAAGAAGTTCACATTTGCTGATTCCGTGGACCATTTCATTAAAACAAGACCAGAAAACCAGAATCATCACGTCTTCCTTAAAATCATACTTTCCTTAATTGGCAGCTTTCTAAGTTTGATATTTCTTTCTTTTACTTTGCAAGACTTTTCAATTATGCATTTTTTCAAAGAAAACCAACACTAACTTATGTTCCCTGAGCATTAATAAACTGGCTTGTAATCAGTCACAGTAGTCCTCAGCTCACATGGGCTGCATTAGTTTGCATCAGTTATTAGCTCCAATGTAATAGGATTTTTTTTTAGGCTTAAACTAAAAAATACAGCACATCAGCAAACCTTCTTAAAAGGTTACAATAAAGTATAGTAAAGTCAGAAGGCCAAAGATGATCACCAATGACAAATGCAGGAATCAGAGCTGTCGGGTCTATTTGTTTCACACTAAAAAGGCTTCTTTCCAAACTGCTTGTTGAAGTGGATGACACACTAGAAGAGAAAGGGCTACAATAAATCTGCAGTCCTGCAGCAACAAAAACAAGCATCTAGAATAAGGAGAAATATTAACCAGACCTGTTGCCAATGCATGTTTTTGTGAGGAATACAGAGAAGCTGGAAAATAGAACAATGAAAGTGACAAATAGATTCATGTAAACAATACACAATGCATACAACCTGTACAGAAAAGAGACATGCAATGTAATTTCTTCTGTAAATTAATTGTATTGTGATACTGCATAAGAGGTGAAATAAAAGTGTACTTAAAATTCAGCATGTATTAAAGCTCTTGCACACAAAGTGACCTTTATTAGTACCCCTTCATAATATCTCACAACACCAGCTTTGAAGTTTAGTAAAGCTCCATAGTAGTCACTGGCCTCTAACTGACTTCCGTCAAATTTCTTCCCATTGGGCCTACTTTCTGCTTGTTTAAAGATTTTTAGAGTGAAATGGCCATCTAAATCGCTTAAAAATGTTCTATAATATATTGTAATCGGAATCCAACTCTCTATATTTAGCAATATCTATCTGTCTGTGAGTCCCTTTGTTCAAGAACTTCTCACCAACAGTAAGCACTAGGACCACCAAATTTGGTATGCAGCTTCCTCTTATCCTAATTTAAAGCAAACACACCCCCAGGCTGGAAGCACTAGCAGGAGGCTTGTGTGGTCCTCCTTGCCCCCAGCCCAGCCCAGGGAAATACCAGTGGGCAACCTGCATGCCCCCTCCTCCAGGGAGTGTGGGTGGGGGAAAGGACATGTGGCAGCCAGCAGCTGCTCTCCATGGCAGGCCCGGGGAGCACCAGTGGGCAGCCTGGGCAGCCCCTACAACCGGCCAGCCCCAGTAGGGTTGCCAGATGGTCTCCCAAAAAATACCAAACACGCGGGCTAAAAATTTTTGTTGAGCAAAAAAAAAAGAACATGCGTGTCGGGCAAACAAACAAACAAATCCACCCTGTCCAACTTCAGCACGCAACCACAGGAGGCGCCACCAGGCTTCCGTATGGTGCCCAGCCAGAAAAAAAAAAACAGAAAATACAGGACATTACGCATGTCCGGTATTTTCTGATTTTTTTTTACCAGGCAGAGGGAACAAAAACCACAAGTGATCCACCCCCTCTTGCTCATTCCCAGCGTTTGGCAAACAGAGACCAGAGACACGTCACTGCTCGACTTTGCAGGATATTGGGGTGTCTGTCAAAGCACCCTGGGATGAAGTGGAGGATTGAGGGGGGCTCACAGGGGGAGGTTGTGAGAAGCCACTTGGGGGGGGGTCGGGGGCTCGCAGGGGCAGTTGTGGGGTCTCTGAGGGGGGAGCTGTGGGGAAGGAGGGCTCACAGGAGCTGCCTGCCCAGGGCGAGGACCTGGCACCCACACGTCCTGCATGTCTCTGAGCTTGCATGGTGCTCCAGACGCGGCTGCCAGGTCTGTGTGCGGGGCGGGTCCCAATCCCGGTCAAGCCAGAGCTCTCCCACTGCAGGGACCTGAGCAGTGGGTCTGTGTCTTGTGCCGGAGGTGGGGCCCAGTGACATCGTCGCAGGGCCGGGGCAGCCACTGGCCACAGCTGGAGTCTAACGGGCTGAGCCCCTGGCAGGAATTCCTTCTAGTTGCTAGCAGAAGCCGGATCGAACTCCTAGCCACTCCCCCCATCCCCGCCCCTGCCCCCCACCCAGCTTTTGCACGCGATCACAGGCTCCCAGCACCATTCGTGGCCCCGCATCCCAGTCACTCCCCCGCCCCTGCCAGGCTTCCATCACATGCCCAGCCGGAAATTCAGAAAATATCAGACATTGCACATGTCCGGTATTTTCTGAATTTTTTTTACCAGACAGCTTGAAAACTGGACTGTCTGGTAGAAAACCAGACACCTGGCAACCCTAAGCCCCAGAGCCTCGGCCGTCACCTCTACCCCTGCCTTGAGCCTCCAGCTGCTCCCCTGCGCTCTCCCTCCTCCCAGCCTCCTGCCCTAACTCCTGCATCTCCCATCCCCTGCCCTGATCCTCTCCTCATCTCCCAACTCCGACTTCCACACCCCCTCACATCCCCAGCTCCCTACCCTGAGTCCTGCCTCAGCCCCACCATTCTGACTCCTGCACCCCCCACTCCTCAAACAGAAACTTTCCTCTGACCACAGCAATCCCTGAAACCCTCAGGAGGGCTATGACTAAAAAGTAACAGTCAGTGGCTAATTTACTTTTTCCAAGTAACGTTTGTGGGGCCATTCTTGCACTGGCTGGCTGGTCCATTCACTCTCCTCTACCATCCCTAGGATGCAGACATGCAGAGAATGCTGCTCTCAAATGTGATGGGGATCATGATAGTACCTACCCAAGGTGTCTAAACCCCCCACTTTGTGGTATGCTCTAATAATATACTAGCTGCAATAAGCTAGTGAAAAAGGTCGGTAAGCACTATTCTCTTTTGAGTGACATGGTAAAAGTCAATATTTTATCCAGTGCAATTCCCTTCCTACCTTCTCCAATCCTTTGCAGGGACCCCTTTCACAACACCATGTCATTTCAGGGTCTATGGTCTTTTCAGAAAGTTCTTTGCCAGAACCATATACGCAGTAAAGAGCAAGAGGTTTCCATGAGGAAAGAGAGACAGCCACAAAAATTAAGAAATACAAAGCAGACACAATACCAGAGAGGGACTATACCCCGCTTCCTTCTCGATTGCGCTTAGGAACACTATTATGCACGATGACGCCGCCTCCGGCACAAAATTAACTCTCTTCATTAGAAACAAATCTAAACTACTAATGGGAAACACAAAAATGGCCAAACCTGCAAATAAAAGTTTGCTTGGCAGCGGTGGGATTCGAACCCACGCCATCGAAATGACTGGAGCCTAAATCCAGCGCCTTAGACCACTCGGCCACGCTACCACCTGATTTCTTGGGTGACCTTGAGGACTATATAGACAGGACGCGTGTTGCCTCGGCGCTTTCCCTCGCCCCTCCTTTTCCAGTTGTGCAGCCGGATTTAATAAGCCGCCAGCCGCTCAACGAGGCGTTTGCTCCGAAGAAAGGAGGAAGCAAAGGCAGCGGGTTGTGCACAGGGAAGGGAGCTCCCGGGGAGGAGGCTGGCTGGGGAGGCGAGGCGGGGGCGGGGGAGCAGTGCACAGCACGGGACCAGCCTTTGGGGGGAGCGGGGCAGCGGCTGCAGAGATTTGCCCGGCGGCTCCTAGGGCCTTTTCAGCGCGCGGGCTGCTGTGCGGCATCAGCCAGCAGGTGGCGCTGCGGCCGCGCCTCTCTCCCGGCTGCCGCTGACTCTAGCCCCATGCGCACGTGCCCTGGCCCGTAAGTGCCTTTCCCAGGGACGTGTCAGCCCAGCTCGCGTCTCGCGCTCCACCCAGCGCCGCAGGGTGTCGCCACGTCAGCAAAACCCGCACGTCGGGATCTTTGCCCGGCCGGTTGCATCACAGGCTCCCCCGGGGGCGTTTTGACGCTGTCACAGCAAAGCAGCAGCCAGTCCAGGCCTCCCCGGGAAAAGGAGATTTCGTCTGTGGTGGGAAAGGTGCGCGCCCCCAAACACGGGTGACGATGCTCTTCTTGATTGATAATGTATTAGGATTTCTGCAGCCACCTCGGGGCCAGCTTTCGGTTGCTTTTTCTATTTCTCTGCCGTCCACCGCTGGAGCTAAGCGGATGTTGCATTTTGTTCCAAATGAACTAACATTTCGCTTTTTACCGGAACCGAAAACGCGCCTGAAATGTTCTAACTTCTGCCATTAGTCTCTTTTAACTTAAAACAACAACTGAAGAGTGGTTTGGGGTTCTTTTCCGTATCATACAATACAAGGTGTTTCCCCTTAGATAATTCTCAGCCAGCAGTGACTAATCAGCCTATAAACCAACAGCAACTGTTACTGTGTTTACACTGGCCGCTTCTTGCGCAAGAACATCTTGCGCAAGGGTTCTTGTGCAAGAATTCTTGAGCAAGAACATGTCCACATTGCTGTGTGCCAGATGCGCTTTTGCGCAAGAGCATCCATGGCAGTGTGGACGCTCACTTGAGCAAGAAAGTGCTGATAGCTATTTTAGCCATAGGGCTTTCTTACGCAAGAAGTCACTGCCACTCGTCCACACTGCCCTCTTGCACAACAGAGCTTACACCTGTTAGAAAAGAGCATAGCTCTTGTGCAAGAAGCTCTCTTCTACCACGCTTTACTGTAAATCTTCTTACAGCAAGAGCAGGTGGGCAGTGTGGACGCTCTGCGGAAGAACAGCTGTTGTTGCTCTTCCGCAAGAACCCACCAGTGTAGACATAGCCTTAGTTTATAAGGGAAACAGTTGTTTATTCTTAAATATAGCCTGGGTAGGGGCTGCTACAAGGACATGTTTATTTCCCTCTTTACTGCTGCTTCACAGAGCTCTGTCCCTTTCCTCTTCTTTGCTGAACTGAAGCAAAATGTCAGGCTGTTGCATGGTGGAAGATCAGAAATGCTGCTCTTTTTCTCTCTCCCTTATAGCTTTAAAGCCCAAGTGGATCCCTCCCAACAAAACAGAAGCATTTAAAATACATTTGTATTTTCAGTCTCTCAGATGCATACTCTAATGGCTGCTCATTGCTGTGAGGTACACTTTTTTTATACATAACTAGTACATTTACCCAGCACTGCTCAGGTCCTTAAGGGCTCAGGGCAGGGGGTGTCAGGAGTCAGGACCGGAAGAGTGAGGAGGGATTCTGGAAAAGGAGTGTGTGTGTATGCAAGTAGGCACAGAAAATCCTTCACCCCAGAGATTCATACCAGGACTTCTTACTCTGGAGCAGTCTTGGAAAGAGGAGTGCACCCCCACCCCCACCCCGTTTCACCTGCCTGGGGATTCTGTCTCTTTTCTGTATAGTTTTATGAGATGCAGTCCTATTTTGGGCACATCCTGTTTTCCTGGCATAACCAAACCCTTACCTTGCTTTTAAGTTAAAAGCTGCATACCGAATTTGGTTGTCATAGTTCTTACTGCTTAGGAGTTCTTGAAGGAACAAGAACAATAAATAGTAAATGTGCAGTTCCAACATTTGTTAAGTTTGCTCCTTCTCAGCTGCAGATTTCTACCAGGCTTCTAATTTCCATGTAGCATTTATCCTTTTGGCTTTTCTGTGGAGAATTACGTATGCCACCTCCTGAATTTGTATGAGGCACATGCTCTTTAAGCAAATAATTACTTCATATGTTAACACACATCCTTAAACAAATAATTACTTCATGACTGAGGGAGGAAACCCAAGCCCTTCTGCATTGGGCTTAGTCCCAGGCCTGAGACCTGCTGCCTGGAGCTGAAGCCTTCAGACTCTGGGGTTGGCCTTGGGCAATCAATGGCAGTCAGGCTTCAGCCCTGGGCCCCAGCAAGTCTAAGCCAGCCCTGATGACTCCCTCAAAGGGTGGTTGCAACCCACTTTGGGATCCCAACACAGAGTTTGAGAACTGCTGGTGTAGTATATATCCTGGTTACTGCTGGGCAAATTCACAACTAAACTCATAACCAGGTAAAATTCATCAGCTTTCATATCTCTTTACACTCTTGTAACTCATAAAAAGATTTGGTAAAGTTCATACTTTTTTGTATGATTTAAAATTGATGGCTTTCCATCAAAATCATGGCAAATTCATGGTTTCAAGGCGTTTCCTCCATGAATCTGGGTGAAAACAGGTGGTTTTGATTTACTTTTTTTTTAAAGATGTGGCATCGGGAAGTTCCAACTGAAGCCTTGGATTTACCATGCTGATTTAAGCCAATTAAAATGGTGGCCCGAACAGTTGTGTTTTGTATAGAACCAGATCTGAAATTTTCTGGCATGTCACCCACCCGGTATTGTCTTCACTTGGAGAGCCAATTCGATAATTCTGTAAAGCAGATGCATCTTCCATCGACTTCAGTAGGCATATTAACAAATATAACCAGAGCTGAAGTTGTGTGGTGGATGCATGTTTCAGTTTCATTATCATGGGACAACATGAGCAGTTGTATCTTTGTGATTGCTGCAATTCCACTGGAAACTGATACAGCTATTTTTTGTGTTGAGGGAGCTAATAATTAACTCTGTACTAATGTTGTACTAAATACCAGCTCTCTATCTATACCATTGGTCTGTAATCTGAGTGTCTGCATTCCACTACAATAAATGTATGTGGTGAGAGAGACAATACCAAGTGAAGCTATAAGCATGTACACTATGAATGGAAAATAGGGGTAGCTGTATTAGTCCATAACTTTAAAAACAATGATTAGCCCTGTGACACTACTTAGAGACTAACAAAAATATATATAGTATGTGATGTAGTGTTGGTACCTTGCTGGTTGCTATGCTGGGCGATGGGCTGTGGGTGACCTCCGCTGGCGGCTGTTTGTAGCATGGCCCAGCAGGACAGGGGATGAGTCATTATGCAAGGGGCTCCCAACCTGTTGGACCAGTTGCCTCCCAGGGAGAGAAACAAAGGAAGGAGGGGAGGCCAGCGCTGGCTGGGGGGCAGGGCTGGAAGGGACCTTTTAGTTCTGTCTGGTATCATGGAGGAAGCAGCCTAAGCAATGGCTGGGATTTAGGGGCCCAGTCTCCCCCATCTCAAGGGGGGCTGAGGCATCCTAGGCCTGCCCTGTAACCAGATTACATCTATGCTGTGCTGTATCCTGGAGAAGCAATAAACTCCTTATATTCTACTGGCTGGCAGAGTCTGTTCGTGCCACTACGGGGGTGCAGGAGGAGGGGGAACCCCGATGTGCCGCCACATAGTATCATGAGCTTTTGTGGGCAAAATCCACATAATCAGATGAGCTGGAGAGGAAATAAGAGGAACCCAGTATTTGTAACAGAAAAAGGAGGAGGAGAAAAAAAGGTACCTGCCATTTGTAGATCAGGGGCTAATCAGGCTAATTGAGTGGGCTGGAAGTGTCCCATACTTAGCTTTTGATGTAAATGAGTTAAATGTAGGGAAGGCATTTAAATGAGTTAAATGTATGAAAAAAGTAAGATTTATGGCCCAGCATGTTAAGCTTAGAAAAACTGATGGATACATCCTTAAGAACAAGGGTGCTTAGGGAATTAAAGAATTTGATGGCAATTTTGTGCTTGAAATTTTAAAACAAATCGGCTACGTCTACACTGGCGCGTTCTCACGCAAAAACTCTTTTGCGGAAGAGTTCTTGTGCAAAAACTCTTCCAGAAGAGAGCGTCTACACTGGCATGTGCTTTTGCGCAAGAGCATCCATGCCAGTGTAGATGCTCTCTTGTGCAAGAAAGCTCTGATGGCCATTTTAGCCATAGGGCTTTCTTCTGCAAGAAATTCATATTGCCTGTCTACACAGGCCTCTTGCACAAGAACAGTTGCACAAAAGGGCTTATTCCTGAGCAGGAGCGTCAGAGTTCTGGCACAAGAAGCCCTGATTTCATACATTAGAACGTCAGTTTACTTGAGCAAGAACACGTGGCCAGTGTAGACAGGCAGCAAGTTTTTGTGCAAGAGCAGCCGCTTTTGCATGAGATCGAGCCAGTGTAGACACAGCCATCTAGTTTCAAATTGCTCTGCAAGTTTGATATTGTCTGCAGTAGCTGTCTGATACTGTCTGCAGTATACTCTCAGGTACTGTTTCCCTTTTTAATGAGTAATATGCTGCCTTCATAGAGGAGTAGTATATTCTACTTTCAGGACATTAATTTGCTAAGTTGCCACTAGAAATTAATTTTAATGCTCTCAAGATATAATTGAATAAATTAAACATGAAGCTCATATGCTGTAGTAAAAACAATTATTTATAATATTATTTATTTGCAGTCCTAAACTGTATCCAAAACTCACACCTCATTAAGGAAAATGTGGTGAAAGAAAGGGTGAATGTTGCATTTTGCTGCTACTGTTGGGTTGGATTGTCCCCCTAAATCCATAGTTCTCTTCATGCAGACGGAAGGCTGAGCTGCCTCCCTGTTCTGGAGAATATGTGAAAAGAAGCTGGTCATATCAGGACAGTGTTTATCAGCTGAGTGTTGCAACTCCTCCACACCCTTCAGGAGTCACGTTATAAGGAGGGTTGTGAAGCATTGGAAATTCTATTACAATTCTAAAGCAAAAAGAAAAAAATGTCCACCATTACTTTGGGGAGGCTGAAATGTTCAATGTTTCTGAAGTTAAATATAGTAGTTATAAGTGTACGTTTCTACTCTTATTACTATAATAATTGTAAGGAGAAGAAGCAGTTCCCAAACTGAAAAGGTTGAGGGAACACTAGCTTAGTGGCTCGGGAGTTCACACCTCTTGTGGAGTTATTTCAGATTATATCTGAGACTGCACACATACAGTATCCTGCATTGGGTCACATTCAGACTATAACCACACTATATATTTAAATGAATTTCAATTTGTAACCAATTCCTGGTATGGTTGGCTCTAAATGTGGCTGTATCCATACATTACTTGGCTAACATTCAGTAATTAAGTCTCAGAGGTGTAGCCATGTTAGTTGGTAAAGTGAGTTTTGCCCACGAAAGCTCGTGATACTATACATATATGTTTGTTAGTCTCTACGGTGCTTGTTTTTTTTTAAAGTTGTTTTTATTCAGTAATTATCTGTGATTCATCCTTGCTAATGGTAAACTTCTCATTTTTATTGCAATGATGACAGCATGTTTTTCCTACAACTGTGCCTGTATATTAATAATAATAATTTGACACATCCTCCTTCCTCTGAGCTTTCTGCAGTAGGACATCCCAGAGTGCTTTGCTCAACAAGCTGCTGGTACAGTGGTGCTCTGGTATATCTTCCAGTCACTCATTCCCTGGCACTGTGGAATTGTTCTAAATTGAATAGGAGCTCTGGCTGTGCAAAGAGGATTTGACTAGTAAATGATTAAGGTGTTTGGGTCCCTACATAAACACAGTTGCAATATGGTGTGAATGGGGAGGGGGAGGGGTGTCAAAAGATTATCTTCACAAACAAGAAATGCTGGAAATGTATTTGCTTTAATTAAAGGATATGTTTTGCAGAAAATGAGACTCCCGGAGGTTGTGTAGTGGAGGTAGCATCAATAAATAGCATAATCTAGCTGCTGCTGCTTTGGGAGTTTTATATGAAAAGGCATACAGTACTTTATCTGTCATCCAAATTGCAGGGATCCTGAAACCAGAATATCCCAAGATACATACACACATATATGCATTTTTTCCTAATCCCCAGTTAAGGTGGGGTCTTTTTTAACTAGTTAATTTGGTTTTGGAGGAGGATTCAGCTCTGCATATTGCAATAAAATATTAGTTGCAGCATTCGCATCAGAGCAGTATTTGCTCTCTCAATTCTGGTTGGGCTTCTGGGCCTATCAGAGAAAACCAGATAGTGTGCAGTTCTCCCAAACTGCATGTGACATCACAAAAGGCAGTAAGTAATGATTCTGTAACTCACTCTAACTCATGATACATTACTCACATGAGTAAGTGCTCAGCGCGAGTAATGGTTGCAGAATCTGACCCTTAGCAGATGCCCACTGAATATAATGAAGCCAGAATTTTTTTGCAGGAATAATGTTGCAATTTTTTCAATGGCTTGCAACTCATAAATAGGCTTTTACTCAAACATTACACCAAATTGAGTTTTGGGCAGTGATTGAACATGGAAAATGTCAGCCCAGCAAGCAAATGTTTTAGAAAATTATGAGTAGGTACTGGGTGTTATAATGGAGACTGTTTTGCAATTTTATTTATAGTGTGTAACCCTGTATCACTTCTCCTGGATAGATGAAATTAAAAGCACACACGCATACAGTACATTTGACAGGTTGAACTAAATATAGGGAGAGCAAAGTCATTTTTACAGACAACAGTTAGTGCAATTAGTAACTTGTATTCTGATACTGAGAAACCATGGAAAGGAACATGTTCGAAATTGGAAAATAAAAGAGAGATCAAGATGGTTGCTGCATTCAGAAATCATGCTGATAAGAAAGAAGACAACAGTAATTTTATTAACCACATAAGCATACAATTCAGATTGGAATCATCTCGAGATTCTGGAAATACATTCAGAGCTTAACATAGGCACTGGCATAGTCACTCCATCTTGGGCATTACACAGTTTTTGTTGCAGGGGGATTAAAATTTCACACACACAGGTAGCAAAATGATAACTTTTTGTGTACATATAATTAGTTTATCAGTGTTGGTCCTTTTTCACACATCCTTTTCATACTAATGTGTGGCATGTATGTGGTTAAAGTAGCATATAATATTTTTAATTTCTAAAGAAGGAATAATTTTTTGCCCTGTGTTTATTAGAGAAAAGACAAAAACACATTTTCAAACTGTTTCATACCATGCAAACTCTCTTAAGTGACTAATAGAGGGAACTAAAGGACAGAAGCAAGGACAATGGTGATAAAATCTTAACTGATTCAAGTGAATTGGCTCACACAGAAATTCACATGCAAAAGACCTGCTATCTGCTGTAATTAATTAGGATGTATACTGCCTTACACTGCTATACCTGCTTGATGCTATTTAGAATAGGAAGCTACACATTCCACTTCTGAAAATTCTCTTCTGTGTCCAGCAAATTGGATTGTAATATATGAGGAGTCCTATGTTAAAATGTACAAATATTATTATTCATGTCTGTCATGACTTATGACTTTCTTCCACGGAGACAATCTGTAAAAAAATGGCCAAAAGAAATAAATCTAACTACTTTGCTTAAAAAGATGTTGAATTTAAAAAATAAAGGAAGGAAAATTGCCTTCTAGACAGTAGTCTCTGTAAATTGTATTGCATTTCACTGACTTGCATCAGTTTATTTTTTCTCCAATGTGTTCTTGCAAGTAAAGTGGACTAAGAGAACTAATACATAATTTTTCCAATTCAGGTAAGAATTAATCTGCAATAGTCCAGGAATATAAAATACAGCTGTTTAGATGTGTTATATATATGAAATAATATTGTTCTTTTCATGTTGCATCCAAGGATTTATGTTGAATCTCTCATTTCATTGTCAAGAGTAATATATACTTTTCTTTGAGTTTAGTCAAAGCAAAAAATGAGGCTTTTTAAAATTTCCAGATTAGAAACATCCTCATGTAAGCACATAATCTTCCTTTTCATTACTGTAACAATTACTCAGTGTATTACCTACCTGATTTTTAATGGCTATTGTGACTAGTGATTCTAACATAAAAGTGGATGTTTTGTTTTGTTTTGTTTTTCTCCCATTCTATACTCTTTACAGTGCTTGCTTTCAAACACCATGTACTGTTGTGCATTGTTTTTGCATCTGGGCAATAACAGCTTGCAGACTTACCAAGTGAACTATTGTGCAAACTATGTTACAAAATATGTACACATATATTACTTATCTGACTTGGCAACCTTTTCACAAACAGAACTCTCACTTACAAGTCAGTGGCAATAACAAACACCTTAGGACATACGTGATAGTCTATAGTGTAAATTTGTGTGCATAGCTCCTATTACTATTAATAGTGTAGACTGTAACCCTTGTGCAGCCAGATCATATAATCAGTGGCATCTAACTGATAATTTTAAGCTATTTATCTTATGTGTGTCCTTCCAAATGGGGGGGAAACAACGGGGTTCTCTACTTTGAACTCTGGCCCTTGGGTCTCCAGTACTGTCTGGTACCTTTCACTAGCACTATCCACAGGGAAGAAAATTAGAAAACACGGATGAATAGACTTGGGCATCTAGCAGCTGATAGCTGGGGGCCTCACTGTTCTGCTGGCTAGAATAGATGGTGATGCTTTGAGTAGGGGTCCCAAAACAGGCCTGTATGCAGGAATTTCTGTGTATGCGTGTGCTTTTTTTTTGTAAATGTGGACTGTAAGGGTGTGAATGCACCCCCTATGATTGCCCAAGTAAGCAGGAAAATCAGCCCCAGCCTTCCCAGGGCTGGCCAGAGTGGAGGGAGGCATGGGCAGAATGCCACTCTTGACTTTCCCTGGCTAGCTGGAGCATGCTTACTTGGGGGACCATGGAGGGCTGCTTTTACAGCTTGGTTACGTCTACACTGGCCCCTTTTACGAAAGGGGCATGCTAATTTTAAACTTCGTAATAGGGAAATCCGCGGGGGATTTAAATATCCCCCGTGGGGGATTTAAATAAAGATGTCCGCCGCTTTTTTCCGGCTTGGGGAAAAGCTGGAAAAAAGCGTCTAGACTGGCCCGATCCTCCGGAATAAAGCCCTTTTCCGGAGGATCTCTTATTCCTACAGGATCGGGCCAGTCTAGACGCTTTTTTCCAGCTTTTCCCCAAGCCGGAAAAAAGCGGTGGACATCTTTATTTAAATCCCCCGCGGGGGATATTTAAATCCCCCGCGGATTTCCCTATTACGAAGTTTAAAATTAGCATGCCCCTTTCGTAAAAGGGGCCAGTGTAGACGTAGCTCTAGTGCCCACACACCCCTGTGTACGGGCCTGCAACACCATGTCTATTGTAGTCCCTACAAACGTGAGTCCAGAGGGAGGGACTATGTTTCCCAGGTGCCACACTCTAGTTCAGGGGTGGGTAAACCTTAGGCCTGGGGGCTGGATCCAGCCTCCCAGCTTCCCTAGATCTAACTCCAAGGCTCAGTGCTCCCCTGCAGCATATGGGAGCCCACATGAGGCTGGATCACACAAAATCTACTAGCCTGGGGACCCCTAGACTCCCATGTTTGAGGGAATGGGAGTAGTGAATGCTTGCTTGCTTCTCACTTGGGTGCAGGCCCCTGACTGATTTTTCTGTGGGTCAGAGGCCCCCCAGACATAAATAGGGTTCCCCACCCCTGCTCTAGTTCAATCACTCAGGAGACACCCCCCCCAACCGAGCATGTGCTAAGGCTGGACCTGCAACCAGCCCCAGCGGAGCGCCTTAGGGCCGGCGGGCGGCTTGTTGCAAGGCTCTGCAGCACCTTTAGACCACGTGCGAGGAGCTCGGCCTCCGTGCAAGCCCGGGGCTTCTCGTCCCGGTGCAGAGAGCACCTGTGCTTGGGCCGGAGACACGGCCATGCCTGGCTGCTGCAGTACCGCCCCCCGCCAGCTTGCGCAGGGGAGGGAGGGTGCAGCCAGTCGCTGGAGAGCGAGAGCGGCTGACTCTGAGACCAGACGCGAGCTGTCCGAGTGCGCTCCCGGGGGAAGGCAGCTGGCGCGCGACCCTCGCAGGGGAGCGCTGGTCGCAGCTTGTGTGCAGCTGCAGCGGGGAGAAGAGCCTTTTTCCTTGCCTGCTGCTCCGATCGGGGCTGGACCCGCTAGGCCAGGCGTTGCACCGGGCGGCTGCCTGCAAGGTAGGCCTGGCTCTGCAGCGGAGCCCGTTCTTCCACCTTGGCTTTGTCGGGCTCCCACGCGGGGGAGGCGTATTGAATTTTCCCCGTGCACGAGGGGAGCTGAAGGCTGCTTCCCTGGGCTCAGCTGGGGGGCAAACTACTGGGCCTGCAAACGGTGCTCAGGCTGTGCCCGCTCTAGCGCTCAGTAGGGCACTTACGCATAGCCACGTTAACGCCCATTGTTTATAATATTTGATTCCACTTCATCAACACACTCACGTATTCTCATGGTTACTCTCCGGTGTATTGCAGCTGACCATAGTGTGGCTCCGTGTTTATGTACCATCGTGGTAGCGTTTTTAGGGAAGAGCTATTCTTGCCTTGTTGCAGCCTTGCCCGTTATTCCTCTTTTATTTTACTTTTTCGCAGAGGTGTCTCTTATTTTTTCCCACTCGATCTTTGCAAAAATTTCCCATCGTGGCCTTAAAAGGACTTTCTCTGTTTTTCTCTGTTATGGCCCCTCATTTGCAGCTTTGAATGTTGTAGGATTTAGGCCAGAGTCTTTACTGTAGAATACTGTTGGTTTTCTTTTTACGGAGACCATTACTATATTGTAATGTTTTAACATGGGTTGTGACTGTAGAATGTTGGGGGCAGGCTGTTATACAAGGATCTAAAGTTCGGAAGTCTAGTGGCTAATGAAATTAAAGGCCTCCTGTGGGTTGGGGGTGGGGTTGAATTTGTTTGTGATCAGAGAGTGGTAATTTGCTATTTGTAAAACTGTATTTCTGATTACAGTTTCCTTAGAGAACCTTTTTTTCCCCTAAGTGGAGGATGAGATGTTACCAAATGGTTTTGGCTGCAGATTGATGTAATGACGCTAACATGTACTAGTCAGCAGATTCTCTTCGCAACAGCCTGCATGTTGCTTTGTGGAGATAGCCTAAGGAACACAGAATGTGAGAAGCAGGCAGATGGAGGGGGGGAAATGCCCATTGCCACACTGATTTATTGAAACTGGAGTTTGCCTTGTATGAAGGGGGAAAGTATTGTATGTGCAGTGAAATAATTAAACCCATGCTGTGTTGCTGTCACAGAAAATGTCACTAGCCATTCCGATTGTGATAGGTACAGAATAAGAACATTTTTGAAAAGAGAGGTAGAATTACAGATGATATTGAACATATATAAAGTAAAGCAATATCTGGAATCTAGTTGAAAAGCACGCTTAAAGGTTGTGATCTACTTTTTGGAAAGAAATATAACAGTGCTAATCTGATGTTTTAATTGTAGATAGAATCTCTTGATTTGCACCTGAAGGTCCCAGAAGCTTCCTTAATTATTGGGGATACTCCCTCTATTGTTGGCCTTCCTCTTTTGTAATCCATAGCTGGACACACCCAGTTTAAAAGTACTGTAAATTCCATGAAATAAATCTACCTGTACAGAAGACAAAAAAGTGGTAACATGCAATGGAAAGTGAGTAAAGGATTAGTGTATGATAAATAACTTTATAAAATAGACAGTGGTAGGCTATAAAAACCATTCAGGATTAGTAATATTCAGGTCTTGTTTTCAGTGAAATGCAGACATGACACAATGCACACACTATCTGTCAGGTTGAACAACAACTTTGAAACACTAATTGAAGTTAGAGTATTTGCTGTATGTATTTAAAGCCAATTGAAATGTTTTGGGTTTTAATAATGTTAAAAGGACATTGCTAAGGTGTATTTTCAGTAATTTTCTACCATTTTTCTGTATCTTGGGTTTTGACTAATATAAATTATTGTATCCATTTAATATCTTTATTTGTCATATAGAGAGGGTCTTTTCATACTTGGCAGAGGGGTGGACTCTGTAATCAGAAAGATACTATCTGTCCTTTACTGCTAGGATTCTAATAGTCCCTTGGAAGTTTCAAACAGCAGTATGTTTCCTGTACCAAAGTTGTTGTTTTTTTTCCTTTGGGGTTGCTACTGGAATGATGATACAAGTTCAGGTTCTGAATGCCTGACGCTGCAGAAAAAGCACACTCCTTGCATCATTCCTACAAAGTACCACTGGCTAATTTAGTGGATTGTTCTGATGGGTTGTGGAGGGAAGCAAGATATGATTTATAGCGTCCAATGATTTCAGTCAGGATTCAGGCACATACAAGGAAAGTACTGGAAGCTGTCACTTCTTGTGAGCAGTTTTGTTTTGTTTGTTTTAGTTACTAAAGCCAAATTTTTCAGAAGCAACTACAGATTTGAGATGACATTGTTTTTGGGCATCCAGCTTGAGACAGCATAACCTCTGTCTGTCTGTTTCCTCATCTGTACAGGAATATTTCCCTGCTTTATAAGGACCTTAGTACAAACCACAGTGCAGTGTTTTACTGCAGTCCTCCCAAATGCTGCCATAACACTATTGTGAAATTTGAAAGGGCAGTTAATGTTCATGAAATACATTGAAGATATAAATAAGCGTTATGAGGGTGCTGCATAGTTTTGCATTAATAATTTGTAACAATGTCAGTAATACCTTGGTTGTGTGAATAGCACTTAAGGTTTCTGGTAGGAAATTTAAATGGATATAATCAATTTATGTATCACGTTGCCCTCTGAGAATGGCCTCCCTCTATTGTGGCAACTGAAACCTAAATTAAACTGAAGCAGATTAGGGGTGATAATTTTTGTGGAGGTTTCTTCCTTGTTCCAGTGCTCAATCTGATGCAGGGTCCAAAGGTTGGGAAACCTTGCATCTTGCTTATTCTGGGTCTGCCTCTCATTGCTGCAGAGCTTAGCTGCAGCAGCCACTGTTGTTCTATTAGGTAGTGGCAGGGATGTAGGAAGGCTCCAGTCTAGAGCATTCCTACCAGCCACTTATTTGCACTGAGTTAGGGCAGTCCTCAGTGCTGGCTAGGGATGTTGGGGCAGGGTAACTGTGTAACCGTTGAAAATCTCAGCAGTTCCACGGTTACCCGTGCTCAGGGCTCTGCAGTATGAAGCTTTATGCTGCAGAGCCCACGGCGAAGCTGCCCCGGGAGCGGGGCCACCAGCCCCTGCTGGCCTGGCTACTAGGGAAAAGGCTTTGCTGCAGCAATGAAGCCACCTCCCGAGGAGTGGAGCGGGCAGCTCTTGCCTCCCTGGCTCCCGGGGTAGAGGCTTCACTGTCCTGCTGCAGTGAAGCCGCCTCCTCAGGAGGCCATAGATGTCTAGTGGCTTAGGCAGGAGAAGGCTTTGCCTTCCCAAACTGCCAGGCTCAGTCACACCCACACGCTGCCCCCAGAATGCCTACTGTAGGTGTTCTGGGGATGGAGTGTTGCTGCCCCAGCATCTACCCTCTCTGTGCTTCTGGCTGGGGAGGCTGGAACCACCTGGCCTCCCCCAAGGATGCGAGAGCTGCCCCACACAGCTTCCTCCCTCTCTCGGTGCTCCAGGGGCTGGGGAGGTGGGGTGCATGCATGCGCCACCTTGCATATCTTCCCCTCCCTGTGGGGGGGACACGTTTGGTGCGCTACTCCACCTCCTCCTCTCTCCCTGGAGGGTAGGGACTCAGCAGGGGTCCTGCCTCCAGCCCCAGCTGCACCAACCGCCCATGAGGGAGGCCAAGTGTAACTGACACCATTAACCGATAAGCATCAGCTTATTGATTAAATGCTTCGTCCTTTACACTCTAACATCCCTAGTGCTGACACAGCTGTGGGTCTCCTGCTAGTGAATCCCCCTAAGTCCTGTGGTAGCGGAGGTTTATATAGTTATTTTGTAGTCATTTTCATTGGCCGGTCTATGAATTCCTGTGTTTCCCTGTATTGCTCTCAAGTTCCTCTTAGAGGTCAGTGCGAAACTGGTAGAATTACAGTTTTGAACACAGTCTGATATTTTATCTGCAGGGAATATATTGTGATGCATCTGGTGTTGTTTTGTGGAGAGGGGAGGTTGGATATCTGCAAGGCTGAAGGATAGCTTGCTAAAGATAAGGAGGTTGATTCAGTCAGGGAGGGTGAGGCCCACTTCTAGCAGCTGATGTGGTGTTCACACCTCCACATCAGCTGCTAGAAGTGGGCCTCACCCTCCCTCCTTATCTCTAGCCTGCATATTTATACCTGCCTCCGGAAAATTCCAGTACATGCATCTGACAAAGTGGGCCTTTTCCCACAAAAACTTATGCTCCAATACATCTGTTAGTCTATAAGGTGCCACAGGACTCCTTGTCACTTTTGCAGATCCAGACTAACACGGCTACCCCTCTGACACTTCCCTAGGAAAGTTTTCAAAGCTGCTTAAAGGGTTTGGACTTGCAGTTCCCATGAGAATAAATAGGAAATGGGCATTCAGCTCCCTTAGGTATCTGATAATCTCCATCCTCGTGCCTTGCCTTCCAGGTCTGTAAAATGGGGGTAACAATACTAACCTCGTGTGTGTGTTAAGGTTTTTTCCCTAATCTTTAAGAAGAGTTTTGAATGAATGAAGTATCACATGGTATATGTGTAAAGTTTAGTACTCTCGGTACCCTAGTACCCATAGAAGAAGGAAAGGGAAGTTACTTTGTATATTTCATTTTTGCCTTTTAAACGTGCATGAACCAAGCTGATCATCTGCCTACCCAATGTCCTTTCAGGCTATTCTGGAAGAGCCTGCCAAAATTCACAGAGACAAATTTACCAACAAATATTTGTTTAAACTCAGCTAACCCCCAGTTAAACAGCTTGTGCACTGTTCCAGATCTATGCATCTTGTGTATCAGTTTTGTCAGCTTCAGTTGAGGGGACAGTTTGAGATCAGGTTAGAGCCAGAACTAGAGGTGAAATTCTGGAACCAATTAAAGTAAACAGAAAAAATTGTTAATTTCACTGGGGCCAGGATTTCACACTTAGGCTTTTCATTTCTGATTGCTGCAGGGAGAACATAATGAACCAATGAATCTCAAGCTTCTGGACGCACTGTTGATCCATATGGTGATGGAAGCAACTCTATGGAAGTGAGAATAATAAAATCAGGAGGTGGTGACATCCTCCTGTTAAGTTTCAGCTGTGCATGTGTCAGTCTTCAGATTTCACATGCATGGCTGTGCGCATGTTGGGATCATGCCCAGGAACTTAAGTCTCCTAATGAGTCTTTCTTTTGTTGGGTATTTCTTTGTTGTCAATTCAGTCATGATCAGATTTGTTGACTGACATCAAAATTGTAGGAGCAGCGGGGAAGTACCAAACTGCAGAATGACTAGAAAGGTCAGAGCAAGGAGGGCTGAAAGCAGCTAGAGGAGAAATGGTATCACTAATGTTATATTGTACTCTCAGTAGCAGAAATAAATAGCAAAGATATAAAAAGGGGCATGTAATCCAGCAGTCAAATGTAAAGCATGAAGGTAAATTCACTTTAATGCTCTTGTTTTTATTTCTGCTCTAAACCATTTAAACTGTCATTGCTGTGATATAGATATGAAATGCAAGTTTATACAAGTGGTGCCCATGAAAGAGATTTTGCAATAACACTGCAGCTCAGTTACAACCAAATAGTTTGAGGGGGATAAAAAACTTTAAACAGGTCCCTATTGGCTGGATGTAACTTTCATGGAGGCAGATTCTACCACTTGTGCTTGCTTGGGAGTTCTTGTACCTTTCTCTCAAGCGTTGGTCCTGGATACAGGACTAGATGGACCATAGATTCTGATCCAATTTCTGGGAATTCCTATGTTGCTCAATAGAAATGTCTTCATTATAAAAATGTCTAATTCTTTACATGTTAGTGGAAGCAAACACTTCCAGGGAACAAATGGGAGTTTCCAAGTTAAGCAAAAGATGTGAACTTAAAGGGAGAATATGAAGAGAGGGACCTCCTAGGAGGGGAGAGGCTGGGGGAATCTGTTTTAAGTGTAGAAACAGTATAAAAAAAGACATGAGGGGGGAGACAGACTCTCCTATCTGGAGGAAATCTGATCCTATAAAATGAGGTACATGTTACTAATCTGGAGTTGCTGGGCAACAAGTATAGTTGATGGGCCAAACTTAGCCCTAGTAGCAACAGGTGCAGTTCCGTTTCCCCTGCAACGCCAGGGCTGAAATGTCAGTTTCTCTCTTCTAGAAGCTGTGTTTGGTTAGCCCTTATGCACTCTTGGAAGTGGTGCAGTACTGCAACAATTGAGTGGGCACAACACCACCGTGAGAGGCGTCTCTGAATTCCCATGAGGGCATCCTGGTTCTCACTCTGCCATTTCTAGAAACTCAAGCAGGGGCTGAACACCTCACTTAGGCTCAGTCGTGCTTCTGAGCAATCAGGCTTATTGAGGGCTAGAGCCAGTGGACTTGGAAGAGAGTCCTCTAATATGAGACTGAGAGGGTGTGGAGAAGTGTGTGTGTTTGGGGGCGGGGCAGGATGTAGCACCAGGAAAATGTGGAAGATCATCAAGGGCATCAAAAATTGCCTTTCGGTCTGTGCTGTGCCAAGATGGAGCTGAATTAATGATGACAATGTATCTGTTTGAGTTCTGCTGAATCATCATTAATAGTCTCTTCATGGAGATATGCATGGAAATCTCCGATCAATGCTGTGGGTGGAACCTGAGCCTCGGTAAACATGTTTCCAATTGTTCCACTATTTTGTTTTATAATAAATTGCTCCAGTGTGTAACACAGCTCTTAGGGCTTCAGTACTCAGCAGTCTACATACAATTGATCTAGAATTGATGTAATTAGATACGTGAGGTGATAGTACAATAAGAGTCCACACAGAGCTGCTCTTTTTGGTGTGCACATGACTGCCAGTGTTGTTTGCTGTAGTAGCAGTTATATGTACAGAAAGCCTCTATGAAAACACTTGCTCTGAATGTCACTCTGGAATTATCGGAAAATGTATTAAGATGAATTAATCCAACACGTGATATGATTGCATCGTGCTGCTGGATTTTTGCTTTCTGCACTGTTCTGTTTGCTCTGTTCGCTTAAAATGTTAACAAACAATTATCAAAGTTTTAAAAACTGATAAAGAAGTGTCATCTTTTTATTAGTCCCATTAAATGAGCCATAATAAACTAGGTGTGGAATATTTTTAACTTTTTAATATTTTTAATATTTTTTACATACACTATAACTTGCAATGGAACTAGATCAACTGTAATTTTAACCAGTGGCTGACCTATGTAGAAGCAGATGTGTGTCAGATCAGAAAGATTTATAGCAGGTTGATGTTTATTCTTAAGTGAGATGGATCATATTGTGCCCGCTTTTGTATAACTTTGGAACTCAGTGTGTGTGCAAGTCCTACTGATTGCAAGGGCCTGGATTGCTGAATTAATGCAGTTAATAACAGAGACTGATTCAGGGTTGTCTATGGCCAGTTTTTCCAGGAAAGTCACCGTGCAGGAATAGGGAATGGCAAAGACGTTGAGAGAATAGGAGTTAAAGGGGGGGAGTGAGCATGTCATAGTGATGAATTACAGTAATAAAAGATAGTTTGCTAAAGAGTGCTTTGATTTTTTTTTTTTTACCTATTTCAATTGCGTGGGCATAATCTGAGCAGACACAATAAATCAATGGCTGGTGGATTGATCGCTGCAGTGTCGATCCCCAGCATAGTGGAGCCAAGTCCTAAGAGTTGACGTCAGAAAAGAGCACTGAGGTATGACTTGCCTGTGCATCCACTTCCCAACTGCACTCCTTTAATTCACTTTATTGGCTAGAGCAGCCGCAATAGTCTCACAGCCTCCTTTGTCCTCACTTCACAGGACACCTGTAGCACCCTGGGTTCACATGTAGAGCGATTTACTTTGGACTGAGGATATAAAATCCTGTTTAAATGGTTAAACGCAGTGCTGACAACTTAATTGATTAAAAGTTGTGGGGGGGCTGGACTTGGGCTAGAGCGGGGGGCTGCCACTGCATCTCATGGCTCCCGTGCAGAGGCTGCCACTGCGGGGGCTGCTGCTGCTGCCGTGGCTCCCACCCTCCCCATGGGAGCTGCCCCTACTAGCTCCTGCCTGGGGTCTCCCAGCCAGCAGTGCTGCATGGGAGGGGTGGGGGGCCTTGCAGGCTGCTCCCAGGTACTAGGTAACCATTTAACCAGCTATCCATTAACATCCCTACTCTGGATTGACTAGTCATGTGAGCTAGTAGCTGGGTAACATAAAACCCTCCTGGCATAGAGGGTATTTTCTGATTTCACCATCCCCACCCACTCTCAGTAGTTTCATAGCTCCTTTCACTGGAGTCTGTTAATCCATGTCTGTGTTTCTGTTTGTACACGATCCCCTGATGGAAAAGCTGCCTTTGGGGAAAAAAGAGGGCCTGCTCTTGCAATCCTTGCAATACACAGAGTTATGGGGAAGTCAATGTGAGTTTTGCCTGAATTAGAACAGTAGCATCAGCACCAAAGTTTTTAAACAAGAAAGAATAGGTATGTTCAAAGAGGGAAGTAGTTACAAGGAGCCTGGAATGCTACTAAAGATAAACTAGATTAATCCAGTGTTATTTCCAGTCCCTAAGATTTTATATTAAATTCCCATTCTAAGCCAATTTTTCTGTATCCTGTGACACTTTTAAACTTGGGTACCTAAATTGGGAGCCCAAATCCTGCATTTGGTTGTGAGAGGCATACTTAAGTGCCCATTTTACGTACCCATGTACAGATTGATTAATTTTTGTTTGTACTGGCCAGTATAAATTTAAACTTTGTGTGTGTGTCTTTTTTTTTTTTTTTAAAAGAACGGGACTGTTGATTTTCTCTAATTTCATTCTTTTTTCTTTCCCAGGTTCTTCTCTCATTTCGCATGTGTACTGTAACACTGGCTGCTTTAATCATTGCACGAATTAAAACCATCTCCCACAAACATGGCAGACGAGGACCTTATATTTTGTATGGAAGGTATTGATAATGCCAGGTCAACTAAAGCCATCTCTCGAAACTATCATGATACTGATAGTGAGGATGAGGACAGTTATTACATCTGTCCGATAACAGAGGATCCAGTATCAAACAAGGCTGCAAACAACAAAGTCGCCAATTATTACAGCAACTTGGCAAAAGAGGAACAGTACAGATCTAGCTCTTCTCCTCGGAGTTCATTCAATATTAGGGTAAGTGTTGGGTTCAAACTTAAATGGGTTTCTGATTACATTTATCTGGCATAAGAAGCAAGGACAAAGATTCACTAGCTGCTTCATTTCTTGTAACTAACCGTTTTCCATGAAAGTGACAGCTTTTATTTTTCCAGACTTGCAGTTAAGTCCATTAAGCCAATAACCTGATCCTACCATTGTTTCACTTACAAAACTCCCACTTGAATTCAGTGGGAACCCTATACATGGAACACTAGCAGGTTGGTGTCTGAGACGGCAGAGCTGTTGTAATTCAGCTGCTTTAAAAAAAATACAAAAAACATGGGTTTGCAATTGTAAAAGATGGCATTTGTGGTAACTTTAATTCAGTATTATCTATCATTTTAAAGCTTGGGTCATGAGATGTGTTGTGGATGATATTAAACAAATCAATGTGCCTGGGTTTATTTGAACAAAGCCAGTCGTAATTTGAGACAACATGAAAGAACATTTTTTAGACCAGTGGTTCTTAAACTATTTAAGACCGAGGAACACCAAACAATATTTTTTTTTTTTTATGGGAAACACCAAGGATTTTTTTGTTGGGTGGGGGAGGAGGCTTGTCCCTTTAAGGGCAGCCATTCCCCAGGGAAAAGTTGTTGACAAAAAAAAAAAAAAAAAAAAAAAGCTCCCAGAGAAAAGTTGTTGAGCAAAACTAACAATAAAAAGGGGACTTGTCCCTATAAGGGCGACCATTTTGAATTCTGTTCTCTCTGCAGCACACCTCCGACTGCCTCACGGCTATGAAACACTGATTTAGACAATTGGACTTAGATGCATTTTTTGTGATGTGCTTTCTACATTTTAATAATAGAGGTCTGATGTGAAATTCCACAGTAAATTCCACCACCAGCCCCAGACAGTTGACTAGCGTTATCCAACCATTTTAGCCTGAGGACCCAAACATATTCTGTATCTGCCCCATTCTGCTTCCCTTAAGTCTCCAGTAGGAGACTACAGGTGGATTCTGTTCCCTTTGCATTGTCTGATCTATCTAATCTGCAGGATCTCTAGCAAATATGTAGCACCTGCATAGTTGCCCTGTTGGTTGCCGTTGGATGCAGGGGAGGTGTCACAATTTAGAGCCTCAAGGGCCACAAGAGGCCTCTGGGTAGACCCTCCTATTATACTCCTTTTAATTGGGAACTCTGCTAAATTGGGACATCTCTTAGCCTCTACCATTTAAAGGTGTATCATTGACAAATGTTAGCCAACATCTTCTAAGACTACGGAAAAGAATCTATTTTTAACATGTTGTCTAGCAGGTGTGTAACAATGTGGCTTGTTCCTAAGTTATAGAGGCCTGGAGATAGCGTACCTTAAATACCAAGGAGACACATCTGAGCTGGGACTAGCTGATTCCCCTATAAAGCACTGGGAAGCTGAGTGGAGTGGAAAATGTTCAGGGATACCACATTGGAATACAGAGGATACTGGGCGTCAGTACGCTACAAAAGCAGAACCTGGAACTGGAGAATGAGACTACAGACAAGTGAGAGTAGAGGCAGGAAGGGCCTGAGCATGACCAATAAGAAGGTAGACAAATGGACTTGAGGAGACTTTTTGTTGGAATTATTTTGTTAGTAAAATCAGACCCCAAGGAGGGAGGAAGCCTATGTATGGAATGTATTTGAGAAGCCCCTTGGGGTGGGTGGGGGGGGGCACAACGGACAGAAACAGGCTGCCTACTAAGTGACCCAAGGCCATGGGTGCCTGCCTGTCAAGAATCCCCCCAGCACATTGAAATCGTAGTGTAGATGTTTTGAATACATTCGCTACTTGACGTAATCCCTCAGCTCACCAATATGGTTAGTTAGCCTCAACCAGCTACAACAGCCTTGTCTACACTAGTATTTTAACCTGTGTTAATGTAAAAATATCCTCCCCCCCCCCCCCCCCCCCCAGTGAAGACAAGACCTAAAAGTCTACTGTGGACAAAGCAGCTTAGAATTTAAAGGGTGTTGAACTGGTTGAGTTGAAGCCTAGGAGGAAGCACGACCTTATCAACATCAGATTTTTAGAATGTGCAGTCATAGGAATCTAGGGCTGATGGGACCTCAAGAGTCCATTACATCCAACCCCCTGTCTTGAGACAGGACCATCTTAAACGTAGGCCATCCCTGACAGGTATTTGTTCAGCCTTTTTCTTAAACACTTCCAATTATGGGGCTTCCATAGCCTCTTTTGGAAGCCTGTTCCAGAGCTTGATTTCACTTACAGTTAGAAAGTTCTTCCTGTATTTAACTTAATTCTCCCTTTTGTGCAGGTTAAGCCCATCACTTCTTTTTCTTCCTTGAGTGGACATGGAGAACAATTCAGAACTGTCCTCTGTATAGCAGCCCTTAACATATTTGAAGATTTATCAGTTCAGCCCCTCTGTGTTTTTTCTTTTCTCAAGGCTGAACTTGCCTAGTTTAAAAAAAAACAAAAACAAACAAAAAACAAAAAAAAACTTTCCTCCCAGGTCAGATTTGATAAACATTTTATAATTTTTGCTGCTTTCCTTGGGATTATATCTGGTTTATCTACAACTTGCCTAAAGTAGAATAGGAGAGAGAGTACTCCAGCTGAAGCCTCACCAGTGCCAAATAAAGGGTAAATTACATCTCTATTATGTCTTTTATACCACACTCCTGTAAACCCCAGAATGTACTGCATCATGTTAATTCCTGTTGCAGTTCGTGATCCACATCGATCCCTGGATCAATTGTACAAACACTTAACCAGTTATTCCCCATTTTGTAGCTGTGCATTTCATTTTTTTTCCCAAGGGGGCACTGCTTTGCACTTGTTTTTTCAGCTTAGTTTATCAAGATCATTTTTTAATTCTGATTCTGTCCTCCAAAATTCTTGTAACCACTCCCAGATTGATGTCCTCCATAGATTTTTATGAATGTACTCTTCTCTCCATTATCCAAATCATTATTTAAAATATCTGACCAAGGATTTTATTTAGACATGCCTTTCCATTTTGACAGCAGACCATTGATAGCTGCTCTTTGAATATCGTCTTTCAATCACTTTTGCACTCACTTTGTAGTAATTTAAGACTGACCACACTTCCCTCATTTTTTTGTTAATGTTAAATGTAACTGTGTCAAACCTCTTACTAAAATCAAGAAAGAACATCATCTCCTTCTACCTATTTGTGTGTGTGTTAGCACATGTGAGCTAACATATCCTAACCTCTCACCTTTAAATCGCAGTTTAGACAAAGCTTTCAGTACTCCATTTAACCCAGTGGTAGCAAATTGCAATGACTGGTTTAACCAGGTATTTAGTAGGTGAGAGACTTCTAGTTCATGTCTGTAAATGTAGAAGTTTTCAAATGAAATGAAATGAGCATAAACTTTTTTTGCACCGCTTATGTCTCTTCACTATTTTTAATAGCCTCTTTATCTGGACTTTAGGCTGCGTTGTTAATGATACCAAGGAGGCAAGACCAAGCTCAGCCAGTCTGAGTACTGGACTCCTGAAATAGTAATGGCAGCTTTGGTAAAAGCATCATTAAGGAGGGGACTGTAACAATATGGCTTTTCTGTAGCCATGTTGGAAGGCCTGTGCTAGGCCTGAACCAAAGCCGCCTTCTGTAGCCAGACTGAAGAGGAGCAGCCATTACTGTAAGGGCATTTCTCTATCCCTTCCACACTGTAAGGACACACACCTTGACCCAGTTCCTAGGGCTCAAAGTGCAACCCGATTAATTTATACACCCATCCTTACCCAATTCCTAGGGCTCAGGGCACATTTTCCTGCGGGTTTTGCAGGATCTTTAGCCACTGAAAGAGCCTCACACAGTAATATCCTTGTCCTCTATTTATTGACAATTCCTAAACAAGTAGAATGTACATGGTAAGCACACAGTGTCATGCTCACCAATCCTGATAAAGGTAGGCAGAGTTTCCCTGTTGGCCAGGCAATATAAGTCTCTCTGGTCTTAGGCTGTGTCTTGGAGGTGAGTTCTTCTTTTCTAGGTCTTCCACCCTCCTCCTGGTCCTCTTCCAGCCTTTTCTTCCTTTTGTGGTAAAGGTGTGTCCCCCTACAAATAGAGAAATTTGTGCGGGCAACAGCATGCTCAGGTGTACAGTGTAAAAGATTCTACTTAGATTACAAATGGGCTCAGGAATCAGTGTTCAGGTCCACATCCGGAGTAAAATTTGTATGGGATTAGAGCTTTGGTTTTAGGTTTGATGGTGCTGAAATCTTGTAGGCTGTTTATGAAAAGTTTTAATCCAAAATGGCAAAATCGTGCCAAATCAGATATTGTTTTATACTGCTTACCCCTGCGGCTGAAATCTTGTGAAATGGCAACTCTTGTAAAGAGTTTGGAAATTGACTCTGACCTGAAACTAAAACTAGAAAAACAGGTTCAGATTCAGGTTGAATGCTCTAAAATCCAAAAATTGAAGGGGTTTGAGTTTGAGTTTCTACTTTAACCCATCTTCCTTGTATGTATTAAGCATTAAATACTGTATGCAGTAATACAAAACATTTGTCTACAGGTAAGGAAGTCAACTGTAGTTGCTGTAGGAACCAGAACTTTTGAATTTCTTGATTTTTATGCATTTAAAATGCTACCTGTAATTTTGCATTAATATACTTTTTACACGTGATAAATCACTGAGTGGTGAAAACAGGACAGTTCAATAAAGCATGATTTTCTTTTTTTTTTTTTTTGCAATAATTCTAGAATCTGATTCTGCAAAGCAACATTCACTCTTATTGGGCCTGATTCTGTCCCACCAAAAAAAATCAATGGCAGATTCTCATTGACTTCAAATTAAAGCCGTTCTTCTCAGGATCAGAACCCTCAGTCTTTCTACTGTAAAATGTCTCCAGTGCTTTAAGCCGTACTTACATATGCAGTTCCATTGACTTGAACAGATTTGTGCACAGATACCGCAAGGTTGAATTTTATTGAGGAATGTGAATTTTGAAAAACAGCTTTGTGGGTAGTGAAAAATCTGTGACGTGTCCATGCCAGCGGATTCAGACTCCAGGGCTCAGGTTAAGGAACTGTTTATTGTGGTGTAGATGTTTGGGATCAGGCTGGAGCATTGGCTCTAGAACCCTGCAAGGTGGGAGAAGTTCCCCCAAGCCAGAATGTCTGCGTCCGGTAGCTGGCGGCCCGTAACAGCTAGCGCAAGTCAGCTACGCGTGTCTAATTATAGTGTAGATATCCTAACTGGGAAAGGCATGTTTTTCAGTTGGCAAAAAAGGAAGCATTTAACTGATCGTTGTCTTAAGTACATTTTCATATTTTAATGTTTCTCGTGTATTCTTTAGAATGACACACAGCAATGATCTAAGCATGGCTCTGTGGTTGACCATAGTTGGGTAGGTTAACATGGAATCTTTCATAGTGGATGTTTTAAGCCTCTTTTTAAAAATAAATGATATTTTGATTCATTTTATACTTTAGAAGAACATACATTGCTCCACCCCTAGAAATCACTGAAGGAGACTGTCACCTTTAAGAATGTTTTGTTCTTTGTCATTTCTTTTGTTCACCATCATAAATACTCATTTTATTTTTTAAAATGTGTGCATAGTTGTTTCTTCACATTATTTCCTATTGTTAACAACAACAAAAGGAGATGTAAGAGTATTTTATTCAATTTATATTTAACGTTTTGCCCTTCTGTAATCTATGACACAAGAAATGTGAGGCTTGCATAATTGATGGTGTTAATGCTGATTCTCTATTTTGAAAACCAGAATACAAGTGTAGGGCTCAAACCTATGAGGTGCTGAGCACTTTCAACTCCCACTAACTTCATTCAGTATCTCTTTGGGACTCTCAACACCTTTGAGGGTGAAGTCCATAGACAATGGGGAACAGCCACTCTCCAAAGACCACAAGAAGGCCAGTTTTCTTCCTACAACCCGTGACGTGATTTCTTAGAAACTGTCAGGTATATTTCAGTGGAGCATAGGATGTGTCTCTGTTCTTAGTCAACCTGTATCTGTACATAGCTTACAAATGGAGGCTCCCAGTTGCTCATCAGATCATGTGACATCAACCAGCTCTGTATTGTCATGTGACAAACAAGCATTATTTTCTTACTGATTTTATTTCATGTGTTTTTTGTGTGGCTGGGTTTTATGAGTAGAGAAAGTGTTTGGGAGAGGAGGTGTTGTTTGCTTTTGAAACATACTGCTTTGCCATTGGAATAGGAAGGACCTGTTGTCAGTTGAAAATGTAAATTATTTTATAAAAGTCCCTAGTTTTATACAATATAAAGCATTTGTGAAGGATGTTCACTGCTGATATATGTTTGTATTGTAATTTTTTAGTTTAATTTATTAAAACAATTAAAACAATTTTTAAATATTGCAAATTCAGTCACAGAAGTGGTAAACAGTGATCCAGAAATCAGTATTTCCTACACAGATTCAGATTGATAACCTGCGCCCTTTTTGCCAGCTTCTAGGTGCTGAATGACTCCAGCATGTTGCTGAACCTTCCTTTACTCATTTACATGAGTAGTGATTGAAGGTGCTTGTCATCTTGCAGGATGCACGCAACACTTTGCAGGATTAGCCCTCACGGGCCCTCGACATTGTGTATGTGAAAATAGGGGGACAGGATAAAAGTTAAGAGAAATGCATTAGAGTGGCTTGTGAAACAGCTAATGTATTTTCAACATATGGATTTTCAGTGTTACTGTGACTTGATGGAGACTAAAATAGCTACTTGTCTGGAACTATAATAATCATCATCATCCATTTTTCTTACATAACTCCTTGCTTTTCCTTTTGCATCTTGTGGTGAGCTTAGTTTGAGGCCTTGGTTTTTGAAAAGCTTTATTTTCCTTGATATTATTGTACAAAGCAGCTTGTTCTTTATTTGCACTGATAGGACATGTTGCTTCCAATTAAAATATAATCCTCACTAAGTAAATTTTCTAACATTAACATTGGTTACTAAGTGTGATTGCAGAGAGCTGTTATAAATGATGAAAAGTACACAATTATTGCATTTTGTGCACATTATGCTCAGTTTATATCTGTGTGTATTAGACCAAATTCTCGCTTGGATTTATAGTATTGTAAATCAAATCAAAATCTAGTGCTTTACATTTCTGTACTTTTAACACTGCACTTGAAACTGTAAAATGTGGGAAGGTGTTTTGCACCCAGTACCAATTAGAGCAGTGGGCCCCAGACAGGGGTTTGCTCCCCTAGAAGAACAAGGGTTGTGACAGGGCTTAGACCAGCCCCAATGAGGCAGAGGGAGGGAGCAACTGCAGTGGAACATAGCCCTAGCTGCAGCCTCAGCTTCTGTCACTGCTCCCAGTCACGGCTCTGCTCACAGCCTTGGCTGCAGCTCTGGCCTTGGCTCCCAGCCCCAGTCTTGGCCATGGCTTCGCTCCTGGCTGCAGTTCTTGGGGAGAGGGTATGGGCAGGTTCCCTTATGGGCAAGGGGCAGTGTGGAGGGAAAAGTTTGGGGACCCCTGAATTAGAGAAAGGGGAAGGGAATGAAACGAGAAAATGTGGTTCTTATCCTTTAAAGAGACACATGCGGGGTGGTCCATGCATCCGTTCAGTACCCCACTGACTCCACGTGAGTACAGGGGTCTTCCTGCATATTTTTCTTTACACTGAGGCCCAGATGTACAGAAAACAATGTGATTATAAAGCTTGTAATTGTTGTTTTGATACAAATAACCTTATAGGTTTTTAACTTCTGTAGGAAGCCTGGAGACATGCCATTCAGAAAGCTAAACACATGCCTGATCCCTGGGCAGAATTTCATCTTGAGGACATTGAAACAGAATATGCCACGCGTTATAGGTCTGTAGATGTTTCTACTTCTAATTGTGACATTAAGCAGATTCCATTGGGTTACATGTGTATATTTCAAATAATTGTTCCATTTTTTAGTATATGGTTTGTACAGTTATTTTGCTAAATAAGCGCAATCACTTTACTGCCATGGATATTATCTAGAAACTACTGAGCATTTATAAAGACTGTAGTCACTCAAAATATAGTGTAACATAGTCTCTCCCACTTTAGCAATGTCTAAAAGTTCCAGCATTGCAAGAAGCAGGCAGGAAGTAAATGAGAAGGGTGTTGCTGACTGACCTATAAATATTCTGTAGAACTAATCTGATAAGGAAAGTAACAAAATCATTATGGCATCTGAAGCTATAAACAGTTCTGCTAGTTTGTAATGCTCTGTGCCTATCGTGAAATAGTTTATTTATGTGGGCACGCAGCACTGCTCCATGAGGCTGGAACGTAAACCCTTAAAAGGAACAGAATAGCACAGCAAAATATACGTGCTGAAACCAGTCCCTGAGCTGCATGTGGTGTTTTGGGCACTCGCTTTGCCAGAGCATTGGCACTGGCACAGACATGAAGCATTTTGAAAGTTTTGAAACTTGAGGAACTGATATTTATTTCCTACTTCTGCATTGTTACTAATGAAAGTGCTGTTTGAGGGTTGCTGAAATAGCCAGATAAAAAGAGCAGGATTTGGTTTTCTTTCCCCTGAGAGCTATGCTATTTAGGCTGTTGAGAAAAATAATTGGTAAATAGAAGGGCTGAGCTGGCATGTTTTTGAGGGTGGGGGAGGGAAATCTATCCATGCTGGTCAGGAGAGGCAAGCTAGAAACCATCATGTGTTGCTAATACAATTGTCTTGATTCTTAGTTAATCCATTCCTGTAGTGGGGAAAAGGAATTAGGAGAATAGGGATAAATCCATCTTTGTACTCCTTATATTCCTACGATTGTGCTCAGGCATATCCAGCTCCTGGTGTAAAATTTAGTAGCCTTAAGGCTACTCTGATTCATGCTTTGCTTCTCAAGGCTTCTGTGTATGCTGGGAGGCAGAGAATAACCACAGTGCAATGAACTCGGCTCATGCCTCCAGTCCATCCCTGTACCAGGGCCTGGGAGCAGGGCTGGTGTAGATTTCTTATGCCATTTTTGCTCCAGCCAAGGAGTGTGCGGCAGATATTCTCAGAGTACAGTTTCCACCCTGTTTGCGTTGCCAAAGCAGCCAGGAGGAACTTTAACATTCAGTAAATCAGGCCCATTTGGTTGTGTGGACAGGGCTACAGAGTTTACCTGGGATCTGGAGTAGAAGGATTTTTGCTGGCCAAGTCACAGAGTGACCTCTGAGGAGGCTTTTTGTAGTGCTCATGCCTAAGTCCTGGGTGAGAGGGTATCAAGGCTCAGAGTTCTGTAGGATAGATCGGAGAGAAGAACCTTACATCAACTCCACAGTCAAATAGGATCAGCTGTGAGCATTTTGGTTCCTTGAGCATTTTACTAACTCATCTGATGGAAGTGGGTCTTACCCACGAAAGCTCACAATACTATACATTTTTGTTAGTATCAAAGATGCTACAAAAGGACTACTCATTGGTTTTTAAAGTTGCAGGCTAATACGATTACCCCCCTGAGACTTAATAAGAGGCATGGCTTCTACTTTTGCAGGTACAATGCAGTTACTGGGGAATGGGTCGAAGATGAAGTTCTCATTAAAATGGCTTCACAGGTATGAACATGTTTGTCTCTGTCTTTCCTATTTAATAGTACAGTAGACTTCCGATAATCCGGCACCTTTGGGACCTAGGTGGTGCCGGATTATTGGATATGCCGGAATATTGGGAGGTATTCTGGCGGGGGAGACTGTGACGAGTCTGCTGGGATCCATACTGCGTCCGGGGGGGGGGGGGGGGGGGTGACCGGGGAACGGCGCAGCGAGGGGCGAACTCTCTGCCGTTTTGCAGGAAGGCGGGGGAAGCCCTGTGCTGCCGCCAAGTGTTTCCGGGAGGGGAGAGGAGGCGAGTGGGCTCCCCACCCCTCCAGACTGCAGTAGTTATCGCCGAGCAGAGAGGTGAGGGGTGGCGCTGCGGGACCAACCTAGCAGCACCCCAGCTGCTCTGCTCTGCAGCTTCCCCAAGTCCGCTGCTCGTCAGTTTCAGCAGCTGGGGTGCTGCTGGGTTGGTCCCGCAGCGCCGCCCCTCACCCCCCTGCTCGGCGATAACATAAAGTTTCATTCTGATATTAGTCACGGAGCATGATTGGGTTTCAATTCTATTTTTCCTTTTAGCTGGATAAGGGTAATGAATAGATTCTTATCGAATAAATGGATATACAGTAAAACTCCAATTGTCCGGCATCCGGTGGTCCGGCACTCCCGATAGTCCGGCTGGCTGGAGCACTTCTGGGTTCCAGTTGGTGCCAGACTATCGGGAGTGCCACTGGATGCCGGACAATTGGAGTTTTACTGTAGTAGTAGTGGGGATATTTATTAGTCCCCTCTTAATATAGATTAAGCTAGGGAAAGGTACCTAGTGGAGGTTTAAGAGGCTTTCAGACCTCAGGATCGTTCCCTTTTTTCACGTTATTCCTTTGTTTCCCTTAAGGTTTTGTGTCCGTACTCTTCCTTTCAGTGGAGTAGAGCAATATGAACAGGCAGCTCTTCCCCAGCCCAGCAGCAGCTATGCAAATGCCAACCAGAGAGGAGTGACCGTGAGGCATTCACTTTAGGGATGTAATAGTGTAGCCGATTAACCGATAAGTAAAAGCTTATAGGTTAATGCTATCGACTACATGCATTTCTCTCCCACTCCCTCACCAGTACAGTTTTTTGCAGGCTGGCCAGCAGCCCGGTTCAGTCCTGGCTTTTGATGGGTCTGGTACCTACTGCTGCTGCAGCTCTGCATTTAAAATATATTAGGAGTCGGGCGGACAGGCAGCCTGACTCAGTCCCAACTTGCACTGGTTCCGGGAGCTCAGACTGCCCTTAGCGGCTGCTGCCACCCTGCGCTGCTGCCTCTTTATCAGAGGCAGTAGCACTGGGCGACAGGCACCTGGTCTGCAAGGAGAGATGGTTTTTAAACTGGCTCCCATTGCAGACCAGCTGCTGCCTGGCACCGCGTGCCGCTGCCTCTGACACAGAAGCTGCAGTGTGAAGTGGCAGGGGGCTCCTCAGGACTATAGAATAGTTGAGTAACCGATAAGAATTCATGAGGTTACTCAACTATTCAATTAACTGATATTTAACATCCCTAATACACTTCCCACCAGGAGCTGAGCATGCTGCCCTCAGCACTCCCAGCTCCAGCTGGCCTGGCTGCTTTGGGCAGAATCCAGGACTAATACACAGCCCGCTGCCTAGCATCCTGGCCAGCCTTGTGTTTGAGACTTCCAAATAATTTCTGCTTTTCAGGGGCGAAAAATGGGCCTGGTTTCCTGCTCATGAAGCCAGGACCACCATTATCTCCTGCTTAAAACAAGGAGTCACTTGAGAAGTTTTGGAAGCTGCTTGGTCTGCGTGACTGTAGAAGTGCATGGTATTTAGAGTGGTGTCAGCCTGCAGATCACATTGATCACTCAGAGATAAATTTGGGCTTGAGAATTTTGAAGTCAGCTGTTTTGGGCGGTCACAAATCAGCTAACTCGAGCCTGAACAGATATTTGGAATTGGATCATAAAAAGCAAAAATCTGTCTGTCCTGCAGAGACATTACAGATCCCATGGCACTTTTCCTGAGAAGAGAGTGATTTGCCCCACATGCCATTCCCCAAATTCCTCTTCCCTGCTGCTTTTGGCCAGCTGGTTACCACCCTCCATTTCAGAAAAGGATGCATTTCAAGCGCTGGTGTACATGGGTAATTTGTGAGGTGCCGGGATATCATGCAGGAGGAATGGGGCTGTGGAAATGTCACGTACTGATTAACTTTATAAGATGACTGTCTTTGGATTTTTTCCAGCCCTTTGGCCGTGGAGCAATGCGGGAGTGCTTCAGAACGTAAGTAGCCCCCAGCTTTTTCTTGGTCATGTTTCCTGTTGTGAGCGCAGCGGTTTTGCTGTAATTGTTCTTTTTTACAAGAAGGGTTGGAATGAAGAGAGAGAGTAAAATTCCCTGCTGGGTGAAAGCATAACTAGGTGGAGAACCACATTACAGCCTCTGTGGGTGGGCCAAATTGTGCCTGGTCTTTGCATGGGTGTGCAAGGAAAGGAAGATGCAAAGAGCCTCCTAGCTGTGCTCTCACAGAGTCCAGGCACAACTGTTCTCTCTTTCTCCTTGTATCCCACCAGCGCTCTAGTCACCACATAGGGGACAGATCACAGAAGAGACAGCGCGCTGCGTTCTCCTACTCAACTTGGAAAGCCCCGGGGGGCCACAGTGATACTCACAGTACATGCTCTATTCTGATTGCTGCACACTTGCATGTAGATAGCTTTCCCCCACATGTTTTCCCTCCTTAGAATGCTAAGGAAAGGTGCTTAGTAAACAGTGGAGAGTACAGAAGAGCATGTGATCAGGCTTCTCTTGGGCAAAAAAGAGTGATTCCCTGGGAAGCCTAGCAGCTCTGAAATCCCTGTTGGAACTCCTATACTCTCACTGTTGCCTGCTTACCCCTTCCTTTGAGGATGTGCATCATATCCACTCTGTGTCTTCCCCAGCAACAGCAGTGTGATGGGCTCCCTCCCTGGGCAGCAGTTGCTCGCCAGTATTTTTGCTTTGAACTATTTTGCAAGAAGGAGATCTTCTCATAAACTCTCCTCTACTCTACTCTTGAAAAGAAGAGTTTAAATGGCACTGCTCGGTTCCCAAAAATGCCGTTCTGCAGGTCAATGAGAGGTTCTGTGTACCATTGTTGGCCACTGGTCATAGTTTGAGAACCACCAGGGGCTAACTGGACATGACTTCAGGTGCTACTTCACCACCTTCTCCTCCTCCTCCTCCAGAGTGCTGCTGTTCACCCTCAGTTTGGCTAGAAGCATCTTCCTGATAGCACAGGTTACTGTTTCTGGTCTGTCTTCGTAGCTTTTGCCTTGACCTCTGTTAAATTAAAACACCCAACAGAAAGACCATGCGCTCCCTTCTTTCTTTTTCCCTGTGTCCTGTATGACTAGGCAAGGCACACACTGTGGTTGGTCTGCTGGGGAAAGGTGAAAGAAGAAAGCAAAGGGAATGGAGGGCCCCACATTCAGAAGTTTTGCCTGTGAAGTCTAGAAACTCATTGTTTTTTGTGGGGGGGGGGGGTTCTTGTGTTTTGCTCCCCCCCACCCCAACCTCCCAATCACTTTCATTAGTTAGCATCCAGCAGTTGTCCTGCAATCACTCTTTCTTCACTCTTAAGTGTTCATGTCTTAAGGACTTTTATATTGACAGGGCCTTAGAGGTGCAGTGAAAGGAGGACTCCAAGTTGCAGTATTTGTTCCTAGCCATAAGGTGATTGATGTGTTACATACACAGCAGTTTGCCCTTAGAGGAGCAGCCACTTTTAATTTTCTACAAGCCAAAGAGCTTGGTTTACAACAACTGCTAGGCTGTCTCTAGAATGGCCAGATTTTCCAGAAAATCAGCCACTTTTCCGGAAAAACTTGCCAGCTGTCTACACTGGCCGCTTGAATTTCCGCAAAAGCACTGACTTCCTACTGTAAGAAATCAGTGCTTCTTGCTCCCGTTCGGGCAAAAGTCCCTTTTGCGCAAAACTTTTGCGCAAAAGGGCCAGTGTAGACAGCTGAGATTTGTTTTGTGCAAAAAAGCCCCGATTGCGAAAATGGCGATCAGGGCTTTTTTGTGGAAAAGCGTGTCTAGATTGGCCACGGACGCTTTTCCGCAAAAGCACTTTTTGCGGAAAAGCGTCCGTGCCAATCAAGATGCGCTTTTCCGAAAATGCTTTTAACGGAAAAGTTTTCCATTAAAAGCATTTCCGGAAAATCATGCCAGTCTAGACGTAGCCCTTGAGACAAACACCCCTTATCTCATGCATTGGTTTGAGTCAGGTCAGAAGAGAAGCGAGAGGGTAAGGAGAAAGTACTACATTATAGCAGCTGATCCATGAGGTTGTTCTGTTATGTTGCAGGCTGTCTTTCAGTGTTGCAAAGTGTTCTTAAAAGATCCTGCTTTTTCCCTCATCCCTGATGTGTGTTCAAACTTTGTTGTTTCAACTGTAATATCTGTTCAGACTCATTCAGATACTGATTTAAGTTGCTATTGAGGGAAGAATTTAGCACATTGAATGTTGGTGTTTTGGGAAGTGAGGGAATGGGGAATATTGAATCCAAGTTCTCAGTTTCCCTTTTATCTATAATTCGTTTGCCTTCCAGGAAAAAGCTGTCCAATTTTTTACACACGCAGAATTGGAAAGGTGCATTTAACTATGTTGCTAAGCGATATATCGAGACTGTAGACAGGGATGTCTACTTTGAGGATGTACGACTTCAAATGGAAGCAAAACTTTGGGGAGAGGAGTATAATCGGCACAAGCCACCAAAACAGGTACCACAAAGCACCAAGAGACCCAATGAGCAAACAATTCAGATTTTCTGTTTTGAGGGGTGACTTTTCAAAGCAATTCAGGTGGATTTATCTGTGCAAATCCCATTAAGGTCAATGCCAGTTAATTACTCAGATAAAGCGGTATGGCTCATAATGGTTTTACTGTAGTTGCATTTCAACAAAGATAATGCTAAACATCTCATGCATGCGTCTAAGGCCATTGTATGCAAATATCTAACCTACTGTCAGAGAATAGGAAAAAGCAAAGTTAAGTCATTTTAGTCAAGATTTCTAGACACCTTTTCTAGGGATATGCCTGTTCTCATAACAATCAGGGATGCTACAAAATACATTTGTGTTTGCCTAGCAAATATTTAATAGATGGTATTTCAAAGGAGGCAAGACCTCCCTCACACAGAGGTCTGAGGAATGGAAAAAGAGTCTACCAACAGTGGAAACTAAAGCTTTAGAACCACATGTATGGCTCTGGATTTACTTTTTCATGAGTAAACCAGCCATATCAGAGGGTTCAATAGGCCTTTATTGCTAAAGCAACATCCCCCTCCCCCCACTCACTTTCCAGTGACCTTCATTTCGAGCGGAAATGTACTGGCCATCAGGAGTTTCTTTACCTCTGAAAACAAATCAGCTGGACCGAGTCACTTAAAGTGACCTGTGTTGGTTTCTCCTGTGGAGGCAGGGGTTTCTGAAATCACCCTAAATTTGTAAAAGACCAAGTGGGTCTTCGCTCCATTGCTGTAGTGCTATTTGATGGGTGTAAATTAGCAAATTGTATGCCATGTCCCTCTCTGTGTGAATGCAGGTCTACAGATTGTTATAACATACTTCAGAAGTGCCCAGTAAAAAAATCATATGACTGCTAAAAGTTTTTTCCAAAGGATTTGTCTTTGTGCTTTCAAGCAAAAAGAACTGAAATTGTTTTTCAAGGGACTGCTGCTGCTTTATGTAATTCTGCCAGTAATCCCGAGAGCACATGACTCTCCACTCTCATTGTTAAATAAACAAGTTTTTGCAAATGTTCACTGACAAAGTTTACTTAGCTGCAGAATTCACATGTTTTATTCTTAATTAGAACGGAATCCTCATTTGTCAGTTTCTTGCTTCCTTTCCCAGGTTGATATAGTGCAGACCAGTATTATTGAAATGAAGAACAGACCTGGAAAGCCCTTGTTTCATTTGGAACATTACATCGAGGGGAAGTACATCAAATACAACTCAAACTCTGGATTCGTACGAGATGACAACATTCGCCTTACCCCACAAGTGAGCCTTTAGTGCTGCTTAGAGTACTCCCTGCTTGTTGCAGGGATTTGCTTGGCTTGACTGAAAGATCCACTTGTTTTTGCCGGGAAAAGACATTTTCAGATCTTCCAGAATGGCACAGAATTAATGTATCCAGTTACAGCTTGGGCTCTTTTCATTTAGGGCCAGATCCTGCAAGATCCTGAGTACTTCCTGAGGATTACCTAGACCACTCAGCTTACACAGTCTTCAGTGGGAGTTCAGGGTGCTCAGCACCTCAGTGAAAGCATTTAATACCTTGGAATATTAGGCCTTATTGTAATTAGTATCCAATCTTAGCAGGGGCAGATTTTGCAAACTCAGGTTTTTTTAAAAAATAAGGGTTCAAGCTTTTAGATCCTAAATGGTATTCTATTAAATCAGTATAATATATAACATAAAGGGCCAATTGATGTAAATCAGCATAGCCAATTAACACCTGCTAATTCCTGTCTCTGAGAGAGTGAACCAGGAGTAGTTTCTGTAGCAATAAAGCAGCTAATACAAATAAACCAGCAACCCATGTGATTCAGTTAAATCTCATGGTTCTAATAAAAGGATTCAAACAAATATTAGAAGGTGCCACACAGGCAGAATTGTAAACATTTTTCATATTCACCTCCTTTTTTTAATGTGGATGGAGAGTTTGTATCGTGGCTGGTTTTTTGTTTATTGTGGAATCTGCACTATCCTTTCAGAGGCTGGGAACAAATGTTTTCATAAAATTTGCTGCACTAAAATATTTATCTAAAACAAGCCCCTGCAGGGCCCTCTTGAAGGCCTTCCCAGGAGATGCCAAATGTCCCAGCTGTCTGCAAAAGAGCAGGATTATTTTTGTGCTTGGCATACTTTAAATGCAATATTTAAAGAGCCCACTAATATAGGCCATGCCCCTGAACCCCATAGCCCTGACATCTGGAGATGCAGGGTTCTTAGTGTCAAGCTTCTGTGACCCCTCACCCTGCTGCTGCTTTCCTTAGTGCCATCCTTTGCAACAGCTGTTTCTGAATTCCACCTTTAAAAGAGGAGGGCTCCATGGGAGGAGGGAATGAGGCATATACCCCCTCAGCTTGTCTGTTTGACCTTCCCATTCTTGCCCTATAGCCCATCCACTCCCCACTATGTGGGATCCAGTATGGAGGACCCCCCTTTCCATATTGGAGATTTTCATATAAAGGTCTTCTCCCCATGTGGATTCTGGGGAACAAATCTTCCCCCACCCCACCCCCATATTTAATTTAAGGCTTATGCCTTTGTTTTTAGTTAGTATTTTTCACTGAGGATAATGCACCTTCATGTACAATCTGCAGAGTAATATTCAACAATATTGTCAGCAATAGACTTTGTTTCTTTCCTGCCTTTGAGTTACAATTACAGGCCACATGCCAAATCCTACTGGCTTTCCTACACGAGCTTTCCTGTTGACGTCTTGTGAGTAAGGCAACCAAGATTTGCCACCAAGTGTGGTCTTAGATTGATTCTGTCTCAGAGGGCTGTGCCCTGCTCTTGCAAGGGTTAGACTCTGATGTAGTAGGACTTTTCCATCTCTAGCTATTATCCTTCTATTTACACTGGGCCTAAAATACCAGTGGGTTATTCCAAATTTACATTGGTTTATCAGTGGTAAATCAGGCCCAGGATGTTATAATGAACTGTTCTTCAGGAGTCAGTGAAAAAATTGAGAGAAATATTCATGCATCTTATTGTTTTGAATAAAATGAGACTTAAGTTTGCCCATTTATATTGTTTTGAGTTCCTTCACCACCACTTAATTATTTACAATTCCCCACAGGCCTTTAGCCACTTCACATTTGAGCGCTCAGGACACCAGCTCATAATTGTTGATATCCAGGGAGTTGGAGATCTTTATACCGACCCTCAGATCCACACGGAGAGTGGCACAGACTTTGGAGACGGCAACCTAGGTAAAATAGACAATGTTAGTTAATGTTTTGCTGAACATTTTTTTTCCATCTAAGCTGTCTGCTGAGCAGCACTAACATGGCAATGAGAAGAGCGGGCAACTTCCTGATGATCAGTTGGGAAACTTTCACCTTAAGTGTGCTAATTTGTGCTGTGTATGAGAAAGTACCCCAATCCCATGTTATGCTCTGCAAAATTATGAATTTAAAATAGAAAAGTTGGTCTTGACTCAGGGTGCCTGTTTTAAAAAGAAAAACATTTTCCATGTCCTCCCAGCTTAAACCAGTTAAGTTTGAGATTAACAAACTTCCTGCAGAGTGTGAGTAGTGAATCCCAGCCATTTAAATTCCGTGCCAAATCACTACAATGTATGCAGCAGAATGGATGGAGGAAGAACCTTGTTGATGGTTTAAGCTCCAGTTGCTCTCACATTCAGATCTGCCTAGAGATTGTGCCAGTCTTTTGTCTAGGATTGAATTTTGTCCTGTGTTTTTTTTTTTTAATTGATTACTGCAATATATCTTACAAGTATTAGAACCAGAGCTTTTAATACTTTAACATTTTGTAAATGATGTTTTAGCGGGATGATAGAGAAAAGTTATCATAGATTTTAAAACAGAAAGGGTGTGTGTGTGTGCATGCATGCATCCGTCCCTCCCTTCCTCCCTGTGTCCCTAAGAAAGAGAGAGAAATAATTTGGAGGAAGGCATTCAGGGCTTCTAGAATCTATTCTCACACTGATTAAATCTTTCTTCTCTAAATTCTTTTATATCTCCAGGCGTACGGGGTATGGCTTTGTTCTTTCATTCTCATGCCTGTAACAAGATTTGCAAAAGTATGGGACTTACACCTTTTGATCTTTCACCTAAAGAGAAGCATGTCTTGGATCACTGTAACAAACAGCTTGTAAGTTTCTTTGTGCAAAATATAAAATACAGTAGTCTGATGCTGACCTATTCGCTATTGGTTCCTAAATTGCTGCTATAGATCTGAGCATGAAACTCTGTAGCGCATTCATACAATAGATCTTAAAGCACCCAAATCATGAGTAGGTTCTGAAGATCATGGTGACAACAGATAATTATGGGAACAAAGACTCACATTGCTCATTCTGTAACTGAACAAAACTCTAGTTGTTTTCTACGGGAGTTTTACTTGATTAAAGAATGCAGAATTTGGACTATAATTTTGGGATGAAGTTCTGGCCCTGTTGAACTCAATAGCAGAACTCTCATTGACTTCAGTGGGGCTAGGATTTCATTTGTGTGTCTTTTCCTTTATATGTATCTGTATGCATGACACGTATACATGTATTTATATGCATGAGCCCATTACTAAACATTTGTGTGTGTTCATATACATACCGTATTCAGAATAAAGTGAAGGGAAACATGAGTGATAGGTTTTCCTGTTCCTTTACCAAGGAATCTGCTCAGACAATTCTGCGTGGCACAGAGGAAAAATGTGGCAGTAGCCGGGTGAGAACAATGTCTGGTAGTCGGCCTCCTCTGCTTTTCCGCCTGTCTGAAAATTCTGGAGATGAAAGCATGAGTGACGTGGCATTTGACTCCTTACCCTCTTCTCCCTGCTCAGCAACACCACATAAAATGGACACACTTCGTGAGTGAGCCACCTGCCTTCTATGTATTCAACTTTGTGAATGTTAGTTTTGGGCTTCTAGGCATTTTATTTTGAGTGTCTGGTTTTATTTATTCCAGAAGTTCCTCTTCCACCATTGCTATGTCTAAACATATTTCTGCCTAGTAATAATTAGGGCTGTCAGTTGGCGTGTGTTGACACCTGCGATTAATGCCGTCCAAGAATAACATGTTAATTTTTTTAACACTTTGATCACAGGCGTTAATGCTGCACTGCCCCTTTGAAGTGACACTGTGGTGCTTCAAAGGGGCAGCGCAACACAGAGGCTGGGATCAGCTGGGGAGTCCCCAGCTGACCCTGGGCTCCACTGCTCCTTTGAAATGCAAAGAGGCGACATTTCAAAGGAGCAACCGTCTCTCAGTTGAGCCAGGGATCAGCTGTGCTGCCGCTGCCCCTTTAAAATGCCCCCTTCATGTGTGTTTCAAAGGGGTAGCCCTAGAGCCCAAGGACAGCTGGGGACTCCCCAGATGATCCTGGGCTCTGCATAGCAGCAGAACCCAGGGTCAGCTGGGGAGCCACCAGCCAACCCCAGGTTCTGTTGGTGCAGGGAGCCCAGGATAAGCTGGTAGCCCCTAGCTGACCCCGGCTTCCACTGCCGCGCAAAGCCCAGAATCACCTGAGCAGTCCCCAGCTGACCCTGGGTTCCGCTGCCGTGCAAGAGCCCACAATCAGCTGGGCAATGCTCAGCTGACCCCAGGCTCCAGGGCAGCTGCCCCTTTGAAACACTAGAGGCAGAGTTTTAAAGGGACAGCTGTTGAGCCCGGGGTTATCTGGGGACTCCCCAGCTGATCCTGGGCTCCCAGTGGCAGTGGAACCCAGGGTCAGCTAGGAAAATGCTGCGCAGAGCCCAGGATCAGCTGACCCCGGGCTCCATGGCAGCTGCCCCGTTGAAATGCCACTTTGGGGTTTCAAAGCGGCATTGCCATACAGCTGTGTGGTGCTGTCACTTTGAAGTACCCCTTCCCCCTCCTCTTTGCTGTCTCTATATAATAGAGGCAGCAAAGGTGGGGGGGGAGGAGGAACGACTAGTCTTTAACTTCCCTACTGATCCCTGGCTCCCTGTTGTGCTGCCCCTTTGATGCGCCACCACAGTGTTTCAAAGGGGCAGCGCTGCATGGAGCCCGGGGACAGCTGGGGACTCATTGTGGCATTTCAGTTTCAAAGGGGAGGCACACGCGATTAATCGCGTGATTAATTGCAGTTAAAGTTTTTAATCACTTGACAGAGCTAGTAATAGAACCAAAAACATGTCTGTATTTCAACTTGTGTCTTCAGTTCTTTGAGGATTTTTTCTTGAAAACCCTGTAATAGAAATAAGATGATTACCCAGAGCTTCTTCCTGGCACATCATCATCTATTTCCAGAATAATAAACACAAATTTATTCTTCTTAGAATGGCCTGTGTTTAACGAAGTGGATAACTTAGTTCACAAGGACCATGATCAGCTTGATAACCAAAGGGTAAGTGTTTCTCTGAAAAAGGATGAGTTTGCATTTGCTTCTGTAAATGTCTCTAAAGGATTGCCTGTGGCCATCATTCAGTAAAAACAATAAAATCTGTGTGCCTGACCTCAGTTCTGTGGAAGGCCATATAAGTTATATGCACCAACTGTCCCTAATAAAGGGACAACATTTTATATATCAATCAAATATATCACCATTTATTTTATCTGTTCCTCTAGAAGTTAATTTATGCCCAACACTTTATAACGCAAAGTAAAGATGTCTATTTCCTTGCCCTAGTGTAATCTTTCTGGGGCCTCTGTGGCATGGATTTCATCTCTCTGAATGCCAGTTAGAAAAACTCACTTGACGCTTTTTAGGGTATTTTGTTAGGAGGGATGTAAAATCCTGATTTAATCGGTTAACTGTTAAGTTAACCTAATATTTAACCAGTGGAGCAGGTCTCCGCTTCCAGGCACTGGTTAACCGGTATCCAGTCAGTCTCACCCGGGCAGGGTGATGCTTACCAGGTAACCAGTTAACCGGTTACCTATTCACATTCCTAGTTCTTAGTCCAGGCAGGGCCTTAGCAACTGACGTTGCTACTCCTACTTAATTGGATATATAGCATCCAAGAGAGGACACACAAACCATGTCAACCTCCCTCAGGCCTCTTGGCCCTCACTGAAGTTAGTGGAAGTTTGAGTGTCTACAGGATGAAATCCTTACAAGAAAATATACTGATAACTGATGCTGTGCGACCATTTTGGTCTTCTGTAGGACTCTGAAAATGGTGGTGACAGTGGGTGCCCCAGTGAAAAGAGAAGTGACCTGGAAGATATGGATCATCGAGATAGGGTAAGTTAGATCTGTATTTTGTATTTAACAAGGCCCTATGGCCTCATGGGGCAGTTCAGTGAAAGAGTTTAAATTTTCTCTTTGTTCTGTTGATCTGACTTGTGCAATGGACAGCAATTAGGGAGGCGTTCCCATAAGTTTTAAACAAGATTGTTCAATTCCAGTATGTTAATTGCAGTTGCTTATAGGGAATTAGTATTTCCAATATTACCTTAAAAATACTCTGTTTGATTGCATGTTGTTTCTTGAGGTGCTCTGCATTGCGGTTTACAATTGTGAAAGGTTTTCTGTTAAAATAGAGATCTGTGAGTATGGCTGACTTTCAAAGACCGCTATTGTCTCACCCCCTGCTTTCCAGGTCTGCTGCATGTTATATGACCTGAAGCAGTGCACAGGTTTAAATTTCAGTCAACTATTATCACACTTGTACAGAATGTCTATAGGGCAGTTAGTAACTCTTACAAATCATACGATTTTAAAGAAATATTTCCTATTTTAAATAGCTTTTTTGATTGGTGCAGAGCAAATACGACTGTGCTTAACGTTTTGTCAGATAGTTTGCAACAAAAATGTCTTCTTTGAGGAGACAAAAGATGACATTTTTGTCTGTCAAATGGAATAATTCCTTTTTATAGGATTAAAGTTTTGGCACTGTACATTTTATCAATTCAGTAAGAAGAAAAAATATATAAGCTCTTTTCATCATAGTCAGTGTTCGTTTTGCTGGTAAAAAATTGTTCCTTAGCAATGGATGGAACACACAAGACCTAAATTAAATTATATAAATCTTTACGTTAACATAGGGCCATTCAAACTGCAACCGAAGACGTGAATCTGATGAAGACAGTTTGGGAAGTTCTGCAAGGGTAAATAGAGCAGAAATATCTGCAGACAATAGTTTACCATTTTGGCCTATTTTATATCCATCGTCTAACTTCACACCACATCAGAAATTAATTTTCTTTCCTTGTAATTGCTGAATAAAGTTTTATATCCATTTTGCCTATGTTATTCCCCTTTCCTTAATGTTTCAATGAGAGAAAAACACTGTTACAAATAAATCCTCTGTGACCACTCAAACAGTCCCTTGAGTAAACTAATGATTCTGCATGAATTGCTCCCTTACGTAATTGTTATGTTTTTGTTTTCTTTGTTACAAGACTTGATTCCCTTTTCATGCTATATTTGTTGCACAAACATGGTTGGACGGTGTTTTTTGGAAAGCCCACAATTCTTGAAGTATGTTGAAATAGCTGTTAGTGCTATTCAATTTACTCTGTTTTTAAAAATGAAGTATCATCTTTCATGTTTTTACAAAATGCAACTTTTATAACAATCTATCAAAGACATTCAGTGGTTTACAGAAATAAAACAAAGATGTTATGCTGTATAGAAAAAGGAAAAGATTTTTGACAGCAATCAGGTATCTACAAAGATGCTAATTAGAATTTCAGGGTTTTTGCAATGTGGTCAGCTTGCATTGAAGGAAATTGAAACAATTTTAATGGGCTGAAATTCTACATTAAACATATTTTGTAATATTTTCTCTAATAGAGATTTTTTTTTTGGTTTTGTATTGTGCCAATGATTCCCATCCACCCATGGTTGTGAAAAATTTCAGTTTATTAAGAAGCATTACAGCACCTTACTTATAGTTAGAATTGGACCTATCTAGCAAACACCAGAGCACAGTAGCCCAGAATCCATAGCATGTTTTTGAGATGCTTTTCATTTTCTCCTGATACTGCTAAGCATGAGCAATATCTAAAATACTTTTATTCAAATCCCTAATCCAGCCCAGCATGGGCACATATGCTTAACTATAAGCATGAATAGCTGACCCCATTGACTGCAGCAGGACTGTTCACTTGCTTGAAGTTCACTTGCTTGTAGGCCCTGATCTAGCAAAACCTAACTGTGGTGCTTTGTTTTAGCTGCTGTGAATTTTTTAGGACTGCAAAATGCAAAAGTAATTTTGTTTACTGCCTTAAGTGCACCTAGAGATGGACAGCTGCTCTGAGATTTTGGTGAGAGAAGTGAATATATTTTTGTGTAACTACTAACGTGGCTTTTTAAAGCAGTCCTCTAAAAGATTTGCTAGTCAAACAGTAGCTCAAACAGACTCTTCAGTTTTTGACGGATAACATAGTTAAATGATTTGATGCCTTTTTATTTCAAGTGCAAGTTATAATATAAGTGTGTGGGTTTTTTAGGTCAGTGTGGAGAAATGGAATCTCTACAACTCTTCCAGAGTCCACATCCATAGACCGTCCTGTGTTGCAGTGGAAGTTCAGAGACTCAATGCACTGGAACTTGAAAAGAAAATTGGGAAATCCATCCTTGGGAAGGTGTTGATGGCTCTGTTCTTTTTAACTTAAGAAGTATATTTTATTATTGTCTATAGAGTAACCGCGGCCCCCTCGATGACCTGGGCATGGTACAGACAGGCAAAGAGCAATGTTGTTAGGGTGAGTCCATAACCCATTGAGTGATGAGTGCAGTCTACGAACAGCTCAGATCCTCAAGATCATTTCCATGTCCCTCAAGGGAAGTTTATTGCTGAAAAGAAGATTTTAAATAGCTCAAAATTATATAAAATGGAATGGAGTCCTTCTCCCTCCCCTCATGAAAGACCCAGGTCTGCAAGAAGGCAGCTGTCACGTAATCTTCCACCACCTTGCCTCATCATGCCTTTCACTGTGACCTGGTGGGAATCTAACAGAGCTGGGTGTTGGGGTCCATGTTCATGTGTCTGTGCACCTGTTACAGCCTTTGGGCCCTTTAAAACAGGAAGGGCATATGACTAAGAGAAAGCATGTGGCCTATAGGAAACCAGATTGCAAGACTCCATTTGCTAGAGAAAGACACTGTGTAAGCGAGATTTACAGTTGCTGCTGGCTATCCTATATCTGTTTTGTAGACAAAACAGAATCTCTTAATCCTCAAAATTATCAAACTGGATCCCTTCAGAAGCACATTCTTGTGCATTATCACTTGCTGTCTTTGCCTCCCCCTCCTTTCCTCCCTGCCCCGTATACTTGTCTGCAAAACAGTTAAGCACCTGGTTAATTTTAAGCATGAATAGTCCCATTAAGGTCAAGGGCTTACTCACATGTGTAATATTAAGCACACACATGCTTTGCTGCATTAGAACCACTCTTGGCATGTCTTGTTATCTTTTCTAAATTAAAATGTCACTCCTGGCGTGTTGTAGGTGCACCTTGCCATGGTTCGCTACCACGAAGCTGGACGTTTCTGTGAGAAAGATCAGGCGTGGGATCAGGAATCCGCTCTTTTTCACCTGGCGCATGCTGCTGATTGTGGAGAACTAGAAGCCATTGTTGGATTAGGACTCATGTACTCCCAGCTGCCACATCACATTCTTTCAGAGCTCACTTCAGAGGTACAGAAATGCTGAAATACAAAGTATTCTGCCTAGAACAGGAGGTGCAAATCCTCCTGCCCGGTGATAATACTAATATTATATTCATTGACGTATCCCAGGCATTCATCTGGATGGAAGAACGGGGGTCTTATGATTGCAGCATATAAGTAGGAACAAGATAAAGAGCTTCTATTCCTGGCTTTGCTGCAGATTAATTTTCTGGCACTAGATAACTCACCAACGCCTATATTTTCAATACTGGCCTCTGATTTTGGGTCCCTCTCTTTTTGGTGCCCAACTTGGACACTTTGAGCCTGATTTTTAAAAAGTGCTGAAGACTTGCAGCTCTTGGTGACTTCATTTGGGGTTTTGGGGGTTGTACCTACAGCTCAGTGAGGGAAGGAACGATGACATTTTCGATCTATCCATTTTAGCATTTTTTGTGCTTTTTGCCTTCAAAGGACACACAGGAAAACCGAATCAAAGGATTTGATTATTTACTGAGAGCAGCAGAAGCTGGAGACCGGCCTTCCATGATTCTGGTAGCAAGAGCATATGATACAGGTGTAAATCTTGGTTCAAACAGGTACTGTGTGAGAGCATGTGAGCGTGTGTGTGAAATAAATAACTTATTGTAGGTTAGAATGTTTGCTTGCCCATGCAGAGATTCTTTTATTGCAGGACTCTCACTTACAAGAGTGCTAGCTATTATTTTATTTACTGAATTTTATGGAGATACTTCAAATTTACGCTAGTATAAATGAGAACAGAATCTGGGTGTTATCACCACCACAGAAGGGAAGAATTCTGCAGATTGAGACACAAATCCTATTCTTGGATACTTATGTGCATGTTCTATTGATGTGAACATCAGCTGTGTACGCATGTTTGAATGTGGCCCTGATAGTCAAGACACTTTGGTGTATTGGTGAATAGCAGCAATAACCGTGGGATGCATATCTTCTCCAGGGGCAATGACGAATGAATGAATGTAGCAGTCTGATAATCTGTGCACAGTAGAACTACACCACATCTGCTAATATGGGGAATTCCTCACCACAAGCAGCCAGCAGGATTTTCCACTAACACTTAAGTGGGGCTTGCTTAAGCTTACTGCACTATAACAACTTTCCCCATGGCCATCTGACAAAGTGGGTTGTGCCCACGAAAACTCCTGATAACCATCTACATATTTTGTTAGACTAGTAGCACCTTAAAGACTATTTCTTGTTTTTTAACTTTTTCCCTTAAAAAGTGTGAGGCTCTTTCCTCTGAGATCAAAGGTAAAACCACCAAAGGCTTCCATGGGAGTAGGGCTAGGTCCTCAAAAATGAAGGGTCAGTTTAAAAATGAATACAAGAAATGGTCAGTGTGAAATGTGATGACTTAAAATTGAGTTAAAAACCACTTCAGGTGATGTTTTACCATCATTTTCCTATTTTAAAAAACATTGTTCCTTCCCTGTTGTATTATGAAAATCCCAAACAGGGGAAACCGACAGACTGATATGAGGAAAATAATAAAACTGCCCGTAAACACTGTGCTCTCAAATGTACAAGGTAAACACATTGAAAAGAGAGAGGAGTAATTTTTTTGTTTTCATTCATTGTCCTTCCAGTTGTTACATAATAGCAAAAAATGTCAGAGAATGTGATTTTTAAATGGGCTTTATTTTAAATCAAGGATGATTTGAAGTTTTGTGACATATGAAAAAGTCTTAAACTGGCAAATCTCTTTTCATGTGGCAGGCACTATAATTCAGTGGTTCTCAACCTTTCCAGACCACTGTAACCCTTTCAAGAGTCTAATTTGTCTTGCATATTATAGGTTTCATGTCATAGGACACTTAGGGAAGTCTACACTGCATGTCTGTTTCGGGAAACCGGAGGTCCATACAAGTGTCTACACAATATTTTGAAATATTTTTTGAAATAACAGGTGTGCTATTTTGGCATCCCAGTAACCCTCGTTCCATGAGGGTTAAGGGATGTCTCTAAATAATGCATTATTTTGAAATTTGGTGCTGTGTAGATGCACCAAATTTCAAAATAGCCTATTGCAAAATACATTTGAAATAAGATACAGAATTTGCATAGTTTAGGATGCTGTGTAGAAACACCCTGACTGAAAAATTACTTACTTTCTCATTTTTACTATATAAAATTAAAACAATTGAAATAAATATTGTATTTACATTTCAGTGAGCAGTATAGAGCAGTATAAATTAGTCATTCTTCTTTAGTTTGCAACAACTTTGCTAGTGCTTTTTACGTAACCTGTTGTAAAACTAGGCAAATATCTAGATGAATTGATGAGGGCAGGGGACTGGACTCGATGACTTCTCGAGGTCTCTTCCAGTCCTGCTTCCTTTTGACTTATTAATAATGCCAACCTTGGATGAAGCCCATTAATATAGCAATTCAGAGAATCTAGGGGGATTGTGTGTGTGAGTAAAATTGTGATAGTGTCCCAAGATCTAGCCACAATCCAAACTTTGCCCACTTGAGATGCCAAAACAAGATGCTGCTCAGTCAACTGTGCAGTTCATTTTGCAGATCTTCATGGTATGATCATCCCTTTTATTTCTTCGTATTTTTTTATCAGCAATGAAACACCTAACAAAGCTGATATTAAATATTGTTAGGCTTAAGAATTAACATCGTAGGCTTTGTCTGTGCTGCAGGGTTTTTGTACAAAAAGCTTTTTGCAGAAGAGCTCTTCTGCAAAAACGTCTTGCGCAAAAGCATGTCCACACCTCAAAAGCACATCACAAAAGCGCAACCACACTGCATGGACACTCTTGCACAAGAAAGTTCTGATGGCTATTCACAGAATGGCCATCAGAGCACCTGTGCTTTTTGTGATAGGCTCTTTTTGTACAAGAAACCCCTGTTGAGTGTCCCCACACACCTTTTTACACAAGAACTCTTGCTCAAAAAGAGTTATACCTCATAGAAGGAGGTATACCTACAGTGCAAAAAGTCCACTGTTCTGTCAATTGGCTGTAGATTTTCTTGCGCAAAAACATGCTTGATGTGTGGACGCTTCGCGGATTTTTGCGCAAAAACATCTGGTTTTGCACAAAAACCCTGTAGTGTAGACCTAGCCATATTGAAATGAATGGGGCAGTTCACAGCTATTTCTTAAGGTTCAGACAGATCTCAGTTTGCACTTAGATTTGCAGTTTAATGTTATCTTTGCAATCATACAGGCTCAGCTCCAAGAGTACAAGAATGCAGCTTCCAAAACCAATAGGAACTTGTGGAGCCCATGCAATCCAGTATTTCTTTCCTGTGAATCCCAAATGGATGTAAATTGAATTTAGCGCCATTCATTATTAGGAGTCTCGATCCCATAATTCATATTCAGTGGAACAAAACACCTGATTAAATTTAAGCACATGTTTAAGTGCTTTTCTGATTGGGTCAGTGTGCTCAGTACCTAGCAAGATGGAGCACTACAGCTCCAGAGTAAAACTACTTCCCGAGGTAACCTGTTTAAAAATTATTTTAAAAATCAGAATCCAAGACTGGAACGAAGCTCTGCATTGGTACAACGCTGCACTGAATATGACCGATTATGATGAAGGAGGTGAATATGATGGAACCCAGGATGAGCCCCGGTATCTGCTCCTGGCAAGGGAAGCAGAGATGTTAATGACAGGAGGGTTCCACCTGGCCAAGGATCCACAAAAATCAGGTAAGATGTTGATTCAGTCCATTTCTATGGGTGTACTCGGCAGTGCCGTGTGAGTTTGTCCATTATTTTAATATTTGAATGAGTCTTGATACACAATACCACACAATATGGCATGGACTTCATGGCAGAGAAAACCAAGCTGATGACAGACAAATGTGATGGGATCAGCTCTCATATCACTAGGCTCACTGGCGGGAGGCAAGGGGAGCAGTTACCCCAGGGCCTAGCAATGCAAAAGGGCCCAGAGCTTCTGGCTGTTTCTGCTGCTACTGCAGTGGCCGGAGCTCTGGGCCCTTTAAATTGCTGCCAGAGCACCGTGTGGCGCACATCAGGCAGCATGGGGCAGGAGATGCTGTGGTTTGGATTGTGCTGTGGGCTGACTGCCCCAGCCTCGCCCCTTCTGCCCAAGGTCCCACCCCTTTTGAGACAAGAATTGAAGACAGTGAAACAGTTCAAGTATTTGGGAGCAGTCATCACTGGTAAAGGCAATTCTGATGAGAACTGCACAGGCAGCAGCAGCAGTAGCAAAGCTAAAGCCAGTTGGAAAGAATCTCTCTGGAATCAAGACTGAACCTGCTACACACTGGTCATCTCCACTTTTTTATATGTCTGATACATGGACCCTTACAACAGAAGTTGAACAGAAAATACAGGTGGTAGAGATGAGATATTTCCTTAAAATCCTGGGCGCATCTTACTTCACCCACCTCACTAATGAAGAGGTCTACAACATCATCACCCATAGGAAGACCTCCTAATGACTTTGAAGAAGCGCAAGCTAAAGTGGTACGGTCATGCAACAAGAGCATCTGGTCTATCCAAGGTCATTCACTGAGGGACAGTAGATGGGAACAGAAGAAGAGGAAGACAGAAGAGATGGATTCACAACATGGAAGGGAGGACAGGAATGGATTTTGCGGAGATTCAGACATTGCTACACAATTGTCAGAGGGTGGAGTCAGTTGGTGGATTGCTTATCAACAATGGTGCCCCAGCAACCAGTGCAGTTATGGGAGTGATGAGGATGGCGCTAATTGGGTGATATTGAACCTGCCTTTGCAAAGGTTTTTGAAGGGTGGGTTTGGGGGCATGGATTTGATCTGTTAGCCTTTAGAGTACAATACGCATGCTGGGGGTTCTAAGCCATCTTTGGGTTTTTATGTATCATCCCCCTGAGTATAGTATCAGAACACCTGCCAGTATTTAATGTATTTATCTTCCCCAGATCCTGGTGAGGAAGGCCAGTGCTATTATGCCCATTTTATAGATGGGCAACCGAGTCACTCAAACAATCTGTTATGGAGTGGAATTTGAACCCTGGTCTCTCAAGTTTGAGGCCTGAACTGGGCATCAAGTCCCTCTCTTCATCTCCATCCTCACCCAGAAAGGACCTCACCTCCCCCTCTCACCTGAAGGATCCCTGACCTTTTTCTTTTGAACACTAGTGGATCCCTGTGGAGTGGACCATCTGCTTCAAGCCCCAACCAAGCAGACCAGCAGTTTCACGGTGCCATCATGGCGGCCTTGCTGCCTGCATGTAATTATTCTGTGCTCTCAGCTGGTCCCTCTCTACCTAAGCTGTGTCCCTTTCTCTGTAGTAGCAGAAGACTGGGCACAGAAGTGGAAGCCATTGGCAGAGGGAGTGTTCTAGTAATGGCTAGGCAGGTTCAGTTAGGACACACTTCAGGCAAGAATCCTCATTTGGCTCCTGGAGTCAGCAACTTTCTTTTCCCCCAGCAGCTCCCCTGAAACACTTAGGAGCTGGCTTATTCTCAGGTTGTAAAATGACCGTATGCTATCCAGTGCCATAGGATTGTAGATGAAAGTGTAACGGCTCCAGTTAATGTGAGACAAAACTGTCCAAGGATATTTTGCTAATGCCTTTGATAGTGGACTAACCCAGCTCCAATTCTGCAGTGTGGCAAATCCCTTTTGGCAGTACTGAGCACCCTCATCTTCCACTAACTGCAGTGGGAGTTTAGAGAGCAAACATTTGATATCTTTATGCATGTAGTTGTAATTGGTTCTGTGTTTGCACATAAAATTTGTAAGACTTTTTTAACTGGTTACTGGCCAATTGCATTTTTATGATTCTTGTAAGGACATGAGAAAATATCACTCTGCTGTCATATCAGCGGTTTGCCCTGTCTCTGAATTTTAACATTGTGTGCCAGATTCTTGGCTGATTTAAATCAGCATAACTCCATTGGTGTCAATGAAGCTACGTGGATTTATATCAGATGAGAGTCTGGCTTGTAACTTAACCTCCATTTCTATTTTTTCTTAACTTCCAGCATGGTTTGTAGAGAGGAAGAAACTTTTTTTTCTTTGATCTACTCACATGACTCTCAAATTGCTTTTTCTAGGTGAGTTGTACACAGAAGCAGCAGAAGCAGCAATACAAGCGATGAAGGGCAGATTGGCAAATCAGTACTACCAGAAAGCTGAAGAAGCTTGGGCAATGATGGAGGAATGAAACTTCAAATGAGGCAGCTCTTGTATATAAAATATTTTTTATAAACTGTTACTTTGCAAAAAAAAAAACAAAAAACAAGATGTATTTTTATGTGTTGTTAATGATTTGTGTTTTTCATATTTTAATTTTCTAACTTTATTCTGAGGCAGAAAATATACAAATATATGTTGTATGTTGGGGGTGCTATAATGTACTTTTACCTACACTTCAAAGCTGCAGTATCTGTGCACTTGATTTTTTTAATAACTTTTAACTGTTAGTTGTGAGGGGCCTGATTTAATTTCAGAAAAATGAAACTGATGTCAGCTTGCGTGGCACACACTTTGTTGTACGCAGCAAAGCATTCAGTGTGTTTATATCTTTCTACTACTATTAGTCCTCTCACCACAAATATCACACATTTCTAAGTTCAAAGCACTTCTTCACTAGTATTTGTTTTTTTTCAGGCAATTCTTCACTTTCCATGTAAACATATATGCAGAAATTCCCTTTTTTAATCCCCCTTGTGAAATAAATCAAGAACCAGAGTGAACAGAATATAATTCTGCTAGTAATACTCTTTACAATGCAGTTCTCTGTAAAAATATTATTGGGGACACCTATGTTTTCTTCCTGAAGTGATTCCAGATGCCTGTCTTCTCAGTTTGCAAATGTAAAAAATGTGTTTCCTAAGGATAGCCCTGAAAAACAAGCTGAGTCTTGAAATACAAAATGGTTTCTCTTTTGGCCATTCATCACCAATAATACACATTCTGCAGTTAGAACTCAGCTAATAATTTTCTTGATAAAACATTCTAGCTTCCTCTTCCACATCTGTATAGCCTCTGGAAAAAAAAGTAAAAACTTATTTCAGACAGAAAAGTAGCTATAACTCTGAACGCATACAGGGAGGACTGGTCCATTGAATATAGCAGTGCCATTTTTATGTAGCACAGTTTTAGGGTAAAATCCTCTATTGAAATCTGTGGCAAAATGCCATTGACTATTATGGGGCCAAAAGTTCATTGAAGGCAGCTAGTCTACTCTTGGAAAAGTTACAGGGGGATAGCTGCTGTGATAGTGCTAGATTGTACATACTACATATTCTGATGGGGTGGATTAAGTCAATGATAACACTCGGGTGTGAATTTTTCACACCCAGGAATGATGTAGCTGGGTTGAGCTGATTTCGTTTTGTAGACCAGTCTCAATCGTAAATAGAGAATTTTTTTTTGCAACATTTTGCATTGTATCTTATCCTAATACAATAAAGTTCCTACTGGACTTACAATATCCTTCCAATAAGGTACCCTAAAATGTTTATAGTCTACTGATTTCTTGGTAACATTTAGTTTTTACAGTGAAATATCCATTCTCAGTGCACTTAACATTAAGAAATACCCTTCCCAATCATTTCTACATGGCAACATTTAAACAGATTAGAGAAACTGACATGCATGTACATTTACTATCCCTCTATTCCAAATAACTTGGTTAGGTTACATAAAAAGCACTCAAACTATAATTGCAGTACAGTAGGTTTAAACTGTTCACTGAATAATCTCCTTATCTCAGTAACATTTCTGTGTACTGTACTAATTTTCTAAATAATAGCCCTAAAGGTACAAAGCTAATCTTTGTTGTACTGGTGATTCACATTCTGTAATTGCACACCTGAGTTTTGACCCCCTCTGATGTTCACAGTAAGATATGCTACAGGATCTCTGTTTTTCACAAGACATTGAGGATCTGGGTGTTTTGACCCCCTCTGATGTTCACAGTAAGATATGCTACAGGATCTCTGTTTTTCACAAGACATTGAGGATCTGGGTGTTTTGACCCCCTCTGATGTTCACAGTAAGATATGCTACAGGATCTCTGTTTTTCACAAGACATTGAGGATCTGGGTTTTTAAAAAAAAGTGTCTTGTAATCCTATTTTGTTAAATAAAAACATATTTGTTGTGCTGATTGCAGAAAACCTCATTAGCTACTAGATATCATTGAAGACCGAAACTTATCCTAAGCTCACAGTTTTATTTCAAGAGTCCCTTGCCATCTGTACAGCAACTGGATCTATTTATTGGTCTTATTTATTTAGTTGTTATTTTGAGATGTTATCATCATGGCACATATAGCTCCAAGCTGGGTCCTTTTTTCCATCTCCTGAGAGTATTGAAGAGTTAGGACGACAGTGTCATTATTAAGGCGAGACTGTTGAATATTTACTGTTGATCCAGTACAGCATTTAAGCACATATTTAACTTTAAGCATATGATTGATTGAAGCCCATTATTTCATGGGACTTTTGTCATGGTTACAGGAAAGCACATGGTTAAATGATTTGATGGATTGGGTCAGTAAAATGTTACATCTTTCGCTTTTGTGTGTAGAGTGGGTCTTCCCTGCAGCCATCTGGGAAGTATACACTGAGAATCATCAGTTGTTATTTAAAGTCCGATAGCTGGGATGTTATGTTCTTAATGGAAAACTGTAGTTTAGGTATCTAATTGCAGAGATTATTAAGGGGCAAATCCTACCCCTTTCTCTATAGCATACACAGAGCTCCATTTGAAGTGGAACAGGTGCAGATCGGCTGTGCAGATGCGCAGAAGGTGGTGAGATCCATAGATTGGGGTGAGCATACTCATGACTAAGGAAATGCTACTCATTTCATTCTCTCTCACTGGGAAACAGTTGCAGGAAATACCAGCACTCAGAGACAGCTGCATCATGCAGTTATGCAAATAGTGGAACATTGGCAAACATTTATGTATATCTACAGGAAAAAAATTAAAATGTGCTTATAGCATACAAGCCCCTTGCACACTCTAAGCACTATGTACATAAATAATAAAGATAAATAATATATTTTTATTGTATAAGTACAAAAACAATTGTGATTTTCCTTTACAAAAAAGTTTATATAACTAACATGTTTGACTTGCATGGAGAGAGGAGGAGATCTAAGTATTTAAATCCAAAATATAAACAGGGCTCAAAGATGGTAATTATTAACACCTTTTGGCATGCCAGTTAATTCATTGAATTCTGTAATTGGTATAATTACAGAAACTTCTTCGTAGATTTGAGGCATATGAAGTTATACAGCTCAACAGGCAAAATATTGTCATTGTTAATACTTTGTCTTCAAATATTTTACATTTTGTTAGAAACTTAGATTACTTCTTGGTGAAAACATGGTATCATATGGATAGTTAGAAGTGCAACAGATATGACAGTCAATTTTTTAAATTAAACTTATGTTTACAGAAATATGCACAATTTATTTTATGAAATTCCTTTAGAGAAAGAAAAGTGTATGTTTTGACAAACTTTTTGGAATGATCTTGCTGCATACTGTATTTTTAATCTATTCTCAATGAACAAATAGAATATATTTTTTTTAAATGTGAAAAAAATAAATATGGGGCCCATACCTGCAGAATGAATTAGGCAATAAATCCCACTGACATCATGGAAATTTTGCCTGAGCAAAAACAGCAGAATTGGGGGCCCTTTTTTTTGCATGTAAGAAATACGGGAATTGTTCGTTTGTATCACTTATTCATGTAATTCAGTTTTATTGGTTTTTGCTTTGCCAAATAAAGTTTTCTTTTTGTCACATGCTTTAGTAGAGCATTATTGCACTTTGCAATATTATTTAGGCAAATAAAGAACAATACATTCTCTACATTATATTTATTCTCTCTGACCCTAGTTCCTTTTAACAGCTATAAGTAAGTAGGAAAAAACGCATTAGGTGTATATCAAGAAAATGAATTATTATACAAAAGGGATAAATATGTGGTGTGCAGTCACTTAGAATACTTGAAAGATCCATGGTTTCATCGATGCAGGTAGTCTTGCCACCAATACAGTTCACAACTTTTCCACGTCATCCTGTTTTGTGCGATTCTCATCAGCGTCCTTCCATGAATCTTCCATTGAGGATCCACTCAACAATCTGGGGGCCTTCCTCTTGTTCTTTTTGTCTCCTGGATACCAGTGGATTGGCTTTCATGGTGGTGGAAAGTTTGAGATCAACAGAAACACTGCACAGACTCCCAAAGGCAATCCAACCCAACCTCCTCCTCCTCAACTCGGGGCCCAACTCGTCCATCTGCAACACTTGTCCAAGTTGTACATATTCATCCATTAACTCAACAAGCTGTCCATCCAGTTGCATGACATACTCTGGACCATATACGTCTTTTATCCACTTTGTTTCAGGCCAATCTCAGTTGCATTCTTACTGAAGTCATTGAGGAAGGTTTGCAATGTTTCAGGTTTTGATGCAATTAGGTCGATGTCATCTGTGAAAAGGAGCGTCTGAAGAACCTGGCCATCAAAGAGAAATCTATCTTTCACTTCGCTCTTCCACAGTTCGTCTTCCAGGATGCTGGCAAACAACTTTGGCGCACAGTAAATCCAACTCCCCCAACTTTTCTGGGAGCAGTAGAAGGAAGAATTTGTGAACCATTCTTCTATTTTTCCACAACTTCCTTCTTTCTTTTAGTTTCAGTTATGGCAAGAATGTCAATGCAAATACGATGCAGTTCTTCCAGAGCTATATTGACCTGTGCATTACTTGAAAGGGATTGCACATATAGTGTGCCTACATATAAGTTAATACAAGTGGACAGTCTTTGGCTACATCCATGAGAAGCCGATCTCCCAGCTAACTAAAATCATGATGGGCCACAGATGTTGCTAGACCAGAGGGTGCCAGACTAGAGAGATTCAACCTGTGCCAGTTATAACTATTTTGGTTAGGGAAGTAATTTTTTATTAGTCTAATCAAAACACTGGCATAGCCCCTTGTGTACATGCAGTAGTAAAGGTGCCTTTCCTGTTTCTTCTGTAATTAAGCAATTCCTATACAAGCACTTTTATGTAATTTTTAATGTAATTTTAACTGTACCACACCAGTAGTGTGTAGAGCATGGGTTAGCAACCTTTTCAAACCAAAGAGTCAAACCACATCAAAATTCAGAATAAGTAGTCAACAGGCTGGGGGGGAGGCGGCAGGAGCGGCGTGGGGGCAGGGTGTTTGGCTGGGGGAAGAGGGCAGGAGTGGGCTGGGGGAAGACTGTCTGGCCAGGGGGTAGGAAGCAGGTAGGCTGGGGACAGGCTGTCTGGGTAGGAGGCAGGAGTGGGCTGGGGGAAGGGTGTCTGGCTGGGGGGGGAATGAGTGAAGGGGTGGGCATGCGGGGTCTAGGCATCAGGAGGTGTGGGGGCACTTGTTTTGGGGCCACATTGCAGGCACCGGGTAACATGGCCTCCCGCTGCTCCGATTTGCTGTAAGGAAGTCTCCAGGAAGGATTTGCAGGAGAAACTATGAGGAAGGGGAAACCAGGGAAAGGAAAAGGGCAGCGTGTGCAGAGCCATTTTTTGTTCCACTCGTTCCCCACACGCCAGGGGAAGGAAAAGGGCAGTGCACAGAGCCACACTTGATCCCTGCATGCTGGATCCAGTGGGGAGACTCGGAAGTTTCTCCCCCTGTCTCCCTGCTCCCCTACCCCCACAGGAAGCCGGTGCTGGTCTTCCAGTCTTGCGGGGGACCGTAAGGCTGTAGCGCCAGCACTGGCTCCCTGCTACATGGGGAAGTTAAAGGGGCTGAGTTGGTGCTCCAGAAGAGCCATATCTGGCTCCCTAGTTGCTGACCCCTGGTGTAGAGTTAAAGCAGTGCAACTCTGTCCAGTAGTAGAGGTACTTAATAGGATTTTGTAGCATAGAAGCCTATATCTCTGTTCCTTAAGCAAATTCACTGCCAGCAGGACTTTTGCTGGATTAAGAATGGTAGAATCCAGCATTAGATGTCTGTTCTTTACTTAAAGCTGTTAATCAGGTCTTTTTAATTAGCAGTAGGCAATAAGGATGTAAATACCCATTTCAAAAGTTAACTGGTTAGATCAGGGATAAGCAATAATTTTTGGCTGGGGGCCACTTCAAAATTTTTGAAGTGGCCCTGGTCCACCCCCGAAGGGGCAGGGACTAAACTAGCAGGGGCAGGGCCAGGATGCTTCTTCCCCCCCCCCCCCCTTCTGACTAGGCACCCATGCCCCTGACAGGGCAGGAAGAGGCTTTGCATGCTCCCCCACCCGCAGGCCAGATCAACCCGCTTGCCAGGCCAGATTCGGCCCGCAGAGGCCCTTTTGCCCACCCCTGGGTTAGATGATATAATTTTAATCATTTAACTGGTTAACTTAGGGCTGGTGCAGAGTGGCTTGGTTCCCACAGTGGGGCTGCTCCAGGTGGGGGCCCCACAGCCAAGGTCCTGCCAGCCAACCCGCCATGAGCAGGGGGCTGCTCCAGCCAGGCTGGCCCCACCACTCTGGGGGCAAGGGGCTGCTCCCAGAATGCCCCAGTGGGGGGCTGCTCTAGCCCTGATGTACTGCAAGTGGGCAGGAGACTGCAGTAGCTCAGCCCTCCAGTTACCAGGTAAGCATGCCAGTAAAGCTAATGCTTATGAGTAACCAGTTAAGCCTTTACATCCCTAGTAGGCAAGTACAAGAGAAACACAGTTTTTCATGCAGAAACCTTTTATTTGTATCACAGCTGTAGTAAGATGAGGGCCTGAAACAAAAGTCCCATGTTGCACAGGCCTGGTTTGAGGCCTAGCTAACAATGGACAAAACTTGGCTAATATAAAGCAAACCTAAGCTGTGAGCAAGAGGCAGGCCCCTGCTCAAAGAACTTGGCCTGAACAAGGCTGAGAGTGCAAAACACTAATTGGTAATAGGCCCAGGAGTCGAACAGTAATTGGCACTAGTCACAAGTTGAAGCACATTCTAAAAGGATGGTCCCACGAGCTACTTAAAAAAGACTTTGGTACCCACATGCCCCACAGATACCAACCCAGGTTTAGGAAAGGGTCTAAACTGCCAGAATAATGGATATAGATGATCTAATCGAACCAGGAGATGTAGGGTGATGGGTGGTATCTAAGCACCAGAGTGTGGTAACCTGACATGTCAGGAGTGATGTGTAACTTGTTTGTACCTGTATATAAAGTGGTGTCTTGGATGGACGGTCTTTGTCCAGTCGAGGGGGAAGTGGGACCTCCTACTGATTGGCTGGTCCATTGTTACAGGCTACATATGCATAGTGGTTCGGTGGAGTCTACTGACAACTATTACTGTACTTGGCTTAACAATAAACCTCATCGGGTGCCTTCGGTCCTTCTCTGATTTGTGGTCTTTGGGGGCTCTCTGAGTCTGCTATGTTGACTAACTGCACAAGTCAACATGGCACATGTTATTATGCACACAGTCTTCTTGTTATCATTGACAGAACAGAAGATCTGTCAGGACACCATGCCAGTAAATCCTGACCTACTACATTGGTAACCCCACTACAACAGTGATGATGCACAAACACGCAGTGGAGCAATATAAATGGAAGTGTTGCCAATCTTTTAATTGCATGGACTGCACAACTCCCCTACGTCTGATTCTGATCTGTTTACTCTAGTGTAACTCCACTGGTCTCATTAAAACTACTCCTGATTGACATCACAAACTCACATTTGAACCCCTTTGGATTTTGGGAGGACAGGTGTGTGTCTGAACCTGGGCTTTTGGCTGTGAGGAAGATGTTCCCTATTTTCTAGTTTCATTTAAGATGTAGCAGAAAGGTCTATTTTTTAGAGTTTAGTCCAGCCGTGCCTGCAGCTCATGAGCATACTTGGCTTCTTGCATCAGTGCTGCGTGTGCTCACCTGGTGTGCTTGTGTTGCTACACAATGCAGTGCACCGTGGTAGATATTCCAGTGTGCCACCTACCGTCATCCAGTGTGCTGTGTTTTGGCAGAGTGTTGTGGTCAGAAACCAGTTATGCAAGGGTGACTGGAAGCAAGGGATCAACTTCCCAAATGTCTCCATCTAATCATGTCATCCATATCCCATAATTTTTAAAAAAGTCCTGCAAAACCATACAGTCCTCCTTACTGTCCACCATTCCTGACAGAAGCATGGGGCCTGCACAGCTCTCCACTATTATCACACACACTGCAAGCACAAGATGTGTGATCTTCCAGTATTGGCAGAGCCCCACAAAGAGCCATGTGGATCGTGACAATTTGCTGGAGGATAGATTGCTATGGGACATAGCAAAAACCAATTCAAGATTGTTGGTGGCGTTCACACCTGCAGATGGTGGGGTGATGCTTCTGAGCCTGAGAAACAAGCAGTGTAGACATAACCCTGGTGTTCCGTCATACCCTTCCTCCTGCATCACCCAGGCAATCTCCTGGCAAATGTCCATGTTTCTATGGTTGTTCCATAGCTGTGCTGGCACTGCCTCTTCTATCCACAGCTTCTATCCAATGTTTCCTGTCTGCTCCAAGCCAGTGCACCTCTGAAGCGTGCCACCAGCCTAGTAAGCTCGGCAGTTACTGAACAGCCAGGTGAGCTTGCCAAGCTGGAGAATCAGGGAAAGGCATTTAAAAGTGTGTTTGAGGTGAGGGGTCTTCTAGTTTATGTGAGTAGGCAGCGGAGTTCTCCTCTGTGACCAAAAAAGTCCTATGTGGGGATTGTAGGACAGCTGCTGGAGAACTGTTAGAGTTGACATAGGTAATACAGAATGTTGTTCATGACTCAACAACACTTGGGCAGGTGGTGTTACTGTAACACTGTTACTTTGGTAGAAGACAAATTTAAATGTGGACAGATGTACAACTAGGTCAATGCAAGGCAATTTATTTTGAAATAACTTTGTAGTGGAGGCCAGATCTAAGTTCCCAGCCTGAGCTCTCTTGCACTCTTTAGTCAAGGAGAAGACAGATTCCTCTTTTCCCTCCCTCAGGTAATGGAGGGCTGCTAAATGTATGGAGTTACTCTTACCTATTGATATTTCACCAGCTTTCACTTTCTTCAGAGTTTGAAACATCTCTGTGTAAACTCAGCCCAGAGTGATAAAGTTGGGGCCTAATTTTGCCATCCTTTCTTACTAAAATCAGGGGGAGTGCTAGCTGAGTGTAGGAGCAGGAAATTGACTTACTTTATTTGATTTACACACATACACATACACACACACAAGCAATATATTTCATTTTAATTAACTTAGTGTTATATGAAGCAAGCAGTATAACTTTGTAATTCAAGCATCTTCTCGAGAAGGTCCCTACTAACATGTACTGTGAAGTGTTACAGAGCTCTCATGTTGTTTTATAATGAAAAGATTGTTTCTTTTGTATGATCTGAATCCCAAAAATCTAAGGATTGTTCCCCTAGGAAGAAATTCTGAGGCCAGAAAACCCCACCAATAGGGGATTGTAACAGATAGTCTTTTAAACTTTGCCCACTCAGATGCAATTTTTTTGTCATTGCCATATCAGCTGGGACTTCAAAAACCATCCAGCACAAGCCAGCTGGTGGTTGGTCTTTGTATTTTGATGGCTTTCACATTGTAACAACAGAAGGGCTGAGGAAACTGCATCAAGTCTCAGCATCTCTATGTGTGTCATGGTTCCTGCTGGCACCGAAGTGTGTACCAAAAGGGTGAAATTGCCATACATAAGAACGGCCATACTGGGTCAGATCAAAAGTTTATCTAGCCCAGTATCCTGTCTGCTGACAGTGGCCAATACCAGATGCCCCAGAGGGAGGGATCACAACAGGTAATCCTCACGTGATCCCTCTCCTGTCACGCACCTCCAGAGAAACAGAGACTAGGGATACCATTCCTACCTATCCTGGCTAACAGCCATTGATGGATCTAACCTCCATGAATCTATCTAGCTCTTTTTTTAACCCTCTTAAAGTTCTAGCCTTCACCATATCCTCTGGCAAGGAGTTCCACAGATTGACTGATAGCATCATCTGGTGACATCAACTGGCATTCGAGTTCAGGCGAATCAATCTCACCCAGCTCATATGTGGTGTTGTTCCCTCCTCTAGGTCCATTACAGAAGGGGAGGGGCTGACAGGGCTGGAGAGCTTTCTGATCTGGGAGTTGGACACGGTTGTTGAGGAGGCTGAGGATGCTGAGCTCTGTACATAGCTCAGGGGTGCCAGCAGGGCCAGTGAAGTGGCGCGGGCATCGGTGGAGGCACCCATTGAACAGACTGCCATTGTGGAGATTTCTGGTATGGCGTTCCACAGGTAGACTGTGCACTGAGTGAAGAAAAACTTCGTTTTGTTTGTTTTAAACCTGTGATGTCTATTAATTTAATTTGGAGACCTCTAGTTCTTATATTGTGGAAATAAGTAAAAAACTTTTCCTTATTCACTTTTTTCACACCAGTCATGATTTTATAGACCTCTATCATATCCCCCATTAGTCTCTTATTTTCTAAGCTGAATAGTCCAAATCTTTTTAATCACTCTTCATATGGGACCAGTTCCAAACCCCTAATAATTTTTGTTGCCCTTTTCTGAACCTTTTCCAATGCCAATATATCTTTTTTGAGATGAGGCAACCACATCTGTATGCAGTATACAAGATGTGGGAATACTATGGTTTTATTTAGAGGCAATAAGACAGGGGTTGCCAAACTTTTTGACACGGGGACCAGTATATCCATTCACAAACTTTTGGAGGACCGGGAACATTCATTTGCATATTCATTAATCAAATGATGAATATTCCAATAAGTTGTTTCTGGTCCTCTCAAAGCCCCCAGTGCCAGCTTTAGCAAAGCTTTTGAGATAATCACTCACAATATTCTTGCCAGCAAGTTAAAGAATATGGATTGGATAAATGGAGTGTAAGACAGACAGAAAGCTGGTTAGACCAGGGTTTCCCAAACTTTTTACTTTAGTTGGAACCCTTTTTTTTCTATATTGTTTTTTGCAGCCCAAAAATATAAACACATAAAAAACAAACTGAGAAAATACCAGACATATAACATATAACATAACATGTCTGGTATTTTCTCATTAGGTAAGTTTTATTATTACTAGATGTATCAGTTTGTAGTTTCGAACTGCCTGGCTGGTAAATGTGCTCAGACTGCATGAGTGTATCTACCAGCCAGCCAGTTCGCAACTACTTGAGGTGGTGTGTGGGGGGCACAATAGAATCCCTGGGCCGGACTCACTTGTGCTTTGCGGGAGTGGGGGGGGAGGAAGTGCCCCGAGATCCGCATATGGCCGGGTCAGTCCCGCTCCCCACTGGCTGATTCGCTCCCCCCGCTGCGCCTCCCAATCTCCCTTGGCCAGTCCCGCTGCCTGCGTCCAGCCCTGCTTCCGGCAGTTGCTTCTCTCCCCTCACCCCCGCCTCCATCTTCCCCGGCCAGCTCCCTACCCCCAACCTCGCGCCCCCCGGCAGCCCTGCTTCTGCCAGCCCCCCAGTCTCTCATGGACAGTCCCTATGTCCCAGGCAAGCCCTGCTTCCAGTGGCCGCTTCTCCCCTACTCCTACTCCCAATCTCTGCCAGCCAGCCCCCTGCCCAGCTCTGCATCTGCCGGCTGCCCCTCCCCCACTCTCCCTGGCCCACCCCGATTCCCGTGTCCAGTGCTGCTTCTGTTGGCCGGCTCTCCCCTCTTCCTTCTCCTTCCCCCTCCCCGCCACCCCAACCTCTCCTAGCTACGCATCTGCTGGGAGCTGGAAGATCCAGCTGCAGACTCCTCCCAGGCCAGCCAAGGGCTTGGGGACCCGGCGCCACACGGGCACTCCGGGAGCCCGGGACACCCCGGCAACCACGCTGAGGCCCAGTACTTTTTTCCTGCGGCCTGGTACTGGGCCACGGCCCATAGTTTGGGAAACTCTGCAGTAAGATATTTTCTGTCTTATTCTCTATCCCTTTTTTAATGACTCTTAACATTCTATTTCCTTTTTTGACTGCTGTTGCACACTGAGTGGATGTTTTCAGAGAACTATCAACAATGACTCCAAGATCTCTCTTGAGTAGTTGTAGCCAAGTTAGTCCCCATCATATTGTGTATATATATAGTTGGGATTATTTTTTCCAATGTGCATCACTTTACATTTATCAGCATTAAATTTTATTTGCCATTTTGCCCAGTCACTTAGTGTGTGTCTACACTTGCACCCTCTTTCGGTAGAGGGATAAATGAAGACATTCGAAATTGTAAATGAAGCCAGGATTTAAATACCCCACGCTTCATTTGCATAATCGCGTTATGGCACTATTTCAAAATAGCATTATTTTGAAATAAAATGCTGTGTAGATGCGGTTATTTCGAAAGAAAATACTACTTGTGAAATAACCGTTAAACCTCATTGTATGAGGAATATGGGTTATTTCAAGAGAAGGGTTTTCTCTTGAAATAACCGCGTCTTAATAGCATCTGTTATTTCGAAATAGCGCTATTTTGAAATAGCGCCATAATGCGATTATGCAAATGAAGCACAGGATATTTAAATCCCAGCTTCATTTGCAATTTCGAATGTCTTCATTTGCATCCCTTTATTGAAAGAGGGTGCAAGTGTAGACATACCCTTAGTTTGGTGAGATCTTTTTGAAGCTCTTCATAGTCTGCGTTGGTCTTAACTCTCTTGAGCAGTTTGATATCATCTGCAAATTTTGCCACTTCACTGTTTATCTTTTTCTCTAGATCATTTATAAATAAGTTTAATAGGATGGTCCCAGGACAGACCCTTGGGTTGACCCCACTAGTTACCTTTCTCCATTTGGAAAACTTACCATTTATTCCTACCCTTTAAAAGACCCTGTTTCCTGTCTTTTAAACCAGTTACCAATCCATGAAAGGACCTTCCCTTTTATACCTGACAACTCACTTTAATTAAGAGCCTTTGGTGAGGGACCTTGTCAAAGGCTTTCTGGAAATCTAAGTATACTATATCCACTGGATCCCCCTTGTTCACATGTTTGTTGACCTCCTCAAAGAACTCTAGCAGATTAGTAAGGAATGATTTCCCTTTACAGAAACCATGTTGACTTTCCCCCAACGAATTATTTTCATCCATGTGTCTGACAATTTTATTCTTGACTATAGTTTCAACTAATTTGCCCGGTACTGACGTTAGACTTACCGGTCTACAATTGCCAGGATCACCTCTAGAGCCCTTTTTAAATATTGGTGTTATGTTACCTATCTTCCAATCATTACGTACGGAAGCTGATTTAAAGGTTGCCTTAGCTTTTCAAAATTCAGATTTGGTGAAGGGTGCATCTTCCATGTGTAAGTCTTTGATCCAAACACAGATTTACTATGTTTCTTCAGCATAACTCTACTAGTGCAATCCACACTTCACATCCAATATCTTATTTTTTCAGTCCCATTTGACAAAGAGGCAGGGTGGGTAAAGAGCTCTATTGTGTTTGTGCAAGGAAGGAGAAACTTTGATCTCATAATTCTGGTGTGAGAGAAGGCAGGGCTTTTTATGCATCTTTATAATTGGTACCTGAGGCAAACCTTTTGCTCAAAGTATTACTACACTCAAAATCTGAGGAAATTTCATCCCAAACACGTTGTAATCCTAAAAGCACCTCAGGGTTACAGATCAGATACTGTGTGGTATTTCTTCCTAGGCTGAGTTTCTTATAGAAAAAAGACAACTTAGCTTTCATTACACAAGAAAGACTAGGACATTCAGGACAATGTGTTCTGTTAAAAACATCCTTGATCTCTAGCACTTTAAGAGATTGCTTAAGGAAAGGAGAGAAAAATTGGAATCTTACTATGCGCCCCAGGCCTGCTTGTGCCTTCCCTTAGTTCAAACACCTAGGAATGCAGGCAGGCAGAATGTAATTGGGCTCAGTCAGAGTCTCAGTTGTAGGGGTACATCTCTTCTGAAGGACAGTGTGATCTCAACACCATTCTGGAACACTGCATCAGTGTTGATTCAGTGTAAAGAGTGCCAGTTATTGAATCCTCAGTGACACTCTTGGCAAACATACAACCCAGTCCTTTTTAGTTTGGGAGAAATGATGAAATCACAGCTCACATAAATATGGCAATGGTCCCATTCTGCTTTTAAAGTCCCTGGACACTGAGCAGAAACTGCTCCTAAAAGCCCAGCCTTCCCTGTGATGTGAACTGAAGCAAGCTGGACTGCTGATAAATAGCATAGTAGGTATAAAATGGTATTAGTAACCTGTTTAGTATAACGATCCTGAACAAATTGTACATGCCGAACTTCTTTTCTGCAGGGAGAACAAATTTGATCTGAGGTTTTGGCTGTCAATTTGGACTCTTCCAGCCATTTTTGAGAAGTGTAAATGCATGCTTCATTCACCTCCTTTATCATGGAAAAGTTAGTAATCCAGCCTGTCTCCATATACTCTTTTGCCTGTTTGTTGAGCAGTCCAGGGACCTGGTGAATCGCTCTGTATGACCAGTTAAAGCCTGCAAACCTGATTCTCCTCACACATAGGGATGTGAAAAATAAACCAACTGAATTCACTGTAAGTGAAAGGAGCTTGATTGAGATAAATGATTGTAAATAGCATCCAGGAATTCATTTGAGTGTATGAGACTGCTGCAGCAGTACTGAAAGCAAGTAGACATGGGTGTATCTTGGTTAACACTTCCTGAAAAGCATCAGCAGCCCAGACTAGGGACAGTATACCTTCTGAGGAAGAAAGAAGGCCCGAAAGCTGGGAGATAGGTTTGTGTGTAGGGCGGGGAGAAAGATCTGTGGCAGTGGAAAGGCTGGGCTCTAGAAGATAACAGATACTTTATGGCATTAAAAGGAATTTAAGAATTTATCAGGTGGACCAGGCAATAAGAGGGTTCTGGAGTTGCACCAGAATTCCACTTAAATGAACTGCCCAAATTAAAGACTTAAATCATGGTGGATTACAATTTAATGGGCTTGCTCCATGCAGACTTCTTTCCACCCTCTCTTTCCCTAAACAGACTTTCCGGCTACGTCTAGACTGGCATGATTTTCCCCAAATGCTTTTAACGGAAAAGTTTTCCGTTAAAAGCATTTGTGGAAAAGAGCATCTAGATTGGCACGGACGCTTTTCCGCTAAAGCACTTTTTGCAGAAAAGCGTCCGTGCCAATCTAGACGCGCTTTTCCACAAAAAAAGCCCCGATCGCCATTTTAGCGATCGGGGCTTTTTTGCGCAAAACAAATCTGAGCTGCCTACACTGGCCCTTTTGCGCAAAAGCTTTGCACAAAAGGACTTTTGCCCAAACGGGAGCAGCATAGTATTTCCGCAAGAAGCACTGATTTCAGACAATAGGAAGTCAGTGTTCTTGCAGAAATTCAAGCGGCCAGTGTAGACAGCTGGCAAGTTTTTCCGCATAAGCAGCTACTTTTGCGGAAAAACTTGCCAGTCTAGACACAGTCTCCCTGCCCCCACATTGCCACTGATGGAGAAAGAAGGAAAGAAAGTGTGTTTTACATCAACTGGCTCTAGATCTTCCACACACTTATGTGGAGAGAGAGACTCCGCAGCAGACACCAACTCAAAGTACCAGTCTCCAGTATGCCCTTCTTCTTTCTCTTTTTCTGCATTAGGTTCACATTGTTATAATGCTATGAACTTAGACGAAACAAAAAACAGGACTATGTAGCACTTTAAAGACTAACAAGATGGTTTAATAGGTGATGAGCTTTCGTGGGCCAGACCCACTTTCTCAGATCAAATAGTGAAAGAAAATTGTCACAACCATATATACCAAAGGACACAATTAAAAAAATGAACACATATGAAAAGGACAAATCAAATTTCAGAACAGAAGGGGGATGGAAGAAGGGAGGTAAATGTCTGTGAGCTAATGATATTAGAGGTGATAATTGGGGAAGCTATCTTTGTAATGGGGAAGATAATTAGCGTCTTTATTCACTTGAGTGTAAAGTGTCGAATTTAAGCATGAATAACAGTTCAGAGGATTCTCTTTCAAGTGAAGTCTTAAAATCAAGTCATTGAGACAATGTCCTTTCTGGTTGAAATGTCAATAAACTGTTTTTTCTTTGTGATCCTGTCTGATATCTGTTTTGTGGGCATTGATCCTTTGGTGAAGTGTCTGAGACGTTTGTCCAATGTACATAGCAGACGGACACTTTCGGCACATGATTGCATAAATTATATTTCTTAGACGGCTGTTTTACCACACAGCAGTGAGAAGAAAATGCCTAGAGGCTATAAGCTTTTCAAATGAACCAGGCTTTGATTTTTCAGCAAGAATTGTTCAAGAAAGAAAAAAATACATCAAACTAGAACATCCCGGGCAAGAGATACCAGAAATGTAGGCTTTTCCTGCCAAATTGCAGGCCTCCCTTATGGGGGGACAATTCACACTCATGTCATTGTGATGTTGCAAAGGCTTGATGTTTGCATTGTAATGTTGCAAAACTTTGGGTTGATGCTGCACTGTGGCATTATATAACAGAAGCTTCATTGGGCTACTGTATGACAATTCTCTGATACACAGTGACATCACATTATTACACTGCTGTACTAGGATACTGAGTTTTGTAAAAGTTTGACACCCATTTTTATACTTAGTTGTTTCACATTGGAACAGTGACATGCCCACACTATTAGTGAGCAATGGGACATCCCTCCAGAACTTCAAGCAGCTCGGGAGCTCTGGAATGATTGCTCTAATTAATGCAATCTAAATGCAAAAATACTGATTAGCCAAACTTACCTGTTTGTACCTATTGCTAATATTATTTCTTACTATCTATCTAGATCAGTGATCTGAGCTTATTCATGTACCTGAGTTGCAAAATAGTTTATCTTCTGAAAAAAACTATTTTTAAACAAAAAAAATCTATAATGGAAGCAAGTGCATTCAAGCCCTTCATTTCTATGTGAAAGACTCTCCATAATTGAATATACCTCCAAAGCTTCTGACTATACATAAGCTATAGTATTGGAAAATTACAAAGGAAAAAATAAGAACCATCAAATGAATATACTATAGGAACAACCACATCCCATGTAGGTAGCGTGGCCGAGCGGTCTAAGGCGCTGGATTAAGGCTCCAGTCTCTTCGGGGGCGTGGGTTCGAATCCCACCGCTGCCAGAAAGCTTTTGTGCTTCTGTGTTTTGCAGGGGACCGCACAGCGCCGCCTGCTGCCACGCGGAGAACCTTGACCCCGCCTGGGAAGCATTGTGGGTAAGAGGAGGAACTAGTCTCCCCACGTGTCTGCTGCTGGAGTTACATCAACATGGCTGCTGCATAAGAGACCCCGGGACCCGCAAACCCATTGCAACGCGCCGAAGGGGGGACCGGCTGCCCCTGGACCCCGCGCCACGAGGTAGGGGGGCTTGTGTGGTGCATGGCTCCGGCCCCTAGTGCTGCGCAGGGCGTTGCAGCTGCTGCGGGGCGCGTTCCTTTGCAAGGCCTGGGCTGGGGTGCGCGCTGCCTGCTGCAGTTCCTGGGCTTGAGCTCAAAACTCTCCCGGAGTCTGAACTCATTCGCCGGGAACTGCCTGGGGAGGGGGACCTGGGAATAGCTGGGCAGGGGTTGGGGATGCTCTGCATATCTCCCCCCCTCCCCCGGAATGATGCGGGGATGACTGCTGAAATTCACACGGTTTGCTTGTAATCAATCAATCAGGCTTCCTCTCTGCCTCTCGCCTGTGTATGTGGGGGGGCGTGCAGTGTCCCCTCCGTGCGATTGCTGCATGGTTACATCAGCCGTCTCAGCCTCACACCAAAGTCTAGTTATGGGCTAAGAATTGAAAAAAAGACTTGGCACCGTCTCTCTTTGCCTTTAGAGTATCCCAGGACTAGGAAAGAGTCAGATTTAACATGAGGTTGTAGGTAGGTGTGGAATCTCTTCTCCCTGAGGTGAAGTGGTTACATCGGCCATCTCTTTGGGGAGGCTTCTTCTCCTACCTCCCCCCAAGCAGTAAGCAGAGTTTGATAACTCCTGCCCCTCCAGCTGCTTCCCCTGTCCTGGAAGAGTGAGTAGTGAATGGCACAGGTACATGCACCTCTTTCTGGCCATCTGTGTTGTGGCTTGTTTAGGAAGAGCTTTACATCCTGATTCAAACTACCAAGTCATTCTTGCTCAGAGCAGGATTTTTGCAATCAATAGTTTAAACCTATGTTTTAAAAGCTGGCTAAATTGACATGTTTTGCTGTAATTCCCTATTTACTGTTATTGTGCTGGGAGAAAGTAGACTTACAAGCTGCTGGAAAAAATAATTAAAAACCTTCTTATAGCAGAGGGTGGCATCCAGTATGAAGGCCCAGCAGATACCAGGCACGATGTGTCATGCCTGTAATTTGGAGCTTTCACTGACTCACTGACCAGGTGACCTACCCTTTGCACTGGGTTTTCTTTGATTATGCTGTGGTTAGGGAGAAGCTATTTACTAATTTCATTCATCCAGCTACCCTGACACTGAAAGAACAAGCTTAACATTTAGTACACAAATGATATTTATGGAAATGTTAAGGTTCATGTACTGCCTGGCTGAAGTAACCATTACTGGAAATAGAAGCCTTGATGCACACAGTCCCAATGTTTTGGTTAATTAACAGAATGTGGTTTTGAAAAGGAGAAAGTGAAGGAGAGAACCTTGTAAATACACAGTTGTCTTCCTGTAGTTCTCAAACTAACATAGGCATTGTGCTGAACATCAACTGATCAGGATCTGGGCCAGTGTTTGAATGAGAGACCTCTAAGAAAAACCTGAGTGCTACAGGAAGTGACAATGCTAATTCAGAAGATGTCATTCTTCCCTTTTTAGTGGTTATGAACCAGAGCTTCTGCATATTAGTAGAACAGTGATTCCCATTTCTGTGTGTACCGTGACCCCATGTTGCACCAGAAAAATGTTTCAGGTCTCCCTGTACCTCAGTAATTTCAGGGCCCCCTCCATTCTAGCCATAAAGAGAAGCAGGTTAATTGTGAGCTGCTGGATCTATTTGTGCACATCATGTTAAGAACCCATATCTGAGGGGGCACTATAGAACTGGAGATGCTAGCTTTCAGATGAGACACAAAACTGAGGTTCTGTCCACTTGTGGCCATCTTAAGATCCCATAGAATGAGAACAGATGTGTTTCCCCATTGTTTTAGCTGAATTCAAACTTGGGGCAATCGAATTCTTGCTCATTAAATGCTACATGCAATTTAAATTAGATGGAATTTTTTTACTTGTTCTAAATTGAGCAGCTGTTAATCAGCTGCTTACCCCATCCCGCTTAACAGTGTTTTAGTTGTAGGCAAATTGAGATATTTGCATGTATTACCCTACAGCTGTTTGGGGGGGGGGAGGGATGTGTTAAAATGTAGTTAACTAATAACAGTGAGCTCTTTAGATGGACATACCTTCAGCAATCCAGAATCTACCTAAAAATAGTATTTGCGCCATCTACTAAGTTGTATATTGTATCTTTTATTTCTCCCAATGTTTATCTTAATTTAATTCCTTTACTTTTTCCATTGTTCATGAACTCTTCTTCTGATTACTGTATTTCTGTTGAATAGGTCTGGCTCAGAGCTGTCTGTATGGCTTCCCATTTTAAATGGCTGAATCTAATTGCATTTAATTTTATTCATTGTTGTATCAGGTAATACAGGTAATATCAGGTAATGTTTATATGCTTACCATACTAATATTCTATTGAAAGCAATCCTCTAGACATTTCTTACCCGTAAAGGAACTGAAAATTGATGTATTCGTTATCTGATGTTTTCACTAGTAACTGAGTTACTCTATGAACTGGGACAAGCAGAAAGGAAATACTAATTTCTAATTCTGTAAAATATACACTCATGCTTACACCTTTGAAAATAATCTGGTTTCTAATAGTCTAGTGGTCTCCAACCTTTTTACACCCAAGATCACTTTTTAAATGACAGACCAAGCCAAGATCTACTGCCCCGCCCCTTCTTTGAAGCCCTGCCCTCTCTATTCTCCTCCTCTCCGTCAGTTGCTATCCCCAATCCTTATACTGCTGCTTTTTTTTTTTTTTTTATTATTATTCTGTAGGAAGAGGTTTTTCCAACATTTGGCCTGTCTACACTGGACCAAATGTCAGAAAAAGAACCCTTCTTTTGGAAGCCACCTTATTCCTTGTGGAAAGAGGAATATAGGGGTGACCAAAAGAGCCTGTTTGCTCTTCCACTAAAAAAGTGGAAGAACAAATGCAACCCCGGATGCAGAAGAGTTTTTCTGGGATATCTCCAGAATCCTGAAAAACTCCTGCAGTCTAGCTGGACCCTTGCTGTGTTGAGACAGGATGTGTAGGCTCTGGGGTGGGAATGAGGGATTTGGGTGTGGGAAGGGGTGAGAGGTGCAAGTTCTGGGAAGAAATCTGGATGCAGGAGGAGGTGGAGAAGGGGACACTGGCTCGGGGAGGGCCAAGCCACAGGCTTGCAGATGTGAGGGTGCAGGAATTTGGGTTGGGGTATGTGAGGGGCTGAGGGCATGAGGTTCCAGTGTTTGATAGGCTCAGATCTAGGGTCTGGGGAAGGGGGAATGGAGGAGTGGTTGTGGCCAGATGGGGGCTTGGCCCTAATTGGGGGTTTGTTGGCCAGGCTTCATTTTTAAATAGAATACTATGTTAAACACAAAAAGTTTCTGCATTGTCTTTATTTATGAGAAAAGGCAGGTTCCCTGCCAGAGTCAGGTGTCAATGACCCATAGAAAAGTCATGTGGGAGCAGGGGACACAGTACTGGGGAGGAGTGCTAGTGGGTTCTGAAGCAGGGAACAGGGTGCCAGAGGGGGCAGGGTGCCAGGACAGGTTTCTGCAGCAGGGGTCAGGGTGCTGGGGGGGGACAGGTTTCTGCAGAGGGGAGCAGGGGGACAGGTTTCTGTAGTAGGAGACAGGGTACCGGGGCACAAGTTTCTGCAGGGGGGGGCAGGTTTCTGTAGCGGGGCCGGGGGGGCAAGGGAGAGGGAACAGGGGGACAGGAGGGCGGGGGACAAGTTTGGGACAGAGGAGAGGGAACAAGGTTGGGGGCAGGGAGTTCCCTACACCAGCCACAGACGGAAGCCTCCGACCCGCGCTCCCTCCGGACTGACCGCAGGGCAGCTGGGCTGGAGCTAAGAAAAGCGGCTGCCCGGCCAGCTGGCCATGGTGCTCAGCCAGGGTGCCACCAAGCTCCACGTGGGCAGGCGCAGAGGGGAAGCCGCCCAATCAGCTGGAGCGCGGTTCAGCAGGCCAGGCAGCTTCTCCTCTGTGCCAGCCCATGTGGAGCGTAGTGCACCCTGGCTGAGCACCATGGCCAGCTGGCCAGGCAGCTGCTTCTCTTCCCTCCAGCCCAGTTGTCCTGTGCTCAGGCCAGGGAGGCTGTGCCTAGCTCCAGCTGTGAAAGCCGCAGTCAGCTGTCTGGGGTGTTTCAGCCCTCCCAGCCTCCCAGCTCCCACCATTCCTCGCAGCTACTCACCTGTGTTGTTGCTCAGTGAGTAGCTGCTCCTCAAATGAGGAAATCTAATGTAAATGTACTGCACAGGTGCGCAGTTCAGAGAGGGCTCAAGAGCTACTCTTAGAGCCCCTGAGATCTACTGGTAGCTCACGATCTACTGGTTGGTGACCACAGGTCTAATCTAATAGTTACCATTTTAGTTTTACATCATATGCTGACAGTTGTGTCACGAAGACTCCAATTAATCAAGAATACAATACATGAGAATGCAAAATGGCTATGAATATTTTGTATTTCTATTGCATATTTTCAGATATTAAGCAGTTGTCTTATATAGTACTGAGGTAAATAAGAAATATAGGGGTATCAAGTATTCCATTACTGAAATGCAGTCACCTCTAGAGTGGAAAGTGGCAGCAGTTTAACATTGTACAGCTATATTACACAGCAGTTTAGACCTGAGATAACGAATATAGAATGCTGTATGCAGTTGAAATTGCAGAGGTAATGTAAGTAAGCTGAATGAAGTTGCTTGAGTTGAATTTTTGTCAGGATGTAGGAGTTTAATCCAAGCACTATGGGATCTTTAATGACCACAAATGATCAGAACCTCTGAAAGGTTAGGTAAATAACCACACTTACTAATGTGACATTTTAGGATTATAAACTTGCAGGGACTTTGGAGTATATTTAGACCTGTCATTAAAACATGTGAACAGTGTGTGTCCACATATAATTGATGAAAGTGACTGCAGTCATGCATACTTGTTTTTACCTATTGTGCATGATCAGCAATGTCCAGGGGTCAGCCTCTTTCCAGAGGTACAGGATACGCAGCAAATCCTGTGTTTTGGGATTAGAGGGTTGCCGGGGTGATAATTCCAATTTGGTTAGGATTTTCTTTAAACTTTCTTTTAATTTTTAAAATTTCCTGTATTGATTTGAGGCTATCATGTGCCTTTCCAGACTAATTGTTACCAATAAATGGCAGCCCATGGGGTCTCTTTTGGATTAAGTACACATTGTCTAGTGCAGTGGCAGCCTAAATAATTTATAAACCTTAATTATTTTGTGTAGGGTGTTGGAGAGACTGTCAAAGTTTCAGCTAAGGAACCTGTGCTTGGCTCTATAATGAGACTTACGCGTTTCAATGCACCGTGTTGCTACAGCTAGAAAATTGTAGGAACAGGGCAATCCACAAAGCTTGAGTTTGGCGTGAGGGATAGGGAGAGATAAGGGCCTTAGAATGGGATCCACAATAACCAGCATGCTAATGGGAAACTGCATTAAACTAGCCAGTGGGACATGCTGACGATGGGTGAACTAAGCCATGCCCATCTCTGAGATTAGGGATGTAAGCAAGTAGTCGACTACCCGATAAAGCTAGGCTTATTGGATAGCTGGGTCACTGTTTGACTAGTAGCTTCCCCCCAGCTTCCTCTGTATTAGAGGCACTAAGAGTGGGAGTAGGAGCCAGCTCCTGCCAGCGCCATCTCCGCAGGGGAAGCAGAGGCGCAGTGGGGGAAACAGCATGAGCGGGGACTGAAGCAGTCCCCTCTTGCGCAGGGTCTTAACTGTTATGTCTCTCCCTTTGAAATGTACAAGAGCTGTACCTGGAAATTCCATCAACTACTCAATTAGCTGATTAATCGAAATTTAACATCCCTATGTGAGATGGGTGTCTATCCTGCTTACCAGGCCACAGACAGAGACCCATTACCTGGTATCGGGCAGTTTAGGTGTGTAAGATGTTTTCTAGGAATGAGTGAAGTCAGGTGTTTGCCTCACTCTGCGCAAAACAAATAAGGAGGAGATGGTGCTGTCCCTTCAATAGGGATGTAAAATCCCGTTTTAATTGGTTAACCAGTTAAACATAATGTTTAACGAGGGGACCGCTCCATCTCGTCTTGGTTGGAGCACTCCTCTGCTCCTTTCCCTCCCCCCCATGGCTGATTGGAGTGTCCTATTCCCCCCCTCCTCCTCCCGACAGGGGCTGTTCCAAATGGGTTGGAGTGGCCCCCTCTCCGTGGTAGGCCAGGAGTTGCTCCAGCCCCCAAGGGTTAACCAGAACCAGTAAGTTTCACCTGTTAAGGGTAAGGCTATAACTTCTAGCCCAGTGGGTGTAGCATTTGTCTGGGATGTGGGAAACCCATGTTTAATCCCCACCTAGTCCCTAGCAGATGGGGGAGAAAAGATTGGAACTGGGATCTCCCCGTTAAGGGAAGAGGGCTGTGGGCAGGGTGACCAGATATCAAGTGTGGAAAAACTGGAGTGGGACAGAGCCCTCGATATTGGGATGTGACTATTATAGGGACTGTCACTATAAAATTGGGTCATCTGGTCAGACTATCTGTAGGATTGTTTGATATGGGGCTCCCTCATTGTCCTGTCCAGGCTGCACCCCTGTGGATGAATACTGAGCAGTGGTGCTGAGGGACTGGGATTTGTCTCTTCCACCTCCCAAGTGGACACCCAGAGCCCTCGATTGCAGTGTCATAGTCTTTCTGGCCCAGTGACTATTCCGCTGCAGATTAATACTTAGAGTTTTTGGGCAAGAGAGTATGTGACCCTGTAGTTCAGTGGTTAGGGCATTTAAATCCTTTTGTAGCTCTGGGCCCTGGCTCCTTCCCAGCCCATCAATAGTCCTCCATGACCATACTAGCTTGGAGAGCTCTTGTGATCAAAAGCTCTTAATTCTGATTCTCATTCAATGCACAGAATTAATTCTCCTCGCACAGTTGCACTGGAGGACGTTTGAGGACGGTGGGGTTGATAAGATCAGAAATTGGAGGTGGTAAGACCTTGGACTGCAGATGTTTCCAAAGGCACAAAAGAGAGGCTGAGAAATGTGTGTCAGGCTGAGAATTCTCATTCAAACGTATTAGTTTTTAATTACCATTTGAAGTGTGGTAAATACATACGGTCTACGGATGTTACATATAGATGAATAGGCTAATCGACTATTCGATTAGTCTATAAGGGAGCCTCGCTTTTGAAGTGTAGCAACAGCCCCAGTTGCTACACTTCAAAGGCAAAAGCGATGTGGGGAGCATGGGTCCAGCAGAGGACTGATTGAGTACCCCGCTGGCCCCTTGCTCCCTGTGGCGTTTCAAAGCGTCAGCACTGCGTGGAGCCAGGGGTCAGCTGGGGACTCCCTTGCTGACCCTGGCTCTATGCTTCATCGCCGCTTTGAAACACGGAGTGGAGCTGGGGTCAGCGGGGAGTCCCCTGCTGACTCCATGAAGCAATGCAGCTCTGAAGCCCCCTTCTCCCCTCCCCCCACCCGCTGCCTCTTTACTATAGAGGCAGCAAGGGAGGAGGAAGCGACTAGTCGACTAGTGTATCAACAGTCCAATAAGCTTTTGCTTATATTGGATAGTCGACTAGGCTCACATCCCTAATACAGTCACTGGACATTTCTGCAGCGTGCTATCCATGTGCCAGTCAGTTACAGTGCCTCCCTAACCTCAAATTAGGCTTGGCAGGATTTGATACAAATTGATAGATGTCAGTAACTGTCAATTTCAGCTAGCGCCCAGAATTAGATGGGGAAAAAAACCTATCATTTGGGGACAAAGTAGCAGTCAGGAGTGCAGCCTCTACTACCCACCACTCATGCCAGCAGGGACCTGGTGTCACTGACCTAGAGGCAGTGCAGGGGGCTCTCTGTAGCTCTGCTGACATGGCTGCCCTCCCTCTGTCCAGTGACAGCTGGGCTGCAGCAGGCTCCCAACATGGCCACAGGGCTAGTGACACCTGATCCCTGGAGGTATAAGTTATGGGGAAGGCTGTAGTCCCAGCCTGGTGAATCCAAGACACTCCCCAGTGAGGGTGGTGCAAAGGAGGAGTGTGAACCTTTGGCTGTGGGGAAGCCACCTTGCTGCAGAATGACTCTGCCTGAAAGCAGGAGCCATTCCATAGCTAGGTATACTCCTCTCTGGGCAGGATTTGTCCCACCATGACTGCAGCTCATAGGTCCTGGAATTAGGGATGTTGCTGCTGCAGCACTTGACTTCCTTCATATAAGGATTGTTCCACCACCTCTGCCACAGCTTCCCTTACAACCCCAGAGACCATCAGTCTCATAGCCATGCACGCTCACTCGCCAGCCAGGAGTTTAGGAGCCATCCCTGGGCAGGAACTGGTAAGCAGCGCCCTACAGCCAGGGATGTTGTGTTGTCTTTATAGTCCTGGCTGTGGGTCTTTGCTGTTCAAGGCCAAGATTGCAGCCTTCACCTCACCTTGCACCCTGGTGTCTTGGACTGCTTGGCCGTGCAAAGAGTCCCGCTCTCAGTACTGTCCTAACCCTAATCCTACCTCCCCCGCCACACCTTCATTTCCTGCAGCTGTAAAATAAAAAGTTAAAAATATTAATAATCAAAATTAGGAAAAGAAATCAAGTTCTGCCGATCTTAATTCAAATACATCCTGTACAAAAGTGTCATTGTCAGCAAAAGAGGAGGAAGGAAGAAATAAGACCACAAAAATAAAATCCCTTTCTGTTGAAAGGAACTCAGTGTGAGCAAGCGATGATCCTAGGCCACGCATGGTACACAAGTTGGGAATTATGAAAGGGGGAACTAGAGTTCTTACAAAGCCATTTTTTTTTACGGAACTTTTCCTGTCTTTCAGATCGTGCTAAGGAGGAACCTGAAACATTGTTTTTCCCATTCTAGCATGGCAAATGAAGAAGATGACCCAATTATACAAGAGGTACATTTACATTGGGTCATTACTGAGTGTATGGTTTTCTTGAATTCTCCCCCCCCCCCACAGTATTTTGCATTCTGAAAGGGTATGTCTACACTTGCACCCCAGTTCGAACTAGGGATGCAAATGAAGGCATTTGAAATAGTCAATGAAGCGGGGATTTAAATATCCGGCTCTTCATTAGAATGATCTCGCCGGCACGTTACGCTGAATGCTAGCTGATTCGAAAGTGAAAGTGCGCTCCGGGATGCGTTAGTTTGAACCAAACCCCTTCGTTCAAACTAACATTACTCTTCATTTTTTGGCTTGCATGAGGAGTTAAAAGGCGGCTCCCAACACATACCAGCTCCCGCCTTTACTGCCTCAGCACCAGGGATTGGGGGAGGGGGCGGGCTGTGTGTAACCATGAAGGTTAGCCAATAAGCCCAGGCTTATTGGTTAACTGTGTTCACGGGTACACGTTTACATCCCTAGTCTGTGCCCAGATTCTAGTGTACAGGTATCCTTGTTGCCCAAATCTTTTTGGGCATAGTCAGTGTGGAAAACTGTTCTAGCCTTTGACCCCTGAGGTTATGTTCCAAGTCCGAGCGAAGGAATGTTGGCGTGTCAGTATTAAGCTGGAATCACTGCTTTATCTGTTGAACAACTGAAGGTTCAGGCTCTAGATTTATCATCTGGTATCTTTTGTGCACTAAATTTCACTTAGGAAAATGAGAACAATTTTAAATAGAATTATTTTGCTAGATTAGAATGTTAGAAAAGTGAAATTACTGGTAAATGTGCTCTCTGCTCCTGCTAAAACAAACAGTTGAGATTTGGTTCCATTCTGACAGGAGGACTGGCCCATGCTGTTTTTAAAAGGGTTATCATAGCTCAGGGGTGGGCAACACAGTCTTCGCAGGCCAGATGCGAAGCCGATTGATCCAGCCCACAGCTGCCCTGCTGCTCCCCTACCCCCAGGCCAATCCAGACCCTGGGATGGGGGAGCATGCGAAGTCTCCTCCCTCTTCCCCCCCCCCCAGGGGGTGCACAGCACCTAGAGGGACCCAAAAGCTGTTTTAAAACAAGTGGCAATTCTCTCTAGATGCAGGGGGCAGACTTCACATGCTCCCCCGCCTCCCAGGCTAATCAGGGTCTGTATGCAGGGAAGCATGAGAGATCTCCTGGCCCTGCCCGTTCTGCCCGAGACCCTGCCTCCTGTAGGGTGGCCCGGGGCCACTTCAGAAATTTATGAAATGGCCCCCCTTTAAAAATTATTGCCCAGCCCTGTCCTAGAGCATAGCTGTGGTTTAGATGTGAAGTCAAATCCAAGGGCCCCTATGAAGGTGTCAGGAAAGGGAAGGTATTATATTGGGGAGGGGAAGTGGCTAGCAGGAGTTGGAGCTGACAGAACCACATAACTACTCAAAATAACTGCCATTCTGTGGCATTGCCAACTTGCGATAGTCATGAAACCTCCATGAGTTCTAGGTATTCATGGCAGACAGATGCAATGGCACAGATACAGAGTTCTGAGCATGTTCATCCCTTCCCTTATTTTTCACTTTGTATTCTTAACGTTGCCTTTATGACATAGTATTAGCTAAATATTTACCTTATTTTCACTTTTACCAGACACACATATGAATTATTTCTGAAACTGGGTGGTACTGTGGTATTAGGTTCATACAAACCCCAACGAGAGCCATTTTCCATTCTCCCAAGAGATGTGTTGGCCATGCCCTGAGTTTGCTTTGAGAGAACCCAACACCCAGGTTCAGCATTCGTAGTCCTACCCCAAAGTAGGCAAGTTTCTCTCTGCTCTAGTAACTTGAGAACAGATGGGTGTGTTCCCAGTAATGTTTGAGGGCATCAGCAATTGTAGCTGTCTGGTTAAACTTGTTTCTTTTGCTCTGTTAGATTGATGTCTACCTGGCCAAAAGCCTGTCGGAGAAGCTGTATATGTTCCAGGTATTCCAGATGACTTCTTGGATATAATTTTTAAAGAATAATTATTTCATAAAGTAGTAACTTCTCTTAATGTTAACACAGTTCCTGGCTGCTCCTAGCATGCCCTAGTACGACTTATACTGGATGAGGTTGGGCAGTTTCCCTTGCTATGCTGATTACTGTTTGTTAGCATCTATTGACAGTGCAAGTGTTTGTCATTAGTATGGCAGCATTTGGTGGATTTCCCAATGCAATTTCTTGCATGGGGCTGCAGACCTGTCTTGACCTTGGATTTATGTGGGGTTGGGTTTAGGAAGGCCTGTTTAGATGTTGGGATATTCAAACACAAACGAGGGGATGGCTGGTGGTAGTAAAGGTCTGCTTTTACCCCCTCTCACACACCCTTTCAATCACTGCCAGGATGGTGTTGCCTTTAGGTATTTATCTCTGAATGAATTGATGCATGTCCTCATTGATTCCTGCCACCTTGTCAATATTACACACACTAAACCAGGATCTCCTGTGACACATTCTCTTTAAGCCCCAGGGAGTGAAAGGCAACCCTGGGAACACCACAAAAAAGAAACCACAGTGGGTAGTACAGAGATCTGCTTATCTCCTTGTATTGAAAAGAAGTTTGGCTTCTCTGGTTGTGAAATTATTAACTTATGCATCTATGAATCTCTGTATTGATGCTCCAAATTCCAGTTAATGAGAGCATCACTTAACCAACAGAAGTTGGTCCAATAAAAGATATCACCCCACCCAGCTTTTGTCTCTAATATTCTGGGACTGATTCAGCTGCAATAGCACTGCAAATATCTCTCGTGTTATGGAGGAGGCCGAGTTACCTAGTGATTTAGACCTCGGAAACAAGTTGAGAGTGCTGGGTTCTAATTCCTCACCCTGTTACTGAATTCCTGTAAGACCGTGACCACGTCACTAAATCTTTCAGTGCCTCATTTTTCCATCTGGAACAGGGATTCTAATAGTCACCCACCTCTTGTTAAGCACTTTGAGAGTCTTGGATAAAAATGCCATATATATACATGAATTGGTAGGGAGTATTGTGTAGTGGCTAGCTCAAGGACTGGGAGTTTGGATTTCCAGATTCTATTCCCAGCTCAGCCAGTGACTCCCCACACCAGTCAAGTCATTTCTTCTTCTGTGCCTTGTGATCGTCTGGGAAATGGGTATACATGGATGAGGTGGGAACAGGAAGAGTTAGTTTTTTGTGAAGAATGTTGATCCTTTGAATGAAAGATATTCCTTGAAACATTTTTGTTTTCTAGTATCCTATTCGTCCAGCTTCGATGACGTATGATGATGTGACACATCTGTCAGCAAAGATAAAACCAAAACAGCAAAAGGTTGGACATTATGTAATGCTAATCTGAAAAGATTGTTTCATGCTGTACGTTACATGCTCAGGAAATCTGACTTGTGCTCTGCTGCTAGGGTGCTACCGCTGTTGTGGTGATGCAGCCATTAGTGGTACAGCATCTCTTAAATTAGTTCTTTCAGAGGGTTTGAGAAATTTTAAAGGGTTTTCTCCAGCATGGTGTTTGCTTTGTAGAGAAGTGGGTGAAGTAGTGCTAGAGAATGATAGTCCTTTGGTATAAAAATACTGAAATATCACCCACCCTTAGGGCCCATTGTACCTGAGCATGTGATAATACTAGCTCAGGTAGGGGATGCTTGTGCTAAGAATCCGTATTTTAAAGTGTTTTTCACATGTCTTCATTTCTAGAGCATGATTGGATTCTGGTGACATGCTCTGTATTTTAGTACCGGTGGTAGGAATTAGTTCTGCTCTCACTTGGGCGTGTGTAAATCGGTAACTCTCACAATCAATGGGTTTATACATGTATAGCTAGCGTGAGGTCAGAAGCTTGCAGAGTCAGACTCACCCTTTGCAAGGAGCCATGTGTAACCCTGGTTCTCTAGTTGTAGCAGGAGCAATTTTATTGAAGCCGTGGAATTACATTGGCATAAGACTCCTGTAATATCAGAATGGAGCTCTTTGCCACTAGATGAACATAGTGTTGTGGAGTGTTGCCCAAGTGTTGTGGAGTGCATTGGGCTTCAGAATTTCTGAATGGTCTGGTAGCAGGAAAAGGGGCTGTGGTATTCTTACACAAAGCAAGCTGACAACACAATAATGCGCACACGCATAACATTTTTCTTCAAGGCTGCCTAATGAGAAGTTGTGCATCTAAATCCCACATAAAATATAATATTGCCCAAATGCTGCCCTCCAGTGGTTATGTGCATTCTTATTGATTTTGATGAGAATTATGAGCCCCTTTTGAGAGGCAGAGTTTGGCCCTTTCCTCAGTTTAGGTGGATGTTTATGATGCACTGGGAAGGAATGTGAATACCTGAAAGAAGGTTCTTTGTAATAAAATTGGTGAAATGTGCCCGGAGTGACAAGGCTTGGGCAGCTGGGAACTCCGAGCATCTTTTGTGTGTTGTTTTCTTTACATCTCTGATGTAAGAGGAGAATCTTGAGATTTGGCCCTCCGCCTGTAAATGATACATCTTCAAAACCCTTTAAAAAAGTGTTCCTGAAGAACAGATCAAATACAGTAACTTTCTTTGAGTACCTGCAAATGGCATTAATATACAGCATGACAGCTGTAGATTTCAGACACTCAAGCGCCTGCTTGATCTTATGGGTGTGATTTGTCCCATTGACTTTAACAGGGCTGCTTGTACACACAATGTTAAACATAGGTTAGTTTCTTGTGAGAGTGGAGCCTCAGTTTGGTTGAAGATTGATGAATATTTGGTGATTGTTATGCTAACTATTGGTACTTTCTTAATTATCGATGATTAGGTTGAACTTGAAATGGCCATTGATACTTTGAATCCCAACTATTGCCGCAGCAAAGGAGAACAGATCGCTCTCAATGTGGATGGTACCTGCACAGATGAAACTAGTACCTATTCCTCGTGAGTATCCTCTTTGCTCTGATGTTCTTCGCTAATAAATGGTCAGATTTCCCACCACGCTTTTAAGGAGAGGGCAGAGCAAGCAAATATACTATCTTAAGACCTGTTGTAGTGATTTCAAGGACCAAAAAAGTTACAGGCGTTGATAAACGCCTTCTCTGGCTAGCATTAAAATGGTGATTCTTAGGTTCGGTATCTTCTCTAACAGAGGCCTTCGTTTATTCAGTTTCTGGCAAACACCATGCCTTGTAAATTTGAAAGTTTATCAATCACAAGAAAGAACAAGAAACAGGCATTTATATTAAAACTGAATGACTGTGCAAATCAAATTTAATTAAAACATATTAAAGTCTCCTTTTGCAGACAATCTTTAGCACAAGCTTAAATGCGTTGCCATTGGTAGCTGTTAATGTAACCCAGTAGCTCTCCTAGAGGAAGATTCAAGGTAGAAAAGTAGCTGCTCCAGTGCCAGATAGTGTCTTCTGCTCTGTAATTCCAGCAAGGCATCTCTAGACAGTTGGGAAGCCACCACACAGCACTTTCAAAAGAGCCCCTAATTGAATAAGCACATGGGACAGTTAACATTGTAGTTGAGGTGCCATTAACTTCTGCAGTACCCATAGTAAATAATGCTGCAGAGTGGGAGATCAGCAAATATGCACATAAAAATAGGAATGTAAATAACCATTTTAAATAGTCAATTGGTTAAAGAATTAAAATTATAACGTTTAACAGGTTAACCCTTGGGCAGGCAGGTCCCTACTTCCCCACCACTCCAGCAGCTCAGCTGGGGCCAGAGTCCCATCTGCTTGCCCCAGCCAGGGTCCTACTAGCCCACCCAGGCCAAGTCAAAGCAACTGAGGCTGGGGCACTGCCTGCCACTCCCACATAGCTGGCTAGACTCAACCAGAGCTGCTCCAGCCTGCTGGGGTTAGCCATCCAACCAGTTAACCTTTTACATCCCTACATATAAACATATACTTTTAAAAGACATGCAAGTTTAATACTTAATTTTAGAGAGCAACAACTCTTTGCTTCTGCCCTTTGACATGTGCACGTTTTGTGGTATTAGTGAAGCATAGTCATAAAGGTTTAATTTATTTACAGGAAGCTGATGGACCGACAAACTTTCTGCTCTTCACAGGCTGCGAGTAATGTTTCCCGTTATGCTGCTGCTGTCTATAGAAAAGGTTACTTTTTTCTCTTCTCCCCAACCTTATGAAACAAAAATAAGCAGGATATTTGAAATATGAAATTATGTTCCTTGTCTTCAGAAGCGTCTCTTCCTATTTAGTGGCTGTCTATTCCTTATAAATAAGTTGCCATGAAGGAGAACTTAACGACTTGGAGGTTCTTAAATCCTTGACATTCCATCGAGATGTTCTAATGACACTGTGAACAAGGCAACAAAACTAGTAGGACTTGTAGATGCCAAGAGAGCCCTACCATTGAGTTATAGCCTAGAACTATGCACACTGAAGGGGATATTATTTCATGTTCTATACATTCATTCAGTCGCTGTGTTGTTTTTCTCTCTGGCTTTGTCTACACTACAAGGTTTTTGCGGCAGAGAGTAGGCTAATGATGTGCTCATTAGCATGAATCGCAATGTCATTAGCATATTTTCTGCCACTGCTTTTTGTGCAAGGGGTTTTTGCGCAAAAAGAAGCAGTGTAGCTGCTTCTGTTTTGCGCAAAAAACCCCTTTTGTGCAAGATCCTTATGCCTCTTTGGGATCAGTTAAAGAATTAAAAGAATCTGGGAGAGGCATAAAGATCAAACGGAATTGGCTACGCTGCTTCTTTTTGCGCAAAAACCCCTTGCGTAAAAAGCAGCGGCAGAAAATATGCTAATGACATTGTGACTCATGCTAATGAGCAGGGCTTGCCAAGCAGCGGTGAGCCCCACTCGCCAGCTGCGCGGAAGCGCACACTGCACATGTGCTGGCCGCACCGGGCTAAAATCTACTTGCCACGGGCGAGTAGATTGTCTGATTTGTCGAGCCCTGCTAATGAGTCCATCATTAGCATGCTCTGCCGCAAAAACCTTATAGTATAGATAAGGCCTCTTAATCTACATATTGTGCTCCTTCATTTGTTCCCCCAAACCCTCTCTTGCTTGGTATTCTAAAAACCTCTGGGAATACTCCTGTCTCAAGGATTCCCTAAGATTGGTATTGTGTACATTTTTGATGTCTCCATATTCAGAGTTTGCGGTTGTCATAACGATGTAAATACTCATTATTGCTGTGGAACCAGCACTGGGTATAGTTCTGCAGTTTATGGCAGACATACTTACTTAGAGAAAGGACAAAGAGGCATTATTAGTCCAAACTAGGTTTAGGCTGAGGGCGTGCGGGTGAGGTTCAAGTCTGAATCACAGATAAGGATTGGATTCAGTAGTACTGATAACTCACGAGCTGTTCTTCTGAGTGTTTTGGCTGCACATGGGAAAAATCTTTTCAGATCATCTGTGAAATGTGAGCTTGAGCCATATGTTATCCAGACAATGGTCCTCTTCCAGGCTTGGATCCTACCAAAAAGAAAACTGTAGGGGCTGATCTGAAATCTGATCCCTTTGAAATACTAAGGGCCGGATTAATTTTCCATTTAATATTCTTATTTTATAGTCAAGTTTATTAAATCTTTATCTGAAACTCTGACATTACAAAGATAATGGGGGGAAATGAAGATTGCGAACTGTGGACATTGGAAAATAACTTGTAATTTTTCAGGTGAACTTCACCTAACTCCACTACATGGCATTCTACAGCTGAGGCCTAGTTTCTCCTACTTGGACAAAGCTGATGCCAAACATCGCGAAAGAGAAGCTGCTAATGAAGGTGAGCACATGACAAGCCGTGTCCTCCTTTGTTACAGAATATACATGACTATTTGATAGTCCCCGGGGGTAGGGCCGGCAGCCAGTGTGCTCTGGCCCCGTTCATGGGGAGCCCCTTATCACCTCACACTGCTGCCTCTCTATCAGGGGCACGAGTGTGGGGTGGCAGGCAGGAGGAGCCGGTCTGTGAGGGGAATTGGTTTAAAAACCAGCTCCCTGCGCAAACTGGCTCCTGCCTGCCATCTGGCACTGTTGCCTCTAATACAGCGTGGGGTGGTAGCAGCCCCTGTCCACGCAGAGCGTGAACTCCTCATGGACAGAGGCTGCATGGACATCCCATGCAGCAACCTCTGTCTGCGGTGAACCTGGGTCCACTGCAGACAGAGGCTGCTCCACGGCAGCCTCCCCTGCCCCTCTGCTCCCACACCGCTGCCTCTGATAAAGCAGCAGCAGCACGGGGGGGTTGGTGGCTCTGGGAGCCAGTACATATCGGCAGCTGGCTTGAAAGCCGGCTTCCCACATGTACCAGCTCCTGCCCCTCCCTCCCCCATTGCCTCTGATACAGACACAGTGCGGGGGAGGAAGGAGTGTGTGTAGTCAACAAGATTAACTGATCAGCTTGGGCTTATCGATTAATCGTGTAATCATCTACACATTGACATGCCTAATAGTGACTTTACTCAGTTACTAGAAAGCTATCCATAGCTGAAGAAACACTGAATGTATTTTAAAATATAGTGTATAATGATCCTTGTAACAGTTGAGTTAAAGGTCTATAACATGAGACTATGCACACCTGGAGGGTAGGATATAGTAATAAAATGTACAGTACTTTTTTTTTTTCCACTGTGCTGAACCAATATTAGTGCATTCAACCAAGGCCTCTGTCAGTTAAATGATATAACAAATTTGTAGCCACCTAAGTCTTCACCATTATCACTGTGCTGCATTCCTGGGGCACTTGAAAAGTAATAGCATCAACAGAAATTGAATTTGGATCTTGTTCTAAAAGTGCAAGCCTCCTACCTCAAGAGCTGAAGGAGAATCTCTGTTAGGTGTTAGCCTTATAGATTCTGTGACCGGTACATTTCTGATTGCATCCAGTAGAGGGCAGTGGAACATATATGCAAACTAACCAGTATATTACCATATTGATAGTGTTGAATTTGTAAATGAATTCCAGCTATCAGCTTAGTATTGAATAAGGATCTCAACTGCTTAACGCATTACCAAGGCAGTTTCTCCTCTCTGAATATTCACATCTCCAGACCAAATGTTATGAGTGACCCACTTCCATCCTGCCTTGATTAGCTTCATTAACACAAGCAACTTCTTCCTTACATACAGTCCTGCTTCTGTAACTTCCGCTCCAGTTCATCTGGTGAACCCATGAAAGGTTATGCCCTAATAAATCTTTTAGTCTCTGAAGTACCAAATGACTCCTTGTTCTATTGGTATCCCTGTTTTAAAAATGGGGGAACCAAGATACATAGGTTAAATAACTTACCCAAGAACACAGACTCCATTTCAGAGCAAGTTCAATTCCCAGCTGTGACACACATTTTTTTTGTATGGGGTTGGGTCAGTCCTGTCAGGTCTCTGTGCTAGGGCTGCCCCTCAGGATGTTAGTTTTTCCATATCTCACGGGTGTTGTGAAGACAGTGTTAGTGTTTGTCTTTGTCCTATGTTTAGACCATGGCCCCCCCTCTCTCTCAATCCAGAACTAAGTCTCACAACAATCATAAGCACTTTTGTGGCTACTTCTCCGATAATATTTTCCATTTTGTTTTCCTGGTTTATTTTTTTGGCAGCAGGCGATTCATCCCAGGATGAAGCTGAGGAAGACATCAAGCAAATTACTGTATGTCTGAGATTCCTTATTCCTGGTAGTTCAAGAAACGGGCACACCATCAGACTGTATCTATCTGTACTGAGCTGCCAGGGTTTAAACTGCAGCAATTAAATCTCTGTTTGGGACTGGGAAAACGAACTATTAAGTCAACAAGTGAGATTATAAGGGTGGGATGGTTGCAAAAGAGCATTTCTAGTTCACTTAGTTCCTAGCTGTCAGTAGCCCTGGCTTTGCCATTCAGTGCATTTTTTTATATATATATTAGATGAATCCCAGTCATTCCCTGTGCTAGGGCAAGATGAAAATGTGTCATTTTGAGAGGTTTTGGGATTGCAGTTAACGGGGATCAAATCTTGTAGGTAAGATTCTCCCGATCAGAGACGGAACAAGCCCGTCAGCGGCGCACTCAGTCCTATGAGTTCCTGCAGAAGAGACAAGCTGAAGAGCATTGGGTCCACTTGCATTATTATGGGTTAAGGGTAGGTATGTTCTGGGTGCTTGGAAGGCCTGAATGCTCACCTAACCTGCTCTAATGTCAGTAACGTGCATGGGCGTCTTTGGCTCAAACCCAGGCTTTTGCTTGCAGGCTGGGCACTCCTGGTATTAGATAAGGAGTTGCTCAGGGGAATTCAATCAGTTTGATGCCAAGACTTGTAATCAACTAATAAAAAGTGTAAACATGTAATTTAAAATAATACATGTTGTATCGATGTCAGAGCAGCCTTGTGAAAGTAACACATCAGTAATGCATGTTTGCATAGTGCAGTAGTTATATGTAGAATAACTAGTATCGGGATTTTAATAATGCTGGAGAGCCTGAGACTGAGCAACTAAACTGGGAGATTTGGCACATTTACTGTACATTGCAGTGAGTCTTGCTCTTCCTCCCCCACCTCTCTCAGGACAGCCGTTCCGAACACGAGCGCCAGTATTTATTCAGTCAGGGACATGGCATGGCGGAGAATATCGAGCTAATTAAATCTCCCAGGTAAAAACTTTGGTCTAGTATCCTATGCAAGTCACAGGCATGTTTGAATATTTATAAAGTTAATAACTATAATAGTCTTTAAAAATCTGATCTCTATTATTAACAGCGGGTTGTTACAACAGAGTAATTTTATAAATTTGATTTTTTTCTTCATTTGTGTTGATTCTCTTTCTTGTATTTCACTCAGGTGAGAGAGTGAAACTAATCATTGCCACTTTTGGCCAGTTCATCTCTCATTGTTATGTGCTAACACTGTTCTATGATGATTACTCATGCAGCCGGGGAAAGCTTAAATCCAAATCAGAAACTACTTAATTTTAACAAACCCCAAGTCAAGAACTTTTATTAATAAATGCAAGTTTTATAAAATCTATTCAATGATTTTTAATAGAGATTTAAAGTACTTGACCATGGCTGTTTTTCAGCTTCAAATTTGCTTTTTGGTAGCTATATGGCAGGGGTGGGCAATACTTTTTGATGGGCGGTCACTCCCAAGAATCTGGTTTGTGGTCAGAGGCTGCACGATGGAAGGTGTGAGATCTGGGATGGAAGTTGCATGCAGAAGGGAGCTTGTGCAAGGGATTGGAGTACCCCAGGGGGTGTGGCATCTGAGAGGGAATTTGGATGAAGGAGGGTTTTGTGACTTGAAGAAGGAGTGTAAGAGGGAGTGCAGGGTCTGAGATGGGGTTTGGGTGCAGGATTGCACAGGGTTTGGGTTACATGGAGAGGGTGGAGGGAGAGAGAGGCAGGGATGCCAGAAGCATGATCTGTCCAGGAAACGTTTACCTGGGTGTCTGCTGGCCAACAGCCCAGCTGGTTCCTCAGCCAGGGTTTCTGCATTCAGTGCCCCTGCTGTTTGCAGAAGCCATGTGTGGCTCTGAATGCTACAAGCCCAGGGAAAAGGGGGTTGCAGGAATCTGTCCAAGATGCAATCATTAATCAGGTTTTGCTATAGTCTGGGGTAAGCAGGGCCCAGTATAGGAAAGCAGAAGGACGTAGTGTTTTGCAGTAATGGTATTGGTGGGTGATTTTTTTTTTTTTAAATTAATAGAATACTAGGACTGGAAGGGACCTTGAGAGGTCATCGAGTCTAGTCCCCTACCCTCATTTGAGCTGTCCTGTCTGCAGTGAAAAATTTTCAGGGACAGATTCTATTCCCAGGCACACTGAAGTGGCTGAGCATTGCATAGGTGGAACAGAGGAGAGAACCTGGGGGGTGGAGTGCAGTAGTCAGGGTCTGGCCTTGAAGATGTGTGTGTGGAGGGGTGCAAGGCAGGAAGATGGATGGGGTGTGGGTGTGAGAGTGAGAGTTGGGACCATGAGAAGAGGCTCAAGGAATGGGGGGTCCCATCCAATGGGGATTTCTCTCCCTCCCCCACCCTCAATCTGGCTGGAAGGTCTTTCTCTCCCGCCACCCCTCCAGGGCTGCAGCCAAGGGCCGGGGGGGAAAGGGTTTGGGGCAGAGGAACTATTTACCCAGTCTGGGTGGCAGGTAAGATGGTGGAGCCTCAGACCTACTGGCCCAATCGCTATCCCACATCTTAATAGCAAGCCCATTATTTCAAATATAATGGGCACTCTATTCCAACATCCCTGTAAACCTCATTCCACAAGGAGTAAGGGACATTTCGGAATAGCAGCTTATTTCAAAATTTGGCTCAGTGTAGACAGCACCAAATTACGAAATAAGCTATTTCAGAATAAGATTGAAATAAGAAACACAATTTGCGTAGCTCAAATTGCATATCCTCTTTCGACTTACAGTGTAGACACACCCTTGGTGATGTGGCTGCCCCGTGGTCACTCTGCACATAGCTCTCCCCTGTGGGCTCACTGACCCCAGTGGCTACTGTCCTTATCGTATCCCTCCTTTCCGTGCCCCTCCCTTTCAATGTTATGGAAGACAGTCCCATTTTCTTGGCACAACCAAACCCTGACCTTGCTTTAAATTAGGATAAGAGGAAGCTGCATGCCAAATGTTGTGGTCCTACCTCTTATTGTTTAGGAGGAGTTCTGGAAGAGAGAGACAGACAGATGCACATTTCTAAAATATATATATATTATAAATGGGGAGCGGAGACACAAAGGGTATGTCTGCACTACAATCAAAAACCCACAGCTGGTCCATGCCAGCTGATTTGAAGTATGGGCCTTTAAATTCCAGGATGGACATTAGGGCTTGGGCTGCAAGAACCAAGAGCTTGGGCTGCAGTCTGAGCCCAAATGTTGACACTACAAATAAATAGCCCCTTGGCCTGACACCTGCAAGCCTGAATCAACTGACCTAGGCCAGTCATGAGTATCTAATTACAGTGTAGATGTACCCCAAGAAGCGACTTGCTCAGTACCCATGTGCAGGGCTCGCCAAACCGCGGCGAGCCCCGCTCGCCAGCTGCGCGGTTCGGCACACTGCGCATGCGCTAACCGTGCAGCGCGGCTGTGCCGGCTTGTAATCTACTCGCCACAGGCAAGTAGATTACATTAATTGTCGAGTCCTGCCCACGTGGCAGAGCAGGAAATGGAATCCTGGTCCCCAAGTCCCATCCTTAGTGCACCCATGCCTGCACCAGGCCTTCTCACCTTAAAGAAAAGAGTGTAGAGATCTTAGTCAGTGGCTATGTGGTGTAATGAATGAATTTGTTTTCTTCCAACATGCTAAACATCATAGTAACCAGTTGCAAACAAATGTTTTCAGTGAATATCACTACAGTTTTCATACATTTTCTCCAGGACTGGGTTTCCTTGAAAAGCGAAAAAGACTTTGGAAGCTAATATTTATTTTGTAGATCTCACATAAATAAGATTTCACTAAGCAGGAGATTGTTGTACTTTAGCCTAGGGATGTGAACGACTAGTCCTTTCCCTCTCCCTTGCTGTCTCTATCAGAAAGAGGCAGTATGGGGGGGAAGCGGAGGGGGTGCTTCAAAGCAGCAGTGGTTTGCGGAGCCTGGGGCCAGAACCTGGGCTCCATGTGGTGCTGCTGCTTTGAAACACTGCGTGCAGCATGGGGTCAGCTAAGGAGTCCCCAAGCTGCATGCGGCATTTCAAAGTGGCAGTGCCATGTGGAGCCTGGGGTCAGCTGGGCCCCAGGCTCCATGCGGTGCTGCCACTTTGAAACACTGCATGGAGCCTGACGCTGGGCTCTCCACGGCGTTTCAAAGCAGCAGTGCTGCAGGAGCCCTGAGTCAGTGGGGGAGTCCCCAGCTGATCCTAGTCTCCACGCGGTGCTGCTGCTTTGAAACACTGTGGGGAGCACGGAGTCAGTGGGCCCCTGCTCCCCACAGCACTTTCGCCTTAGAAGTGTAGCAACAGTCCTGGGGGCAGAGGTGCCCTTATCGACTAATCAAATAGTCGACGCAAATTGCATCGACTATTCGATTAGTCAATTGATTGAAATGTAATATCCCTACTTCAGCCTTGAAAACCCTAATGCAGGTATTCTAAGACTAATGCATTTTCTTTTCTCTTAGTGAGTACTTAATGATGCTGATGCCTCCAAATGTAGAAGAAGAGAAGTAAGTGTTGCATGGACTGTCCTAACCTCACACTTCCTGGATGTTGTTTTTCATTGGCTACAGTTCTGCTTGTTTATTTACAGAGACAAACCTGTGGCTCCAAGCAATGTGCTCTCTATGGCACAGCTGAGGACTTTACCTCTTGCTGATCAGATTAAGATCCTGATGAAGAATGGTAAGTGATATTTTTTCAATATTCCACTTCCTCATGTCCTTTCATGATTTCTGTCTTTCCTGACAGAGTCTGTGCTGTCGTCCAACAGGGCCAAGAGGCTGTGTGGCCCTTGGTTTCTAGGGCTAAGTCTCAGGCTCTGAATAGCATCTCTTCTACTGCCGATTGAGTATGCTGCTCCTCTAGAAGGGAAGCTAGACACGTGACAGGCTGGAGAGCTGACACCTGCAATTTGGGCATGTGCAGCCAAAGGAGTACTCTTTTAATAACTTCCACTCTAACACCACTCCTGTTGCATCCAGGCCACACCTATTTCTGTTGATCCATTTCTGACTAGTGGAGTATAAGCATGAATTTTAGCTCTGAGTTTTGTGCTGCAACCTGCCACTTTGGCTTTATCCTTCCCATGGAAAGTTTTCAGTCATATGTGCCCCTGGCATGTAGCCTGGGACAGCTTTATCCCATCTTTCTGGAATTGCTATTGACTTGACAGTAGTGTGTGCTAATGTTTTTGTCTCTGGGTTTTACTGTTTTATCAGATGACTCCGTCTCTCTCCAAAAATTGAATGATATAGGTGGTTTCTTTTGTCAGTGTATTAGTTTGGGATTGGTAAAGCCAATTAACTTACACACAGTATTCCCTGACATGTTCAGTGCATATACAGATTGGCTGAAATGGAGTGCTTTTTCTAAAATGCTCTATTTTTTGGGGAGTGGGAAATATTAAAAAAAAAATTAGTATGTATCAGATTTTTTTGGAAACAAAAGTCCTATTATGAGTCTTTGACTAGACCATTGAGAGAATCTTTAAACAACTATGTGTTTCATTTTTGTCCTTAGTGAAAGTCATGCCTTTTGCAAATCTTATGAGTTTGTTGGGTTCTGGGACTGATTCTACAGCAGTTTTACGCTGTATACAGCAGGTGGCGATGCTGGTCCAAGGAAACTGGGTGGTAAAGAGGTATGCCTTCTGTTCTTTGTTATCATCAAATGTTAACATTCCTGTGAGTGGATGAGAATGGTGACTTTGAATGCGCACTAATATTTTGCTGCTGTAGTTTAGCTGAAAGCACCAGTTTCTGCTCAGAAACCCAAGTTAATTAAACGCTTGATTAAATTCAGTTCTTGTTACAGAACTCTGATATGCAGACGACAAAGGGCTGGTGCTAAATGATCACTGGGTTAAGGCTGAGCTGTCTAAAATTGCATCAGACTGTGATAAGATCTGTTTTGTTTGTGTATTGAGACGCTTCCGTTCTTGAGGGGAAAAATCTTTATTTCATCAGCACCGGGTTCATCATGGGTTTATTGCTGTTGTCACTGAGAGCTAATTTCTCAGTGGAAGGCTTTATCCATTTGATAAATTGAGAGTAGGTTGTTGGGTGCACTTCATGGTAATAAAATGGATTTTATTGCAGTCAGTTTCCTCTTTAATACAGTAGAGCATCCCTGTGAGACTACACGTCTCAAATGCCAAATATTTTTTGTCCACATTGGATATTATATGCTGGGAATTGCAGTCTGATCAGTAGGCTGCATCCCTGTATTAAAGATGAGGTTGAGCACTAGTCACATTTATAGGCAGCCATTAGCCTGTGGACCATGCTTTTGCCACCTATGGCTGCAGCTGCTACATAAATAGCCTGTATAAGTGACATGGATGCACTCTAAGTCACTCCAGAAAGGATGCTGTAAGCTGGCTAATGCTTTACACAAGCTCCCAGAATAATGGCTCAGTGGTGTTGGAGCAGGTGCTAGAACTGTTATGTGTGTATGTGGTTGTTCCTTTTTTCTCTTGGAAGATGAAGGTGTTGTTTTAGAAATGTAAGATCAGCCTAAGAGAGCATGAATGATAAGGATAAAAATCTGCTTTTGCCCTGATCAGCTGTGCAGAGTAAAACCCGTGATCCGGAGTGACCTTGGGGCTCTGGGGACAGCGAAGATGGAGAGCATTTATGATGATGGATGTAATTTAAATTAATCTGGCAGTCTGAATAGGATGGAGTGCTATGTACCCTATGGGGCGAAATTTGTAGCATCTCTTGCTTAAACCCTTGCTTACTAAATTATAATAAAAATAAAGTCCCGTTGACCAGCGTTTTGACAAAATGTTGCTTTTAAGTTTGTGTGAGTAAGCCAAGTAGCCTAAAGCATTTGAGGACACAATTTTGGGCATGTGCACGTGAAAGAAATTCACACTGATGTAGCTAAGCTGGGGCAGACCCCTAACGTAGATGGACTGTACCAACATACAGTTTGCACCTGTACAACTGATTTATCTTTGTTACCAAACTAAACATGCCTGCGCTAAGCCCCTCTTTGCAGTAGTGTGACTGAACTCTTGTAAAAACTGAAAAGAACAACGAATAGTCTAGCAGCACCTTAAAGATTAACAAAAAAAATGTAAATGGTTTCATGAGCTTTCGTGGGCATAGCCCACTTCTTCAGATGACTGGTTGAAGAAGTAGGCTGTGCCTATGAAAGTTCATGATACCATCTACGTTGGGCTACTCAACATGCAGCCCATGGGCCACATGCGGACCACGGCCCATTTGTTTGCGGCCTAAGGTGCAGTTGGGATTATGCAGGGCTCAACACACGGCCCGCAGGTGGAAGCCAAAACAAAAAAGTAGTCAATATAATGGTCTTCTGTTGATATGCGTTTTAGTAGTTAAATTCCTGGACTATCATTGCTCATTAAAAGTGCTGGCATATGGGTGGAAATTGGGTAAATATTGCATTGTATTAGTATCAGCAGAACTGACTTACGTGGGACCTGTGTGTTGTGTAGTCTTGCCTTACTTTTTGTATTCGTGCCCATCAGTTTGAAAGAAGCTATTTGCGTATGTATTTGCATGTATATGCAACCACACTTAAGTTGCGGCCCTTGGCATGTGCTGTGAGTATCATTGTGGCCCCCAAGGCTTCCGAAGTGGAATAACCCTGATCTACGTATTTTGTTAATCTTTAAGGTGCTGCTGGACTGTTCGTTTCAGTTTTTCCAGTTACAGACTAACTCAGCTACCTCTGAAGCTTTTGAACTCTTGTAGTTATATCATTGTGAATTCTCTTGATACAGATAGGACTTTAACTCATTGGGATTTTTGTAAAGTTGCCAACTAGGCTAGATAGAAGGGGTCCTGTGACCAATGAACAGGTGCTTCAGGGCACATATGGTGTGTAGAAAGTTCTCGCTATTAATATTTAGTTACAGTGCTTAATAATTCATCATTTCCTCCTTCACTTAACAGTGATGTCGTCTATCCAAAAGATACCTCTAGCCCACACAGTGGAGTTCCTGCAGAAGTGCTTTGCAGAGGGAGAGATTTTGTTGTAAGTATAGATGTACTCTGTTTTTTCGAGCCCTAAAGCATAAATCCAAATCAGATGAAGTTGGCATAACTCACTGCGCTGTTGCTAAACTATACTGTTCTTCTATGGTCTGATATTTGTTTCAAAGAAATAATCTTTAAATTACTCCTGAAGATTTTGTTGAAGGATTTGAGAGAATCAACATGGAAATGTTGATGTAGATTCACTTAATATTCATGTGATTGGGTACAAATCAGAACTAGGTGTCAAATCATCATCTAAATAATAAAAACAACTTACCCCGTTTAAAATACATGAGACAAAGCCACTATCATGCTGATCTGCTTAATGTCAGGCTCAGCAGAGATGAGGTGGTTCCTCTAAAGCAGAATTGAAGGACCTTTGCAGGGAAGTGCTGCACTTGCTATGCATGCCCTGTTCAGTAAAACAGCTTTGCTGCCAGAACTGCTGATCCAGCATCTTTTATGAATAATATGTGCAAATGTGAATTAAAATGAGTATAAGACACACACACACTAAACGCCAACAAGGAACAGCCTTTTTACCTGGAGACCGTGCTTGTCTCTATAAAGACAATCTAAGGAGAATTAATCCCCAGATGATTTCAGCATTTATCATGCTCTGTAGCTTCCATCCCTAATGGACAGATAGAAGCACGTGTGGGAACCTGTCGTTTTCCTTTTAGAAACCCTGTTGTTTGCACTCTGCTCGGTTTCATTATTAACTGTGGCTCTTAAACTCTCCTGGGTAGTCAGCCACTGTTAGGGTTGTGGCCGCTAGAGCCCCTGTTGGGCCCAAACTAACGGTGATTAAAATGGACTTTCTGACACATCTTGACAGCTACTAAATATGCTCCCATATGGGAGACCCAGATTCAGGGGTGACTTATTCCTGGAGGCGTGGGAACTAGGCAGTGCTAAAGGGTATCACATTTGAAGTTTGGGGAATCCCGTGGACCAAAACCACTATGCTTAGCTGAGTAAAGGAGCAGCAGTAATGCTAGGCTCAGAGGAGGTGCTGTACTATCAGTGCTCTGGTTGAAGAGAGAGTGCCCTGCAGGAAAGCTGTCAGTTTTCAACCTATGTATAACTGCAAGTCCACAATTGTCTCCTTTACTGAAGTCTGGGACTGCTTGTAGATGGGATGGGAGGAGTGGCTATGTGGCGGGAGAGGAGCTAAACAAAGTGAAAGGACATACAGCACTAGCTCAGTTGCTCATGATTTTTACAACCTAGCCAATAAAACAGCAGAGAGTGAGGGTGGAGAGGAATTGGTAGCAAGGAGGCTTTAAATGTCTACCTCAATCCTCCAAATCTATTAAAACCTCCATAAACTGTACTGGTCCAAGGTTATTTAAGTGTGTGTGGAGTGGGGACAGTGGGTGGGACCTAGCACATGACTGTAACGTACTGATGCAGGACATTCACACCCCACTGCCTTCTACAGTGAGGGGTGCTGTAGAAAGGCCTAAGGGAGAGGATGGGAGGCCTGCAGGGGCAGGCCTATGAAAAGGAGATATATTTCGCTCTTAGTGACAGCTCATGGAGATTTCCTGTGGGGCAAGAAGACACACAAATGGTTTTGAAGCAGAACATCTTGAGTTCTACCCTGGCTGATGCCTGTACATTCACAGAATAACAGCAAGCTTTCTTGGTGTTGTAGGTATTTGTCTTATTAGTTTGTTTTTGTTTGTTAAAACCAGGTTTAATTTAGATGTAAGAAGATCTAAGTGCAACTTCTGCCACAGTTTCATCACGGCAAATTTTGGATTTCTCCAGGCCTTTTTGTTTTGTGTCCTTTTGTTGTTGTTCAAGGAAAATGCCTACAAGGGTAGACCAGACCAGGTCATCTTTTGCCACAGTTAATCCACTTGCCTGGCTGAGAATTGCTCACCCCTTTATTTTTGAAAGGTTCCTGGTTTTTGGTTATGCCGTTGTCACAACATATGTCTGATCTTTAGTAATGCAGCTTTCTAAAACATGTGGTTTTCTTTCTGTTTTATTGCCTCCCCAGATGTGGAAGTTTACACAAGATCGCTGGGTTGTGCGAAAGGAAGTGGCCACAGTTACAAAAGTGAGTGAAATTTTTTCTCACCCTGAGGTATGTGATAAGCAATGGCTATTGTCAATAGCTGCATTTGCAGCTAATTCACACTGATGCTTGCTTTTCCTCCTAGCTCCTCACTCTGCAGTGACCTATTTTACTGCTGGCTTTAGGACATTACCTGATACATTTCTCTGCTAGTCTCGGACAGTGTTGCTGTAGAATGGTTGAGTGTTGATGTGCATTGGATAGTGGAGACTGTGAATGTGTGACAGAATCAAAGCCTTCAGTCTCCCCAGGGAAGGGTTGTTCTTAGTTGCTTAAGAGCAACTCACACACCTGATCTCTGAATCATCTGCTCAAGCATGTTAGGATTTGCAAAGTAAATGGGGATAAAAGAGTGGAAGAAACACTGGAGGGATTTAAAAAAAAATCACAAAAAAATTGAGTTAATTTTATATACCGATTTAATAATCCTTCAGTTTTTCAGTGCACTTTGCCAGTGGTGGTGATGGACGTGTATATAAAGAGTTGCTTCACCTATAGCTGAAGTGCAGCCACCTCTGAGCTTTGAATAGTAACCAAGAAATCTAAACTTCAAACACCCTCATGTCTTTAGTAAATGGAGAATTGAGACTCCAGAGGTCAATCTTCCAGCATTCAATTTAGCGGGTCTAGTAAGGACCCGCTAAATTGAATGCTAAGGGCACCTCTGTCAACTCCAAAACGTCTCACAGTTGTGAGGAATACGGGAAATCAACAGGAGAATTTCTTCCCGTCAACCTGCTGTTGAAGGGCCACTGGAGAAATCAGCTTTAGGTACGTTGATTCCAGCTATGATATTTATGTAGCTCGAATTGCATATCTTAAGCAGATGTTCTGGTTTAGTACAGATCTGCCCTTGGATCATAACTGTATATAGTGCAGTTCATTCAGGGTATTGGGGATAACTCCCCTCTCTTGGCAGAAACTGCCTTGGGCTGTTTAACTACTGCTTACCTTCTGAAATATGGTCCCTCCCAGTACTGACTCAGAGGGAAGACGGTCTCCAGTTGAATTGCCAGTACTTTTTCTTGGCGGTCTCCCACCCAAACCTTAACCCAGCCCAACTCTGCTTAGTTTGTGAAATTACAGCCCAGGTTTATATTAGGTATGTAAAAGGAGGTTAAAACATACTAACCGTGTAACCAGTTATGATTTAATTGGTTACACGGTTAAATGCCAGTATTTTTTAACCCACCAGTGGCCTGTGTCATGGGCTCCCAGGGTTTACCAGCACTGCAAGCTCCCAGTGACTGCTGGTGGCAGTAGGCTCCTGGCCCAGGTAGCAATTGGAACCAGTAGGCATTACCCTAACCAGTTAATTGGTTAAACTCTTACATCCCTGGTTTGTGTGGCTGCAAGTGTGGTTTCTTTCTTTCTTTCAGCTTTGCCCAGAAGATGTTAAGGACTTCTTAGAGCACATGTCTGTTGCGAGAATAAACAAAGGCTGGGAATTCCTGCTCCCTTATGATGAAGACTTTGTTAAAAAGCATCCAGATGTGGTTCAGAGGCAGAATATGCTGTGGATGGGCATTCAGGCCAAGTAATTTATTTGCTTTCTTTTAGGGAATCAATTCGAACTATACAAGTACCAACAATCCCATGACTATAGATTGTAGGATGGTAATATTTTGATCTGCATTTCCTTCACCTGAGGGTGTCCCTTGTAAAGGGCAGTTGCATGATGGCACCGTTCCATGGCTTCCCACTGCACTGCCGTGTTGACCATCTCCAAAGGCTTTAGCTCCTTGGGCATTTTTGAAAGGCTAAAGCTGAAAAGTCTGTGTTTGTGTGGAACTGCCAAACTAAAAAAAACTCAACACTCTTTTGTCTTTTTAATTTCAGATTAGAAAAGGTCTATAATCTACTAAAGGAACATTTGACACCAAAGAAACAAGATGGACAATCAGGTATATTAATGATTAAGATCATTATGAAACAGACTCTTCCATTTCTGCTTCTAGTATAATTTCCGTTTGTCACTGTTTGTTTGTTTTTTTTCATTAGTCTTCAGTTTCCCTCTGTTTGGAGCAGATCCTGGAGTGGGGTGGTACAAAGCAACCTTAAAACTGCCCTCTTGGAGTCACAGAGGATTCCCCAGCATAGAGAAATCCATGGGCATAATGGGAAAGCTAGTATAGCTGACTTGACAGACTCCCTTGTTACGGGCAGTTCAGTCCTCAAGAGTAGGAAATATTTTTCGGGAGGGGACAAAGCCAAACACACACTGCACTCTAGTTAGTCTCTCCATTGTGGTAGTCCCATCCTTTACCATTTCCTGCTCTGTTCTTCCATGGCTGATGATTAAGCTATTTGTGAAGAATTAATTTAATAGGGGGTCTTTTCAAGGCGATTCTCCACCATCACTGCCAGTGAAAGTTTAAAGCAGCTGTTCTGTAATCGGAAAGGGGTGAGAGAACTTGAGATTCCAGGGAGATTGAGCTAAGTACTTGGCTAGTTACCAGACATTGGAATCCATGGAGACTGCAAGCAGAACTGACAAATGGACACGTGAATACATTTCAATACGCTATAGCCTATCTGTTGGGGAGGATTAGATGGTGGGTCATTTAGAGAAGGATTAGCTGGCCTAATGCCATAGAAGATTAGTATGTGCATGCAGTTTACTGGAAAGCATAGTGTACTTTTATCTTTTTCCCTTGATACTGAAGCTTGCAATTCCTCTGTCACCCCTCCATTTGCTGAGAATGGATGTGCAAAGGTGACAGGGTTAGGGAGGGAGAGGAGTCCTCATCTTCCGACCCTGGAATTACTACAGAAAAGGGATTCTCAGCTTTTCTCAAGCTATGGATCATATCCTAATAGAGAGAGTCTGATGGATTCACCACCTCCCTTCTGATCAGTGATCATGCAAATCACTTTTCCATCTATTTGCCCACTTGCAAACATGTAACATCTGTGTGGTACCTCTTGCAATTGCTTCAGTTGGTTTTCTCCTTGTAGCAGATTCTATGGGCATCCAGCTTCTTTTGAAAAATCTTGTGCAAAGATGTGAGAAGCATAGGGATGCAAGCAGAAATGTGTGTGCAATTGTGCATACAATTCCTGATTCACACAGGGCTTTTGCACTAGCACTAGCATGTTTTCCTCTGGTCCTTGGCTTTAGACTTCTGAAAGGTCAGTTTCTAAAGATCTAGTCATTGAAATGTTTCTCTGCTTGTTCACCTATTTTAAAAACAAAACCTTGTCTGAAATCATTTTAGAGTCTCGGAACTCTGGAGTAAACTTTGTTCAGTGCCTTTAATTCACTAAGATCTGTTTTAATAAATATTCTGCAGGATTAATGTCCAGGTTACACCAAGATTCTCTTTAACAGTGTGGTGCTTTTGTATCTTACTAGCTCACCCGCTTCTGGTTTCTGGGGAACAAAGGGTCAGCATGGCTAAAGCAAAAGTCAAACAGAACTATGGGCTGCTGGAGAAAGAGTTTCAAAAGCAAAAGGCAGAGAGCAAAACAAACAACACTCCATCCAATGTGGATATGGCCAGTGTCCGCATTAAAGAGGAGCCGGTGAGCGATGAGGAACCTATGGACACGTCCGCCCATGAGAGTATGAACAATGGAATGGTCAATGGTGTCCATTCAGAGGAGAACTCCATGGACTCGTTGAATGGCCACTTGCCAGGCGGGTGCACGGATCGAGTTGCACAAGAACTGAAAGCGTTTGTGACGACGACCTTTAAGAAACAGTTTGTTCTCACTCTGAGTGAGCTTAAGCGGTTATTTAATCTTCACTTGGCCAGTCTGCCCCCGGGACACTTGTTGTTTAGTGGTGTTTCAGACAAAATGTTACAAGACACGGTACTGGATACTGGCTGCAAACAGATTTTGGTGCCTGTAAGTATCCTTTTTATATTGTACCCTTTGGGGAGGGCACATGTGCTGAGTGGCTAGGGGGCTTTTAAACCTTCTACACAGTGCATCCATGCTATGTGGTTGGGGCAGATATCCCTCTGAGCAGCTGCCCCGGTACCCTGGCCCATTGAAGCTGGGGTTTTGTCTGGCTGCCCACCTGCTGCCTGCAGTCCTTGCCTGTGCATTCTCCCCCTGCAGTGCCCTCTTTCTTGGCATAAAAGAACTCAAAAGTACAGTGTCCTGTGTGCTGGACCCCAAGCATTCACTGTTTGTTATTCACACAACTGATCCAAATTCCAGGCTGTCCCCTGGGACATTTGCTGTAGCTATAGCTGTGCGCACTCCTTGCTCTCAGTCCTGCTGTCGGGAAGGTACAATGGTATCTGTTATCTCAGGGGCACAGGACACACCTGGTGATAAAACTAGTGGCTGAGGAAAATATAACAGGAGTCGCATGCTGTGCCTGCGCCACATTGCTTTGGTCACGGGCTGGTGAGTTTCCTTTCCTTGCAGACAGTTTCCATGTCCTCCTCCTTGTTTCGAGGGCCGTCATAAAGACGGGGAGATTTGTAGGTTTGAGAGTCAGGACATTCTGTAGCATGGCCTGAAGAAAGCTTGGTTAGAGGAGAAAAGGTAGTGAATGCAGAATTGTAGTGAATGCAGAAAGAGCCTGAGGGGGGAACCAGTTTACAAGCCAGGTCGCAGTGCTGGTCATTTGGCAGCTAGGGGAAAACTTGGAGTCCACAGTCTTCAGGGGGAGAGCAAAAGGGAAGGGTGAGCTGCTTGAAGGAGGAGGCAAGAGAAAGTGCAGGAGGAGGACAGTGAGGAGAGGAGGAAATATTTCAGAAGTAGGGCTGGAGGATGGGAATTAAGACGCTGCTAAAGAGCAAGGCCAGTGCAGGGAGGAAGGAATACGATGGTATGGTGGCAAGGCCTGGTAGATACGCAGTGTGGCAGCTGGGAGTTACGTAATGCACTTGAAATGCAGCTAGAGCAGTCATGGGCAACCAGGGCTAGTGAGTGGGCTGCATGCGTGACCCTCCTTCGTCTCAGTGGACTGCAAGATTGAAATCAGTCATGTGCACTAACCATGACCCCAAGAATAAGATTGAATCCATTAATACATGGCATGCTGACCACTTCAATACAAGTGGACATGCTTTAATCATTCCTATATTGATAGAATTCTAATCAACTTCAAATAATAAAAAAGAAACATTTGCACCTTCTTTAAAGTATCAAATCCTTGCCTGGCCTCTTTCCCGCCCCTGCTCCTCCTCCTCCCTTTCAGAGCTTGACTGCCACGAATCAGCCGATTGACGATGCGCGGCGCTCGGGAAGGAGGGGGAGGAGTAGGCAAGTGCAGGGCCCCCAGAGTGCAAGAGGCGAGGCGTAGGGGAAGGGGGCAGAAAGGGGATGTGCTAGAGAGATCACTGAACTGGGGACTTTTTTCTTCCTTTTGTTGGGTGACTTTTAAATCCTGGCTGCAGCCGTACCCATCCTGGCTGGTTTTCTACCTGGAGATGCCTCCTATGTCTGTGGCAGGGTCTCGCTTTCTTGTGCCATGCATTGTCTGCACATCCTGCAAACGTTCATTAGCTGAGGCTGCTGCTGGTGGGGTCATTTGGATTGGGTTGGTTTTGAAATGTTGTAAATTATTTTATTATATTTTTATGTGAACATTATGGGGAATGAAGGAAACTTTGTTTTTGCTTTAAAAACAACTCCTGAGGAAGCTGGATGGAGGAGAGGGAAATGCCTCTTGGCTGTGGAACATGTAACAGAGGAAGCCCTAAATATAGAACCTGATTGAAGGCCAAACATTCCCTACTGAAGGGATGGCATGGAGGCTGTTGGGCCCAGCCGGCCACTATGTCTGTCTAACATTACCTGTGACCGACCGCATTGCTCATTCCTAGAAGCACACCACTTAGCGTGAGCCTGGTTGTAAGTCCCACTGTTTAGATAGAGTCCCTGCACTGTCACAATTACTAGCTTAAATCCTCTCTCCCTAGGACCCCTCCCCTATGTCTTGCAGAGGGAGTTGAGATTAGTGGAGCTTGTTTAAACTCACCAAATGCTCCATGTGGACACAGAGCTTGCTCGGGCAAGGGCTGCTTCCCTCGTAGCCATGCAAGCACCTTTTGTTTTAATACTTGATGCAATAATTGCATGTTAATTTTCTGTAATGAAATGGCACCAGTGATAAAAATTAATGAACTGAGGTAATTCAAACAAGGCCTCCCAGGAGGGGTGAAGCTGAGCTGCCACATCAGAGAAAATGTACTGCTAAAAGCTGGGTTAAAGCCTTTACCAGTTCTCCATAGAAATGAAGAATTTACATTCTCTGACCTGGTGTGCTTAGGATCCAAGTTTAGTCTAATGGCTCCTGTGTCTTTGTACTAGAACCCACTGAGATGCCACAGGGCTGTTAGGCACCTATTGCAGAGGTACGTGGCTTGTGCATGCTTGGTAGAACAGGAACATCTTCAAGCCAAAAGAAATGCTCAGTTGTCAGCACATTTGAGGGATCCTGAAAGAGAGAGGCTCTCATATACTTGAATGCAGTTGGCTATTGTTTCCTTTAGCCTAAGATTCCAGACAAGCTAGGGCAAGAGAGAGGTTGGAGTGAGCCTTTGTTTGAAGTACCACAGTCACTCGAGGATGTTTGCCCATAAAGAGACTCCATTGACCTCCTTGAGTAGCTGCACCCTTCCCCCGCTTATGATTGCTTCCTTCAGAGATGTGGAGGAATACTGGCAGCCTTCCCTCACTGGTCTTTGAAGGGTGTTTTCAGGGCCACTCCATTCACTTTGTGTCTTGATGGGAGCACTCTAGGAAGGACTGCTGGCCTCTGTCCAAATCCTGAGGTGAGGGGATGTAGTGGGATTAGCAGGAGAATGAGAGAACCTTGGCAACAGTGTGACTTGCAGACTCTGCAAAAAGAAAAAATGAGATTTTCTTTTTTTAAAGTTCCAATCTGCTGTTTCCTTGGAAGCGTTCTGGCTACTGAGAGTTGATAAAACCACGTTGGTTTAGAACCCATGTTCCTGAATGGCCGAGATAAATGCAGGCATATTGGTGAAATTTGATGTAGGAAAACGCAACTTGCTGTACAGGTCTGTTGGAGCTCTATCTGAGAGAGGAGAGCAGGTGACTGTGTAACACAGTGCTTGAATAAACACTTCTTGCTCTTTGCATTCTCCCCCTCACAGGCCTTAACCATAATTCATTTTCCTGTCAGAATCTGATGTGCCTCCCTTTATCTGTGGGAGATTCATAGCATAGGAAGCCAGCCTTTATTGAATAGCGTTCCTTTGAGGAGAGGAATGTTTGACAAGTCAAGATTGTAAAGTTATATCCTAAAACAGCCAGACTTCTGGATCTTCCCAGATGCAACGTCTTGTGTACATCGTGTGTCACAGTTTTGGATCAGTGCAGCATTCCAAGGTGCTAATCTCTCCAGGCAACTCCTTCCAAACACAGTTTTCCTCTTTACAGTAAGACAGCAGACTAAAAAGACTGGGATTTTTGCCATAGTCATCTAGAGCTCTCATCTAAGCCTTTGAAGGGTGGGAGGAAAGGTATGTTTCATACCAGCTAACAGTTAAATGTGAAAAGGAACAAACGGACCATCCCTCTGCCATAGGGGAAGGGTTCTGAATTGGCTTGTTTGTCTCCATTGGCCAATTTTCAAAATGAAGGTGTCTGGCCAGTTTGCAAGGAACAAATAATTAGTGACCTAATGGAGGAAGCATGACAAGAGAGCTCGTGCTCCAGGGTTGCTCATTAGTCACTTCTATGAGGAAAGAAGTTAGGGCTAACAAAAGGTTTTTTATTTTTTTCCATGTAAGCATTTGCATGGAGCGTGAGTGGCGAGGTGGAGAGAGAGAGAGAGACAAGGGCATGGCAGCTTATTTAAAACCAAAGGCTTGTTGCCCTCTGTGTGGGTGCTTGAAAGTGTTTCATTTTCCAAGGCAGCAATAAGCAAATGCCTGTCTTTCTAAGTAGTTTTCTGCTCACTCTTGTGAGGTCATGTAGCCTGCCCATGAGATGAGATGAAAGGTGTTTCAGCAACGCTATGCTCCTCACCCAGGAGCTTTGATGATTTTTTCCATGGTTTTGGTGGCTGCAAGAGTGACACTTGAATATTTGTCTTATCTAGTCAGTCTGATGGTCTGTTGTTTATATATGTGTATCGCTGTAGGACCTTGGAGCCCTAAAAATGCCATAGTCAATGTAAAAACTTGTAGAAAGAATGAAATTCGGCTTCATGCAATATCAGAGAACAGCTCTGAGCAGCTTTTAGCATGGAAACAGTTGTATCGGTCGGTCATTGCTTATAGAAGAGAACTAAATGTTTGGTGGTTATGAAATATCCTTTAACATTTGAGCACTGAAATTGCTCTTTTCAGTGTTTCGCATTTGCATGCAAAGAGTGAAATTCCCCCATCCCCAGCTGTCTAGGCCTCCATGGCAGAGAGCCTACATGAACACTGTGTGTCAGTTAATTTCCACTTACCTTAAAAACAAATAAGCCGTTCATGAAAAATTTAAAAAACAACAAATGGTCTGGTTGCACTTTAAAGACTAACAAAACATGTAGATGGTATCATGAGCTTTTGTGGGCACAGCCCACTTCTTCAGAAGATCGGAGTGGGTTGTGCCCACGAAAGCTCGTGATACCATCTACATGTTTTGTTAGTCTTTAAAGTGCTACTAGACCGTTTGTTGTTTTTTAAGTTTTTCCTGTTACCGACTAACTCGGCTACCCCTCTGAAGCAGTTCATGGGGAGGGTGGGAGGATCCTTAGAACATCAGTGAATTTCACCAATAGTGAATAAAGAAGGAGCTGGTCAAACATGGTTTTGGCTTAATTGGGGCAATATAAGGTGTCTTGGAGCTTACAATGTTCACTCATTCAAGATGATTTTTAATAGCCTGTGTCTAAAATTAAACCAACAGCCCTGACTGGTGCAAACTCTTCTTAGTTTCCCCCACAGATTCATGCTGTTTCACCGGATGAATTAAAGGTTTATGCACTTTGGGAGGCTGGTGACTCTTACGACCAGGTAAAGGAAAACACGGCTGTTAATTGAACTAAGTCGTTCCCAGATTACTGTTTGCTGGGAGCTTGGTATTATTTACATTCTTGCTTCTAATAGTGATACAGTGGGCTACACACACATATTCCTTGCAGTCTGTGGTTTCCAGTGCCAAGCTATTCCAAGCTGAGAGGTAGTGCTCCGTACCCAGCACTGATGATTGCTCCACTGGGTATTAGAGAACAGACAGAAGTAATAACATATGCTGTGCACTAATTCAATGACAGTGTAAATAGCTCTGTAGTCATGAGTAGCACCAGTTTGCTGCTCCATTCAAACCAGAACTTAGAGCATGTTACATATTGTTCCTTGCTGTTAAATAAGCCAGTAATATCCAGTAGTTACCCCATGGTGAAACCTGAGAGGTCAGAATTTCCTTATAGTTAGAATGGGAAGTAACCGTGGCATTTGTGGGCCTAAGCTGGCTTTTTAATTGTTACCTCTAAAGTGAATGTAATGGGAAGTGGGGATGTAGAAAGTCTCCTCTCATGATATAAAACAACTTTCACAGGGAAGACCCACAGCAGCATGCTCTAGATATTCATTATAGAGAATCTAGTCAAGCAAAGTGAGCAGAAGGCTGGGAACTCCTGAGTTCTTAGCTTAGCCCAGCTTCTAGATCTATTAATTAAACTATCTGTGCCTCAGTTTCTCTGTATGTTGGGGATAATGTCTTCCTCACAAGAGTGTTGAAAGAATTAGTTAGCTAACCTCTCTGTACAGTGGTTTGAATACAGAAATAAACTATACGTGCTAAATCTCATTCTTATTTGCTGAAAGTCTAGCATGCTAGTATGGGACTGTTTTGAAAAGGGATTTACTAAGCAAGATTTCTTTAGCACAGTTTAGCGAATGTATCGTGTAAATTGATGTACCTAGAAACTTGTTTTGAAACTCCTGGTGGTTTTCTTGTTGATGCTTAGAAATACAATGCAGATAATTTTGTCTTGTGTGTTAAAATAAGCTTTTGTTTTAAAGCATCGGCAGGTTCTGCTTAGAATCTATTCCAAAAATTATAAAGTACGCAGGAGCGTCATCCAGAATCAGTTGAGCCAAGAATGTGGAGAGGATCTAAACAAACAGGAGATAGATAGAGTGATAAAGGTATGTATCACATTTAAAAATCAGGTACAAAGTTCCTGTTTAATGGTGGTTTTGATTCAATCGGTATCAGAGCTTTTAATGTTTTGGCACGGAAAAAAACAAGATTCTTCCTGGAGTTACATAAAATGATGCTGGTGTTAGAGTGGTTTCTGTTTATCATGTGGGCAGAGCTTTATTTTCACTGTGTTCGATGTAAAATACATTTGTTACATTTCCCCTGTTCCCCAAAGGGCATTGATTTTTGAATCCATCATCATATGGTGTTCTCCCAACACATCTTTTTCTGATGTGGGCTAACAATGAATAGAAAGTGTAATAAATGTATTTTTAGGTTGATTATTAAATGGTATTGTGTTAAACATTGAAGGGGGAATTTTCAGCATGACCTGGTGTGAACTTAAGCATGGGATTCCCATTGAAGTCCTCACAGTCCTCACAGTTAAAAATACATTCCCTTTTTCTTGAAGAGAATTTACAGTCTGTAATCAGCAGCATCAACAACAAAACCCTTTTATCAGTTAAAACATTTTATGAATATGAATGAGCAGCAGCAACAACAAAACCTTTATTGGTCAAAAGATTTTATGAAAGAATATTTATCTGTATGCTCTGCCTTTGAAAGAGTTACCCATTGTTTCTCAGTATGGCAAGATGTATAAGGAAAGTCCTGAGAGCCACACAGGCACTTCTTAACAAGTATTATAGTGGTGCGGCGTTGCTAAATAGAAATCTATCAGTTCATGTAACATTTAAATAATTATTGCGAGGAGTTGGATCTCTCTGGCCCTAATTTAGTAAATTGCATGCTTAAATGCTTTGCAGAGTTCTGGCCTCTATTGTAGATTAACTGTGCATTGGAAAGATTAGGGTTTTGTTGCTTTACAGTACAGTATGCAGTCTTTATTCAGTGTCTTTGATCTTGATTAGAAGAATCTGGTCTCTTAATATTAAGATGAACCTAAAGCATGTTGAGTCTGTTCAGTGTAACACACATACTGCTGGTGCAAGCAGATTTTTAAGATGGGTGTGCCTGAACACACTGACTATAACAAGGAGTTCCCAAACAACCTAAGTATATGTTTTCATGATGCAGCTATTTAACAAGGAGTGATCCCCTGCGTAGGAAGGAAATACACTTTAAACCACACAGCCTGTGCATCTGTGTTACATGCCCAACACTGGGATGTGTGTCAGGCTTTGTCTACCCTGGGAAGGTTTGGTGAGGAAAGTGCTATTGACATGCAAAAGTTGCCAAAAATGAAAACCAGTTCAACCAGTTTTTCTGCCTCCCATTGTTGATATCTCATGGCCATTTTGTCAACAGGGTGTTCGCAACTAGAGGAAAGCAATGTGGGTAAGAATCCCACAGTGAAGTGTTGTGGGAAGGTAGAGCTGATCCCTATGCAATGTGAGCTCTCCGTGCTAAAAAATGTCAAAGCAATACAGCAATCTCTCCAGCCTTTTCCTTACAGCAGCAGTCTGTCTGTTGCTGTGTTCCTAGCAGGGCAGAACAGAAGGATTCCAGTGATTTGTTGTTTGTTCCTCAAATGGAGCAGCTCACTGAGCTGTCAGATACTTCTCGGCACTTTGACAGGGGAGGAGGGCATGCCTGCAGTGCAGAAGAGATCGCAAAACACTGAATACTGCCATCAGGGCAGGCATTGTGGGATATTGGCAGAAGCCAGTTCTTGACAAAAACAACAGCAGAATCCACACTGTCTCTTTGTTGACAATAAAGGGATGAGAAAAGGAAAAAAAGTCATTCAGAGTGAAAATTTTTTGTTGCCTAAACTGGGTGCTTTTTCTAACAAAAATTGCATTATATAGCACCTGGTACAATGAGACTCTATACTTGGTTGGTATTTAGGAACTGCCTTAACAATAAATATCAGCTTCAAAATAGAGATGTTAAATTTAATCGGCTAACCATTTGATTAATCCATAAGGACGCCTCCGCCTTTGAAGTGTAGTTACACTTCAAAGGCAAAAACACTGTGGGGAGCACAGGACCAGCAGGGGACTCAAGCAGTCCCCCGCTGGCCCCATGCTCCCTGCGGCATTTCAAAGCAGTAGCGTCACATGGAATCGGGCGTCAGGCTCCACACAGCGTTTTAAAGCAGCAGCAGCGCCGCATGGAGCCCGGGATCAGCGGGGGGAGTCCTCAGCTGGCCCCGGGCTGCACGAAGTATTTCAAAGTGGCAGCGCTGTGTGGAGCCCAAGATCTATTCCTGGGCTCCATGCAGCGCTGCCACCTTGAAGCTCCCCCTTTCTCCCTTGCTGCCTCTTTCTGATAGAGGCAGCAAGTGTGGTGGGGAGATCAACTAGTTGTTCCCATCCCTACTTCAAAAGGCCCAGTTCAGAAGATTGGCTGCAATCTTTCAATGCTTACAGTCCTCCTAGGGTTGCTGGATCCCATCCAATGGCTTAACTAATCTGCTCTGAAAAGTTTGAATTGCTCTGGTAGTAGTGCCATCATATTTAATGGAAGGTTCATGATCCAGATTCTGTTATAAGTGGGTCCCCAATGTTGCCACTATACTCTTTCATTTTTACATTTTGTGTCTCTCTCTCTTGGAATCTGTTGTGATTTGGGAGCTTTCTGCCTTTTAAGGCTAATCAGTAATACTCTAACACTAGACTTTTCAGCATTAGTAACTGCTTTTTCCATTCTCCCTAGGATTGCTGTGTAAGCCATGCTGGAATGTGGTACCTTAAAGGGACAGTGCAGTCTTGACAATGGTGGTTAGCTTTTTACTCCCTTATCTCCAGGACAGAGGAAGAAAACTGCAGTGGACATAGACAGAATAATGCCTTTGCTTCAGGGAGCAAAGGGCAGAATCTGACCTACTTGTGGCCATGTGGGCACTGCAGAAAGACGGTTAGTGATGTCAACATTCACACGCTTGTTTGCATGGCAGAGAGCAACTAGGAAGAAAATGTGGGACCCTATCTGCAATTTGATGAATTTGGGATTCCTAATGTACTTTGCTTCTCATTATTTCATTCTAATAAAATTAAAACATTTACTGACACAGACATGATGGAAAATCATGGTCTAATATTTTATTTTGTAATTAATGCCAATAAATTGTTACGTCTTTGTTTACAACATTCAACTTTTATTAAATGCGTAGAAGGTCATGCTGTAGTCTCAAGTGTTAAAGTACTCCCTCTTCAAACAAACCTACTAATGCTCTTGAAAGTTTTATATGCATCTGGGTTGTGGAGGTGAAATCCCTATGTCTTAACATTGTACTAATTATATAGCAAAAACAGTCTCACCAACTGTTGGACACAATTTGTTTTCAAAAGTAAGTCCATATAAAGCAGATGTAGTGTGTTCCACTTGATTTTTTTTGCATAACTAGATGCAGGTACGAGGTAAGTAACCTTATGCACCATCTGAAAGGTGTCCAACTGTAGTTAATACATTTAGTGGTGTAAACCCTATATTTTATGTAACTTTTTCAAATAAAATTTTACTTTGAAGGTTGACTGTGCCATCAGCTCTGATCCCCTTGTGTTTGTCAGTGAACAGATAAAAGCAATGTAATCTCTTCTGTTAACTTTACCTAGTCCACAAAATAATCTAGCTGAGGAAGTATGTGGGGGGGGGGGTAAGGGATATGCAACTACATATTTCAAATCACTTGGTATTCATTATGGTAGCATCTAGAGGACTTGTGTTCCCTCTAAGATTTTTCCATCCTTGGGCAGTTTGAAATTTCTTATGTGCAACACCAATCTTGAGGTAGTGTGTGGATGTGCACCCACCAGTACAAATAAAAATTATCTAAATATATATTTTAAATAGTCCATAGATGTGGAAGAAAATGTATTAAAACAAGGGATAATTAACAAGGAGCAATGCTTATGATTATTTAATATGAAATTAAAAAAAAAATCAACACTACCCTTTGCTGAAGAAGTAGGTTGTGCCCACGAAAGCTCAAGATCCTATTTATATGTGTTAGTCAAATGCTACAGGACAGCTAGCATCACACCTAGTACCTGATACTGCTGACTCATAAGAGCCAGAAATACAGTTTATCATGTATTAACTAGTAACACAGGATTTAAAAAAATAATTTTAGATATCTGCAACACTCCAAAAAAATTGTTAGAGAAAGATTCTTTTTTCTTTCCTTAAGCCCCTTAACACAGAGGTGGGGAATATTTGATGGTGGGCCACTACAAGAATTTAGTAAGTGGTCAAGAGCTGCACTCTTCCAGCTGGGATGAAGGTTGGGTGCAGAAGGGAGTTTGGGATAAAATACTGGGGTATGGGATCTCGGAGGGGGGTTGAGTGAAGTAGTGGATTGTGAACTGGGGCAACAGAGTGGGGGTACGGAGGGGGTACAGGGCCTGGGAGAAGGTTGTGACCTCAGGCAGGAGTGGGTGCAGGGATTTGGGCTGTGACCAGGGATGGTGGATTGAGGTGCAAAGTCTGAGCAGGGGTTGTGACCTGAGGGAGGGGATGCAGTGTCTGGGAAGGTATATGGAGGCTGGAGCAGGGGTGCAGAAGGCTTGGGTTACATGGGATGGGAGGCAGAGGGCGGCTCTGGCTGGGAGACCTTACCTGGCTCCCAGCCATTAGCCTAGCAGGTTCCTTAGCCAGGGTCCCTGCCTTCCAGCTCCTGTACATGCTATGGGGAGCTGAAGGAGCCATGTTTATTGCTCTGAACTGAATGCTGTGAGCCTAGAGGCTGAGGGCATAGGGGCACTTCACATGCTGCCTGTCCTAAAACCAGACAGCTGCTACTGATTGAAACCAGCCACTGGGAACTACTGTTGGCAGGGGCAGTAATAAAAGCCTGACTCCCCTCCCTCCAAGCTCTCAGGCTACATCGATACTGCCATTTTTTGTGGCAGAAAATATGCAAATTATGCTCTCATTTGCATATCTTCTGCTGATCGTTTTTGCAAAAGAGGTTTTGCTGCTAAAAAGCCCCATGTAGAGGGGGCCATTTGTCAGGGGGGAAAAAAACTTTTGGGCAAGATCCTGTAAACCTCATTTTTTGAGGAATAAGGCAGGGAGCCAACTGAGGCTCTCAGGGCTAGATCTGGCCTGTAGATAATCTTTTGCCCAGCCTTGGAGTACAGGCTAGAACCACCTTCTTCATTTATAGCAGACAGTAGCTGCTGCTGCTTCTGCTCCTCTGCGGACAAGTGTCCTGCCACCCCTTCCCCAGCCGAAGAGCTGAGCTCCCTGCCTGTGCTTGGAGTTCTGAACCTATATGGAGGACTCAGAAAAGGACTGTGCACCCACATGGACATGAAGATTACAGGGAACCTTATAGAGGATCTCTAAGTAGAAGAAGCAGGCCCTGTTCAAATAAATCATACTCTGCCATAAGAATTTCATAACCTGACTTAAGTTTAAGAGCAGGTGCAACGAGGAAAGGGGATGTGGGAACTAATTTTTAATAAGTATAGTGTGTTTTTACCATTTCTTGTTTACTCTTCACTCTGCTTGGACTGAAGATAAGATTTGAGCATGCAGCTGTAGCTTCATCTTGTCTTGTATAAACAATTGACAACCATAAGTGAGGCTCTAAGGTAGAATAGACTGGTTAAAATAACAAAATTAATCTGTTTTAACTGCTAGAACTTAAATAAGTAGCAAGTAATTTACTAGATACATGGACAAGATCCTTCTGCCCTAATTTTTGAATGGCTAAAACTCATGTATATTTCATTACTAGCACAGGAAAATACATCCAGCAAGAACAAACTAGCTTCAAACTCATTGGTGCCTCTGAAGTTATGTGCATATTTAAGTTAGCTGTTTTATTTTCCCTTTTCTGGATTCTTTTAAGATGATTGCTTGTTTGTAACAATATTGACTGTACTCAATGACTATTCTATATATGCCTAGCTATAACTGTATCCATAAAGTTTCTCAAAAGTAGCAGCATTCAGGAATAGAATTAGTATTTGTTGCATCTTTTCCAGCATACAATCCACAATAATATGCAAGCATCATTTACCAAAAAAGTAGTCATCTTTACCTTTCCTGAGAATCAAATTCAAAGTTAACTTGGCTTCATCATACAGAGTGCTAACAGTGTTGTATGGTGCTATACAGAACAGCCAAATATTTGAGAGTTGGATGCATACTTTTTGAGGAACTGATAGTGACTGACCTTCCTTTTTAAAAGAAACTTCTCATGACAGCAGATATTTTAGTGGTGCTCTAGTTTTGTACCACTGCCTGCATTAGATATCTCTACTCATTATGTAACAAGGCTAACAGACAGTCATCCCCAGGAGATCATCCAAAGGGTATAGGGAAGCCAAGCAATATGTAAGGTATAAAAAGGAGCTGATGCAAGAAGAACAGGTACAAGGAAACAACACTGTCGCAGACAGGAGATTGTGGAGCGGGGAGAGAAGCAATATAATAGAAAGGAGAGATTAACCCATCCCCTTGCCTACACATCTCAAGTCTTTAATGAATTTATTTCCCATCTAAGCAAAGGTGACTTATGCGGGGGGAGATGAAGCTATATTTAACACAGATACCATTTGCATGGACTTCAATAACCCCTTTTTTGCATGTTAGTTTCACATAGTTGGACAAAAATTAGCAGCAGAGATCCAGTAACTTTACCTGCATGGCTTTATTTGCCGTTTAGAAAAATATTCATAATTTAGAATTTTTTTAATAGGTATTTATTTCAGTACACAACTGCTTACAGTTGAAGTGTCCACAACTTGAAAACTGAATACTCTTACTGAAGGACAAGTATAAATTAACTGGAGACTAGCTTACATTACACAGATGGCAGACAATTTAATTAGAACTATAAAGTCTAACATCATGTACCAACACTTTGATTTATCTAGGGGACAGTTTTTATTCCACAGCAACCACTGATGTTAACACTTTAAAAAGTTAAGCTGCGTCCCTACTCTTGTAAAATTATCAGAATCTTTTAGTGCTGTTATCTGGTTTCCATTCTTTCTTGGCTTCTCAGCCATTGCCATATCCTGTCTTTCTTCCTCCCATTTGATGCAGTGTTCCTCTATAGTCTGTGTTTTCATTAGTTGAAGTTGGTCATGCAATTTTTATTTTATTAGGAAAGATGGATGGAATGAATGGGAAGGAGCAAAGAGAGGTTTAACTTACCTTGGCCCCAGTTCTTATATGTTATATTCTGGTTCTTAAATTAGTGTTTTGAGTTGTTGTTTTCCTGCTGATACTAAATAGGTCTAAACAAGCTTGACCTAAAATGGTGTAAAGTGATGTACACCACCACCTGAACTTCTCCTGTCTCCTTTAAAAACGGGTTGGAGGCATTAATTAAAGAAAGCCATTCCTCCATATCAAAGCTACCACAAAGATTAGCTAGCTAACTTGTAACATTCCATCTTATCAAATGACAAAAATGCACTTTAAGAGTATCAATAAGGAACAATAGATCAAAGACAAATATAGTTCACAGTATCTTGCCTTAAAACAGTGCCCTAAACATTGAACTCTCTGAAATATTCATACTTTTACATCTAATCCCTTTTTAAGATAAAGACATTTCTGCTAAAAGGAGAAAGTTTAGTGCACATGAAAACTTGGTATTGGCTTAAGTTAAGCATTGTATAGGTTGCTATGCCAATACCCCTTATTACTGCCAGGGCACATCTGTTCAGACAGACTGCTAATTTCAGTCAGAAGCAGAAGTATACCATTGGTGATTTTAGTACACAAAAAGTTGCAAGGCCAAGATGGAACAAAACCTTCATTTGTGAAGGAAAACATTTCCAACTATGGAGAAAGTATAATACAATTTCTTCTTAGCTCTCCAGTTTCTGTAGCGCACTGAGTCGGTTGCTGCTACAGAGGACAGGACAAACCTAGTATGCAAAAATTAGGCCAAAATTTCTATTTTTAAGACTGCCAACAACTACCACTGAACAATAATATTTTCTGTGTGGCACAGGTCGTGTGCACAGAAATAGAGCTGACTGACTGACCACATCATACATATTTACAGGTAAAGTGAACACACATTCAAATTGAAGGGAGTACATGTGACAGCAAGATACGTACAAACACCAGAGGGATACTTAATGTTTCCCTTCTAGACTAATACAAAACTTTTTAGTGGGAGGTCATTAGCATAATTAATACATACAAGCATTAGGGCTGAGAAGAGAAACGCTTATATTTTGTTCTATGTTCATCTATTTCCTGCTTTGTTTTTCTGATACAACTAAAAATTTCCTTAAAGAGAGCTTTATACTCAGGTAGAGTATTTGTGGGCGAGCCACTTAGTTCAACATTTCCATACTCTTGATCAGCAGCTGAATGGTCAGACTGGGGTTTCCCTACACTAAGGTCTTTGGAATACTGTTTTGATGTTTGTACAGCCTTATGTTTCAAAGAATCTTCATCCATTTGACACTTCTTCAGAAGTTCCTCATATTTAACCTTCAGAGCATTATACTGAGCATCCACTTCATTAAGCAAGGAGATACCTCGCTGCTTCACAGCTTCTGCTCTTCTAATACAAGTTTCTTCATGGCCCATTAGAAGGTCTCCACCGGCAACACTGCTTAGGAAGGTCTCACTGCTACTTCTTTTTAGAGCCCTTTTATCAAGTAAGGGGACAGTCAAGAATGCATCTTCTGAAGGGCTCTGATTAATTTCCCTTTCTAAAGACTCCTTAAATGAGATATAAAATGATTCTGGAACCATATTCTCCATACTGCTGACAAATGTGTTTTCAGACTGAAACATCTGCCTCATTTCAGCCACTTCCAATTCAAGCTCCTCTGCCCGAGCCCGGTATAAGTCTTTATCAACCAGCCTCTGCTCAAGGTCACAGTTCTCCTTTACCATAAGATGATACTCCTCTTCCATTGTCACTCGCTTCTCTTTTTCTAGATTAAGTTGTGCTTGTAATACAGTCAGTGCCTTTTTTAAGTTCTCATTTTCTTCTTCTATGGGACTCAGCTGACTATCCATTGAAGTAATTTTTTCTGCAAAAATATGATCGTAAACAAAATACCTGCAGAAACAAAAAAAAGTATTAAAGCTAAGATTTCCTACAACTTTTAGACTGCCTCTTCTGGGTAGAATTTAGAGACAGAATTTAAAATTCTCTGTTGAAAACTAGTTTCCAAACAGAACCAGTTTGGTTGTTTAAAGTATATCTTTTTGCAAAGCTACAATTCTTTTTTACAGGGCTCTAGGAAATTCAGTGTACCCAGTGATACACGCTTCCCAATTCAGGTGGAATGGCAGTTATTTAGTATCAAATTGTAGACATAAAACCTACTGTACAAGCAGATGATATGTCCTCAAAGAAACACTCTGGACTAAAGATATAGTTTTCTACAGGATATTCCTAGTATTGGAAGATGGACTACATGATGATCCAATAGGGTTTTTTCCCTATTTAACTTGTACAATTTTCATAATGAAATGGATCTGTGACCTATAAGATATCCATACCCAGGGCTCACCAAGCGGCAGCGAGCTCTGCTCGCCAGCCGCACGGTTCGGCGTGCTGCGCATGCGCTTACCGCACTGCACGGCTCTGCCGGCTTGTAATCTACTCGCCACGGGCAAGTAGATTACACTAATTGTCGAGCCCTGTCCATACCCTATAGTTTAAAAGGCTCAGTATGTCCACTTTAAAACCTTAATGCCTAGAAGGGTCATAAATAGGGTTGCCAGGTGTCCAGTTTTGAACCAGACAGTCCAGTATTTGAGCTTTCTGTTTGGGAAACAAATTGAGAAAATGTAAATGAGAAATATAAATGTCCGGTATTTTCTAAATAAGATATAATGTAGATTGTGATGTAATGTCAATTGTGTCCGGTATTTTTATTGAAACCATCTGGCAACTCTAGTCATAAGATCCATTATGTCCAGTCTGATAAAGTTTCACTCAAACATGGTTTGCAATTCCAATTTAAAAAAAACCCCACACCTCTTGAGTGCACACTTTGGAAGTGTTAATATTGAAGCCTACTGTAATAGTTTAACATGCTTGTGTTTTAAATTGAACATTAATAATTTACAGTATTTTTAATAAATTGAATGAGTCTTAAACAAGTTAGGAATTACAATATTAGTTCTGGATAGCAGAGTCTGTATGTACAGACAACTGAAGAGACAGTATAACTGTGCACCATGGTACACAGAGTATGTTTCTTTATACCCGCTCTTAACTCATGTTATTCTGTTCCTAAATTAATCTATGCTACTAATATGCCTAAGAGGCCACGGCTAAATTTTAGGTTTTGTCCCCCATCATGTATTACAGACAATTTATCAGAATAATTGGGTCTAACATCAGATTTTAAGATTCAATTGCTCCTCTTAATCCTGACCTCCGATTTCTGCAGGTTTAAAATCCATTCTTCAGATGTTAAGATTCTGTGTGATGTTTGCTTTATTGATGCTACATGATCACTTGTTCCAAATTAGTCTTATTTCACGTCTGTCAAAGACAATTAATTTTGCTTGGGTAATAGGAAAACAGAAGGAAATCCCAGAGGTAGTTTTCTAGGGAGCTGTCAGAAAGGTAACAGAGGGAGCAGGGATGGCTACGAAGTGTTCACACTAACATTCTTTGTATGGTTAAGTGAAGACACAAGATGGAAAGAGCAGGCTTGTGAAGACTACTTTTGTCTCCTCAACTCATTTGTCTGGATGGACATTGACAAATTTTCTAAAAATGCATGACTACTTTCTTTGCTCTGCTGCAAACAAATAGATGAAAGAGTCAAAAAAATCTGCCTACAGAGTGACATATGTAACTGAGTTATTGTCTTACTTGCGAAGATCATACAGCTCCTTCAAACAGGAGACACTGTGCACGGATCGCGGTTGCTCAGATCTTTCATGGTTCTTGTGGCCTCGTCCTGATTTCTTTAATTCCTCTACTTGTCTCTGAAGGTCATCTATATGGGTTTGCAGGCTTTCAATAGTCTCTGTCAGACTGAAGTTAATGGACATATAAAACTGTTAAAGCCAGTCATGTTAAGTCAAGAGCATGACCAATAGTATGAGGTAAGTTATTATCCCCTCAGTCTTGGTGTTTCTTCCTCTGGAAGCAGATCCAATTACCAGTGACTAACAAAGCCACACACTCAACCCAGACTCCCCAAAATACATAAACTAATTCATTCGTTAATGTATTCCCTTCCATTTCCTCAATATAAAAAAAGTTGCTCCACAGAACTTTAGTTACCTGAGTATCTTTTGTTGTGACATTCTGCTATCTACAACGAGTTTTTGATTAGCATCCTCTAGTTCTCTTGCGGTAACATCCAGCTGTTCATAGACCTTGGCGTGCTGGTCATTCATCTGACGCAAGAGCTCTACTTGCTTTGTAAGGTACTGTAAGATAATTTGTAGTTACACTAAGTAGGATTAAACATTTAGCAATGTAAATATGGTAAGTTTTAACTTTAAATTCTTAAATAAGAATTTACAATTAGTTTCCTTAATGTTAAGAGTAATACAATGTACATTAGTTTTGAGTGCAATACTATGGAAAGACGTTTTACCCTTATAGTTCTGGAGTGTGTCCCACAAACTGAAGCCCACTAATACTTTAAAATCTCAGAATAAAGAGAGAGACATCACACTATAATGTAGTTTCCTTAAGTTAGAGTAAGGAGGATTTAAATTACCACTGCATAAATTACAAATTCGAAATGTACCAGCTAGAACACTAGGGAAGTACTTTGCATTCTTAGACCCTGTCAAATCAGAATCTCAGTGTATGAAGCAGTCCTAAATTTAAGGAAACAGTTTAGTTTAGTCTTAAAACTATAGACTGAGGATATCTGAGTTACTATTTATCAAGAAGTATAAACTTTAATTACCCACAAAGAGGTAGTCTAGCTTCTGTAAATCTCAATCAAAGATCTCTTGTGTTTTTAATTCTGTATGAAATGTTCTCACTTGTAATCCTCTTTATTCAAGTAACTTAACAGGTTGTTTATTTTGTAGTGGTGAAACTGCTTTTAGAAATCAGAGGATAAAGATTTCCAACATAAGAGTACGAAACCATCTTTAAATCCCTTGGTATTTGAAACAGCTTAGGCTTTCCCAGTCTTGAACATATCTATATCAATTTTACTACACACCAATACTTCAAAGTCCCAGGTACCCTAGATTCAAACAAGCACTTAAATCATCCCTGGATGAGAAATACCATAGAATTATAGCACTTGAAGGGACCTCAAGAGGTCATCTAGTCCAGTCTCCTGCACTCCTGACATGGCAAAATAAGCAAATACTGACTCATATCTAAGTTTTGATCTAGAATTACCTGCAGATTCCTTTCTGCAGTACTCCATTCATAAGTAGTCATTTCCCATTTTGTATGTGTGCAACTAATTATCCTTTCTTGCATAGAATACATTACATTTGCCCTTACTGAATTTCATGTTGTTGACTTCAGACCATTTCTCCCATTTATCCAGATCATTTTGAATTATAATCCTATCCTCCAGAGCACTGGCAGCTTGGTATCCTCCAATCTTGGTATCATTCACAAATTTTATAAGTGTACTCTCTCATGATGTTAACATGTACTCGTTTACACTATTAACTGATAAACCCTAATCCAAATGACTGCATGTACACACACCTGTACCAGAGGCAAGGGGCAGAGAGGGAAGCAGAAGTCAGCTCCCATGGAGCCCTCCTACTCCCCACAGAGACAGCACTGTTCCCTGTGGAGCTGCCTATCCCCCCAGGTTGCTGCCTCCGATATGAGAGTTAGCAGTGCAGAGGGTGGGAAGACAGGAGCCAGTATACATGGGAAGTGGCTTTCAAGCCAGCTCCTGCAGAGCTGCCTGCCCCCACAGTGATGCCCCTCTATAGAGGAAGCAGGGAGAAAACATAGTAGGTGGGTTTGACATTAAGAACAAATTAATTCATTTTGACTATTACTGATCACCTTATCTTCTAGGTATTTTCAAATTGACTGCGTAGATATTTGCTCCATTTTCTTTAGAATAAGTTCAAAATTCACATTATTCTAAACTAGTTTGTCCTAAAGAAATTGAAGATACAGTGTTTCTTGAAGTATTAGGTTTTAATCACATTTTACACAGTTGCATGTTAAATGTTCAAAATAATTCACATCCACGTTGCCTGAAAGATTTCTAGATTAGGAGGTGGCCTATTATGTAATCAGAGCTTCTAATACACTTAACCTTTTACCCCATTAGAAGGTTGATGCATTTTAATCTTAGATAATTTAAAAAGCGATTACAAGTTAATCTAGGACTATGAACTGCTACATAACAATCTACTAAAATCAAGTAGATCCTTGTGCAACCCCTGGGCACATAACAGGATTCACGCAAAAATAGCATTGGATTAACCAAACAAACAATCTCAATGTGACCCACTTCAGATTAAACTTTCCCTTGTCTGCCAGGCTCAAAGCAAGTTGAAAGTGTTCCTGATTTCTTCAACAGTGAAGAGTGACTGAGCATATAAAAATGAAGATAAGTGTTATGAATTTAGGTGCTTTAATACATAATGAAGAACTCACCCAACAGTAGTTTATGCGGACAGCCTATGCTTTAGGTAAACTGGAACTAGAACAACACAGAAAACAAGAAGAGCGTAATAATCTACTCTAAGAAGCCACCTCCTCTTACCCTGCATGTCTGGCTAACTTGAAAGTGTCATGCAGGAGAGGAGAGCAAAACCCACACGTGCAAGCATTGAAGTTTAGACTAGCTTTTCAGGGTTTTCATAAATTCATACTACCAGCTACATCAATTGCAAGGGAAATAGGAAAACTTAATACTGTATGGAGCTGGAAGTGATAATGTGCTAAGCAGACTTGCACACCACCAGATCACTATGAAATGGAGAGCTGTAACTCCCCATGTTTGTATTTACAAAAGATGCCAAGACTCATGAACATTCGGGTTCAGTTGCTCTGGAATTGATTTTAATCTGCTCTTGCATTTATTACATCCATCATGATTAGTTACTAGCATACGTGTCAGTGCAAAGGTCAGCTATAATGAGCATTAGGTATTTAGTCTTGGATAGCAAGTGTTTTAAATCTTTAGTTTTAGCTTCAAAATAAGGATTATGAATAGTTCTACACATTTCAATTCCCTTAGTCCTTCCTGTGCAGTGAAGACAAAGAAACTGCCTTTTGAAATGAAACATACAAAAGTTCTGTTATGCACAACTCTAAGTAATAAAGATCAGGTTAATTAGTGGGGGGGGGGGGGGTTAACTAAGCTGTCAGCAAATCTACACTAAAAAAGCAACACAAGTCTCTTTTGATAGCCTCTCCCACAGAATGTGTTGGACAGATTTCAGTTTTTCATTTGGCAAGATGATAGCATTTCCTTACCATTTATTCATAAAAATTAGTAAATTACAAAGTGATGGACATAAGAATGGCAATAATGGATCAGACCCATGGTCCACCCAGCCCAGTATCCCATCTCGGGTGTCCTGTGCATCAGACGATATGAACACAAATAGGGCAATTTTAAGTGATCCTTTCCCCAAAGCAGCTAGTCAGGGATACCTGAAGGACAGAAATGCAACCCTGACCATCTTGGCTAATAGCCATTGACAGACCTATCCTCCATGAAATCATCTAATTCTTTTTTTAACTCCTCCTCCTCTGCTGGGGAGGGCCAGGCTGAGGCATGGCAGCAATGGCCTGCCCTGGCTCTCTGGGCCTCCCTCAGCCCAGCCCTGGCTTCCCTCCGTGCCCCCCCGGCCACCAGGGAGCTGGACCAGGCTGAGGCCATGTGGCTCCCCCCTCCAGCCCCTGCCTGCAAGGGGGGGGGGGGAAGGCCACACAGCTCTGGCCCCTTCAGGAGGGGATAAGGCTGCATGTCTTGTGGCCCTTCCCCCCCGGGGGGAGGGGAGGAAGGCACCCAGTTCCCAGCCCCCTAGGAGGGGGGAGGCAGGAGGCCACCTTGCTCCAGCTGCAGGCTGGACTACTGGGAAGAGTAGGAGGAGACAGGGCAGCTGAGGGCAGAGGGAGGGGCTGAGGGATACCAGTGTGACATGATTATATCACACTGTCATCCCAGAGAGAAAAAGTGGGGGGGGAAGGGTTAATAATACAGAGATTTGTGGGGAGAGAGGATAGAGCATAAACTACTACAGACACAAAGAAGGAGGGTGTGTTCAAAAACATTTTGAGAACCACTGCCCTAGTTCTTGTGTTATGTGAAGGTGTGAACACCATAACACTTATTCATGATTGTGTAGACCTCTATCATATCCCATCACCCAGTCACCTCTTTTCAAAACAAATAGCACCAGTCTTGTTAATCTCTCCTCATATGGAAGCTGTTCTTTACCCCCTATCATTTTCATTGCCCTTTTCTGCATCTTCATCTACAACAGAGTGGGAGACCTAACAGTTTGTGTTGCAGCTCTAAGAGTTTACACTCTTCAGACTCCTAAGGACCAATCTTGTACGTGAACCAGTTAGAACGATGGGACATTTAAAAGTTTCTGCATAAACAAACACAGAAAGGTTGGGTCTGTTTGTGGTTGGTGGTTTTATCTCCAGTAGTGTTTTCCTTTAGTGATGTTCCTGAGGTATGTACAGAGGTAGGTAAAAAAAATGGCACTTTTTGTCTATACAGCCAGTCCCCGAATTACGAATGTGAGCCACGCTTACGAACAGCGCGGCTGCATTTAAATGAATGAGGTCCAACTTACAAACAGATCGGGCTATGACCAAGTGTTTGGTATGTAATTTGTTCGTAAGTTGGGGACCAGCTGTAGTGGGCAACCACTAGCTCTTTTTTAAAGAAAATTCATACCAGAAGAGAAACCTTCAAACATCCTAGAATTTAAAATGCCATGTTATCACCAACAGAGCATTAGTTTGCTTCCATACATAGCCTGATACAAATGTCAGATTAAAGCTGTAATGGCTGCTATTATTATACTGAAAGATTATTTCAACATGCTCTAAATTGCAGGCAGATATATATTTTACTTTAAATTAATTACTGCTTTAATACTACTTGCATCATGTAAATTTTTCTTAAGTACCAATCACAGTTCATTTTACAGTTCTTTTCGCTAACTGAAAAGTTAAAAATGTCTATCAATGAATAACTAGAATGTTGAATACAGGCAGTCCCCGGGTTACGTACAAGATAGGGACTGTAGGTTTGTTCTTAAGTTGAATCTGTATGTAAGTCGGAACTGGCATCAGCCGGTGCTGAAACTGATCAGTTTCAACCGCGGCTGAATCTGGATGCCAGTTCTGACTTACATACAGATTCAACTTAAGAAACCCAGGCATCCCCAAGTCAGCTGCTGCTGAAACTGATCAGAGGCTGATTCCAGGAAGCTCGGGGCAGAGCAACTCTGCTTCGGGCTTCCTGTAGTCAGCCGCTGGTCAGTTTCTGCAGCGGCTGACTTGGGGATGCCTGGGGCAGAGCAGTTGGGGTGCTGCTGGGTTGCTCCAGTAGCACGGCTCCTCGTCGCTACTGGAGCGACCCAGCAGCACCCCAGCTGCTCTGCCCCAGGCGTCCTGATTCAGCAGCTGCTGAAACTGACCAGCAGCGGCTGAATCAGGATGCCTGGGGCAGAGCAGCTGGGGTGCTGCCGGGTTGGTCCGGAGCGGTGCTGCGGGACCAACCCGGCAGCCCCAGCTGCTCTACCCCAGGGGTAGGCAAGAAAAGCCTGGTCTGCTTGGGGTGGGCGGGGCGCTAGCTGCACCCCCTTCCCCCCCCCACAGACCGGGGTGGCGGGATCGCCCAAGTCCTCCACGGCTTTGCTCCGTCTCCCTGGTCTGCTGACCTGGGAGACGCGGAGCAAAGCCGCAGAGCACGCAGGCAGTGGGACAGTCCAGGCGCGCCGCGGCTGTCCCACTGCTGGTGTGCTCCGAGGCTTTGCTCCCCATCTCCCTGGTCTGCTGGTCAGACCAGGGAGATGGGGAGCAAAGCCGCGGAGCACGCCCGCAGCGGGACAGCCCAGACGCGCTTCAGCTGTCCCCCTGCGGGTGTGCTCCGCGGCTTTGCTCCCCATCTCCCTGCAGACCAGGGAGACGGAGAGCAAAGCCGCGGAGCACGCCCGCAGCGGGACAACCCGGGCGTGCTTGAGCTGTCCTCCTGCGGGCGTGCTCCGCGGCTTTGCTCCCCGTCTCCCTGGTCTGCAGGGAGACGGGGAGCAAAGCCTTGGAGCTTGCCCGCAGCGGGACAGCCCTGGCGCACCCGGGCTGTCCCGCTGCGGGCGTGCTCCGCGGCTTTGCTCCTGTCCCCCTGGTCTGCTGGGGGGTCCAGCAAAGCCGCTGGACCCCCCCCCAGCAGACCAGGAACACCCGAGCAAAGCCGCCGCCTGGGCGGCTTTGCTTGTTTGCCCGGGAGCAAAGCCGCCCAGGTGGTGGCTTTGCTCCCAGGCGGCGGCTTTGCTCGGGTGTCCTTGGTCTGCTGGGGGGGTCCAGCGGCTTTGCTGGCCCCCCCCAGCAGACTAGGGAGACAGGGAGAAGCCCCGTTCGTAAGTGCGGATCCTGCCTGTATTCTATTTACAGTGTAAGTTATTTGCAATTGACTTTAATACTTGTTGATCAGACAAATATTAAATATACAGCACACAAAAATATCACTTTTCTCTATTGTGCAACTAGAGGAAGCTTTTTGCATATGCACGAATGGCATTTGTTAAACTTACAGGGTTTTTTGTGAAGATATTAATGGAAACAGCTAGTCATACTACTTCAAACAACACTGGATTTTCAAAATCCTATAGAGATTTCTTCTACGTGTATTTTCTGAATTTAAGAACAATAATCCATCCATTTCATGTATTAAGATAGAGAAACTCATCTTAAACAGTATCAGTTCCTGAAACAGCAATTTTACGCAAACACAACAGGTACCTATCTAGTTACAGAGTTAAATGTAGTCAAGATACAAATATCCTACTCAAGAGAGGGAACCACGTGTCTATACATGTTATCAAGCTTTACAAATTCTAGAGTCAGACTAAAATGAACTGTAGGAAGCATTCAGGGGGACTTCTTGGAAGATGAAGTTTTGAAGGACTCATAAGACCTCATTAAAATGAAGTTTCATGGTATCCAAAATACTTCAGTGTCCACCCAAGATTATTAAACTCTGCAACAGAATTCACTACTTAAACATTTACCTCTATCTCTTGTAGTTGCTCTTGATTAGTTGCATACATTTGCTGCAAAGATTCTTCCAGTTCTGTGTTACGATCCAGTAATGTCTTCCCAAGCTCAGCAGCAAGATGCAGATCTAAAGAAATAAATCATCTGCCTGTAAATTTCAACTCCGGTACAACTTATTTGGGATTGAAGCTAATTCTCTAATTTTTTCCTCATTCATTCCAACACATTAGTTTTACTTTCCTCACCTGTCTCTTTGCCTTCTGTCATTCCCCATCTACATCTTCCCATTCACTTTGTCCCGTATGCAGATGAGGATGAATGGGAATGAGGCTCCCAACATGGTAGACAGAGAGCAGCATAAAAACATGAGGCCCAGTAGTGTACCACCAAGTGTACCCTATATCCCTGAATTAAACTAAATACTAACCCATGATAATAGGTTAGTCACAGGTTTGAGAGGAGAGCAAAAGCAAAAAGGCCTGGCCTAACCAGTACTTAACAGGTCTGGGAAAAAATTGCAGTGCTCATTTTCCTTCTGACCACCCCAAAAGGCAACTGAGCCCATGCAGCACCATTACACAAACAGCTGAATATTTTCAAACACACACTTTTTCTGATGAAACAAGAAGTTAGATAATGGGCTCACATATGTATTGTGTGTCTCTAGACTTGTAAACTGTACCAGACAGTGGGTAATTTCCCTTCCTCAGAAAAGATTATAAATGCTCTTTAGTCTCTTAGGCTAAGTCTACATTGTGCTTTGTTGCACAAGAACATATGCAAATGAGGCACGGCAATGAAAATCAGCGCGTCTCATTTGCATACTTAATGAGCTGCCATTTTGCACAAGAAGGAGCAGTCTACACTGCTTATTTTCAGGAAGAACGGCTCTTGCGCAAAAGCTCCTTGCGCAAAATGGCGGCTCATTAAGTATGCAAATGAGGCTTGGAAATATTCATCACCGTGCCTCATTTGCATATGTTCTTGCACAACAAAGTGCAATGTAGACATAGCCTTAAAGATATTTGAAACTCAGCTTAATTTTCCTAAGCAACCTCCAGATTCCTATGAATATAGCTTTAAAAAAAAAATAGAATGAGGACTCCAAATATACAGGGACTACATCTAAGCTTGGATGCCTTCCTTTAACTACAGCATGGATTAGTAAATGTCAAGCATATGAAAGAACAATTTACAAGTTCTTCTGTTGCATGCATCTCACACTTTGTGTGAAAATGGAAATCAATAAACTAGGTTATTACTAGGATAGTAACCCCCCTTAAACATGGCATATTTCATATAAAAGAGAAGTGCAGAATCCAATAGTTACATTGAAACATTCCTTATACAAAGATTGTAATTTTCCACTTCCTTCACATCACTCGGAGCATGAACAGATTGTCATATACCTGTAAGGTGGAAATACAATCTTGTTAATTTTTAGATATATGGAACTAGCAACACAAATGGTAGACTGCCAGAATACTAGGAAGGACAAGGAGAATTTAGAATTCTTTAGCCAAGATTTAAAAGTGTGTATACCACATTAAGTGCTACAGATAATAATAGGTATGCTGCAATATGAACGCCAATATTTCTTTACATTGGAAGTTCAAATGCCCTTGCTTTTATCTTGTTTCATTTTAGTTTGATATCTTATCTCTATCCAGTTGCTGTAATAGAATAGATTCCTGTTAAATATTGATTTGTGAACCCTTCACTTAGACAGTGTATTCAAATTATCACTATATTCTGATGCATAATCCAAAGAGCTTTCCAGAGTATAACTAAATTTAAACCCCACATCCTACAAACTACTAGAAGCAGCAAGTGGGAGGGAAATCTACTGGTCAATTGACTAGCCGATAAGCATTTGCTTATCCGATAGTCGACTAGTCCTTAACATCTTTACTGTAGACAAGCTCCCAAGATCCCACTGTACTACAACCGGTCCCCGAGTTGCAAACGGTTGACTTACGACTGTTCACAGTTACGACCAAAGCTGTCATAAATGGCGGACCCCGAGTTACGAACGCAATCTGCGCTTACGAACAGTGCGGTTGCGTGTAACTCTATGGGGTCCGACTTACGAACAAACCGAGTTACGACCAATTGCTTGGTCCGTAACCGGTTCGTAAGTCGGGAAGAGGCTGTACTATAGTAGTTAGACCCACATCTTGGGAATTAACTGCTAGTTGTAGAAAAGCAGTGTCAAAGACTCATGATATCCAAACCTTATACTCTGATTCTGATTAGGGATGTAAAATCCAGTTAACTGCTTAAATGGGGGACAGGTGGAGATCTTGAGCTGCTCTGGCTGGGCTGAAGCTGCCACACACACAGCACGCTGCTCCATCTGGGCCTGGCGCAAATGGGGGTTGGAGCAGAAGGTGGGGGCTGCTCCAACCCACTGGCGGATAACTATAACCAGTAAGCATCACCCAATAAGGGTGATGCTTACTGGTTAACTATTCATATCCTTAATTCTGATACTCCAGCATAAGTTGTATACCTCAGTATAAGTGTACCATACAATTTAACTGAATAGTGTGGAAATAATGAATTAATGTACAAAAGAAAACACACACAATTATTCTCTGGTGACATACTGATAAATAGTTCAGTGATTAAAGGTTAGTATGTCATTGTACAGGCAATCCCCGGATTACATACAAGATAGGGACTGTAGGTTTGTTCTTAAGTTGAATTTGTATGTAAGTCGGAACTGGTACATATTGTAGGGGAAACTCTAGCCAAACATTTCTCCAGAGCTCAGTTTTATTCTCCCACACCTCACTTCCCTCAGCCCTTTCTTCTCAAGCTGAGGTGTCTGCTGAGAAAAGCCGCTCTGCGTCTCCCTGGTCTGCTGGGGGGGGGGGGGGAGGCGCTAGCTTCGCGTCTCCCTGGTCTGCTGGGAGGAAGCTGCTAGTGCGGGGTTGCCTCACCCTGTTTGTAAGTAGGGATCCGATGTAAGTCGGATCCATGTAACCCGGGGACTGCCTGTATAGGGACATCACTGCAGTCTTCTTACATCACATTCCTTATGTCATTTATTACAGTTCATCTCATTAAACCTAAAAGGTTCATTATTCAGCAAAGAGAAGTCCCTCATACAGTACCAAAAGTTTATATAAGCAATATTAAATTAATTTTTTTATGGATACAAAGTGTAAACACTAAAATGCACAAAATGTGTGTGCCATGTAATGGGTATGCCCACACCCACTTTTTTATATCTACTGCACTTTTTATAAAATGGTCATAATAAAGGGAGAACTTTTGTCTTTTTTAACCTTACAGGAGTTGCTAGATTAATTTTCATCATGACTCAATTTGTTATGCAGTGCAAGCCCAGCTACACCTTCATTTTCTGAGTTGTCTATAAAGTCTCACAATCCTTGCCAACTTTACTTAAGACATTTAACTTGATATTTCCTTGCAATCTACAGAGGCAAAAAATGTCAGCTTTCATTCTGATTAACCAGAGGCAAAAATAAAGTTTAAACTGGCAGTCAAAAATAATCCTTTTATTTTTCTACTGAAATCTAACTTCAGTGAGTATATAATCCTCCATATAATGTTATGTGTATAATGTACTATTTTGCAAATTCTAAATCCACACGACACACTAACTTTAAGTAATCAGAGGTCATAATTATTAAAGCCATTCTACAACAATTTGTAGCAACTTTTTCTGTTACTTCAAATAATGCAGTGTTCCAACTTTTACTTTATCATTACATGCGCAAATTTAACTGGCATTATTCAGGTTCTAACTCAATTAAGATGGATTTTTTTAAATAAAAGGAAAGAGTACATGCTTTGTTTAAATGATTGTATTTTTTCAAAAATAGTGTTATTTTTATGAAGTTAATTTTTATTTTGGATTTCTTTTAAAAAGGGATTGATAATTTTTTTGTTTGTTTTTATTACATTTTTTAAAATCTGAATTCCATCAAGTGTAAATTTTTTTCTTCATCCCCTATAAACATTTGTATGTTTTATCCTTTGTAAGTTTTAACTCAAAAGGGCTCTAGTCAGTTTGGTTTCCAATAACATTTTCTTCTCGTTTTCAAAACTTAAACACTGACTTACCCATGCTAAAACAGAGCACTATTGCAAATGTCTCTATTTTATCTCTTTTCTGTAAGGTTTAGTGAGAAGTAATCCTATTCCAAATTAATCCTATTTTTCTGGCTTATTTACAGGGGTGAAAATAACTTAAATTTCATATAGGTACTACCCTATTGCACACACTCCTGCTCCAAGGGCCCTCAGGGCAGGAGGTTGGAGAGAGTTGTGATACAAAGCAGTCTACCCAGTGAAAGGACTACTTAGCCAAGTAAGTTCATTAAGCGTGTGTAAGGTGTGTCTGAAAAAGGGATGTAAGAATGTAGCCATATAAACAGGTAACCAATCCTTATTGGTTACCCAAAAGGTTATGCTCCAGAGGAGCCAGCTGCCATTCCACACTGCTGCCTCTCTACCAAAGGCAGCAGCCAGCTCCCCAGGAACAGGGAGGCAAGCGGGAGCCTGTAATCACTGGGAGCCGGCTCCAAAGCCGGTTCCCAGCATGCATCAGCTCCCAGGGAGCTGACTGACACCCTGCATTGCTGCCTCTGATACAGAAACAACAGTGCGGGCAGCAGGCAGAAACCAGTATGCTCAGAAAGCCAGCTTAAAAAGTCAACTCCAGGCATACCGCCTGCTGCCCCCTGCTGCTGCCTTTTTAAGAGGCAAAAGTGTAGGGCAGCAGCCAGCTCCCTGGCAATGTTGGGGGAGGCAGGAGCCGGTTTCCACCCTGCATTTAACCATGTAACCACTGAAATTTTCAGTGGTTGGCTAACTGTAATTACATACATTTTAACATCACTAGTCTTAAAGAGTCAAGAAAAAGTAATCAGCTATGCAATTTAGATAAACAGGTGAATAAGGAAACAAGCAATGTAAATTCTGTCTTTAAAACATTCAGTACAATATAGCTGCTGTCCCTCTGTACTCCATTTCTTAGCTGTGATCTCAGAAACTGTAAATTTATGCCAATGTGTTAATGAAGTCCCAACAGATGCTTCAGAAAGGTCACTTTTCACTATGAAGCTAGAGTTATTGTGAACCACTTAAATAATGCAAATTAAAGTCAGTCACTTTATGGCTTACTCCTCCTCCTGTTTAATTATGTCTGGAATTTCCATACTAAAGTAAGACTTAGAAGCTGTACTTATTATTGCATTAAACAGTCCTTACTTAAATTACACTTGAGTACAAAACCATGCTGACACCATTGTTATAATTGGGGGGGCTCAACCTCCCCCACCGCAATGTTTTAATACCTATATACAAGGATTTAGAGAATTTTGTACAGCAAAATGATACTTTAAACAAAAGACAGTAAGCAATCCTGGTAAAGGTTTATCAGATCCTTGCTTTTAAGAAAGCTTTAGAATTGTTATAGTGGAATGTATATTGTACCTTTCATTCTAGGAATGTTAATAATTGTGTAACTGCATCAAATCTTAGCGGTTATTCGATAATCCCTAGGAATGAGTATGGCAGCCAGTATGCTCCCAGCCCTACTCTCAGGGAGCCCCCTGCCACCTTGTGCTGCTGCCTCTCCATGGGGGGCTGGAGTACCCCACAGACAGAGGCTGCGCCAGCATCCTACAGAGCTTATTGGTTAATCATAATCAACTACACACACTCTCCTTCCCTCTTTGCTTCCTGTGTATCAGAGACAGTAGCATGGGGGGGGGGGGGGGAGAAACAGGCAGCTCCGCAGTTCCAGTGCTCATGGGGAGCTGGCTTTCCTGCCTCCCCCTACTCTGCTGCCTCTGATACAGAGGCAACAAGGGGGTAGGGAGAGTACATGTAATCGATGAAAAGCAGAGCATTGCTCTTCCTATTCTTAAACATATCATGAAATTCACTTTAAACAACATTTTGTTTTGACTAAAAGTCTGATTGGATACTAAACTAAATTTTTAAAAGTAGATGTTACAGCAATTAATTTTTCATAACACAAAGTTTTAGTTTGAATTCTGACCTACTTTGTATTTGGCATTTTCAAATGCTAAGAGTTAAACATTAACTACTCAACTGCAAAGGGTTTAGGGTTTTTAAGTTTATTTTCAGAAATCCTCAAAATCTGATCTTTCTTGGTAACAGTATCCAATATTATTTCTGGGCTCTGTTTATTTTACTTATGCTAATGCATAGATATCTTGACATAACGGGTGCTATAAAAATCATTGCCATATTTAAGAAACCCCACCACTTAGCTTTATTTCTAATCAATAGGAAAAAAAGTCAGTATTTGCCAGATTTTAAAGTGATGGGAAGCATTTTTACACTTTCAAAAAGTACTGCAGAAAAGAGAGTATTTTCAAAAAGCAGTATGGGGCAAAAATACTTTTACAGGAAATTTACCTCCTGATTTGTGATTTTTTTACTTTGGGGAGGGGCAAGGCTAATAGTCACTTACACTTAGGCCTTTTTTTAATAAGAGAATACGTATATAATTCTATTTGACATATGAGAATCTCATAACCATCAAAGAAATGTCCCATTTGGGAGGTAGAACTTTTAAGCACAACATAAAATAACAGTTTGATACAAAGAATAATAATTATAATAAAAAGAAATCCAACTAAAGGTTATTCCATTTATTTTCATTCAGATCAGCCCAAAGGATCTGTACATTTCATGAGGAAGCTAGGTGATTCACAGAGACAGGTTTGTCTCTGAATAGTGACAGCTTTACAATGGATTGGAAAAAAAGTCTAAATCATTAGAAAATAATGTTAGATGGTTCACCAGTTTTTCCAGACAACAGCAAACTATTCATGGGTATGCGATCCTGTTAAGTTACAATCTATGAAAACTGCTGAAAACTGCTGTACAGCTATTCAGTAGTTAGCAGCGATGGAATTTTTATTGTTAACTACTTGACTTTAGTATGAAAAACATGATTTTTTTTCTACTTCTATTCTTTATAATGCAATAGGCTCTATCAACCCTAGTCATGTATCAGGATCCCACTGTGCTTGCCAATGTACAACCAAAACAAAAGAACTGTCCCAACCTCAAAGAGCTTAAATGAGGAATAGCTTAGAGAAACCAAGTTTTAATTAAATCTAGTTTTGAGGAAGCCCCTTCTCTGAGTTTCCAGTTCTGAACTGACCATTTAAGAACATAATTAGCTTATTTAAAAATAAGACTAAAATACCAATTTTAAATAGTGCTAAACCCAAAATAGTTTGTTCTAAATGCATTCCAATTAAAGCCTACTGGAGGTTCAGAAAATTGATAATGCCATACATTTTACTGCATACACTACTCTATACTACTATGTCTCAAACCAGCTTTATAAAGTACATGGAAACCTACTGATGAAAAAGCACTATGGGTACATGTACACTACAGAGGAAGATTGAAGCTCCGGCTCTCGTTCTTCCAGGGTTTGAATTAGAGAGTGTAGTTAAGACAGCTAATTCAAACTGAGAGGGGCACTCTGGTCCATACCGGTAGTCCTGCTTTCACCAGGAGTAAGGGAAGTTGAAGGGAGAGTGCTCTCCCTTCAACTTCCTGCAGTGTAAACAGTACCAAAAGCTGAAATAAGGTACTTTGACTTCAGCTATATAATTAACATAACTGAAGTTGCATATCTTAATTTGACTTTGTCCTGTGGTGTAACTGTATCCTATAAGAGCTACATAATTATTATAGTATTAAAAGAAGCACACATATATTGGAATTAGTCAATAAATTTTCACAGTAAATTGTAAACAGGACCTGTGTAAGGAGGAGTTGAGAGCAGTAAATGACCCTCTATCCACAATAAAGTTAACAATGGTCCTTGTAGGACCATTGCTTTGTTTTGTTTTTAAGTTTCTTTTAGTTAAAGACTAACAAAAGACTAGCCCACTTAACACCTTTATTGTGCTCTAGTATCAGAGGGGTAGCTGTGTTAGTCTGAATCTGCAAAAGCGACAAGGAGTCCTGTGGCACCTTATAGACTAACTGAAGTAAGTGTAGGAGCATAAGCTTTCGTGGGCAAAGACCCACTTCGTCAGATGTGCTCTAGTGTTTAGCCCTTTAATTACAGACAAGCAGAAGGCGGTTGCAGGGTGTGGAAGCCCCTAAGGAGTATTCAGCCGCTCTATTTTAAGCAAGCACTGCAGCGAAAGCACTCCCATTCCCAAGCTGCTTTACGCCAAGAGGTGCAGCTTTTCACGGAGTGGCACACGCAGGACGCGAACAAAGTTAAGGGAAGAACCAGCTCCGAAGTCAGGTACACGAAGCCACTTGCAGGGTTCGTTTTGCACAAGTCCGTACGGCCCAAAAACCTCGCACGATACCATTGCGCCTCCCAGGGAATTGCTGTTCTTGGTTAAATCCCCGGTGCCCTCAGAAGCTGCAGGATGGCAAACGCTTTGCAATGTCAATGGTCACAAAGCCTCCTTCCGTGCGCCCCCAGCCTAACGATGTCTCCCAAATAATAACCCACCCCCGCGCTAGCCCCGGGGGGGCAACTGTGCCCTTCTGTCCTCTCCACGCCCTCGCCCTTTTCCTCGCCTCGCTCCCCTCAGTCGCTCCCCGCCCGGGCGCACACATCTCCCCCCCCCCCAGCCACGTTTCCCAACTGCCCGCCTCACCAGGACTTACCTGTCCCCATCCCGCGCCCCCTCGGGACTTACCTGTCGCCCCCCACCCCCATCATCCCCTGAAGACGCCGCCGGAGGAGGCTCCTTCATCGCCTCGCCCAGCGGGAGCCGTTCGCTTGAGCCCCGAGCCCGCGTCAGGCGGGCATCCTCCGCGCGGAGCCAGGCTGCTCACCTTGCTGCAGGTCCTGCTGGTCGTACCAGGGCTCATCCTCGCGGATTTCGAACTCCTCCACCAGGCTGTCGGCCAGCATCGCGGCCCCCCGAGGGCTCCTCGCGCTCACCGACAAGCCTGGCGCGGGGCGAGCCGGGGACCGTTCAACTCCTTTAAAGCCGCGGCCGGACTTTGCCGAGCGCTTCCGGACTTAGCCGAGTCCCCCCCCCCGCCTCCAGGCCGGGCCCGGCACCGCAGCCGGCAGCAACGTGGCATCGGCAACCGCCCTTTTACTACAAGGAGAACGATTATTCAAAACGGGCACTCTGACCTCCCTGCCGGACAACCAATCGCACGCCGCCGTTAGGGGATCGACCGGAACGCCGCCCAATCAAGCGTTGAAAGCTTCCACTCAGCCAGTGGAGTGGGGGGAAAGGTGGGTTTGGGCCGATTAAGTTCCGCCCCCCGAGATAGGTGCGCAGCCTCCAGCCGGAGGGCGGAGCCAAGGAGTCGGTCAGTACGTGCTGGAGGAGGGGGAGTTTGAGTGGCTGTCAGGGGTTAATTCCCGGGAGTAGGTTCCTGGGCTGGAGGAGGGGGAGTTGAGGAGAAATAGGGGTTGGGAAGGATGGGAGCCGGGGCTAGGCGGGCTGCAGCACCCCAGGTTTACAGTCTGGGTCAGTTGCTATCCCCACTATAAAATAGTTCCAGCGCTCGTAGGCGGTGGGCATGGTGAAGTACAGAGAGGGGTGGGGCAGCTCTGAAGGGGTAGGAATGGGAGAGGAGTACAGAGGGATGGGGGAGCTGTGGGGTGGGACAGGAAGGGGGAGCTATAGTGGGAGGGTGGGAATGACAGCGCAGTACAGAGAGTTAGGAACAGGTGAGTCCAGGGGGCTCATAGGTGCATGCTGTTAATAGTCCCCGAAGTGATCTCTGTCTGTGTGTGGTCCCTAAAGCATCCTGGGGTCTAAAGGTATCAATGCTTGGTTCTGTTCAAATGCTTCCAAACAGCATTGCTTTCTGCAGCCAAGTGTTTTTATGGCAAGCTTATCTCAGGCCACAGTGAAGCATGGTAGTAGCTGCTTCCATGTTTGAAAATAATTATCCGAGACAATACCTAGAAATTATGTAGTACTTTGCAAAAATTAAAGGTCTATGAATGAAAAGAAGGGTAATCTTTATCCCACTTTACAGATGGGGAAGGATGGGACTGTGGGAGAAAGGAAGAATGATTTGCCCAACTCTACAGAGAGCGAAGGTCTCCAAGCTTCTAGTTCAGTGAACTGTCCACTAGATCCTTCTGTGTACTCATTGTCAAGCCCAGTTCTCTGGTGTTAAAAAGGAACAATCCTTGGTAACTCTTAGAAATTGGGTACTCTAACAGTTTGTAAAGGGGGACATTGTTTCAAGTATTCACCTTTCTGCTTATTCATAATCATGCAGATGTTTTTCCCTTCCATTTGCAGTTATGTCTCTACCAATTACAGTAATTGTTTACATCAGAAAGCATGGGTTTGTAGCTACATTTTAATGTGTTTAAAAGATGCAGGGGGGAGACTGACCATACAGTACTGAAGACCACTAAAAACTGCCCAATTGACTAGTTCAGGAACTCCTGCAGTCTGTAGAGCATGGTGTCTGTTAGCACAGCTTGAACTAGGGATATAATAGTATAGTCGATTAACTGATTGAAAGCTATAGGTTAATGCTGTAGACTGCATGCATTTCCCTCTTCTCCTCTCTCTGCCAGTAAATTTTTAGCAGCTTGGCCAGTAGCCCGGCTCAGTCCTGGCTTTCAACGGGTCCAGGACCTACCCCTGCTGCAGCTCTGCATTTAAAGTGTATTAGGAGCTGAGCAAGCAGGCAGCCCGGCTCAGTCCTGGCTCACGCTGGGTCTGGGACCTACTTCCATTTCAGCTCTGCATTTCAAGTCTATTAAGAGTCGGGTGGGCAGGCAGCCCAGCCCAGCCCAGCTCAGTTCTGGCTTGCGTTGAATGCAGGAGCTCAGACCCCACCCCCTAGACAGGGACTGCTGCCACCCTCTGTTGCTGCTTCTTTCTCAGAAGCAGCAGAACAAGGTGACAGGTAGCCAGTCTACAAGGGGAGCTGTTTTTTAAACTGGCTCCCCTCATGGACGACCTCTTACCTGGCACACTGTGCTGTTGCCTCTGATCCAGTAGCTGCCAACCCCCTTCCCTGAGGTCAATAGCATAGTCAACTAACTAATAAAATTTCATGAGGTTACTTGACTATTCAGTTAACCCAGGGGTGGGCAATAATTTTTGCCCATGGACCACTTCAAAAAATTTTGAAGTAGCCCCGACCACCCTGGAAGGGGAGGGGTCTAAACGGAAAGAGCGGAGCTACCCCACCCCCAGGCCATGATTGGTTTAGGGGTGGGGGAGCCCCTTTTCCCCTCCCTACTAGGCACCCATGCCCTGGAAGAGGTTTGGCACACTTCTCCGCCTCCAGGCCAATCAGAGCCTGGGGGCGGGGAAGTGCTCGAAGCCTCCTCCTGCCCTACGAGGAGCATGTGGCACTTTGAAGTGCTGCGGGCTCCTCACAGGGCCAGGACAGGGTGAAGAAAGCTTCACACAGCTCCTCCCCTGCCGTGTGAGCAGCGCATGGCGCTTCAAAGCCCACATGCTCCTGGTAGGACGGGAGTAGACTTGGCGCTCCCCTGCCCCCAGGCTCTAATTGGACTTGGAACAGGGGAGCAGCACGGCCTATACAGACCAGATCCAGCCCGCAGAGGCCCTTTTGCCCAACCTCTGAGTTAACTGATACTTAACATCCCTAGTTTGAACAAGGCTTATTATTTCCATTTGTAATCCATTTTCATTTCTCTACCTGTGTACTAGTTTTCTTTTACTCTTGGTTATTGTTTCTTGGAAAGTAGCAAGTAATAATCAGAATGATTGCTTTCTGTAAATAAATCAGAGGGATTAAAAACTCCTCTCCCACTGATAATTTAAACTAAGTGCCAATATAGGCACAAGAACACATGATTATAGCTTGCCAGCCACATGGTTAGTCTTGAAATTAGATGAATAGTTGTAACCATCAGAGGATCGGAGTGAAATTCTAGAACAGTCTTCCAAAGGAAGCAGTAGGTTCAACTAACTGACTTGAAGAATGTGCTTGATAAGTTTATGAAGGGGATGGTATGATGGGACTGCTAAGATGGCATGTGTCCCATTGAAGACTGCCAATGGCAAAAATCTGCAATTGATGGGAATGAAACACTGGATAGGGAGAACCCAAATAATTATTTTTCAGGTATCTGCCTAGGACAGTGTTTCTTAAACTGTGTTCCGTGGCACACCGGTGTGCTGTGAAGCAGTCGGAGGTGTGCCGTGGAGAACAGAGTTCAAAATGGCCACCCTTAAAGGTGACCATTTTTTTTTCCATTCAATACCTTCTCTCCCTCCTCCCCCCCAACCAAAAGTTTTTGGTCAATAACTCCTCCCCCCCCTTTTTTTTGCTCAACAAAAAAATCCCTAATGTTCCTCATAAAAAAAGGTATTGTTTGGTGTTTCTCAATCTTAAAAAGTTTAAGGAACACTGGCCTAGTAGGCCTTATCCTCTTGCTCATGGTCCAGCACCTGCTTGCTGCACCACTTTCTCTCCTGTAGTTTGGGCCCCTCAGGCATGCCAGCATCCTTACCATGGCCAGTCCAGCAGCAGTGACCATGCTGCCAGTCCCAAGCCTGACCTTCCAGCTTCTGGGCAGAAGGGCCTGCAAATCCCTCTCCCCTTCTCCCCCCAGCCATGGGGGATTGGAGCAGGCGAGGCCCCGGCACCCTGCATCTCCATCCCACTGAGATGCAACATGCACTGCTGCTACTGTGTCCTGTTGCTGACGAGCCCCCAGAAGCAGTACAAAATGCAACACCTTGTCTCCCCACTCAACCCTCCCACACTGCTCTTCCTCAAGACCTTGCCCCTGCACTACCTCTTACCCCCAATCTTCACCCTCATGTTGCCTCTTCCCTACAAGACCCTGAATCCCATTTGCCCCCCCTTGTGCTCCTCCTCTCCTATTAGCCCTTGTGGGACAACTTGCCGCTGCAGAAGATGGCTTGCGGGTTGGGTTGCGGGTTGATACTGGTAAATGTGATTGGATGCTGATTCACATTTTTGTATCTGCACAGGATTCTAATTATAGGTATTGGTTGACCATCAGAAGAGGAAAAGGAAGGGAAGGTAGAAGGGAATCATACATATTTATAGTATTGCGTAGTTGGTGAGGTGTACTTGCAAGAGGAAGTATGGTACCAACCTTAATATGGAGCACTAGATTCATTGGCCAGCTCTTTAGGGGAATGTACTAGATAAAGTGCAGCCAGTGATTTGAATAGCAATTTCAGATCCTGTATTCCAGATGACCATTAGGTATGGCCCTAGAGTTTGTTTACTTCCCTCATCTGCAAAAAGGTTCACAAACTTTCTGAACCTGAGGGCTCTGTTTTCTAATTTTTGGGGGATAAGCAGTTACAGACCTTGTGCAAAATCAAATTGTATAGATGAGTATATAATGTACAGGTAAATTCTGGGGGCGGAAATCAGAAAAAAGGTTTTAAAAGAAGTCTGATTCACTAGCACTATACCAGAGTATGGGTTTGCACTAGTAGTGATTACAATGAAAGATTGGTGTTTAGGTATATGACTTTTGACAAATGATTAATTTATTCTTTGGTGAACATGTACTATAGGTGTTTTAAGCACTCATATTAAACAGAAATTTCAGGGGTCTCTTAATATTGTAACTGTTGAGAGTTGTGTTTATTGACTGAATTTTATAGATTTTGGTTTATACGTTTTAAAAGTTGGAAAGAGGCTATGAGTGAGAAAGTTGACTAACATGGACTTTAGGGATCCATTCTTGCAGTCCTAATACAGGAAAATCTCCATTTGCTTTTCATTTTGCTAAATAGTAAAACTAAAGTGTGGCATATTGTATCATGGAATTCAGTAGTTCTCTATTAGGACCTGCCCTCCATCCCTAGAGATTGACACCCTGCTTCTTAATTGCACTTTGATGCGGAACATGCTACTGTTGCTATGTGTCATTACTCAGGAGCCCCAGATTACAAATATCAATTGAACTTAGTCAGTCAATAAGTAATTATACGTATTTCAATTGTTTTTCCTTTTTTATAATTAGAAGAAGAAGAAGAGACATTCACAATGTGGAAGATGAAGTTTGGTTTAGGAATTCATCCTAATGCCCTGGCATATTCCATGACCACATTAGGTGCTGGAATGATGAACAGTATCTTTAATTTCTATTATGTTAAACTTTTCTTAAACCAATACAAGATTTCAGAAGTAGCATTTCATCAAGCACAGGTACAGTACATTGGAACATGGATTTGCATATTACTGTGCATGGTATTTGTACCATTACAATGAAAACTCTCCTTCATAGATGATTCAACTATTGACATATGGCAAATATAATTAAATATTTGATCCTAAATAAATTAAAGGTACAGTTGAAGTTTATTGTTAATACTTTAGATTTTTTTTTAAATCCGTTGTTGGAAGTATGCTTTTTAGTCAGACAAGCTTCAAAATAAAGATTTTCTTTACCAATTTTATGTTCCTGTTCAGCAAAGATTTGTACACATGATTAAGTTTACTAGCAGTCCCATGGGGCTGCTATTAGTGCTTAATGTTAAACATAGCCAACACCCTGAAAATCCTTACTTATATGAGCAACCTTACACATGTATATAGTCCCAGTGAATTAAAAGAACCTACTCGTGTTCTCAAACTTACTTGCATCCCTAAGGATTTGACTGATGAAGGTTCATGTGTGTAAGACTTTGCAGACCTGGGCCCTTACGGCTAGATTTTTAAAAATATTGAGGTGGCTATCAATGCAGGTAGATATTTAGTGGTATTTTCAAATGCACGTAAGTGCCAAACACTTGTGAAAATCCCACTAGGTACTGATCTGCATCTGTAAGTATCTAAGTAGAGGTAGAACCTCTCTATTTCAGCACTTTGTGGTCCCTCAACATCAGCAATCCAACATTATTTTAGTTAGCCAGATGTCTGCTTATTGTGGGTATGGCCAAGTTTCCTATGGTCCCATAAAGTTTGTTTACAGCTACCAGTCCTGCATCTTAATGTTCTGTGCTGTTATTTAGCTCTAAATTATGCCTAAATGTATTGTAAGAGCCTATTAACCAGTGGAAGTGTTGGTAATGCTGCTAGACAATATTGACCTCCTGTGGTTTGGCAAATTCTCTAGTTCAACACTGATCAGGTCCTAAGGGTGCTGGACTACAGAAGTTAAATTTATACCTCTAAAAATCTGGCTCTAGTCAATTTCTATTTGGCAAATTTTCCTGTTTTGTTTTCTAACTAGAATTGTGCATTAAACAAATATGACATGATGTACTTCATTGTTTACACATCACTACAAGTTGGACCTCCCTTGTCCGGCACCCTCGGGACCTGACCTTTGCCAAATGAGTGAATTTGCCAGATATGGGAAGTCCCCTACAACTGGTCCCCCAGGACACTCCACTTCCCTGCAGTTGACTCTGCTCCGGCTCCACAGCCACTTGGCTGCAGCCTGCAGGGCTTGGACTTGGGCTTCTGCCTGCTGGAGCTCCCCGGGACCGAGTTCCCCAGCCACATCTCCCTGCTTCTTGCCCACTTGGGGCTCCCCAGAGATGGGGTTCACACTCCCAGGTGCCAGGGATTTCTGATCCAGCAACATCCGTGGTCCTACCAGACCACGGACGTTGCTGGACCAGAGAATCCTGGATTTTGGAGGTTTAACCTATATTTCCAAATCTCTACTAACTGAAGATAGTTTAATTTAATGACTCTACATAAAATAGTGTGTGTGTGTGTGTGTGAGTGAGTGTGAGTGTGAGTGTGAGAGAGAGAGACATTTCCCATCATGCAGGGAAGCACTTTTGTTGTTCCGTATGTTATGTATGTCTTGGGGAATCCTAAAGAAAAAATATCACTAATGAGGAATTCTGTGTTTTTCTTCTCAGGTAGTTTTTATGATTTGGAATGCCATTAATGACCCTCTCTTTGGGTATATTCAAGACAACTCCAAAGTCCCATGCTGCTCAAGACGTCAGTTTTCAATTTTATATGGAGCACCATTGTACGCTTTAGCTTTTCTACTTCCCTGGTTTCCTTGGAAACATTATCAGGAAGGTGATTGGCTTAATGGTCTTCACCTTATTGTTGCTTTGTGTGCTTTTGATGGCTTGCTTACATTTGTGTTGCTAGCACAATGTGCGCTTTTTGCAGAAATTTCGACAAGACATGAAATTAGGCTTCAGCTTATTAAATATAACCAAGTGGCAACATTAGTTGGATCAACCAGCATTCTTTTTTGTGGTCTAATATCAGATAATATGGAAAATTTTGCCTATTTTCAAACCTTTACTGTTTTGGTTGCAGGACTAGCAACTGCTTGTATGTGTTACACTGGCTTATATAGCACTAGTCAGTATGAACAGAGAGAAACGCCTGTGGAAAACACTAGCTTAGAAACTAATGATAAAGCTCTCTCCTGGTCTTCTGTAATTTCATTGACCAAACAGATAATGACACAGAAAAATTTTATACTTTTTGTGACCATGAACTTCTTCCAAGTCTTCCACCTCGCCTTCTGCAACAATTTCATGATGATCTTTGCGGATAATCTCATCCCTAGAGATGTCCTTTCCTCTTTTATAAGAAGCATCATATATGGGGCTGGCTTTATTTGTCCTCAGGTATGCAACAATGTTTTTAATCTTTCATTTAAAAGGAAAATGCAGTTTACTTTATGCTAGTTCTTAATTGTTTACACAGCTTGGAGCAAATGCTTTATCTGGAAGAAACCTTTTATCAGTTTTAGGAATAAATCTGTGAACCCACATTATAAAAATAACTTAATATTCTAGTCCGTGTAGTCTAGCCAAAGAGGGAGCATAGGATTGCAGAAGGAGGGGGAGAGAAGGCAGATGAAATAACAGTGAACAAGCAGGGAAAGTAAATGTTTTTTGTTTCGATATTTAGGATGTAGGGCTTAACAACTTAGAGTAAGAGAAGGAAATGGGCTTAGTACCAGGAAAAAAATTCCTAAAAGTGATATCTATTGAACTTGGTGTTAGTTTTTTCATTTAATGTGTCTCTGTGGTGAGAGAATCCCCGTTGCTTTTGGATATTTAAAACTAGATGGATTGAAGGTTGGAAAATTAAATGTTAGGTATAACCCTCCTACATCCCTTTCAAAACTGAACACTATTTGCATCATTATGGAAATTGATGAAGGGGTCTAGATGGCTTAACAAAACAAGGTCCTTCAACAAACCTACATTTGAGGGAATGACATCTTCTAACTAACTTTTTCATTCATTCATTAACTGCAAGTAGAAGGTGAGCAAAATCCCATTCCAAGAGAACTAAATATGATTTGCTCTGGAAAGGAAAGAGGACCAAAAGGGTTAGATATGAAGGGAAAGATTAGGACAGCAATGGGAGAGAAGTGAGAGGAAAAAAATATGAAAAAGGTACCACACAGAGAAGACAAATGTGACTGTTTTTAAATAAAATCCTTTTACTCATGCCCTCCTAAAAATTTGTATAAGGCTGGTCTTTAAAAACTTTCCATAAACTTATTTAAAAAATTTATGGTTTGATTTTTCTCAGTGATCATCAGCAGCAGACAATATATGGGTGTTTAGCGTACCTGGCACTTCGGAAAATCAGGCAATACATTTTTAATATGAACAACTTATTGTGTTCTTTTTATATAAATTAATGCAAAATAAAAGGAGACACGGGCAAGTACTAGTTTAACCACAGCTAGGAATCTGATATAGTTTAAGCTTTTGTTGACATACAGCAATGAAATACAACTAATATATTTTCTTTGCTGCAGAACTTGTAAATATTTACCATTAAAACTCCCTGTCTGTACTCCTACTAAAGATTTTACAGATCTGTTTTGTAAGGATACGACTACTTAGCGTGGCTATTTTATCCTGAAGTAGCTACTCCACATCTTAACAAGCTGCCCATTATTTTGAAATATTTTTTGAAAGAACAAGTGCACTATTTCGGCATCCCTGTAACCGTTGTTCCACAAGGGTTAAGGGAGATCTCAAAATAGTGCTTCTTTTTTTTAAAATTTGGCACCGTGTAGACATAGAAATAGAATCAAAATAAGATATGCAATTTGCATAGCACAAATTGCATATCTTATTTCAAGTTTAGGGTGCTGTGTAGAAGCACCCTAACTGAAGAAAACATCTAGGTAATAAACTTCTATAGGAATATATCTGACAGAACTACAGAAATTAGGACAGCCTCAATAGCTTTATAATCAATACAATCATGGCTGATAAAATCAACCTGACAATCTTTAATGAAAAATATTTAAGAAGGCACATTTCTCTCTGCTTCCCAAAGATTCATTCTTCTTTGAGTGATTGTTCATGTGCATTCCAATGAGGTGTGTACGTGCAGCGTGCACACGCTGTCGGAAGTTTTTCCCTCAGCAGTATCCTTACGGCCAGCAGGTGAGCCCCCTGGAGTGGCACCGGTATACCGGCCCATATATACCCCTGCTGGCCCCCTCACCCACTCAGTTCCTTCTTACCACCGTGATGGTCCTTGGAACAACCCTCAGCTCTTTACAGCGATCGTTGTCTTCAGCATTGTTCTTCTCATTCTTTCAATTAGTCTCCAGCTAAGTAGCTGCAAATGAAGTTCAAGACACTTTTGTTATTTTTTGTTTAGTGACTCCCCACTGTGGTGTACCGTGCGCCCACAGAAGGGCATGCCCAGTCCACAAGGCTTTAAGTCCTGCAAAAAGTGTCATGGGCCTATGCCCTGTGGCGATCCCCCATTCATCGTGTTTAAAGTGTCTGGGGGAGGCTCACCTCACAGAAGCCTGCGAGATTTGTAAGGCCTTTAAACTCCATACTAAGCATGAGAGGGAATTGTGTCTCAAAATCCTGCTAATGGAGGCTGCTCTCAGGCCGGCACTGGCATCGGACTGGCACCAGCTTCTCAAAGCGCACTGGCGTCAGTGCAGGACAGTTCTGTGCACCGCACCTCTCCAGCAGCGCAGAGGTCCCGGCACTGGTCCCGGTCTCTGGCACCTCAGAAAAAGAGGAAACCTAACGGGACCAGTTCCTGTGTAGACATGCGCCCTCCAGCAGGGCATGCGGTGCCGATGAGCCCGGGCCTTCCAGGTCAGGCAGACCTTCCTCCCAGCACAGGGAGATCAACCCCATAGAGGACTTCCCTGAGCCCTCCACGCCAGAGGCCTTAGAGGCAGCGAGGGTCCTCATTGACTCCTCTCCCTCTCCTCCTCCCACCCTGACACCCTCCAGGCGGCACGGGAAGAATCAGCACTCGGCCCCCTTTCAGAACATCTGAAGGTCTGGTGCAGGAGGTTGGAGGCCACCGCCCCCCTACCGGTCCTGGCGGCACCGCACACAGCACCTGCCACTGAGACGCCCTTACTCTTACTGCTACTCCAGAACATGGCACCAGACTCAGTGCGGCACCACCGTTCGGCACTGCTACCGGTCTAGGGGGCCTCGGCACCTACATCTGTGCGGGATGCCCACACTGCCATGCCACCACCTCGGCACCGTGGCAAGCTGGAATCCATGGCCAGACATGCAGTAGCATCAGCTCCACCTTGGTCTGCCTCAGAGTATTCATCTGACTCCAAGGTGGAGTCCACCTGGTCCTCTAGGGGTTCCCAGTCCCATTCGCAGCACCACTCCTGCTCTCAGCACTGCCGCCCTCCTCACCTACACCAACAACTGTAAGAAGGAACTGAGTGGGTGAGGGGGCCAGAAGGGGTATATATGGGCCGGTGTACCGTCGTCACTCCAGGGGGCTCCCCTGCTGGCCCTAAGGGTACTGCTGACGGAAAATCTTCTGACGGCACGTACATGCTGTGCGTACACACCTAATTTGAATGGACATGAGCAACACATCTCAAAGAACAACAGTTACAACGTAAGTAACTGTTCTTTATCTAGAGGTCACTGAATTGTATAAAGTTTGCTGTGACCTTTTTTCCCTTGGGTTTTGTTCCTTCAAATTCAAGATACAACAAGAGAATTCCCTGACAGCAGTGTCCTAAGTTCACTTACTGTAAAGCACCCAGCCTACATTAAAGAAAGCAGCTTTGTGGATTATGCTTGTCTTGTCTGTACAAAGCTAGATCACGGCTTCTATTAAAGGATGGCAGTTGGTATATAGGATAGAATGCATATACTGAACCTACCCTGATGTTGCAACCAACAGACTTAAAAATTGAAGCCTAAAGCATAACTGCGCCAATATTTTTCTTGGAATTAGATGACATTTATTGAAAAACTCCAAGGAAGTTTCCAACAAACCAGAGCTTGAAGTCTTCAGGGCATGCTGATTTTTCTTAATTATGATTAGATGAGGTCTAGTTCATTAAAATAACATGCATTATACATCTGTTACTATTTTCACAAAGTGTCAGATAATAGGTTAATATTTTGTAACATCTAGTTCCAGTCAAATTTGCACTTCAAATTACAGCCACTTGTGTCAATTCCTTGCTTAACCTGCTCATAACTCTGTATGGTTCTCAGTTTTTTAATCAGAAAGCTTGAATTACCTCATAATGTTTGCTGCTATCTTTTTTTAATTATCCTATTTGTGTGGAGCATTCAAAAATGTTTGCCTTTTTTTTCCTTGTGCTCCAGTCTTCAGCCCATTCTGTTGCTAATGACCAGGGTTGATGCCTCATGTTAAAGTAATTAAATATGGGAAGAAAATTGCAAGGGGAGTTCCTTTTGTTAAATGCTTATTGAGTTTGAAATCATTAATCTTGGTGGCTAATATTGAAGAAAGCATTGTTATCTTGTAATTCATGGGAAGTGCTCAAATATGGCAGTTATCAGAACTATATACCTAGGTAAATTGTGTCAATATATTAGAAAAATAAACAATGTACATGCAAAATCTCATCCCATTTGAAAATGGAAAGTGAGGGAGGGAAGAGAAAAGAAGAGTTTAATTTTTGTTCACAACTATTATTTTTGCTGAGGGCCTAACCCTAAACTAGACTGTCATATCTTTTTACAAAAGCAGCATTCTAAGTTTTATTAAAATGCAAGTACCATATCATCAGAAAAACAACTCTATAAAATATCATGGACTTGCGTATTTATTCCCTCACAGTACAGAAGAGAGACTGAAAAATTTGTCATGTGTAAGATAACTACATATAGTTGCCTCACCATAGATACTGGGTTTCTTCTACTCATTTACTATGGGGAATATCTTAAATACTGAATTTAGCTTGGTAGAAAACTTTCTTAGTTATGTATGTCAACTGGAAAGTTTGAGTACCACCAATATATTCTACATTCCTTTTTTATTCAGTTTGTATATGTTTAAACAGTTAACTGATGAGAACTGGGCTCATTGGTTAATCTGCACGGTTACACACAAACCTCCTCCCCACTAGAGTCAGCAGCGCAGGAGGAAGGGGATGGGAGCAGGCAGAAACCTTCACAGGGAGCCAGCTTTTAAGCCTCTAGCAGCAGTGCGGGGGCGGGAGAGAGGCAGTAACACATTTACAAAAGACAAACAACCAAAATCAAAAACACTTTTTAACAATCCCTAGTTTGTAAATCAAACAATTCATTTTCTGTGTACCAACACAATAAACTCAACCTGGTATTTGAAAGTTGAGAGAGATTTTTTTTCTATCTCTTATGACACTTGTAATAAAGATTTTGCTTCTAGAATTTGACAATTTTTCTAATATATGAAATAATTTAATCCAGATGAGTCTGGTTTGCTTTTTAATAGTGATAGACTTTCTTAAGGTGGTATTGTTGCTTGATTTTTCACCCCTGAATCTCAGTTTCTTAATTCAGGTGATAGGGAACTCCTCAAACTTTTAAAGGGTTTTGGCATATAACAATAGCATCTATCTTTGCTGGTACTATTCAGGTTACATAGAGGACTCCACATATGAAAGTGAGTTTTGATCTAAATTGTTTTTGTAGGCTTCATAGTGAAATATTTTCAGACGTAACACTTTAAAATAAAAACAATTAATTCAGACTTTTGTGACCTAATGCATGTGTGGGATTCTAATTAATCAGAAAACACTGAAGTATAATTTTCAATGCTGAATTTATGGATTTGATTCTCTTTAGATTCACATAGCCTTCTTGCTCAACACTTTCAGACTAAAACTTGCTTTAGATTTAAAAGCTAGCACAGTCTGTGACTAAAACATCAGTGTTTTGTAGAAAAATGACACTTTTACTAAATACATTTTTCCAGGTTGTAAATTGGGTAAATTAATGGTTTTCATTAGTGTATGTAGTCAACAGTGAATTACTGGATGTGACACACCCAGCAAACTGAAATGTAATTGTTCCTAGTAGTTTGTATAGATTGTTGCATATTGAAATCTGGAAACTTGAAATGGAACTACAAGTGCTATGCATTTCCAATAGCTTTTTCTATAATAGAAGCAAAACTAGTAATCTGTTACAATGGGATTTCTCAGTGAAACTGTGTTATCAATTACAAAAGTCACACTGAGTAACAGTGGTAGTAGACATTTACCATGAAAGTCCATTGATATCAGAACCATATGATGTTAATGAAAAATTATAGATTTAAAGGGAAACCACCCATTTCATTCAGTCTAGCAAAGTTTAATTGGTAAAAAACTACTTTCACTATGAAGACACTGCAAAATAAATTGCATAAAGGATATCGGGCATTATAGTCTAGGGCAGGGATGGACAATTATTTTTGCAGGTGGAACACTTAATGAATTTTGGTATGTGGACATGGGCAGGCTCCACCCCCCTGGAAGAGGCAGGGCCTGCGTGAAAGGGTCAGGGCTAGGGACTGGCTTCCTCTCAGAGTTGTCTGGGGCTGGAGGCTTTGAATTAAAAACACAGCAAAGGGCTCGCAGCCCCAACGCTGCTGCTAATGTGTTGCCTGGCAGCTGCTTGGGGTTGCTATGGCTATTTAAAGGGCTTGCGGCTCTGGCTCCTGCCAGGGTAACACCGTGACTGGGAGCCAGGAGCCATTTAAATGGGATCCTTCTGCCTGAGCCACCACATAGAAATTCGGTGGCATGGGCAGGAAGATATAAATAGAAAGCAGCTTGATGCAATCTATGGGCCAGATCAAAGTATTAGGCAGGCCAGATCTGGCCCCCAGGTGGCATCTTGCTCATCCCTGCTCTAGGGTATGAGCTGATTTCTATCTGAAATGGGAAGCAACATTTATCCTAATGTAGAATAGTGCACAGACTGATTCTAGGTGAAGGGAGAGCTTTCATCTCTGAAATGTTTATTTTAAAACACTGCCAGAGAGAGGACCAGTAGGATGGTCCTATCATCTGTTCTATTTATGCAATTCCTATGCTCTTAATTTATGAGTGCATTTGAAAATGCTTTTGATTGATTTCCCCTTTCAGAAAATATGCATGTTTGCTAATCAGTAGAAGTACCATACAGCTGTAAAACATTTACAGCCTCCAAGACTATTTTATTTATTTTTTAAGAAATCCTCAAGTACTATATTGTTTTTTCAGTGCCTGGTGCTTCTCAGTCATACTCTGTTGAAGAAGTTTGGTTATTACAGGATCATCTTGTTTTCCTTTTACTTAGAAGGAATAGCTGCATTTGTTATGCTTGTTCTAGGAAAAGAACACTACTACCTGCTAGCTATTTATCTTACAACAAACATGTAAGTAAATATATATCTTCAAGGATACTATTTTTTTTTAAATTAACAGTTTTCTATGTCTTGTGATAAAAGTCTGTTAAGTCACTTTTCTTTGTTTTTATGCCTTTTTTTTTTGTCATACCCCTTTTGGTAGCTTGAAGAATTTCCTACTACAAGTGTTGTTCTCTGCAATTAAAAAGGCAATTCTTGTTTAACAGTTTAAACTTTTAGGTATTGCTTTTAATTTTCTTTTAAAAATTAACAGTGTAATAAATACAGTAATTAGAGTTTGCAGGATTGACTCCGTCCAGGTCACTTTTTTAACATTGGTCAAACACAGATTTAATTAATACAGATTTTCCATTTACCCCCATGCAGTAGTTTCCCACCCCACCACTTCAAGTAGTGTCCTAATCAGTGTTTGTACTGTGGATGTATCTGAACCCCTATGCCCCAGATGGGCAATTTTAGGTAGCAGTGTCCATATGGCCCACACATGCACTCTCCCTGTCTCATGCTTTGATGGGAGGATATCTAGCATTGTTGGTGAAATTGCTCTCAGTTTCTTCTCAATTGCCCTTGGCCTGAGACTGAATATAAGCAAAGTGCTAGAGACAGCTCAGTTCTAAACTTTATTTTACAGAATAGCTAATAGAGTTTCCAATATTCCTATTTTTCCTTTTTTGTTTTAATATTGAAAAAAATAAAAGATTTTAGATTTCCCCCGGTCCACAAAAATGCTGGCAATTCAGTGATTGTTGACTAAATAACATGAAGTTTCTTTTATTTGGTACTGCTGTTGCATGAAGCCTCAAGGTATTTCACAGAACAGGTAGATCAGTGAAATGTAGAAAACCCTCAAAAGGATCTGCTTTATTAAACATTTTTTTTAAAATAACTTTCTAAACTTGAATATAGAATGGCATTAATGTCATGGTCTTCCCTTCCTACCTTTCCTATCCTCTTTGCATATACTTATTTTCCCCCTTTCTTTCCAGGATTTCAGTCATTTGTAACTAAGAACTATGTGGCAATTGAGTTACGTTATCCAGTAATATATTTTCCTAATTTCAAGTATTCAGGTTTCCTTAGGAAAAAAAACCTCTCAAGATACTCAAGATATGCAAAGGCTATTTAATTATTAGCTGCTAGCCCAAAAAATCTTTTGTAATTTGAACCTAACTTTACCAAAACTTAGCAATATGTGCAAATCTATCATCCTGTTTATTGTTTCATTTGGTTCTATTGGTCATGTGTTAAATGTGGTTTTTTTTTTACGTTTATCATTCCAATCCTGTCACTTGTTTTAAGCTTATTTCCTGTCTTTCCTTTCCAGTCCTCTGCATGTCCTTTCTCAGATTTCTAGAGGAAAATTTCAGTTCTTCTGAGATGTTCCTTTTCTACATTCAAGTCAGTTTAAGTTGGTATTAATAACTTCAACAAGTGTCTTTCATCTTTCACTTCAATGCCAAGCTACTATTTTGAAATTCCAGAAAGAGTTGAGAAAGTTTTAGGTTTGTATATAGGTTTCTAATTCTTGGTTAAAATAACAGTGCTAATATTTCTTTGGCGAATGGATCATTAAACAGACCTAATAGCCATTTTTAATGTGAAGCAGTAATACTGTGTTAATGTACATGATGAGAGTGAAAGTGTGTATGAGAGAGAGAGAGAAAATTAAGCCACACACCTGCTAAACCATCCATTACAATTTTCTTATTGAGAAAAGTATGTTTAAAACATATCAACATTTTTGAAATATTTTGTCTTTCTACAGGGTAATTGTTCAAGCGTCATTCAGTTTGTTTAATCTGCCCTTGGCAGATATTGTTGATGCAGATTTTATAAAACACAAACGGAGGTATGTTGCTCTTCCTGCTGATCACAAAATGTACTACAGTGTATAGCTATTGTCATCAAATTCTCTATACCAGATTTGATTAAACTTCCTGGCTCTCCAATCAGAGGCTCAGGGCTCCATACATGGAGCTGACTGACTGGGCAGGGCTGATTAATCACCTGTGAAGCTGTGCTGCTGTGCAGCTTAGTGGGAACACTACCTCCAACTCCTATATGATAATCTTCAGAAGTTCGAGAGCCAGGGCATAATCTACTGGGAGCTGGAGGTTGGAGTCTGAGTCCACTCCTGAAGCCCCAAGCCCTGGGAGAAGTCCTTAGATCCCCATCCTTGCTGGGCAGAAGCCCCAAGACACCTCCCTTCTACCCCATTGGGCAGAAGCCCCTATCGTACCACCTCTCTGTAAGGCAAAGGTCCCAAGTTTCTTCTTCTTCCACCCCTCTACATCTGGTAGATGAAGACTGAGGGTGCGTGGTGCAGCTCCACAAGCCACACTTCACTGGTAAAAGAGCTGCATATGGCTCACAAGCCACAGTTTGGCAACTCCTGCTGTATACTAAAGTTAAGTTTTCATTCACAAAACACTCTGAACATATTGATCAAAAAGGATTCTTAATTTTATTTTAAAAGTTTTGTTTTTTAAAGTTGCAGCTATTTTTAAGAAGTTTCAATTTTATATTTACGTTTAATATGAGAAATGAATAGGAATTCATTATTACTGTACATTACTGTAAATCTTTTGAAATTGTATCTGTTATTAAATAACTTTTTCCTAGATTATGTCCAAATACTTCCATGTCTAATATTACTTACAGGCATAAGGGGGCCTTTATAATATAGAGACGATATTGAATGTTTGAACTATACTACTTAATAAGCAAATTCAAAGTTTTGTAGCTGCTGATATATTTTAAAATAAAAATTGATAAAACTTGCTGTGATATCCTCCACTGTGATTCGTGTACCTTTTGGATTTATACCAAAGTGCAACTAACTTGCTGTTATATACCAGTGGGGTTTCTAGCTTCAGTGCAATTTGAAGGGAAGAAGAGAAATCAGGCTCCCTTTAAGGCCACAACCCTGCAGAGACTAAAGCACTTAAATTACTTTACACCTCTGAATAGTTCCATTAGCTTTCAGTGTTTAACATTGAACCTGAGTGTAAGTCCTTGCAGGATTGGGGTCACTGTCTGTGTAGACCAAATCTCATAAATGGAATATTGAAATTTCTTTAATAAATGGAAGATGCAATGGCTTGACTTACAATTTAAAAATATTCTCGATACAACATTTCCACCCAAGTCTACATACAAGACTTTCTTGAAATTATTCTGAGTAACAGTCAAATTGCTTTGTTTGAAGTAGGGATGAAAAAGTTTAATGTTAGTGGTAAGTATGCAGTTATGTATCCTAATGGCTAATATTTGAGACTGATTCTTAAATAATGAACATAAGTACTGTAAGAGTTGTATGTTTATATACTATGTAATGTAGATGAATACTTGTTCTGAATATTTCAGATCACCACTTTCCTCAATGGTTTTTGGTACCAATGCTTTATTTACTAAGCCTGCCCAGTCTTTGGCACCTATGCTTGTGGTTACAATACTAAATCAATTTGGATATGAGAACCTGAATAATAAATTGTCTCCGCCTGATCCAAGGTGAGTTCAAAAGTGAAGTTTTAAATCACAACAATTATTACAAATTAATATGCAGTTAGCTTGCATCATGGGTGTTGCAACTTTGCTTCAACAGATTTTCAGTGGATCATTATCTGTAGAGCCCAGCAATTCCACAGATATCCACAGCTCATTTTTGCAGATATAGATGTGGATGCAGATACAAATTTTGTATCTGTGCAGGGTTCTACTCTACATAGACATAAAAATGCTGACCAGGTAGATATTTATTCTTAAAGAGAGGACATGGGGAAATCTTGCTGCATGTGTGGAAAAATTCATTTCAATTGATGATTGTTTTTAATTTTGCATAACAGAATAACTGTCAAACCTGGAAGGTTCTAATTTTGACTATAATTGTTACCAAAATCATAGAAGTGTATTTGTTTAATAAATATAATGACTAAACATATTTTTGAGAGAAATAATACAATTATAAGAGGGTGAGCAGTTTGGCTCAACTAGGTAAATTACAGTAAAACGCCAGATGTTCGGCATCTAGTGGTCCAGCACTCCCAATAGTCTGGCACCAACTGGAACCCGGAAGTGCTCTGGCCAGCCGGACAATTGGAGCTGCTCTGCCCCTGGCTTCCCCAAGTCCGATGCTGGTCAATTTAATCAGCGGCGGACTTGGGGAAGCCCGGGGCAGAGCACCTGGAGTGCTGCTGGACTGGTCCCGCAGCGCCGCTCAGGTGAGGGGCAGCGCTGCAGGACCAACCCAGCAGCACCCCAGCTGCTCTGCCCCCGGCTTCCCCAAGTCCACCACTCCTGAAACTGACCAGCAGTGGCCTTGGAGAAGCCGGGGGCAGAGCAGCTGAAGTGCTGCCCATGCTGTGCAGTTCCCCGCTGACCCTCCCCCGCCTCCCAGACCCCTCATAGCCCCCCTTCCAGTACTCCAGCATATCCAATAATCCGGCACCCCCTGGGTCCCAAAGGTGCTGGATTATTGGAAGTTTACTGTACTTTGGTTGGTATACAAATTCATTCTTATCTTAATAGCCTTATCATAGTTACTTCCTAAAATTTTACTTTAAGGAATAGTCTTTAAAATACATAGAAGACAAATCATTTATAAAATCTCCTTGGAGAAGGGCCATAAGGAGAATAGAGTGGAGATGTCTTAGAACCCTCCTCCTGACCTTAATAGACTGTAGAAGGAAGGCATAGAGGTAGGCTTGGAAGGGGGACAAGCTGGAATCCTTCAGAAAAGCAGCTTCAACAAAGTGAAAATTACTTACAGGTAGGGGTGTAAAAGAGGAGGGGAGATTTTTAACAAAAACGTTGTAAGAACAGGAAGCTTACTTTTGATACAATAAATGGAGCCAGTGAAAGGATTTGAATAATGAACTGATAGCATCAAATAAGTGGATGATTTTGGAGTGAAGGATTGGATAGGTTGTGCTGAGTGTAGTATATAACAAAGAGGATGAATATATTTGTCATCTTGGTTCAAGAAAAATCATATCTTAATTACTATGGCAAGAAAACTGAATTATAATCTCTTTCAACCTCTCGGAAGAATGATCAGTAGGGATGGAGTTCAAGTCACTGGAGTAGTTCTAAGAACTTCATATTCCAGAAACTTACTGGCCTTCTGAATAAATGTCTAAAATTTCCAATGCTCTTTTTAAAAAAAGTATTTGCTGACATGTAAATTATTAGTTTTGAATAGAAAACCCCAGGTTGAAAAAACACTGACTTAGATTATTCCTATGGCATGAAATGAATGAAAGAAATTATTACCAAACCGACCCATTCTACAGTGCCTTTACCCTCTCTTGCTCTGTCTCATGTTAAAATACACACATCTTCCTATAAATCCTCCTAAGCCAATTCCTCAGGGAAGTAAACAAAAGTTGTGAACAAAAACAAACAAATTGTGGAACTAAAAGTCTCTGCTCATTCACACTGATATTTCATGTTGTCTTGTATCACCTCATTTCCCTGTACTGGTGTTCATATATTGCCTAATAAGGCCCCAGTCCTGTATGTATTTAAGCTTTTGTATAGTTTTAATTATGTGAATAGTCCCATTGACTCTAATTGGACTATTCACATCAGTAAAGTTATGCTTATGCTTAAGTTTACACAGGATTAGAGCCATAGAATGTAAACACTTTTGCATGAAGAGCATCTCTCTCTTTTTTTTTTTTTTTTTTTTTTTTTTTTAAAACATGGCTTTACAGGGCATCTCTGCTATAAGTCGCCCTGGTATACGTCTATTCTGCACTAATGTTGTAATGTTGTAGGAACTGAAGCATTATACATCCTCCCATTCCCTGCTCTTGAGTCGTGCAAAAAAAAAATTGTGCAAATGGAAATCAGCCACACGAAAATATTCCCCGCTTTAAGTTGTTTCGCTATGAGTCCAAGTTTTTTTGAATGTATCTTGGACTTATACTGTACACTGGTGCTGTAACAGTAATAGTAATTACACCCACTACATTAAATCAACACACTAGTAAGATTGCAGAATAAAGTCATTCAGAAGTTTAGAAATGCCAAAATTAAGGTTTTCTGTGCCAAAAATATTTATTTTGACTCAGGCGGACTGCTAGTATATAAAATTTCAGCTTTAACAGTCAGTTTGATAAAGTGATAAGCAACCAAAAATAGGGCATTATAATCAGAAGTGTCAAGCAATCTTAATAATCTATAATAGAAAATACCTCAGTTTAATACTTGTTCACAGTTCAGAATCAGAATGTATACAATGCAGCAGAATAGGAACATTTTTTCTCACAGAATAATCATAAATTAAATCCTGTTTTAAAAATGCTGACAGACACACAATCAAGCTAATAAACGTACTACTTTCTGAAATACTTCATCTATAACTGAAAGGTTAGCATAAAATATTAGTCACTTTCACTATTTCCACTGCAAACATAGTCAAATTTGTTTACTTGTGCGAATCCTTCAAACAGCAATACAGAAACAAAAATTTTAAAAAGAAAATGTGAATTTAAAACCATAAACTGTTAGGTGTAATACTGAAATGATTTTTTCACTTTTTTTTTTTTTTTTTTGGTTACTAAGGAACTCTATTTCAAATCTGTCTCTTTAGAAAGAAATCCCACATGCAACTTTGTTTATATAATTTGTGTCTGAAGGCATAACCCCAGGAAATTTAACTTTTAAGATGAGTTTTAAAAGTAGTATTTACCATATTTATACAGTAAGCATCTTGACTTAGTCCTAAGGAGGTTACCACATAGGAAATCGGTAGGAGGGTCTGACCTTTCAAACCTTTTTTCACACAAAAGATCTTGTGGAACTCACTGAATGACATGCATGAACAAAGATTGCTCACATCAGCAAGGTTTTGTATAATTGGACCCAAATTATTATATATTGAGCACTGTTACAGTATACAGTAGAGATGTAATAGTATAGTCGATTAACCGATAAGTAAAAGCTTATAGGTTAATGCTGTAGATAACATGCATTTCCTCTCCCCCCCAACCCCCCAATCCCTTGCCAGTAAATTTTTTAGCAGATTGGCCAGCAGCCCAGCTCAGTCCCAGATTTTACTGGGTCCTGAACCTACCCCCGCTGCAGCTCTGCATATAAAGTGTATTAGGAGCCAGGTGAGCAAGCAGCCTGGCTCAGTTCCAACTCGTGCCAGGTCTGGGAGCTCAGACCCCTACCCTTTCTCCCCCGGGCAGGGACTGCCTGCGGACTATAGAATAGTCTACTAACCAATAAGAATTCATGAGGTTAATAGACTATTCAGTTAATCAATATTTAACATCCCTAGCATACAGTCCCTCTCCCAAAGTGCTTCCAATTGAATACACATAGGGAACATTCTAAGCACACACTATACTGGAAGATCAGTGAGTCTTTTTATGTGGTAGCAGTCTATTGATTAATGTATTATTCCCATTGACAAACTTGGTGGATGTGTGTTTTAGGGAGGGATTTGAATTGTAAGTATAGTCATTTGGTATGTGAGAATAGGAGGGGAGTTGCAAGAAGGATTGCCATGGAAGAGGCATGGAAATGAATGGGAAGATAAAGTACATATGGGCTATTTAAGGGAGGTGGCTTGGGAGGAGCATAGCAGTTTGAGAAAATGAAAGCTGAAATGTAGGCAGTGGACTTGTTGAACAGAGTCTTGAAAATTCAAGAGAGAAATTTAATTTTTTTGTAAAAGCTGATCATGAGAAACTAGCACAGAGTTTGAGGATGGCCACTTGGTGCTAGTAGTTGGAGAAGAAGATACATTGGACAGTAATGTTTTATCTGCTATCAAACAGTGTTTAGTATTAATGTATCTAATTAAAATCAATTTAAGAACTAGTCTTTCAGGGTATGCCTACACAGCAAAGTTATTTCAAAATAACAGCCGTTATTTTGAAATAACTTTACTAGCAGCTACATGGGTCAACTGCTATTTTGAAATTAAATGGAAATAGCGAAGCACTTATTTTGAACTTGGTAAACCTCGTTCCACGAGGAATAGCGCCTATTTTGAAATTGCTATTTCGAAATAAGCGCTGTGTAGATGAGGAATAGGGGCTATTTCGAAATAGGGGGCCTCCAGCCCTTCCCAGGATGCTCTGCTGGCCACTCTGGCCCCAACTAGGAAAACTCCTTTCCTTCCCCCCCTCCCTGGAGCCCTTAAAGGGATAGAGTCTTGCCACAGTGCCTGTGCCAGTGCCAGGCCTGCAAGCCCAGAGCCAGTACCCAGTGGCTCCAACGTAAGCCAGCAAGCCATTGCCAGCCAGCCCTCCTCTGCTCCTCAGGACCAGTCTGCCAGCTCCTAGGAGCCGACCAGCGGCCAGAAAAGGTGGACCCCTTCCTGGTCCAGTGCAGAGATCAGGGACCTCATTGAGGTTTGGGGGAGGGATGCCGCCAACGTCCATGATCTCCTCACTAGATGGAGGAACATGGCTGTCTACAGCCGGATGGCTGCTAGCCTGGCCACCCAAGGCCACATCCGAACACGGGAGCAGGTTCAGATGAAAATCAAGGAGCTGCGGCAGGCAAATGCCAGGGCCACAGGGGGCAGCTCCCAAACAGGGGCAGACCTAGACACCTGCCCCTATTTTGATGCCCTGTATCGCATCCTGGGGGGCAGGACAGTCTGTGCCCCCCAGGTGGTCATCGACCCTGGGGAAGAGGGCCCTGATCAGGGCACGGAGGAAGAGCCCGGAGGGAGCGTGCCACGCAGCCAGGACCCCCGAGCTGTACCAGCGAGCATGTCGCCGGTGTCATCTGAGGCCGGGGAGGCAACAACATGTGAGTGCCATCATTGTCCCCCTATGTGGGGGTGGGAGGGGAGGGAGACCAGAGACTGCATGCATGGACCTTGCTGACCACGGATCATGCAGCAACCTATGCATTTGCTGTGCCACCCCTAAGCACATGGCCCCAGCTGGCTGCTACACAGGTGCCTTGACCTGTTACCCACATGTGTGTATGTATGAAGGCACATGACGTGCTCCTGACCCCGGGGTGGGACACAGCAGGACGCCCTTGCTCTGCAAGCCCCCTCTACACAGAGGCAGGGGACGTCTCCCCCCTTCCCGCCCCCACACACTACATACAGCACAGGGGCATAGGTGCTCTCCCAGGCCAGCTCCCACTCCCGGGGATAGCAGGACATCCTGAACATGGCCTCTGTACTAGCACATTGGCTCTGATGGTGCGGAGAACTGTCATCCTCACCTTGCAGAGGGGGGGGCTGGGCTTCACCCACTGTGTCCCCAGGGATAACTGGCCACTTCTCTTGTTTGTCCACAGCCACACCAGCTGAGAGTGCAGAGTGCACCACCCCACCCAGGACATCCTCCGGCACCTGGGGACTCTGCAGGCTGACCCGTGCTCAAGAGGACTACCAGCGGCAGCACCAGGGGATACTGGGAGGCCTGCACTGCACCCTCGACCACTGGGTGCATGAAGACCTGCAGCTCCAGCAGGAGATCTGGCAGGAGCTGCTTGCCCAGGGCCATGCCATCTGCAACCACTTGCAGACCCTGGTGCAGAGCTTGCTGCCTCCTGCCACTCCAGCCCCTGCTGCCTCCCCAGCTACCACTCTTCCTCCAACTCCTGCTCCCCCTCCTATTTCTTCCTCCACACCCTACCCAGCCCTGGGGACTCACAGTGCTGGGAGACAAGTGGGCCAGCAAGACCCTGAGCCTTGTGCTTCCCCCTTCCAGCTCCCTCCTCCCAGGTTTACCCCTCCCCTCTCCCACCTTCTCACCTCCCTTTTCCCGTCTTCTTTCCCCAATTTCACCTGAGTTTAATTCCCCCACCCCAGTTGTGTTCAAGAAAACAAACTCTCCTTATTGAACAAGTGTCTTTATTGTACATCAAGAAGGAGGGCTAGGGAGGGGTAAGTGGAAAGACGTGAGGGTGGAATGAGGCACAAGCCGCCAGTGGGGCACACCAGGGAGACTGTTACTACCTGCAGAACGTGCTGCAAGGCTTGCAGCAACACATCCATGAGATGCATGCAGAATGTGCTGCAAGGCTTGCAGAAACACATCCATGAGATGCATGAGAGTGCCCAAGGGCAGCTCTGGCTCCATGCTGTAGAGTGCTGTGGTGTCCTGAGTGAGGGCAAGCAGAGCATGCAGAGAAAAAAATGTTTTGCTGCCCCTCAGCGAGGTAGGCAAGCAAGTGGGGAAACCTGAGAACTGGCTGTCCAGGGGGGTCCCTTTAAGCACAAGCCTCAGATACCTTGTGTGGCTGCTGCCTGAGGCTAACTCCTGACCTGATGCCCTGCCAGAACCAGTTCCGGCCAGCCTTAAATGCGATTCAGCATCCAATCAGTGCGGACGCGCTATTTCAAAATGTGTGTAGATGCTTTATTTCTAAATAAGAGATTTCGAAATAACTATTTCAAAATTAGATATTTCAAAATAACGCTGTAGTGTAGACATACCCTCAGACAGGAGACAAATGGCTTTTACACAGAGCACTGGAGGAATTTTTCCCTGTTTGTTTATTAATTCTTTATTGTTAAGTACACTTCACTTGTCTTAAGTACTAATCATTGTCCTCTCTAAAGAAAAATGCTATTCTGTATATTGCACATGGCTTCCAGGGGATTTGATTTAATTAGGCATCAGTAAAGCCTTTAGCGAGGGGAACCAATTTACATTTTTTTTATATAGTACTAGTGAAAAATGTGATATTTTACAGGTTTGGAGGATCACTTGTATTTTTCTTTATCTTAAATTTTTCCTGTAACACTAGATCCCTTTTTTCTTGCTCTATAAATATAGATCATTTTAAACTTCTCTGTTTTGGAAATCCACTGCAAGTACAGCCCATCATATGGTGAAAACACTGGCAGTAGTTTGTTGCCCTTTTAATTATTAATTCCTTTTATTTAGAAAAAAAAATACCAGATGAAATGGCACTGATTATAAAGATTGCTTATTCAGAACCAAACAAGCTGAATATCTATACGTTAAGTTTTTGTTTAAAATACAGAAAAAAACATGAGGATTTTTGTATTTTACTCACAAGAATGGTGATTTTCAAGTTTTTCCTCTAAAGGAAATATACTGTTTACTTCCTTTTAAAATGAACTATCCTAAATAGTTAGAATTATTTTTAATCTATTAAGAATTGACTATATGGGGCCAAAACTGCATCTTGGGGAAAACTGACATTTTTACCTTTTACCTTTGTCTCCAGTTTGTTTTTAGGTCTTCATGATGCTATGTTCTATTTGATCTGTCTGGTTCCGCTTTGCATCGCAGTTATACAGATTCTTACCTGGACTCCCTTCTCCATCCAGAACAGTCATATGACACCTGTACACTGAATCTTTTAACAATTGGTATGTACAGGAAAGATCTAGTTTTTGTGTTGAATTGTACAAAGTAGAATTAATATATTTTAAATGTGAAAATGAGGATTGTATTTAATGGACTACTAGACCAAATGCAATCTGAGCCATTATATTAAGGAAGTAATCTGATGACTATAAACATATCATAAAGGTCTTCCAGCCTTAGCACACAGCCTATTTGTAGCCCTTTCTAGTTCAATGAGCATACATAAGGCATTTGTGGGAATTTTGGCAAACTCCAGGAGTCTCTACTGAGCATACTGAAGAAGTGTCTTTACACACTCCATCACTAATAGGATAAAGGCATATCTGTTATGTACAGATATTACTGAATTTTAAGGGGAGGCAGCATGGTGTAATGAAATGGCACTAGACTATAGACCTAGTTCCCAGCTCTACCACTGACATGCTATGTGACTGTGAAGGAAATCACAACAATGCTCTGTGCCTCGGTTTCCCGATTTGTAAAATGGAAACACAAATACTTGCCCATCTTTGCAAAGCAACTTGAGAGCTACAGATTAAAAGCACAGTATATGAGCTAAATATTGTTTAGTGAATGCATGAGTACTTGAGGAATCTGAGGACTTCATTTAAAGTTCAAGAAATCAGAGATAATGAAGTCTTAAGTTTTAGTTACATTATGGTTACATTTTTTGAGTCATGCCATAGAAAAAGTTCTGTTCATTTGTATTGTACATGCTAATATCATCATGTTTCCAAAATCATATATATATATATATATATATATATATATATATATATATATATATATGAGAATCCTAATGCAAAAAATGTCTGTGGGACTTTCATGGGTCTGGATTCTTAAATTGTCTTTATAATGCATATGGTTATATACATTGATTTTTCTGTCTATTGATCATAGTCTATTTTTAAACCAAAATGTATAACTTGCCTTCCAATTGAGAAGGATTAGGATTCTTACTGTTTTGTGGGCATAGTTTTTGAGGAGAGAACATAAAGAAATCTAAATGACTTGTAGTCTGTGATTCACTGTATAGAACTAAGTATTTTTCTTGGTTACTCCTTCCAGTTTGGTAATAAAGAAGTTTATATTACAAATATTCTTTACCTATATTCTCTCTCTGATAATATTTTGTCTCTCTCTCATGTGTCGTCTTTTCTTTTTGGAGATGCTATTCCTTTCTGCTAAAGGACAATTCCCACTTTAACTCCTAAATGCCTTAAATAATTATCTTTCATTAATTTGTCCTTACGTAATGTAGACTTGGTACAACACATTTAGAACACAGCGCTCAATTTTGGTATGTCATGTTGTGCAACAGAAACAACATCAAAATGTTGAGACCTAAAAAGGTTTCAGGAATCCATTTAAATGGGCAAAGAGCAAAGGACAGCTTTTTTCTGAATGGTGTTTGGCAAATATATTTTACTTACTGAAGTAAAGAAGGATAGAAGTGGATATGAATAAATTTTAGACTTCTATAAGGCTAGTAAAGGTAAACTTAAAGAGCACTTTTTCATTGGTACAACTCCAGCATAAGCCTACACAAATAAAAAATGGTAGTATACAAAAGAATTATAAGCCAGCCTTCATTCACACACACGAGGATTAACGGTATGGAATAATAAAGAAAATGTGTTGCCATAGCTGTAGTATTAAATTCATACTAAAATACCAAATATTTAATAGGAAAAGTTAAGAGTTGATAGGACTTCTTGATTTATTTTGAGTGATACCATTCTTCTCCATATGAAGACAGCAAAAGCATTTACTGCCACATGAGTTAAAATTAAAAGACCTGGAAAATTTACATTCAAGTAGCAGTCTCATCATAAGAACAGCCATTCTGGGTCAGACCAAAGGTCCATCTAGCCCAGTATCCTGTCTGCTTACAGTGGCCAGCAACAGGTGCCCCAGAGAGGGTGGACCGAAGAAGACAAAGATCAAGCGATTTGTCTCCTGCCATCCCTCTCCAGCCTCTGACAAACAGAGGCCCGGGACACCAATTTTATCCCCTGGCTAATAGCCTTTTATGGACCTAACCTTCATGAAATTATCTAGCTTCTCTTTACACTCTATTATAGTCCTAGCCTTCACAGCCTCCTCTGGCAAGGAGTTCCACAGGTTGACTACACACTGTGTAAAGAAAAACTTTCTTTTATTAGTTTTAAACCTGCTACCCATTAATTTCATTTGGTGTCCTCTAGTTCTTCTATTATGGGAACTAATAATTTTTCTTTCTCCGCCCTCTCCACACCACTCATGATGTTATATACTTCTATCATATCCCCCCTCAGTCTACTCTTTTCTAAACTGAAAAGTCCCAGTCGCTTTATCCTCTCCTCATATGGGACCCTTTCCAAACCCCTAATTATTTTAGTTGCCCTTTTCTGAACCCTTTCCAAGGCCAAAATATCTTTTTTGAGGTGAGGAGACCACATCTGTACACAGTATTCAAGATGTGGGCGTACCATAGTTTTATACAGGGGCAGTAAGATATTCTGTGTCTTATTTTCTATCCCTTTCTTAATAATTCCTAGGATCCTATTTGCCTTTTTGACCGCCGCTGCACACTGCGTGGAAGTTTTCAGAGAACTGTCCACGATAACTCCCAGGATCTCTTTCTTGTTTTGTCATAGCCAGATTAGCCCCTATCATACTGCACCTATAGTTGGGTTTATTTTTCCCGATGTGCATTACTTTACACTTATCCACATTAAATTTCATGTCAGTATCACTGTCCTGATCAGGTGGTCAGTAATATATCCCTACTGCTAATTTCTTATTATTGGAGCATGGAATTACTATCCATAGCAATTCTATTTAACATGTTGATTCATTTAATATTTTTATTTCATTTGATTCTACATTATTTTTCACATACAGTGCCACTCCACCACCCACCCAGCCTGCTCTATCCTTTCGATATATTTTATATCCCAGTATGATTGTGTCCCACAGATTTTCCTCATTCCACCAGGTTTCAGTGATGCCTATGATGTCAATCTCCTCATTTAATACGAGGTTCTCTAGTTCACCCATCTTATTAGTCAGACTCCTAGCATTTGTGTAGAAGCACTTTAAAAATTTGCCACTGCTTATTTGTCTGCCCTTCCTGATGCATTGGATTCCTTTATATGCAGTTGTTTGTCTGCTCTGGCCCATGGTTTGTCCTCTCCCCTCCTCTCTTTCTGACTACAGCTTAGAGAATCTCTATCAATAGATTCTCCTCTAAGAGACGTCTCCCTCCAATATCCGTGCATCTCCGCACCAATCGGCTTTCCCCCATCTCTTAGTTTAAAAACTGCTCTACGGCCTTTTTAATATTTAGTGCCAGCAGTCTGGTTCCATCCTGGTTTAGGTGGAGCCCATCCTTCCTGTATAGGCTCCCCCTCCCCCAAAAGTGTCCTCAGTTCCTAATAAATCCAAACCCCTCTTCCCTACACCATCGTCTCATCCACGCATTGAGACTCTGAAGCTCTGCCTGCCTACCTGGCCCCGCGCGTGGAACTGGAAGCATTTCCGAGAATGCCACCATAGAGGTCCTGGATTTCAGTCTCTTTCCTAGCAGCCTAAATTTGGCCTCCAGGACATCTCTCCTACCCTTCCCTACGTCATTGGTACCTTCATGTACCACGATCACCGACTCCTCCCCAGCACTACACATAAGTCTATCTAGATGCCTTGAGAGATCCGCAACATTCGCATCAGGCAGGCAAGGGACCATACGGTTCTCCCGGTCATCACAAACCCAACTACAGGCAGTCCCCAGGTTATGTACAAGATAGGGACTGTAGGTTTGTTCTTAAGTTGAATCTGTATGTAAGTCAGAACTGGCGTCAGCCGCTGCTGAAACTGATCAGTTTCAACTGTGACTGAATCTGGACGCCAGTTCTGACTTACATACAGATTCAACTTAAGAAACCCAGGCGTCCCCAAGTCAGCTGCTGCTTTATTGTCATTTGGAGCTTTGATTGTAAAGCTGTTTTATTGCATAAGGGAAGAATAGGCTGATGTCTTTCTAAATAGCAAAGGGAGAAAAAATTATCTGATTAAAAAAAGAAACCCAAATCTACCATTGGCAAATGTCTAAAACTTTCACATCAAAAATTGTCCTGAAAGACCTAAACTTAAATGATAGTAGACTTAACAAAAAGATTGTTTAGAATGCTTTTGTTGTTAAATTCTAACAAGACCATTAGCTAAGCAGACTTAGAATTTGATTGGTACTTGGCTAGGAAACCCCCATGGAAGATCCTAGGATGCATTGAGAAGTGTTAGTGTTTATTACAGTGAATATTATTTTTACCAGTGAGTGAAATTTGAACCCAAATATGATGTTAGGGGGCACTGTAGAGCTGTCTTCAAATGAGGTCTAAAGTCAAAGTGCAAACTACTGTGGTCATTAAAGTTATGACACTTTCTGCAAGATTAAAAATGTTAGCGCTGGTGCCACAGTCAGATTCTAGCTTAAGCCATTAAGTGGGCTATATCTAAATTCTCTTGGGCGACATCTACATTTCATTTTTCTTGCGCAAGAACATATGCAAATGAGGTATGGTGATGAATATTGCCACATCTCATTTGCATACTTAATGAGCCACCATCTTGCGCAGGGAGCTTTTGCGCAAGAAGGAGCAGTCTACACTTGCGCAAAAACCCCTCTTGTGCAAGAGCCGTTCTGCCTGAAAATAAGAGGCAGAATAGCTCTTGCGCAAGAGGGAATTTTTGCCCAAGAAGGTGCAGTGTAGACTGCTCCTTCTTGCGCAAAATGGTGGCTCATTTGCATATGTGCTTGTGCAAGAGAGCACAATGTAGACGTAGCCTTCCTGTGTCAATTAGATAGGGTATTCTTCATTTCTACTCCTAAGATACTGTCATCAATAATACTGTATATAGCAGCATACCGGTGCATGATGGCCCTGAAAAGATTTATGCTCATACATGTTAGCCTAGAAGACTGTTACCCCACCACTCCACATGGAGCAGTTGATAGCCTTATCCCAACAATGTTGCCCCATCATTACTTGGGGAGGTAGTGATTGCAACCACCCATACATGAGCCACGTAGTTACCTGGTAGGCAATCTGCTACCACTTCTCTTTTGGGAAGGTTGGGGGTCTTTCCCATCATGACTACTTGTTCCTTGTCTTCAGATATGCTGGGACCTATATGAAAAAAGGGAGGAATTAGCCTCTACCCACTTAAGCAGAGGACTCTAGGGGTATGTCTACCCTAAAGGGATAAAATCAAATTAAGATACACAACTTAAGATACATTAATTACATAGCTGAAGTTGAAGTACCTTAATTGGACTTTTGTCACTGTCCACACTGCAGAAAGTTGAAGAGAGTGCACTCTCCCTTCGACTTTCCTTACTCCTTGTGGAAGCAGGACTACCGACATCATTCAGAGTGCCCCTCTGAGTTCAAATTAGTGTGTCTTCACTAGACCCACTAATTCGAACCCTGGAAGATAGACATCAGCAGCTTCAATCTTCTCTGTGATAGACATGCCCTTAGCGAGTGCCCTTGCCAACATTACCTCAAAGAGTTATGATGGAGTGGCAGCAGCAAGGTCCCATGCCACTAGGGTAACAACAATTTACAGATGTTAGTTGTATGAAATTACAGCTCCTGCCTTGTAAAACTGTCTTTTCAGGCTGTCTGCAAACCTAGTCATATATCACTACATTGGTTAGGTAGAAGTCACATTTCCATGGGTTTTGTCATGGTTATGAAGGCTAGAAACTATTTGTGCATTAAATCTTAGACTCTAATGTCACCATATGGCTCCAGGAGACAGGGCACCAGGTACATGTCTATAGTGCTAATGCTTTAATCCAGTCTCTGATGATCCATTCTGTAGATGAGGAAACAAGTACAGATAGGGAAAGGATTGCCCAAGGTCCTTGACCCAGCAAGACAGAGTATATGCAGGAAACAACTAGGAATTCTAGCTCCCAGTCCTCATTGCTGTAACCTAATAGGGTCCCACTGTATTTCTACACCCAGGAATAGAACCCAGGAGGCCTGACTCCCATTCCATAGGTCACCCATTCCATAGTTGCAAGTAGAACCTGGGAGCCCTCCTTCCCCAGCCACCCTGCTCTAATCACTGGATCACATTCACATCCCAAAATCCCTTATTAAAACAAAATCCTACAGCATTCCACAGTAACCCAGTAAAGATGTATCTTGAGCCACTACCAAAGGGAGATGACAATGATACAAATTTGAGGGCCTTCAGTCTGATGCCATATTTTGCAGAGGTTGAGTCTTTAATCTGCAGGCCTGTCTTTGTGATATGCAGATGTGCTTTTTGAAGAGGCTTATGATGAACAATTTTTTAAATGTGCCTTTTCATAGGAACTTCCTCATTCAATGTTCATTGTACCTATTTTAGATTTCTATAAGCAGAAAGAACTTGCATTCAGATAGAGAAAGAAGCAACATATAATTCCAAATCTCCCCAAACATTTTTAACATTCTGTCAACGTTATGTAGACGCAGGTATGCAAAAGTCCACTTTTGTCGACAAAACCCTGTAGTCTAGACACACCCTTAGAGAAAGATCATAGAATCATAGAATAATAGGACTGGAAGGGACCTCGAGAGGTCATCGAGTCCAGCCCCCCGCCCTCAAGGCAGGATCAAGCTCCGTCTACACCATCCCTGACAGATGTCTATCTAACCTGTTCTTAAATATCTCCAGAGAGGGAGATTCCACCACCTCCCTTGGCAATTTATTCCAATATTTGACCACCCTGACAGTTAGGAATTTTTTCCTAATGTCCAATCTAAACCTCCCCTGCTGCACTTTAAGCCCATTACTCCTTGTCCTGTCCTCAGAAACCAAGAGGAACAAATTTTCGCCTTCCTCCTTGTGACACCCTTTTAGATATTTGAAAACCGCTATCATGTCCCCCCTTAATCTTCTTTTTTCCAAACTAAACAAGCCCAGTTCATGAAGCCTGGCTTCATAGGTCATGTTCTCTAGACCTTTAATCATTCTTGTCGCTCTTCTCTGTACCCTTTCCAATTTCTCCACATCTTTCTTGAAATGTGGCGCCCAGAACTGGACACAGTACTCCAGCTGAGGCCTAACTAGTGCAGAATAGAGCGGCATGAATTATGCTGTAATAATTGAATAAGTTGGAGGAATGCTGTTTGTCTCTGAACAAGAAGGAGAAAAGTATGTTAATGTTGTTTGTAAGTATGCAGATCAGAGTGCTAGCCAGGTGGGCCTGGGATAATAGAAAAAGGAACATAAGGTGCTAGGCAGAAAACAATTGAGATAACCAGGGACATATGGACAGGAGATTGCTGTGTGCTCGATGTGGAAATGAAGATACTTGACTAGCCTCATACTAATCATGTGAAGTTTTGCCTCTCTTTTAATCTTGTTAACTTGGCTTTCTTTTGACTGTATAAATCAAGGAGTTTGAACCTTTTATGGTACTTACTCACTCACATTTTCTGGGTGCATTTAGGAGAGCGGCTTTGCTAATAAACAGAGCGGTCTGACAAATCTGTGAGTCCTGTCTGACTTTGACAGAGGCTAGTGTAACCCCAACCCAAATAATGGTAATTGTTCATTACTGGTATGTATGTTTTTTCATGCAATGCCATGTTCTTGAAATAAGCTGGAGCTCCAGCAGCTTCAAGAAAAACTTCTCCAATTGTATTCTCTTGTCCTGAACTGATGGTGTGGGTATTGAGTAGCTTCAGGCCTATAAACTAAGGTAGAACTCAGTGTATTTTGAGCTGCAGAGGTGGATGTCTACTGTGAAGAGGGCTTGTTGGATGTTAAATAGTAGAATAAAGCATAACCCCCCTTAGGTCAAATGTATAAGAAGAACTACCAAGCCCGTTATTTTGAAATAATGAGCTACTTATTTCAAAATCGGTACTCCTGCTTTCCTCAGGGAATAGCGCTAATTTCAAAATAGTTATTTCAAAATAGCATTAGTGTGGTCGCTTCAGTGATGCTATTTTGAAATCACTATGCCCCAGAGTAATTTGAGCTAACTACTCCCCAGTGCTTCCTGGGGCTCTACGTTGAGGTAGCGCATCCACATTAATGCAGCCTGCCTCGGACTAATTTCGAGGCTTCCCCATAGTGAGGACACGCTATTTTGATTTTGTAAAATGGGAGTTTAGTCAAATTTAGTTATTTTGAAATAATTTCCTAGGGTAGACATGCTCCCTAATGTGTGGGGGGAGGAGAGGCAGGGATTTGCAGACAGACAAATAAAGGAGGTTAGGGCGCTAAAATGAAATGATGGAAAGGTCTATTGATGGGGTGTGTTCCCCAGAATATGGACTCAAACTAGGTTCATTTATGTGGTGCCTTAATAACTTAGCTCCTTCTTTCCAAGGACACAATTTTCCTTGTTTATCATTAGTTCTGTAGACTATATATTAGGGCTGTCAAGCGATTAAAAAAAATTAATCACGATTAATTGTTCTGTTAAACAATAAATATACTAAATATTTAAATATTTGTTGATGTTTTCCACATCTTCAAGTATATTGATTTCAATTAGGGCTGTCAGTTAACACATGTTAACGGCTGCGATTAATGCAGGGCAGAATTAACGCGTTAAAAAAGTTAATGTGTATTAATTGCAGGTGTTTCTGTGCAGTGTTGCCCCTTTGAAATGCTGCAGTGATCAATGCGTGTTAATTTTTTTTAATGCATTAATTCTGCCCTGCGTTAATCACAGGAGTTAATGCACATTAATTGACAGCCCTACTATATATTATTTGGGACACTAAAAAGCCTTTTCTTATGCTCCTGACCTAATTCAAAATATCTGCCATGTATACAACTACTTCCTGCGATCCTTCTGTCTTTTTGCACTGGGAGGTTTCAGGAAAACTGCTAATGCCAAAAGATAAATGCTTCATGAATATAGCAGAGTAGATTCTAAATTTATTTACAGGACTTTTACACAAGTTTTACTACATTGATTTCAGTGGAGTTACTCCAGTTTTAAACTGGTAGCAACTGAGAGCAAAATCAGGTTCCATGAGTTTAGTATAGCTGGATTCAGCATGATCTGCTAAAATCCATATGCAGACTTAAGCAGACACAAAATTTATGCAGATGGGAATTTGGGGATTATATCCCCTAGTGTGGAAAGGACATTTCTTTTTCTTTTTGCTGATTAAATACACAACACATCAAATCAATACATATTCTCTCACACTGCTACTTTTTATGACAGGAACCGTGAGCATGCTCCATTCTCTAGATTTGTTATAGCTGCAATTGTTTGCACGCTTACCATTCTGCCTAGTTCCTTTTTCACTCTAGGAAAGAATGTGACTGAAATTCTGTGTATTCTGTTATTGATATAAGGTATTGCCCTTTCTTCCAATTCTGCCTGCATTGGCTTACACTTAAGAAGGCCCATGCCCCCACATCCAGATAAAGTAAAGGTTACTTGTATGATTGAAAGCTATTTGCATACTTAAACACATTGTCTTTCTTGATATATTTCTGAGCTTTTCCCTGATGCTCTGGCTGCCTGGGTAAACTACTGAAGGACAAGGTAATATCTCTTATTGGACAAACTGCTATGTAGAATACAAAAAATTGTTTCCTAATAGCCTGAAGTAACATCCCAACAAATGATGTTAGTCCCAGCAACAGTCCCTTATCTGTTACATAGCATTGTGTTGCATGCTGTTTAAATATCTCTCGTAGCCTTACAAGGTAAAGTTCTCTGTGTGTAGTTCAATATATAAATCTCTTCAGTAAGACATTTACATACAATACAACTTTCTACCAAGTGTAGCACATTTCATTTACACACTGTCCCAAAAATATTTTCAGAAATAAAATTAATTATTCAACAGATTGTATATGTTAAACTATAGAAAAACTTTTGTAAAGATATATATTTACATTACAGTGTTCAGTTACAAAACTAATAACAGAAAAATAAGCATAGGCAAAAGAGTAAAGATATATTAAGATCCGATTGTAAAAGAACTGAGGCAGAGCAGAACAAGATGGTCGGAGATTCAGAGAAAGCACTGGCACCAAAGGTGGCCACTTTGTTTTTATCTGTATCTTTTCCTATGCTTCTTTGAGAATTGAGAGTCTGTCTGCTCTGTGTAGGCATTAAAGTTATTGATGGCAATTTTCACAACGGTATGGATTTCTTCTGGTTTGTCTTTCACCAAAATTTCACTTCTTTGAGTAATTGCTCATATCCATTCCATGTAGGTGTGTGCATGCTGCGTGCAGAGCCAGCCCAAGCTATGGGCTGACCAGGCTACAATGGGGCCCCCATTGGAAGGGGCACCACGCGGGGCTGCCAGACCAGGTGGAGGAAGGGCCATGCATGCGCCAGGAGCCCAGGGCGGGGCTATGCATGCGCCGGGCACCCAGGGGTGCCACATGCCCGGGGCTGGGCCGCACATGCACTGCACACCTGGGGGCACAAATGGCTCGGGCCGGCCCTGGGCTGCGTGCATGCGTCCTCGGAAGTTTTTTCCCCTAGCAGCACTCGTTGGGCAGCAGGGGAGCCTCCCTGGAGTGGCACAATTATATTGGCTAATGTATACCCCTGCTGGCCCTCCACTCCCTCAGTTCCTTCTTTCTGCTCATGAAGGTCATTGGAACCTGCTCTGCTCTTGCTTTGCAAGCACTCCTAGCAGTTCTCACACATTTGTAGTTCTAGTGTTAGTTGGCTTTTTAGTTCTTCGTTCTTATCTCAGTTGTAAATAGTTTAAGTAGCTGTTAAATGTTAGTAGTTTACTTAGGCATGGGTTCACTTCCTGTCTTCAGCAGGTGCAACAGGGCATGCCTGGGCCCCAAGGTTTCAAGCCCTGCATTTAGTGCCAGCAGCTTATTCCCTGTGGAGACCCCCCCCTCCCCCCGCAAATAGGGTTACCAGATAGCTTCCAAAAAAATACTTGATTTCAGATGGGGAGGGGAACCAACCAGGAGGAGAGCAGGGCTGGCTGGGAGGGGATCGGGGTAGGCGGCTGGCTGGATTGGGGGAGGGGAGAACCGGCCAGCAGAAAGCAGGTCTGGCTGGGAGGGGGGAGACCTGGGGGAGTGGAGCTGGCCTGGGGAGATCGGGGGAGGGGAGAACTGGCCGGCATGGAGCAGGGTTGGCCAGGAGGGGATCAGGGGGTGCAGGGCTGGCTGCAGGAGGGAGCAGGGGGAGGAACCAGCTTGTGGGAAGCAGGGCTGGCCCGGGCGCACACAGATCCCGGGATGCTGCCCGTCCCGCAAACAGTCCCGGCAAAGCATGAGCGAGTCCTGCCCCGGGGATTCCATCCCACACCGTCCCCGTCCCCCTCCCCCGTGTAGTTGCATACTGCCTGGCTGGTAGACACACTCACGCAGCATGAGCATGTCTACCAGCCAGGCAGTACGCAACTACGTTCTGATACTCCTAATAATAATAAAACTTACCTAATTAGAAAATACTGGACATTTTATATGTCCAGTATTTTCTCAATTTGTTTCCCGGACAGAACCCTCAAATACCAGACTGTCCGGTTCAAAACCGGACACCTGGCTACCCTACTCACAAAGTCTACTTTAAGTGCCTCAGGGAAATCTATCTGTTGGAGGCCTGCAAAATCTGCAAGGGTTTCAAGCTGCAGACCAAGCAAGAGAGTCCCACTTAGGGTTGCCAGGTGTCTGGTTTTGAACCAGACAGTCCAGTATTTGAGCTTTCTGTTCGGGAAACAAATTGAGAAAATATAAATGTCCGGTATTTTCTAAATAAGTTGTAATGTAGATTGTGATGTAATGACAAGTGTGTCTGGTATTTTTGTTGAAACCATCTGGCAACCCTAGTTCCCATTTGAAGATCATACTCGTGGAAGCAGCTCTCTGCCTGACACCAGCATCGGACCCAGCACTGACAACCCACAGTGCACCGGTTTTGGTGCGGGAGACTCCCTGCCACTTGCACCAGTCCCAGTTTCTGGTGCCTCAGAAGAAACAGAGACCTAGCTGGGCAAGTCTCTGTCGAGGCATGTGCCATCAGTGCACCCTTTGGTGGGGAATGTGGCACCAGCAGGATCAGCACCCGGACCATCGAGATCGGGTCAGCACCATTCTAGCTCATCTCAGAGCTCGAGCCTGGTGGAGGACCTCCCGGAGCCCTTGATGCCTGACATCTCTGAGGCTGTGAGGGACCTTATTGAGCTGATCTTGTCTCTGACCCCTTCACCGGGTCAGCCTAAGAAGTGTCAAGCTCAGTGGCACTGGACAACATCCATGGCACCGCCAGCCCCAGCACCAGATACAAGGGCCCACCACCACACCACGCTGGTGCCGTCAACCTCAATACCAACATTGGCCCCCGCACCATATCTGACACCAGCACCAGCCACAGCAGTACCACTGGCACTGATCTCAGCACCAAGCCAGGACACTCACATGGTGTCCACTCACATGGTACCATTCCTCGCACGGGGTTCATCTGTGCCTTTATCTTTGTGGCGAGCAGACCATCACCAGCACCCTCAATGACACCACCTCCTCCTCGGCACTGAGGAAAGCCAGAGTATATGGCCTGGCACGTTCCTGGGCATAGATCACTGGCTGCAACAGCTGCGACACTGCCCTGGTCGACTGCCGAATACTCAACCGACTCGGAGGCAGAGTCAACCGTATTGTCACGGAGCTCCAGATGAGGTCGAGGTACAGGTCCTATTTCCAGCACCGCTCCTGGCACTGAAGCACATCAGTGTTAGGCACCAGTAACAGTTCTACGCTCCACAACCAACCCCAGTGCAGCCAGGGCAGCAGTCCTGGCCACCCCAGTGTTAGGCTCCTGCACAATGGCCCTTCTGGACTCCCTGGGCATATCACCAGAGCCAGGGCATGGGTCCCTTTACAGCAGAGTCCGTCATCTCTGGGTCTAGGGCCCCTCCATTGGCAACCCCACTGACCCGCTCCTCTACATCAGGCCAGTCCCTACCTCTGGGGCAGGTTTCACCCAGACCCTCAGTGAAGAGGAGACCATCCTCATTGCAGCCCTACATGCTGGTATCCTCAGTGGCCTCCAAGACCCCTTCGCAGACCTGGGACGCAGAAGAGGTGGGCCTAAAGGGGGTCATCTTCCTCATCCCCTGACAAGGCCCTTGGAGGGGTGCTACCATCTATGACCTCCATCGACTCAAGGTCCTGATCCTGGACATCTGCAGAGCTGCCATGTAGTCTTCAGTCCACACCTTTGCCAATCATTATGCACTGGCCCACCAGACTAGGGAGGATGCAGCCCTAGCTCTGCTCAGTTGAAGGTTAGAACTCTGATCCTACCTCCTAGGGTTTCTGCTTTGGAGTCACCTTCATGTAATGGACATGAGCAATCACTCTAAGAAGAAAAAGCGTTACTTACCTCTGTAACTGTTGTTCTTCGAGATGTGTTGCTCATGTCCATTCCATATCCCGCCCTCCTCCTCTTCTTCAGAGTAGTCCAGTAAGAAGGAACCAAAGGGGTGGCGGATCAGCAGGGGCATGTATTAGCAGATAAAGCGGTGCCGCTCTAGGGGGTTCCCCTGCTGGCCCAATGGGTGCTGCTAAGGGAAAAAACTTCAGACGATGCATACCGCAGCGCATGCACACCTACATGGAATGGACACGAGCAACACATCTCAAAGAACAACAGTTACAGAGGTAAGTAACCATTTTTTTTACAACCTTTGTGTAACGTTTCAGGGTGTTTGTTAGACTTGCCCTCACAGCATAGAGATGGCTATATTTTAGTGAAAGAATCCCTGCAGATATATAGTCTACAAAATGCTTTGGAATGGAAGATGCTATGAATTTAAATGTTAATTCATAAACCCCAGAAAATTGACTCTATCGAACATTATATTGTGCCTGTTCTTGCTTCCTTTTGGAAACTAACTCACAGGTCACTGTTAATGTAATAATATATCCCTGAGTTATGAAATTTTATCTGCTTCCCACAAAGAGAAATGACATTCTGTAATAAAGAAAGCATTGAAGCAAAAAGAGACATTCTACCGTGTAGGACATTAGTGATATCATCCAGTCATTGTGATATCATCCACCCAAAATGATTAGCTGACCTTGTATTGCCTAAGGTCCAACATTTTCAGATAAGAAAATAATTTGTTGTAGCTAGGCCAGACACCAGTTAAAAGTTTATTTGGTGTGGAAAGTGTCTCTGCTAGCACCAGATGATTCAGATTTGTTTTGGGGGGTTACATTATCAGAGAATGCCAACTCTTGGGGAAATGACAACAGTCATGGATATGCATGAAAAGATGGAAGATAACTGTTCCAGCTCAAAGGAAGGAACAGGCTCTACCTGTGTAGGTAAAAAGCTCTCTATTCAACAGACTCCTCTGCTTTGGACAAGGAAAGGGGCAGTGTTGCTTGGGTTAGGGAGGCTCCTCTGTGCCTGTGGGATAGGAGGATTGTAGGGTCCTTGCAAAGGGAATAGGTTCTGAGCTTACAAAAAATACATACACACAGCAGCTATCAGCAGGCTCCATAACAACTGGCCATGGGGGATGTGTCCCTATCCGTCTGTGTGGGGTAGGAGATGTCTCGATGCGGGGAAGAAAGGAAGGGTAGGTGGGTCTGAGCCTGAGGGTGAGTGACAAACCCTTTATGTGTGTAGTAATAGAGAGGTAGCCTGTTAGTCTGCCAGTCGTCAGGGGCTCATACTCCCCCTGGTCAGAAGAAATGCCCTTTGAGCGGCGGGGGGGGGAGGACAGCGAGGTGGGTCTGTCTGCGAGTGATCCTTGCCCCCCTTCGGTGCGGGGCGGAAACACAAGCCCCCTGTGAGAGGGGGAGGGGCAGTCTGCAGTGCCAGGCACGTGCCTCGAGGGAGGGGCGGTTCGTGAGTGCCTCTGGGGAAGGGGGGGGGAATTCGCAGCAGCTCCTCCCCCCGAGAAGGGGTGTCACCGCCCCCATCGTGCTCCGCTCGGGTTTGAAAGCAGCGCCCCGCCATCCCCCCCTCGCCGCGCTGCCATTGGCCCAGAGGCAGGGCGGGGGCTGGTTTGTGCCCGGCCCCGGTGTGTTCCGGCAATGAGGTCCGGCCGGTCCCGCTGCCCCCGCTCTCTGAGTTCCGCTCCGTGTGTGTGCGGGTTCTGGAGGGGAGCCGGGCTGGGCGAGCTCTGTGCCGCCGCCGCTGCTAACGCCGCCATGGAGAGAGGAGGCGGTGGCTGCGGGAGGGGGTGACTCGGCGCCCCTTCCCCCGATGAGACTGTGCCTGGCCTGGCTGGGCTGCTACACCCTGTCCCTGTGGGTGCTGAGGAGGAGGATGTGGGCTGGCCCGGCCAGGTACCTGAGGAGCCCTTTATCCAGGTCCCTCTACATGAATATGATGGGCAGCCACAGCCAGCCAGCCCCGGGCACCAAGGAGAACCACCAGGTACAGCCTTAGGAGGCAGCAGCCCGCCCCGGAGCAGGGGGCTCCCCGCCCCCATCCGGCTCTGAGAGGCAGCAGCCCACTCCCGGGCCAAGGGGCTCCCCGCCCCCTTCCGACCCCGAGAGGCAGCAGCCCACCCGCAAGGAACGGGATGGGGGGACTCAGCTGAGAGCATCATGCAATGGGGACTCCTGCCCCCATCCAGCCTCTGAGAGGCTGCCCACCCGCAGGGAACGGGGTAGAAGTGTGTGAGACCAGTGGTGGGGGAGGGAGAGATAGGAGCATATGGGGGCACAGAGTATAAGGGGGGTTGGGGGCACTGAGCAAGGGAAGCTCACAAGGTAGGATCTGTGGGGCACAGAGTACAAGAAGTGGAGTGAGAGAGACCCAGGGAGTCCAGGCAAATGTCTGCTTGAGTGAAACAAAGGGAGTGGATAGCTGATTTTTATTGACTAGGAAGTTTGCGTTTGTTTTCTGTGTCAAAGTTATTTAGGACATTTTAATACAGTACATAAGTTGACAAAAACAGCATAGAGCGAGGAGAAATTTTAGCGCAATATATGTGGCTTTTACTAAGCTGTACGGTGCACTTCCATATTAATTAAAATGATCTCAGATAGGAACATATGGATTGGAGATTAGCTCAAAGATGGAAAATAAATTGTAACAATAAATAAAGTCTCAAGTTGCAGTAAGGTGACTAAAGGGTTCTAGAAATCCTACCTCAGTGCAGGGGGGCTGGACATCATGACTTCTTGAGGTTCCTTCCAGTCCTGAAGTTCTGGGATTCCTGGTTATGATTCATGTTAGGATCTTTATTTCATGTCTTTCTAGATGAGGGAGTAAACAGAACCTTAATGACAGTTGCAGAGGGTGCTAACTTTAGTAGGGTTGCTAGCGCAAAGACAGAAAATTGCAAAATAATATATGTGTGTGTGGGGGGGGGGGGAATAATCTGATAAAATATATAGTGAGAGTGAGAAACTGAAACAGCAAAGTTTAGAAAAACTTAAAGGTGGACAACAAACTAGATGTGAGTTTGCAATAAGATATGACTACAGTGGAAGCTTCATGTGATTTTTTTGGGCTGCATATGGGTTGGTCACTTTCTGAAAGAAAAAGGGGAAATAACTTTTCAATTCAGCTTTTGTGTGAGGTGACTGCACCTGAAATATACTGAAAACTTAGAGGGAGTTCAAGAAAGAGAAATCCAAATTATCATTGTGCTGAATTTCATCCAAATTACCTTTGTGCTGAAGGAATTGACTTATTGAGGAGAAACTGAGTAAGGTATACATAGCTTGATTTACTGGTGGAAATATAGTGTATAAGTACTTGAAGGGTACAAATGCAGAGGAGGGAGATTAATTACGTAGGCATTGATCCTGCAAGTCCATTCCATTGATGTGGACACAGAAGTTTTGCAGAATCTGTGTTATTTAGGAGTCTGAGTGATGGGATGAGGCCGAGGGATAAAATATAGGCTGAGTATAAAAAAACAAAAAAAACCCAACAACCTTTTGACAGTAGAATAAAGGAGACTTTGGAAGCTCCATAAAATCCAGAACATGTATTATACGGAACAATTTGTTATTTGCAAGTAGATGGATTGAATGAACTAATGGATTGCTTCCATCTCTAATTTTTGGTCTTGGTTTTAGGATTTAGCATGGATTTATTGAGGGTGTAAGGGAACCTCCTGGAGTAATTTATTATGAATAAAAGCTAATTAATATCCATGGGATTACTTGCATGAATAAATGCTGCATGACGAGGTTCTAATTTCTATATAAGGCTATGTCTATGTTTACAATTTTACAGCTGTACCAATACAGCTGTGCTGCTGTAGAAGGAAGTGCTCCTGTAGCTTCACTTTGCCAATGGGAGAGAGCTCTCTCGCGATGATAAAACCAGCTTAATGAGTAGGCCCCTGCAAGTCTGCTTTATATCTGCTTTATATCTGTGGGTGTCTGTATCTGCAGATATGGATATGGACGTGGATATCCATGACTCATTTTTGCAGCTACAAATGCAGATATGGATACAAAATTATGTGCAGTGCTCTGCCGATGAGTAGCTAGCTATGTTGGTGGGAGGGTGTCTCCTGTTACATAGTGCTATGCTTATGTCGTCAAAACATGTTGTTCAGGATTGTACACAGCGACAAAGTTTTGCTGATATCAATGCTAGTGTAGACATGGCCTTACTTTAAATTATACTCTTTGGTTTTTCATTCTTAGGGAAAGTAGTTAACTGAATGATCTGGTGTATTTTTTTTGTTTGTTTTTTTTAATTTTTTCATTAAACACTGGTTAACAAATTTTGGCAATAATAATAGTAGAGAGTTTTGAAAGCTTGTTTTGGTAATTGTAGTAACTGGATTTTTTTTTCATTCCAATGTGGGGTGTTTTCTTGTTTGTTTGTTTTTTAGTTTTTAGAAATGTGCAAAAACTTGGTCCAAGGTGGAATTCAGCTGACATTTTTGCTCATTTACAAGCAGTTTTAAAAAAATCATTCATTTTTTTCAGAGCTTTGCTAGAAACTTGCATAATGATGTACTGTGTTTCCACTCATATTGAAATATTTCCTTAGCTGGATGTCTTAAGGAACTGAACTTTTTTTTTAAATCTAAAATAGCCAAATTGTTGGTTTCTGATGCTTTATTTTTCTCTTACAGATCAAAGGCGATTTGAACTGTAGTGTCTCTGTGTTATAAGTTGATGGTATTTAAACTTTGCTTTTACATCTGAATTTTTGGGTTCAGATGTTGGATAATTGTTCAAGGTAGTAGCTCTGTTAAGACCTTTATGTGAAAGTTTGCTGTCAGCTGCAGTCATATTCTCTCAAGCTGTCTATGGTTGATCCCTTTATGGAGCTGGTTAAAATGGAGAGTTATAGATTTTATTGAATCATATTTCACATCATCTCTGTATACCTTTTTTATTTAGAATAATGCTAAAAAGCTTGAAACATACAAGAAGGATTTCCATGTTCTGTTGTGTGCAGTAATATGTCTGTTGTGATATGCTAGATCTCTCCATCACCTAACTTGGTGGCCGAGAGAGAGAGCGCGAGCCTTAGGAGGCGCTGGTGGCTGCCCCGGCCCAGCCCAACCCCAGCCTCGCTCAGGGAGAGGGGGCAGTGAAGGGGGGAAATCAGCCCCAGTCTTCCCCAACAGGCTGGCTGGAGCACGGGGAAGGAAGTCTGGGGCAACTGGCCGCCCCAGTATCACATTTATTTGGAGGACCATGGAGCGTGCTTCTGCACAACACCTCTCCTCCCCCCTGCATAACAGCCAGCAAAGTAACATTTCTATAGACAGGAAAAAGATAAAAATAATAGAAACATAATTTTGCAAAAAATATTGTAGAATGATTCTTTCCTTCTTTACAGTTGATACTGAAAGGGACACACTTACATTTTTCTATGTTACTACAGTCAAAATAATGGTTTTAACCATTGCCTTCTAATTTGTTGAAGGCGGGTTTAGCAGGTAGGGGTTAAAAAGCTGTTGTCTGCAAACAATTTTTTTACACTAGAGCACTCACCGTTACTAGCAGTGGTAGAATCCACAGCAGAAAACTTTAAAGGAGGGGAAAAAAAGCCTCATGGGTTGATAAGAAATGGAGCTTCAAACCATGCTACCTGTAAACATATTTGAAAGAGCTTTTTGAAACATGATTCTACTAGAACAATACCTAGCTTATGGACTGTTTTGAAACTAGTGTAGAATTTGCGTCTGTGTGAAAAGACCCAAAATCACAGAAGCTGGACTAGACTATTTGCCCTGTTGCAGCTGTCTGCTCCCCTCTGCTTGCTGGCATTGTTATTGTCAGCCAGCAGGATATTGAAACATAAATCCTGTATCATTATTTGTATTGCAGTAGTGCCTAGAGGTCCTATTGTGCTAAACGCTGTGCAAACATACATGAAGAGACAGTTCCTCTCCCAGCAAGTGACTGTAACAAACAAATGGAGAAGTAAGACACAATAAGTATGTGCTTTTGCATAGCATTGCTACCTGCATGATTTTAGGTTTAGGACAGTTTTTTGTTTTGTTGTTTTTGATCAATGACAGCTGTCCCTGCTAGCCATCTTCCTAATCATCATCAATTTGTGTTCCTATGTGGGGGTTTTGTAAGACCCTATTTATATTTCAGCTTTTAAAGTTTTTTTAAACAAAAGCCTTGCAAAGCCCCATCTATACTACAGATGCACTCTCATTGTATATTTCTGTTGCAACATGGTTGCCCTGACAGTTGAATTACAATTTGGGTAATTCAAAGCTTTAGCAAACTTTGCAGCATGGTTTGTAAGATCTTTGGGGCAGGAACTGTCTCTTTGTTCTGTTTGTACATTGTCTAACACAGTGGTGTTTTCATTCATGATACATCTTTTAAGCACCATGATAAAACAAATCATAAAATAACTTCTGCATTGAATTTGCAATCTCCCCCTTTTTTTTAAGTTAGTTGTTATGATACCCAACATGGTTTTATTTTTGCTATAGACAGGCGTGCATATCAGTACCCTATAATTTCACCACAGCAGAGGTGGTAAGCAAAACATAAGTATGTGCTGGGATATTACAGTGTGTTTTTGGTCATAAAAATGGTATCATGTTTGTGTCTCAGTGGCTTCTGTATCAAAATTGCTGAGTTTACAAGTCAAAAGATACCATTCCTAATTGTTGATTTCTGCAGATTCAGCCTGAACTCTGGAAATCAAGCTAGGCTCTTTCCTTCTCCTGCATTATCAACAGTAGTAAAGATTCTGCATGCTAAATTACCTTTCTACATCTCTGAGATTAAGCAGTCTTCAAATTAGGCCTTCAGTGACACCCTGAAGGCCTAATTTGAGCTATGGCTATGCTTCCCCTCCCCCCCGCCCCAGTGGTGCAGCACTGATATAAATGTTTGGAACTAGAAATGTAATATCTGATTAAGGATGGTGTGGGCAGGAAGGGCCATTCTGGACCAGCTAGGCTGGAACAGCATCCCAAGCATGCTTGGGCTGGGTCTACCACCAACAGTGGCTGTTCCATCTCCTGACTGCAGCAGGTGGGGAGTTGCTCCAGCCCCCACTGATGAACTGGTAAGCCACATCCCTAATTTGAGCTTAGTAAACAATCTTCTTGATGATGCAGATGACGGGAAAAGTATCCTCAACTTCGATGATTGAATCAAACGAGCAAAGATTATTCTTCATGGACACTGACTGTATGAGCTGGCTAACCCCAGAACTGGCTCTGTGGTGCCACCTGTCCCCCTGCCACTGCCTCTATTAAAGGCAGGAGTGCAGGGGAGTAGGGCAGGAGAGGCTGCTACAAAGCAGTCTCTGTCTGGGGGCCCGGACCCGTCACAGACAGAAGCTGCTCTACAGAAGCAGCTCCTGTCCGCAGGGGGTCCGAGCTCCCCACGGACAGGGGCTGTTGCCACCCTGTGCTGCTGCCTCTGTATTGGAGGCAGTAGCATGGGTCGACAGGCAGGAGCCAGTTCACTTGGGAAGCTGATAGAGAGGTAGCACTTGATACAGAGGTAGCAGTGCAAGATGGCAAGGGGCTCCTTGGGAGTGAGGTAGGAGCCACTGGCTGCTGGCCCCGCCCCTGGGGACTATCAAATAGTTGTCTTACTGCTAAAATTTCTTGCAGTTATATGACTGTTCAGTTATACACTATCTAACATCCCTAGAGCCTTCCTGAAACAGGCAGAGATCATTTTCCTGGTTGCAAATAGAAATAGATACATAGGTAGCAGTGCTGGGGGGGAAGAGGGGCTATATGTAACTGTAAAGGTTAGCTGATGAGCCCAGGCTCATCAGTTAACTGGGTAGATGATTACACTTTCACATCACTAGTATAGTACAGGCAGTCCCCAAATTACGCGGATCCGACTTACGAACGGGGCTTTTCTCGCCCCAGAGGACGTGAGCAGCGGGACGCCCAGATGTGCCATGATCCCGCTGCCCGCGTCCTCCGGGGCGAGAAAAGCTGCTCTGCGTCTCCCTGGTCTGCTGGGGGGGAGCTCCCCCCAGCAGACCAGGGAGACGCGGAGCAAAGCCCCGGAGCACGCAGGCAGAGGGACAGCCCAGATGCGCCGCGGTTGTCCCGCGGCCAGCCTCCTCCGAGGCTTTGCTCCCCATTTCCCTGGTCTGCTGGGGGGAGCTCCCGGTCCTGCCACCCGCGTCTTCCTGGTCTGTGCCCCAGCTAGTGCGCCCCCCCCCCCCCGCAGACCAGGCTTTTCTCGCTGCCTGGGGTAGAGCAGCTGGGGCACTGCCAGGTTGGTCCCACAGCGCCTCTCCTCGGCACTACTGGACCAACGCGGCAGCACCCCAGCAGCTCTGCCCCAGGCCTCCCCAAGTCAGCCGCTGCTGAAATTGACCAGCGGCTGACTACAGGAAGCCCGAGGCAGAGTTGCTCTGCCCAGGGCTTCCTGGAATCAGCCGCTGATCAGTTTCAGCAGCGGCTGACTTGGGGACACCTGGGGTAGAGCAGCTGGGGTGCTGCCGCGTTGGTCCCTGCAGCGCTGAGGTGCGGCGCTGCGGGGACCTACCCAGCAGTGCCCTAGCTGCTCTGTCTCAGGCGTCCACATTCAGCCGCTGTTGAAACTGATCAGTGGTTGATTCCAGGAAGCCCAGGGCAGAGCAACTCTGCCTCGGGCTTCCTGTAGTCAGCCGCTGGTCAGTTTCAGCAGCGGCTGAATCTGGACGCCAGTTCCGACTTACATACAAATTCAGCTTAAGAACAAACCTACAGTCCCTATCTTGTACGTAACTCGGGGACTGCCTGTATAGCAATAGCCATGTAGCAAGATTTGTGGACCAACTTGTTGATAGTAGAGTAGCAGGAAACATGGTCTGTAAGTTTTGCAATGTGTGTTCAAAGGTAATCTACAGAGTCAATGAAGGGAGGAAGGGTATTGGCTTGCAGTATAGATTAGATACTTTATTTATTTAGTGTAATATAATTATTGAGCAATTTTTAATAGACAATGCTTTGTGAAATAACTATCCAGAATACTATGGAAATCATGGTTTTAAAACATTATTTCTTCAGGATTAGTCTGATTTCATTTGATTACAATCCAAACCTAAATTAATCATGACTTTATTAGAGCACATAGAATTCTGAAATGTATTTGTAAAGCAAATATTGGTCTAGTATACATTTCATTATTTTTTAAACTATTGTTTATTGCTTAAGTTTTAAAATGTTGTTCCTTTCTTTCCCTATAGTGGTACATGTGCAACACAGAGCAGTTGTGTGAATCCCTTCAGCCTATCTTTGTCCAGAGTTACCTTGACCAGGGAACGCAGATCTTCTTAAACAACAGCATTGAGAAATCAGGCTGGCTCTTTATCCAGCTCTATCATTCTTTCGTGTTCTCAGTTTTTAGCCTGTTTATGTCTAGAACATCAATCAATGGGTAAGTGAAAGGTGATACTAGTTCAGTTTTTTGTAAACTGAGATAGGATAAGACAACTCTGGATGTGGATTTTCAGGTGCTCAGTCCTGCCACTTGATGCCCTGCCATGCAGAGAGTAATCAGTCTTTTTCAAGGTATACTTAGCTTTGTTTTCTTCATTCTATCAAATGCATCTAAACTACCTTTATGTAAACCACTTGATCTATATATTCAGTGACATTTTCCAATTTCAGTTAGATTGTGATAAGAGAAAAAATGTAAATATTTAAGCAAAACAAAAAAAACTCTGCTGTCCCTTTTTTTAAATGATAAAGTATCTCATCTCTGGGTTAAAAAAATATTGACAAAAGAAGATCATGGGACTCTAAATTAGAACATAAAGGTTATTCCTTATCTCTGCTCCCTCTCAAATATATCAGAGTGCCTTCCTTGTGTTTCAGGAGTTATTCTCCCCCCCCCCCACACACACACATTTTTTTCACAATTTACTTTACTTACCTATCCTTCTCTAGAGCATGTATGATGGTCTCTATCCTAGTTGAAGATGGTTTTTTTTTCTCTATCACTTCATTCAATTTTCATTCATTTCTAATAAATTCTACCTTTCTTAGGTGACTCTCTTTTTTTCCACCCATCATCCTTTTTCATATCCTTACTGCTTATTCTCTTAACTTTCCCTGTCTTTGCTTTTGATCATAAATTTCTTTGCTGATATAGTGTATTTGTACTAGTCATTGTCTGTCTTAAGTTTGACTTCATACCTCAAGTAGACTGAAATAATCTTTATCCCCCTTGCTTCTGTTACTGACCAATTCTTTCTTCTCCTGCCTGCTGTCCTAATTCTTTCACCTTCTGTAATATTACAGTATATGGTCTTCAAAAAGTAACAGGTGGAGATCTCATTTTTGCCTGCAGCCAATTCCTTAATAATTTGCTTTCCAGTTCCATATCAAATTCCCCATGGTTTGTGCCTACTTACATCTCTGCCTTCACTTCCTATTGCCTCTTATCTGGTCTTTGATGGTCAGATCCTGCTTACTGTGCTCACCATCAGGTCAATTACCTGTTGAAGTCAGAGATGGCTCATGCAAGTACAGACGGCAGGATTTGGGCCTTTTCTCCTCTTCACACTCTTGGCTTTGTCTCTTTTTTGTGTGTGTGATCTCCTTCTCTTAGAACTGCATCCCTCTTTCTAGGAATCAGATGACTTGCCCTTGCCCTTTCCCTTCAAATTTCCTCGTAAAGCCAACACCAACGCTGTCTGTGTGCAAATGTGTATGTGATCTTTCAACCTGTGTATTTCATTTGTCTACATTAGATTGTAAATCCCTCTGAGCAGGGACCTTAGTTGTTACATGTTTGAAATAATTTACAGTGTGTGACAGATGCATCCAGAATTTAAAGTCTTCCCTATTTGTTTGCACAAAAACAGACACTGCCATCTTTACATTTCAGGTTGCTGGGAAGAGGCTCAATGTTTGTGTTTTCATCAGAACAATTTCAGAGACTACTCAAAATAAACCCAGAGTGGAAATCCCATAGACTTCTCGATTTAGGGGCTGGAGATGGAGAAGTCACAAAAGTCATGAGTCCTCACTTTGAAGAAATCTATGCCACTGAGTTATCTGAAACTATGATATGGCAGCTTCAGAAAAAGAAGTACAGGTACTGTACTACATAAGTTGATTTGATTATAATAGTTGATATGAAGGATGGAGTAACTGCCCGTTACATTTTATGAATGTTATATGTGCTCTGTCTATTTTATTATTACTATAAGATTTCAGGGGATGGTAGTTCAGGCATGAACTGGCCTGCACAAAGACAGGAAAGCAGAGAAACACTTTTGATCCCCCCCCCCATTTATCAATATTGAAGACAGTGCAGAGAACAACAGCTTAGAAGTCTGTCCTGCCCCCGTGACAGGGTGCATCAGAGATACAAGGTGACAAACAGAAAGAGGTTCGAGAGAGAGATACTAGCAAAGAGCTTTGGATCTGATAATTGGACAGCTCTGAGACATGAGAGACAGGGATTTCAGGGAAACAGACGAAACCTCAATTTTGCGAAGTGGAAGTGTCTGGGTAAGTGAGGCACATCTAAACTTGAGGTGCGACTTATGTATGTAGACTTACTTATGCTGTGTTTGCTTTTGTTGTGGTGCTTTGATACTACTGCAGAAATTATACACTATTTTGTTTTCAAAATGTTGATTTGTGGCACTGTATTCAGACACTGATCACTGTTCTTGTAAGGCAATCTTGCAGGTAACCAAATCCAGTTGGTCCTGCTGAGTAATGTGTGTGCACAAGGGACTGTATCCCAGAACCCAGTCTAAAGGATGAGAGATGTGTTTAAGTTCCACTCCAGAACAGATCAATACAAATAACACCTGAGGGGTGGCACGCTGAGCCTGAGAGGGGTTAAAAGGAGTGGCTAGTCTTGAACTGACACTTGAGCTTTGCTCTTTCTCCAAAGTGTACTGTACTGAGTTTAAAACCAGGATTTCGTATTTCTGTAATTTTTTTTAATTATTTAGTAATTCCTAGGAATGTTCAAACTCAGATGTTTGTGTGGTGGGGTGTATAGAGCTGTCCAGTGGTTGACTGGGAGAATGTTAATTGTGTCTTGTTTATGTGAAGTGGACAGAGAATATTGTCAGGCTTGTCTACACTCAGATTTTAGTTTGTACTAACTCGAGTTAGTGTGGATTGAAAAAGCTTGTATGCAAAAGGTGCAAATGCATACTAACTAGGGATGTAATAGTATAATTGATTGATTAACAGATAAGCATAAAGATTATAGGTTAATATTATAGACTACTTGCATTTCCTCCCCCTCCCCCCGCCCCCCTTGCCAGTACATTTTTTAGCAGGCTGGCCAACAGCCTAGCTCAGTTCTGGCTTGTGATGGGTCCAGGACCTACCCCTGTTGCGGCTCTACACTTAAAGTATATTAGGAACTGGGCAGGCAGGCAGCCCGTTTCAGTTCTGGCTCGCACAATGTCTAGGAGCTCAGACTCCTCTTAGACAGGGGCTGCTGCCACCCCACACTCCTGCCTCTTTATCAGAGGCAGCAGCACAGGGTGACAGGCAGCTGGTCCATGAGGGGAGCTGGTTTTTTAAACTGGCTCCCCTCATAGACCAGCTTCTGCCTGGCACCCCATGCTGCTGCCTCTGATACAGAGGCCGCAGCATGGAGTGGCAGAGGGGGCTCCTTGGGAATGAGGCCAGAGTGCACTGGCTATTAGCCTCGCCCCCAGGGCCTGTAGAATAGTTGATTAACTGATAAGAATTCATGAGGTCCCTCAGCTATTCAGTTAACTGATATTTAACATCCCTAATACTATCTCCCAATGTGGTGTGAATTCTGCAGTCCTCTTTCTAAGTGTACAAAGTTCATTGTGAATTGAGTTAGTGCGGACTGTTGAGTGGACAACATGCTGCTGTGACTACTTTGACAGTCCTCCAACTGTCAACCCACTGCTTTGGAGGCGTTCATGGGCAACCTGCCTATTTACCTGTGTGCCCTTCACTGTTCTGTAGTCAAATTAATCTCCTCTGTTTATAAAACTTGCCTAACGCCAGAATTTGCCCTTTTGCTGCAGGATTCAAATATATCAGTATTAATATAACATTCCTTGAGCAGCTGCTTGTAGGCCTTGTTCTCCTCACTCTTTGGGGACAAGCAACAGTGCAAGTAGCTCTTGTGGCAAGCCACATCAATAAGAAACTCTTCAACAAGATCGCCAAACAGATGGCTGAAAAGTGTCATGACCAGAATAGTTTTTATATGGCAATGAAAACAGCTGAAGCAAATGTTACAAACACAGAAAAAAATCCATTGCTGTCTCTTCAATCTATCTGTTTTTTAAGGAGCAGGACGAAATTTTTAGTTGTCATGTCACTTCAGAGCCCAGTGCCGTAATGGAGACTCACTTCAGAAGTCAGAATCCAGAAGGTGGTCATGTAGGTAGCCAGCCCGAAACACCAGAGGAAGATCTTGGCACGTATCTATTTTCTGTTTTTACTATTGATTATTATGCAATACTTACTTTTTGTGGGTGACCCAGGACTGCTGCCATTTTGGGTGAATGTGAGTTAAGAGCCTTTTTCAGACTCTGGTTTCTGTCACTTACCTTCCCTCCCTCTCTTCCCCAGTATGGTTCCCTTTCAGTCTGCCTTCAAATACATTTTCAAAATGAAGTGTGGACTGACTGGAAAGTCATCTTCTACATCATACCAAAGTCCCAACTATCAGCTGTTTGCAAACCCATACCACAGAGGGCATTTGTTCATATACTAATTCCTTTCTCCTTCCCCACATGTCTGCTGCCCACTGATCATGCACACCTCTCCTCTCCCCCCTCCAACCAACTATGCAGCACAATCAAATGGTACTGTTTATTTCTGCAAAATTCCAGTTTGTGACTTATTAGTTTACATGAGGTATACGTAGGCACAAACATTGCATGTCCTTAAAGACCGTAAGGCTATTGCTCCATGCTGAAGGATATAACCCTCTTACAGGGATTTATGCTGGAAAAGAAATTTGTTAGGGATAATATAGCCACGTAATTCCTAATGGCTTTTCACAGGGTTACAAATTCTGCCACTGGGTAACATAGGGTCCTGAGAATACATCAGATGTTCTCTGCTATAGCCATACAGCTATGTTCCTAGAGGCCATTCCCCTCCTCAGCCCCAGCACAGGCAGCTAAAATGACATGGTGTGGGAACTCTGCATGTTCAAGCCATCTCATGCACCTGGCAGCTTAGAGCCCCAACATTTAAAAACCAGAAGGACACAAAGTCATTCACTTGCCTGTGAACAGGAGTGCCCTAGGGTTGCCAGATGGTTTAACAAAAAATATCAAACATCTTTCTCCCCCCCCCCCCCCCCCCAAAAAAAAACAAACCCACCAGGAAAAAATTCTGTCGGGGGGGGGGGGGAGGAAAAGGGGGGAGACCAACGCTGTTAAGCAAAAGTTGCACCACTCCCTCGAGTTTGGAGCCACACACTAACCCCCAATGCACCCACCCCTCCCCTAGAGCCAGGCTCCCCTAGCGTGCCTCCTCCATCCCAATGCACTCACCCCTGAGCCAGGCATCCCCAACGCCAGGAGTGCCCCGTCCCAATCAAAGCTCTCCCTCTCCCTTCCCTTCCCCTGTCCCCCCCACAGAGCCAGTTACCAGAGGAACTGGAGGGCCAGGTAAGTTATTCTTACTTTTAAAGTCGCTGCTCCTGCCATCTGGCCCGGCTGCCTCGGCTCACATTGTGTAGAGGGAGGCATCACGTGGCCAGCTCCCAAGTCTCTGCTGGTCACGTGGGCCAGAGCAACATGCACTCTGCTCTCCCCCCCCCCCCCCCCCAGTGTGGCACCCGGCAACTGCCCCCTTCTGCCGCTCTTCACTACGACTCTGCAGCGCTCTTCACTCCCCCGTCCCTGCCAGATATGGCAGGGGAAAATAGTCCCTGCTGGGCTTCCGTCCGAGGGAAACAGGAAATACCGGACATTTCACATGTCTGGTATTTCCTGGGTGTGTGTTTGGTTTTTTTGTTTTTGTTTTTATTTTTTAACCAGACGGAGCCCACAAATACCGGACTGTCTGGGTGAATACCGGACACCTGGCAACTCTTGAGTGCCCCCACATTCTCGTGTGCCAATACTACCACCAGATCCCACCATATGCCTTTTCCCTCTCCCTCCCTTGCTTTTACTACATCATATGTAAATTTTGGAATTTTTTCAGTTGTATTTTTTACAATCACTGTTAGCAATTTTGTATTGATTTTTAAGTTATTTTTTGGTTTTATGTACTGTCATACCTTGAGAAATAAAAATGTTAACTGTTCACAAAGAATCTGCAATGTATGCACGGTATATATAAAAACCATGCATTTTCATAAGCAGGGCTCGCCATGTGGCGGCGTGCCCCGCTCGCCAGCCGCGTGGTTTCGCGCCGTTCTGCGCATGCACAGATCACTCTGCGCCGGCTCTTCCGGGTCATAATCTACTCGCCCTGGGCGAGTAGATTACATTATTTGTCGAGCCCTGTTCATAAGTAATAGGTTCTTACAAAAGTATAAAAAGTACAGACATAATATAAAGAATGCAACAGTGTGCCACTTTTACCACCCATAGAAGCAGCTCCAGGGTTCATGATCCTAGCATTGTGGCCCTTTCTAGACCTTCCTCTATTTGTTGTAAACCTACCACAGTGGTCAACCTTGCTGGGGAGCACCATGGAGAAATACTGATTTCTGTTTTATAAATGCCAAGGCCCAGGGCAGAATGATCATAGCATTTTAGGACCAAAGGACTACATCTACACTGCAATGCTATTTCGGGATATCAGAGTATCCCAAAACAGCTATCCTGCATCTTAACAGCAAGCCCATTATTTCGGGCTCGCTATTCCGATGTCCCAGTAATCCTCATTCTATGAGGAGTAAGGGACATTTCGGAATAGCACTTTATTTCAAAATTTGTTGCTGTGTAGCACTTTATTTCAACATTTGGCCCTATTTCGAAATAGCTCAAATTGCATATCTTATTTGGATGCTACGTAAATTACATATCTTATTTTGAGTTACGGTTCAGTGTAAATGCACCCAAAGGGACCTGAGTTATGTCATCTAGCCCAGCCCTCTGCACTCAAGACAGGGCTAAGTAATAATTAGATCATTCCTGACAGATATTTGTTAACCTGTTGGTAAAAAGCTCCAATGACAAAGATTCTACAGAGTCTCTGGGTACAGTAGTTTGTTCCAGTACTTAACTGTCCAGTAAGAAGGTTTTTCCTAATATCCAAACCTTCCTTGCTGTAACTTAAGACCATTGCTTTTTGTCCTGTCCTCACAGGATAAGGAGAACATTTTTTTTTCCATTCTCCACCTTGTAACAACCTTTTATGTACTTGAAAACTGTTATCTTGTCTCTCTCCCCATCCTGTCTTCTCTTCTCTAGACTAAACAAACCCAATTTTTTCAATCTGTCCTCATAGGCAGTACCAAATTTACATCTTACACACTCCTAGGCACAGAATCTTCAGCATCCACCCTGACTATAGCTGACCTTCATGGTTTTTCCTTCAAAAATGAAACTTTTAACCCACTTCTAGGCACCCCTAAACATGTGCCTACAAACGTAACTGGAAATCTAGTCCTGGTCAGAAGTTATGTTTCCTAGACCTTTAATAATGTTTTGTTCTTCTCTGGATTTTACCCAATTTGTCCTCATCTTTATTGAAAAGTGGTGACAAGAACTGAATATAATACTGAGTTGAGGCTGTATCAGTGCAAAAACTTCCTAACTGTCAGGGTGGTTAAACACTGGAATAAACTGCTTAGGTAGGTTGTGGAAAATCCATCTCTGGAGATATATAAGACCAGGTTAGATAGACATTTATCAGGGATGGTCAGATGATACTGGGTCCTGCCATGAGGGCAGGGGACTGGACTCGATGACCTCTTGACGTCCCTTCCAGTTCTAGTATTCCATGAAAGTAGAGTGGAAGAATTATATCTTGTGTCTCATCATCATCATCATCATCATCATCATCATCATCATCAGGGCTCGACAAATAATGCAATCTACTCGCAGAACGCCGGACAGTGTGGTTAGCGAGCGGGGCTCGCCGCAGTTCGGCGAGCCCTGATCATCATCAACAACCATGGGCTCAGCACCTGTTGCCTCCCTCACTATTTCCTTCTGTCTTTCCCTGTCCAGTGCGGTGTGGCTTAGTTTCTATAGACTAGCTCTGTACCAGTCTACTATATCATCTACTCATTCTTTGTGGGGTCTGCCTCTCCTATTAGGACCATCCATTATGCCGAATACCAGGGTCTTAACTTTTTGCTCGTCATTCATTCTGCAGATATGCCTGAATAGCCAGGGCTCAACAATTAATGTAATCTACTCGCCCATGGCGAGTAGATTACAAGCCTGCGCAGCTGTGCAGCTGTAACTTCCATTCTATAACCTTCTTCAGTAGGTCCTCTTTCGGCTGTATTTTCCTATATAATTCCTTGTTGGTGACCTTCTGCATCCATCCTATTCTCAGGATCTTTCTATAACAACTCCTCTCAAACGCCAATATCCTTCTCTTTGAATCTGTTATCACCCATGTCTCACATCCATACAACATGCTGCTAAATACACACTTTTTCAAAACTCTCAGCTTCGTTCCTAAGCTAATCACTTTACTTTTCCAGATCTTATCTGTCACTTTCAAACTCGCTCTTGCTTTTACTATTCTAGTCGCTATTTCTTTCTTTCAATCTGGATCATACGTCATGTTGCTCCCGAAATATGTGAAATTCTCTACTTTAATCCCATCTACACTGATCTTCCTTCGTATTTCCTTATCAACAAATACCATTGTCATCGCTTTATCGATATCATAATCAGTCCATACCGCTTCCCTTCCTCATTTAGCACCTGTACCGTTCTCGCTAGCTTCTCTTCCTCGATAACTATATCATCCGTGAACCTCAAGTTAATTCTCATCGCACACACCGATATCCCTTCTATCTCTTCCTGGATCTTGTCCATTGCTCTTTCTAGGTGCATGATGAAGATACTCGGCAATATCGGATCTCCTTGTCTTGTACCTCTACTTGTTCTAAACCACTTTCCTAATTCTCTGCATGTTCTCACCACTGCTTCCGCATTATTGTTGATATCCTTCAACATCCATATCAGTCTGCTATGCACTCTGTACGACTCCAACACCATCTAAGTCACTTTCTGATCGGTACTGTCAAGTGCCTTCTGAAAATGAACGAAGCAATTGTAGATGTTCTTGTTCTTTTGCTGAGCTTTCTGCGCCATCAGTCTTAGTGCCAGTATCTGCTGTATGGTACTTCTATCTTTCCTGAATCCCACTTGCTCGTCCACTAGATGTTCTTCTATCTGCGATCTCAATCTCTCCCTCAGTATCATCAGCCTCTTGCCTAGATGACTAGTTAAGGCAATTGTTCTATAGTTCTTGCACTCCAACACACTTCCTTTCTTGTGTATTGTCACTAGCACAGCTCTTGTCCATTCCTTAGGTGCCTTCCCTTCTTTCCACAGTATATTTCCTGAATCATACTTTCTTTATCATATTTGATGATCTCTCCCGTGATCTTATCATTTCCAGGGTTCTTATTTTTCTGTAGTTGTTTCACTGCTCTTTCTACTTCCTCCTTCAAAATATCAGTCTCGCTCTCGATGCTCAGCAGTGATATCTCTTTCAATTCTTCGATCAGTCTCTCTTAGACACTTGGGTCCAACTGTGCTTTGTACAGATTAGTACAACATCTTGTCCATTGCTGCACAACCTTCTTCTTGTTCATGATCATCTTATCATTCTCGTCTTTGATTGCCATCTGCTTCGGTTGTCACTTCCTATTAATATTCCTAATCATTTTATACAGTAATTCCTCATTTAACACTATAGATATGTTTCAGAAAATGATCATGTTAAGTGAAAACGTGTTATGTGGGGTCAATTTTCCTATTGAAAATAATGGAAAAGGTGGGGGTTGCATTTCAAGCAGTGGTGTCTGTTGAGACCGGGACATAAGGTTGGGGGAGAAAGGGGACTGGGTTATAGCAGGGAGGGGAGGTGTTTGGTTCTGGGGAAGGAAAGGGGAGGATAGGGGAGGGGGCTTGCAGCGGCGGCTGCACTTCCCCAGCTGGCCAGTCGCCGGCAGCTGCGTGGGGCTTCCCCTGCCTCCTTGCAAAGCAGCGGAGGTTCCCAGCTGGCTGCGCTGCTCCCCCGCGACCTCTCCTCGCCAGACACAAGGAGGCAGGGGAAGCCCTGCGCATCTGCCGGCAACTGGCAGGCTGGTCGGGGAAATCGTGTTATTGCGGGGATGGTCGTGTTGTTCGAAAAATGTTCCCTAAAAAAAAAAAAAAATCGTGCTATTGCGAAAATGTGGTAAGCAGGCACGTGTTAAGTGAAGAATTACTGTACACCTCCCTGATCTTACACTCACCATAATACCTCTCTCTCTTCACACTGCTCCTATAACCACTTTGCCTTATCCATTCTGGCCACTTTCCTTACCTCGTTGCATTTCACTCTATATTGCTGTTCCGCCCTCTCGGAGACATCCCTTCTGATCTTCAATACTCTCTTCTTGTGGACCAACTTCAGTGTCTCCAGTGTAATCCACTTCTTATTGATCTTCTCTTCTTCCAGAACCATCTGCTCAATTGCCTCTTCTATTGCCGTAGCTATCTCTTCGACTCTCTTATCTAGGTCTTTCTCTGTGCCTGCATTCCTGATCTTCTCTTCAAGCTCTGTTCTGTATGCGTTCCCTATTTCTTCCTTGCCTCGCCTCGCCACATCTCTTTGTTTCTTAAATTGTGTCTTATACTTTCTCTTAAGTTTCATCTTGATGTTCGCAATCACTAGACTGTGATTGAGTCTATATCCGCTCCTTGGAAAGTTCAGCATTGCTGTGCTGATGTTACCGATCTTCTTCTTATCAAGATCATATCTATCATATTCTTGGACTTCCTATCATTCGATCACCATGTCCACTTTCTACAGTCCTTAGAATCTCATGTTGCAGATCACTATCTCATGCTCCATAGCAAACTCTAGTAGTTTTTTGCCTTGTTCATTTCTTTCTCCATATCCAAACCTTCCCATGACTCTGTCCCAACCTTTATCTATTCCAACATTCGCATTCCAGTCTCCTCCGATGATCAACATATGTCTGTTTGATATCTCCTCCAGCGTCTTTGTCAAATCTTTATAGAATAGCTCAATCTCTTCCTCCATGCTGTCTGACGTGGGTGCATGCACCTGAATGACCAAGATGTTGAATGGTTTTGCTTCGAATCTCACTACCATCATTTTTGCACTCACCAGTTTGTATCCTAAGTGCTCCTGTAGCTCTTTTGCTAAGAAGGAATCCGACTCTTGCCTCATGTGTTGCTTCATTCTCTGACCAAATGACTTCACACCCGCACATCTCTCCCGATGCCATCCAATGCATCTCCGCCAGTCCAAGTATATCACATTGGTATCTGTCCATCTCCTTTCGAAGCAGCTCTAACTTTGCCATTGCCTACAGTGTTTGGACATTTCACGTTCCAATTGATAATATACGTGTTGTAGTTTCCTTTCAGTAGCCAATTTATTGACCCAAACCCGATCACTCAATTGGTATCATGGACCTTGTTTATCTGAGAGACATCCGAGCTGGCATCTTTTGTCAGTTAGTCGTGCTGACATAAGAGTTCATTCGTATTGTTGTTTTACAATCAGCGCATTGACACTCATCTGACCAACCCTCTTCCTTTACCCAGGCTTGGGACTGGCATGAAACCCCTGGAGGCTTCATGGCGGAGTTATCTTGTGTCTGGATTATAACATTCCTACTAATGCATCGCAGAATGATGTTTTCTTTTTTTGCAAGTGTTACATTGTTGAATTATATTTATCTTGTGATTATATTATATTTATCTCCTTCATAGGTATTTTCCATAATTGCTCCTTCCTAACTACAGGCCATTTCTCCAGTTTGTGTAGTTGTTTATGAGGAGGGCTTCGGGAATAATATGAAAAGCCTTAATAATATCAAGATATGCCACATTTACTGCTTCCTCTCATCCAGAAGGCTTGTTACTCTGTCAAAGACAGCTAAATGGGTTTCTGGATGCATCTTCTTTTGCTATGCAGCTGCTAATGTGCCTTGCTTACCTAGGGTAGTAGTCACTCTGCCACATCACAGTATTCTTTTTTTAGCCTTGCTGAAAGATGATCCTATTGTGAAAACATGCAAAATAGCATTATGAGCATCAATTCACAACTTCTCAAGACTTTATATTTCCTTGCACACCTCTAGAGCAGGTGCAGCATTGATTCTGAAGTTCTACAAACAGTTGTAAGTTGAGTTCCAAAGCTCCCATTTCCTTCAGCAGATACTGCTTGAGAGTCACATGAAGTAGAGCACAAACAGGGATACTACTCAGATAAGTTACTTACCCTGTATAGCAGCTGGAGTTTTTTGAGATGTGAGTTTCTATGGCTGCTCTACTACCCACTGGCCTTCCCCTCTGCTTTGGAGTCTCATGTTCATACGACTTTTGCAATAGAGAAGAAACTGAGAGCAGTTTGTCTCTCAGATCTATTTGCCTTCAATATAGGCATCAGGATGGCCCAAACAAGCATTGCTGCTGGGAATAAAGTGATCAAAGGCACATTCGTACCTCAAGTGGAACACCTCTAGGGAGAAACATTTCAAATTACAGTAAAACTCCATTGGTCCGGCATCCAATGCTCCAGCACTCCTGATGGTCCAGCACCATCGGGAACCTGGTAGTGCTCCGGACAGTCAGACAATTGGAGCTGCTCTGCACCCGGCTTCCCCGATTCATCTGCTGCTGAAACTGACTGCTGACTTGGGGAAGCTGGGGGCAGAGCAGCTGGGGTGCTGCCAGGTTGGTCCCATAGCGCTGCCCCTCGGTGCTGTGGGAGCACCCTAGCTGCTCTGTCCCAGGTGTCCCCAAGAGCAGCTGAGGTGCTGCCGGGTTGGTCTCGCAGCGCTGGGGGCGGTGCTACTGGACCAACCAGGCAGCACCCCAGCTGCTCTGCCTCAGGCATCCCAGATTCAGCTGCTGCTGAAACTGACCAGCAGCGGCTGACTCGGGGACGCCTAGGGCAGAGCCGGACTATCGGAAGGGGGGGGCTATGGGGGGTCTGGGGTGGCATCCCCACCCCGGACCCCTCATAGCCCCCTCTTCCGATAGTCTGGCATATTTGATAATCTGGCACCCCCTGGATCCTAAAGGTGCTAGATTATCAGAAGTTTACTGTACCTTCTCCACCTGCTTGGCACTACTACAGGTGCTGCTTTTGTGTAGATACATCATCTGCTCGGTGGGGCAGAAGTTGACTTCCAAAACTGAAGCCACCTTGTGCTGAGGTGGAGCACAGTCTTTGTGTGTTTGTAGCTTCTAGCATAGCAATGCATGGGATTCTTGTGCCCACGCTAGTTGACGACAATTCAAAAATGGTTCTAGCCCACTAAGAAGGGGGGGGGGGGGCGAGTATGAATCAGAAGGAACACAAGCATGAGATTTTTGGAGTTTGACCCCAAAGTCCCAGAATTCTACTGGCTTCTGCTATGCATCTCAAAAGGCTCAGTGAGAAAAATCCCAGAATGCACACAGCTCCGCATCAAAGCAAAGGACCTTGGGATACTCACCTAGTATACTGTATGCTTAGTACACAACTAGCTCATGATACATATATACACACAATGATGCAAATTAAGAGGGCACAGCAGCGCCATTTGCATGCTCTTGGGGCACATCTATACTTAAGAGAATATCAGTGCTCCTGAGGTTGATCTTCTTGCATTCAGTTTCGGGGGTCTAGTATATTGAACATTGAGGGTAGCCCATACCAGCATCAAGTACTCCTCCTCTTGCTGGGTGGGTGCTGCTTAAGGTAAGCCAACTCCAGCTATATATTTTGCATAGCTGGAGTTATGTACCGTAAGCCAACCTGAGTTAGGTTTTACACACCAATTAGTGTATGTCACCTCAATGCAAACTAAGTCCCCTGTGTACACAAGCCCTATGTGCTCTCAAGTATAGAGAGTCTGTGAAGATAAGGGTCAGCCTTAGCTGTAGGGAATTATCTACTCGATTGCTATAGGCAGGATGTGTACTGAGAACTCTGCGCTCAGATTGCAGTTGTTTAGCTGTAACACTTTCCATTTTATGCTCTCTCTCTTTTTCTCTAGAGTGCTCGGTATAAATGAATGGCAGAACACAGGATTCCAGTATGATGTTATCAGCTGCTTGAATTTGCTTGATCGCTGTGATCAGCCACTGACTGTGTTAAAAGATATTAGAAGTGTTTTGGAACCAACTAGAGGCAGAGTCATTCTTGCACTAGTTTTGCCCTTTCATCCATATGTGGAAAATGGTAAGTAGACACAGACTAAAAGATGCTTGGAGAAATAGGGGAAAGTTATCTTATGTTATAGTGTTGTAAATTAATACTAATATAATTTTATATTTAACAAACTTTTAAAATATGCTGATCAGTTCCTTAATTACATGTTCAAAATTCCCAGAATTGTACATTCTGTGTATATGTAAGTAGATGGCCCCATTTGGACTGAAGCTGTTCACAGCCCTCAATTCACTACCACCAGTGAAAGACTGAGTAAATATATGGATCCGATAGCATCTAGTTCTCTTTAAGCTGCGGGTCCGCATGGCCGTGCAGCTGTTTTCTGAGCCCTGCTCAGAGGTTCAAAGCTCCTGCACAGGCAGGGAGCTCAGTTGACCGTCAGGGGCAGGGTGTCTCTAAGTAGCAGCTAAACTGAACTAGCTGCATACTTGAACTGAGCAGCTTCCAGAGCAGGTGAGCATGAGCTAAGGAGGGAATAAGTGGCTGGGGGGAATGAGTGAGTAATTAATGAATTGGCTTGGGGGGAAGTCAGAGGGGAGTTTGGCAAATCCCTGCCTGCAGAGAGAGAGAGGCAGAGGCAGAAACCCAGCAGTCTCCTCAAGCCACCTGGGCTGGGAAGGGAAGTAAGGGGCTGACTCCTCAGAGTAGGTGGGGGGACGAGAGGATGGGTGCTGGCATCTGTGCAGTGAGGTGGAGGTGGGGTCAGTTTGTTTAAGGTGTCCTGACTCACTTGCAGTCCTCTCTGTCTGTCTGGGTTGGAGGGAGGTGGGGGGAAACAGACTGCATGGGGGGGCTCTGTGTGTGTGTGTGTGTGTGTGTGTGTGTGTGTGTGTGTGTGTGTGTACACTATGAGGACATTTGAATATTTAAATTTGAAACACAGTTTACATAGGCGTTAATAGATTAAGGTAAGAAAGAAAAAGTCTTTTAACATTTTTTGGAATGTTGCACATCTCTAAAACTCTGATCTTAATGTCTTTTTTAAAATCCTGTGTTACTAATTAATACATGGTAAATTATATTGCATTAAGGACAGATCTTTGCTATGTGGTAGAGTTCTGACTCTTATGAGTTAGAAGTAGCAAGTACTAGATGTGATACTAGTTTTGTAGGATGAAATCTTATTTGTAAGCTCTTTGAATCCTGCATCTCTCTACAAACTTTTTAGCCATGTGTTAATTTGTTCTGGGGCTTCTATTCCTCAACTTGGTGATGCACACAAGGTGAAAGTTTCAAACCAGGAGAACTTTTATCTGTTTACAGAATGGATCCTAAACTTTCCCCAGAGAAACTGTATAAGACTTAGTGAATGCCTTTTAATCTTCCTTCAGTGTCAGTAAATATTGTATTAGTCACGCTCTCCTTGCAAATACTATTTCTAGTTGACTCATAGATTTGTTTAGTATCTTAAAGCTGAGCTATGTATAGGTGATATGCATTTTAGTGTGTTTATTAGCTTGAATTATTAGGATGATGATGCATATACTCCAAGGATAGTGTTAATTTTCTTCTTTATTTGATTTCATATTAAATACCATATGCATCGCTCTTTGTTAACTATCTCTCGTTTTAATTTTTTTTTCCACGCTGTACCAGTCTCACCCGACTGTACCCCCGGCCCGGCTCCTGTTACAGGGGCGGGCCGCCTTAAGCGTCACCCTTGTGTGCTTGTTGCAGGTTGTTGTGGGGTTTTTCAACCTCGGTTTCTCCCGCTATCCGCGGGGCGGGCAAAGGGGGGCCCAGGCCCGCCCCTGCTCACGGGCCCCAGCCCAGGGCCCTAAGGACGCGGAACTGTCTAGCTCCAGTCCGGCTGACGGAGCATCCCGCCGTAACGCGTCAGCCCACCAGCCTAAAAATGGCTCTGCCCTGGGTTACTTCCTTTCCCCGTCCCTGGCTGCACCAGTCTCTCCAGGGGCCCACCTTGCCTTTGGCCGACAGGCTGGCGGAGTTGCTTCACTCTGCCATCCGCAGATCGGCCCCGCTGGCCAGTCAGGACCCTCACCGAGTCCTCTGCCCCCCTCCCCCCCCCCGCTCACGGCGTTCTCTTCTTTGGCATGGCGGCGGCGTTTTTAAGCATCCCGCTGCTTACGTCCTACCTGACGTCATCCGCTTATGCGGGGGCGGGGCTACCTGTCCCCACTGCTGTTTTTCTGTCACACGGGTCTGCCTGGGCTGGCGAACCCCTCTGCGCTGTCCTGGCTCCTGCCGGCGGATCAGCCGGCCCCGCCTGACCCGGCGCGGCACAGGAGCATGCCGCGCAGCGCCGGGCGGCCTCTGGCCGGATGCTGAGGAATGCCTGCTCGGCGGGAGTCGCGGTGCGGGGTGATAGTGCTCCGTTACACCCCCCCCCCTTTAAATTAGTCGCAGCACTGTGTTCTGTGTCTTCCTCTCCTTCATACCGCCTCGAAAAAAAGTCGGCGTTTTGGTGTTTCGTGCCGGCCCTGTGGGCTACGTCAAACGCATAGGGCTGTAAAGTTAAGTACCAGCGCATTACCCGTGCGTTCGAATCTTTCATAGTCTGTAGCCATCGCAGGGGGGCGTGGTCCATTTCCATCTGGAAACGGTTACCTAAAAGATAGTAGCGCAACAGGTCAATCGCCCACTTTACAGCCAAGGCCTCCTTTTCTATTGTTGCGTACTTGTGCTCCCGTGTAAACAGTTTACGACTAACGTAAACGACAGGATGTTTGTCTGCTCCCTCCCCCTGTGATAGTACAGCCCCTATTCCGCTTTCCGAAGCGTCCGTATAGACAGTGAAGGGAAGGTTAAAGTTGGGCTGTGCTAACACCGGGGCCCAGGTCAGGCAGTCTTTTAACTTCTGGAAGGCTTCCTCTCATTCTGGGGACCATCGTACCTTCTGGGGCAGGACGGCCAGTGTTAGGTCTGTCAAGGGTGCCGCTATTGCCGCAAAATTGGGGACGAAGCGGCGATAGTAGCCCGCCAGACCCAAGAACTGGCGGACCTGTCTCTTGGGTCTGGGTGGTTGATAGCTTCGCAGCGCCTCCACTTTCTCTATCAAGGGTCGTAGCTGGCCGCGGCCGACGGTGTAGCCTAAATAGGTGACTTCCTTTTCCCCAAAGTGGCACTTCCTGGGGTTTGCCATGAGGCCTGCCTGGCGGAGCTCCTACAATATGGTATTGACGTGGTGCAGGTGGTCGGCCCAGGACTTACTGTAGATAACTATGTCATCAATGTACGCCGCGGCGTATCGGCCGTGGCTCTTTAACACTCGGTCCATAAGCCGTTGAAAGGTGGCTGCTGCTCCATGGAGACCGAATAAAATGGTACAGGTCGAAAGGAGTTGAGAAGGCCGTCTTCTCTCGCGACGTCGGTGATAAGGGGATCTGCCAGTAGCTGCGTGTCAAGTCTAGGGTGGAAAGATAGTGCGCTCCTCCCAGTCGGTCTAGCAACTCATCCACCCGAGGCATAGGGTAAGCGTCGAATCTTGAAAGTGCATTCACTTTGCGGAATTCGATGCAGAATCTCATTCACCCGTCAGGCTTCGGCACGAGGACTATGGGACTGCGCCACTCACTGTACGACTCTTCCACCACGCCCCATTGTATCATCTTCTACAACTCCTCCCTTACCGGCTCCCACATCTTCCAGGGTAGGGGCCGAACCGGGTCTTGTACCTTCTTTCGTGGTTCGGTCTCGATGTGGTGGTGGGCCAGGGTGGTGCGACCTGGTTCTTCTGTCAGCACATCGGGGAAGTGGCTCAGTAGGCCCTCCAGGTCCTTGCGTTGGTGTGGAGAAAGGTCGGCTCCCGTCTGTAAGATACCCGGGGTGGCCTGGCCCTCCTCTCCCTGGCCGAGCTCAGGGTCAGGGGGAAGGGGGTTCACAAACAAGGCCTCTCGCTCTTTCCACGTCTTTAGTAAGTTCACATGGTACCTTGGTACCTCCCGACCGTCCCGCCACTTTAACCTCGTAATCTACTTCCCCTATGCATCTCACCACTTTGAAAGGGCCCTGCCACTTAGCCACCAGTTTTGAACCCGGGGTCAGGAGTAACAGTAAGACTCGCTGCCCTGGCTCGAAAACTCTGAGGCGCGCTCCCCGGTTATAATAGTGGGCCTGGGTTTCCTGGGCACTTTCTAAGTTGGCCCTAGCCACGTCCGCTAGCGTCCGTAGCTTCTGTCTCAATCTTAGTATATACTGTACCGACCCTCTTACCCGCGTCTCTTGGTCCTCCCAACTTTCCTTGATTACATCAAGGATTCCCCACGGTTGTCGCCCATACAGTAACTCAAAAGGTGAGAACCCCGTAGAAGCCTCCCGCACCGCAAACAGTAACGCCGGTAACAGTGCGTCCCAGTCTCTAGGGTCTTGTTCTGTAAATCTCCGCAGCATTCCCTTCAGTGTCCGATTAAATCATTCAACCAGACCGTCGGTCTGTGGATGGTACATTGAAGTCTGCAAACTTTTGATTCGGAGCAGGCGGCATAGTTCCCCCATTAACCGAGATGTAAAGTTCGTACCTTGGTCAGTGAGTATTTCCTTGGGCAGTCCGACGCGGGCAAACAGCTTCACCAGTTCCGTCACTAGGGTGGAGGCGTTCGTATTTCGGAGGGGCACGGCTTCCGGGTAACGAGTGGTGTAATCCAATACGACCAAAATGTATTGATGGCCCGATCTTGATTTTTCTAGGGGCCCTACTATGTTCATAGCTATTCTGTCAAATGGTACGTCTATTATCGGGAGGGGCACAAGGGGGGCCTTGGGTATGCTGCGGGGGCCCACCCTCTGACAGTCCGGGCACGACTCATAAAAGTCTCGCACCTCGCGGTACACCCTGGGCCAATAGAAGCGTTGTAATAGTCGCTTTACTGTTTTTTTCATACCCCAGATGACCCGACCAGGGGTTGGCGTGGGCCACTTCCATAAGGCGGTGCCGGTACCGGCAGGGGACAAGGAGTTGCCACCGGGGTGTCTGCTCCTCACTCCTCCCCCCCCCCCCCATCTACCCGGTATAACCGGTCTGCGTGTACTTCAAAGTGCGGGCCCGCTGGCCCTTCCACCGCCGTCCCCTCCTCCTCGGCCTCTTCGCGCGCCGTGGCCCAGGCATGTCGCAACATGGAGTCTTCCCGTTGTTCCTGGAGAAAGTCACCGTCGTCGAGTTCAAGGGGGTTCATTGCCCCATGTCCGGATCTTTGGCCCGAGGGGCCGATGTGGCTGCGTCGCCCAGTGGTTCTCCTAGGGCCCCTAGCTGGTTCCCTGCTACCTCAGGGGCCCCCCTAGCTTGCCACTTGCCCACTGCCCTGCGGAAGCCAGTCCAGTCACGGCCCAGCAAGGCCAGGTAGGCTAGCTGGGGTGCTAGAACCACGTAGCACCAACTATCCTGATTCCCATCCTGGATCTGGACCCAAGCGGTGGTATACTGGTGCACGTCCCCATGCACACACTGCACCTGTACGGGGGGGCCCCGTGGGCCTCTCGGAGGGACTAAGTCTGCCCGCACTATAGTCTGGCTACAGCCCGAGTCCAGGAGGGCTGTCACTTGTTTGTCCCCGATCACTACTGATCGCGTTACCTTACCTTCCTCCGCGGGGGCCCCATCCCCGGCTAATGCCTGGGCGTAGGAACAATCCATGAAGGGGCAGTCCTTAATGAGGTGCCCTTCCTGCCCGCACCGAAAGCAGGGTCCCCTGGGCGCGCCGGACCTCGGAGGGTTCAGTCCGGCGTCTGGCGAGCGGCTGGCCGTCTCACGGGGTACTTCCTTGGGCGGGAGGGACCAGGCCGGCACCAATGGCCGTCGTGTCACACCTCTCCCGGCCCCCCGCCAGTCGCCTCGCTCTGGGCTCCCCTTAGCACGGGGGCTCCTCCGCGCTTCGCCTTTCCTGGGTGGGGGTGGCCGCTCCGTCCGGTTGCCTCTCTCCCACCCCTCGGCGGCTTCGTAATCGTTCATTAATTCGACCGCTTCACTTAACGTGAAGGGGTGGTGCTGACGTACCCAGCGTTGGCCACCGCTGGGTAAGATGTTGATAAACTGTTCCAGTATCACTAGCTTGGCCACTTGCTGTCCGGTGCACTGTTCGGGGTCCAGCCACCTCCAGGCGGCCTCCTTTAACCTCTGGGCTATGACCCGGGGATGTGTCTCTGAACTGTAGTGCTCGCTCCTGAACTTCTGCCGGTATGTTTCGGGCATGATACCCATCTGATCTAAAATAGCTTCTTTCAGCTTACAACAATGCAACGCGTGTCTCTTGCTCAAACTACGGTATGCCAACTGTGCCTGGCCAGTAAGATAAGGGGCCTAAATTGTGGGCCAATGAGTCTCCGGCCACCTGGCTGCGGAGGCCACCCGCTCAAACGTCGTCAAATATGCTTCGGGATTGTCAGCGACCCCCATCTTAGTCAATCTGATACTCGGGCAAGGTCCAGCCCCCTCATCCTCGTCCACGTCTTCCTCTTGGGCTGTTGCACCCATCCTCAGGGGAACCGACAGCCGGACTTGTTCCCTAAACTGCTCTGCCAGCTCCTTTATCAGCTGACGCTGTTGCTCTTGATGCTGTGCGGACACCTGCTGGATCAGCATGGTTTGCTGTTGCTGACTCTCTCTCTGAGATTCCTTCATCCATTCCAGCACCTGGGCGGGATCCATTTCCCCGCCCCTTTCCTGGAGGCGCCGCCGCGCCCGGCTCGCCTCCGATTTCGGTTTCTACTGGAAGAGAGAGACATAAATCCACTCCCCCTTGGGAGTGCTCCCCCTCTTTAGCAGAGGGGGGGACCTTCGTCAAAGTACCCACATTCTCCACCATCTGTACCAGTCTCACCCGACTGTACCCCCAGCCCGGCCCCTGTTACAGGGGCAGGCCGCCTTAAGCGTCACCCTTGTGTGCTTGTGGCAGGTCGTTGTGGGGTTTTTCAACCTCGGTTTCTCCCGCTATCCGCGGGGCGGGCAAAGGGGGGCCCGGGCCCGCCCCTGCTCACGGGCCCCAGCCCAGGGCCCTAAGGATGCGGAACCGTCTAGCTCCGGTCCGGCTGACGGGGCATCCCGCTGTAACGCGTCAGCCCACCAGCCTAAAAATGGCTCTGCCCTGGGCTACTTCCTTTCCCCGTCCCTGGCTGCACCAGTCTCTCCAGGGGCCCACCTTGCCTTTGGCCGACAGGCTGGCGGAGTTGCTTCACTCCGCCGTCCACAGATTGGCCCCGCTGGCCAGTCAGGACCCTCACTGAGTCCTCCGCCCCCCCCCCCCCCTCGCTCGCGGCGTTCTCTTCTTTGGCATGGCGGCGGCGTTTTTAAGCATCCCGCTGCTTACGTCCTACCTGACATCATCCGCTTAGGCGGGGGCGGGGCTACCCGTCCCCGCCGCCGTTTTTCTGTCACACGGGTCTGCCTGGGCAGGCGAACCCCTCTGCGCTGTCCCGGCTCCTGCCGATGCGCCACGGGCTCCTCGCCGGCGGATCGGCCGGCCCCGCCAGACCCGGCGCAGCACAGGAGCATGCCGTGCAGCGCCGGGCAGCCTCTGGCCAGATGCCAAGCAACGCCTGCTCGGCAGGAGTCACGGTGCGGGGCGATATTGCCCCGTCACACACGCATATGGACTGTTACAAACAAAACATATATAAAATTATATACAGTAAAACTCCAATTGTCCAGCATCCAGTGGTCTGGCACTCCCAATAGTCCGGCACCAACTGAAACCCAGAAGTGCTCCGGCCAGCCGGACAATTGGAGCTGCTATGAGCCCCATGGGCACTTGCAGCTGGGAAAGAGAAGGGGAGAAGAAGGGAAGGAGATTATACTTCTGTGACGGGTCTGCCGGAACCCGCACTGCAACTGGCCAGGGGGTAGGGGTGGGAGGGGAACAGTGCGGCGAGGAGCAAACCCCCCGCAAAATGGCTGAGGAAGCCCCGCGCCACTGCTGCGAGTTTCCAGGAGGGGAGCGGGCTCCCCAACCCCCAGACTGCAGTAGTTATCGCCGAGCGGGGGGGTGAGGGGCGGTGCTGCGGGATCCACCCGGCAGCACCCCAGCTGCTCTGCTCAGCACCGTTTCCCCAAGTCCACCACTGCCACTGCTGAAACTGACGAGCAGCGGACTTGGGGAAGCTGCAGAGCAGAGCAGTGGGGGTGCTGCTAGGTTGGTCCTGCAGCGCCGTCCCTCACCCCTCTGCTCGGTGATAACTACTGCAGTCTGGGGGTGGGGAGCCCGCTCCCCTCCCAGAAACTCTTGGCGGCAGCGCGGGGCTTCCCCCGCCTTCCTGCAAAACGGTGGAGGGTTCGCTCCTCGCCGCGCTATTCCCCGCCCACCCCCCGGACGCAGTGCGGGTCTCGGCAGACCCATCACAGCCCCCCTCTGGAGTACCTCCCGATACTCCAGTATATCTGATAATCCAGCACCACCTAGGTCCCAAAGGTGCCAGATTATCGGAAGTCTACTGTATATTGGTGGTGCACATCCACACACTATCTCAATATTGCTGTTGCACATAAGAAAATTCAACCCACCTAAGGATAGAAAATGTTAGAGGGAACATTGGTGGGCAACCTATGGCCCATGGGCTGCATGCATCCCACCAGGACTCCATCTGCGGCCCACAGACTCCAGGCCCTAGCTAGCCCCCTCCTTCACATGCCTCCACTCTCCCAAAGCTGGAGTGCTGTGAGTAGCTGATTGGCACCATTACAGTTCTTGGGGGCAGGGGGAGGAGAGTGGGGACGGAGTGTAAATCAGGCAATTCGTGGGCTCTGAATGTGCTGGTAAGGATGGGGAGGAGCCGGTAAGTGCGGGGCTTTGATGCCCTGAAGCGTGAGAGGCACATGGTGAGAAGACAGATGGAGACCATAGGCCAGGGCTGCTGAAGCCTGCTGGGATGAAGGGGGGCCACTCATGTGGCCTATCCAGCATTCCTGGTTGTCCCTCCCTGCCCTGTCATAATTGAGCTCTGTTGAAAAAATGGGGAAAGACTATTCCAGACAAGGGATCTCCACTGAATTCATAGTACAAGCAACCTTAAGCATCCAGATCTACGTACTGCGAACAAGAACATCTTAACTGATCTTGCTGTGCAGTAGTGCATAGGATAAGATGTAACTTGGCTAGCTGGGATCAAACTGTTTGCAGTGCTATACTTCAGTGTCAGTGGTTTGATTTGCATCTAGAAATGCATGGGAGAAGTATTAATTAAAGTTGAATTAACAATGTATATAAATTCCTGCTTATGTTTTGTTTTACTCTGCATTAAAAGATCCAATTAACTTTATCCTCTTATCTGAGTCTTGGAGAAGTACCTCAGATGCTTTTCAAATATATCTGGTTTCTCCCTCAAGGAATATGAGCTTTATGGCCTAAATCTTAAAAACAAACTAGTCACCTTTAATGTGCCTCAGTTCTGGGATCTGTTTTTTTTTCCAGTTTGTGGCTGTACTACACTTTTAAAAATCAGGCCCCTTATAGGAGTACCAATCTGGGCACTGAAATTACTAGTCACTTTTTAAAATAAGGCTAATTTATTAGAGAAATCTATGGTAAAATACTATGGAAGTGGAAGCTTAACTGTTCCTGGATCATCCTAAAGACCATTAGTGGATCAAAATTGGCCCTTTTCACGATTGTAGAGTCCTGTCATAATTTGGATGACGGACTCTTATGGTGTATCTGAAGTGTTCAGAGTGCAAAAGTTCAAACAAGAAAAAGATTTTATTTCATCATGTTAATACAAAACTCAAGTAGAAATGTTAGTCTTGAGAGGAAATTTCCTTTGCTATATTTTCAAAACCAAAATTTAATTAACATAATTTCACATGTATCTTACAAAGCAATATTTAGGCCTATAAAGTTTTTAAGATGTGATTTTTAAAATTGTGATTTTTTTTTAAATTATTTTTATTTGGGTAGAGAAGGTGTCTTTTGGGCTGGGTTTTTTTTTAATTAACATATACAATGTTTCAAACATATCTGTATACAATTCCTTATGACGTTTCTTCTTCTCCTAAATGTTCTGTAAGGTTCCAGGTAGTAGTAAAACACAGTTATGTCTGTATATCAGTGTCTTTATAGTCTGTTAAACAATATAAGCAAAATCTGTGATATGTAGTGATTGTATATTACAGTAAAACTCCAATTGTTCGGCATCCAGTGGTCCGGCACTCCCGATAGTCCGGCACCAACTGGAACCTGGAAGTGCTCCAGCCAGCCCGACAATTGGAGCTGCTCTGCCCCCAGCTTCCCCAAGTCCGCCGCTGGTCAGTTTCAGCAGCGGCTGACTTGGTGCTACCAGGTTGGTCCCGCAGTGCCGCTCAGGTGAGGGGCGGCGTTGCGGGACCAACCCGGCAGCATCCCAGCTGCTCTGCCCCCGGCTTCCTCAAGTCCGCTGCTGCTGAAACTGACCAGCGGCTGACTTGGGGAAGCTGGGGGCAGAGCAGCTGGGGTGCTGCTGGGTTGGTCCTGCAGTGCTGCCCTCACACACGCTGCACAGTTCCCCGCTGACCCCACCCCAGGCCCCTCATAGCCCCCCTTCCAGTACTCCGGCATATCTGATAATCCAGCATCCCCTGGGTCCTAAAGGTGCTGGATTATCGGAAGTTTACTGTATCTTGTTTCTTGTAACCTTCTATACACTTCAAGTTCAGTTTCTCTTTTTGCAATCACTGATCCATCCAGGACTTGTGGATGTATTTCCTTCGGAGTCCTGCATCATGTTAGGTAACAATATGAAAAAAAATTAATGCAACTTTCTAGCACAGCGGGTGGTGGAGGACAATCTAAGGAAAATCTTTTACTTCTACATGGTTCAATCCTCTAGAACAGTGTTTCACAAAGTGGTTTGCAAAACCACTTTGAGAAACCTATTATTTGGCTGATCCAGCATGTTTACTTACCGGTACCACAGCCATGAAGCCTTGCGGCTCCTGTTGGCTTCCCACTGCTCCCCTTGGCTGCAAACAGCAAAACCGAGCCAATAGAAACCATAAGGCTCCAGAGCCATAGCGCCGGTAAGTAAACACGCCGGAGTGCCCAGGTAACAGATTTCTCAAAGTGATTTTGTGGCCCACTTTGAGGAAAAACTAGTATCTAGTGGAAGGGAGAATTGGCTATTGGACTAATATGTCACTAGGGGTATGTCTAGACTACATGCCTCCTTCGACGGAGGCATGTAGATTAGCCAGATCGGAAGAGGGAAATGAAGCCGCGATTAAAATAATCGCGGCTTCATTTAAATTTAAATGGCTGCCCCAATCTGCCGATCAGCTGTTTGTCAGCAGATCGGGGCAGTCTGGACGCGACGCGCCGACAAAGAAGCCTTTCTTCATCGGCACAGGTAAGCCTCGTGAAACCAGGTTTACCTGTGCCGATGAAGAAAGGCTTCTTTGTCGGCGTGTCGCGTCCAGACTGCCCCGATCTGCCGACAAACAGCTGATCGGCAGATCGGGGCAGCCATTTAAATTTAAATGAAGCCGCGATTATTTTAATCGCGGCTTCATTTCCCTCTTCCGATCTGGCTAATCTACATGCCTCCGTCGAAGGAGGCATGTAGTCTAGACACACCCTAGGACTTGAAAACATGTTCTCTGCATATGGAACTTCAAGATGTTTCTTGTTGGTTGTAGGAATCCTCTGCTGAATGGCATCTTGTAAAGCAGGAACTATCTCTACTGTGGTAAACTAGACATTTTGTTTCAGATAGCTCCATTTCCCTTGCTTTGTTGTTGCTTCTTTTCTCTAATCCCAGATCGGATCACAATGGTTTCCCTGATGATCTTCCATGTTCTGCAGGGTAGTGTGACATGATAGCTTTGGTAAATCCTAGTGGCTATGTCTACACTGACCCCTTTTACGAAAGGGGCATGCTAATTTTAAACTTCGTAATAGGGAAATCCGCGGGGGATTTAAATATCCCCCGCGGGATTTAAATAAAGATGTCCGCCGCTTTTTTCCGGCTTGGGGAAAAGCCGGAAAAAAGCGTCTAGACTGGCCCGATCCTCCGGAATAAAGCCCTTTTCCGGAGGATCTCTTATTCCGGCTTCAAAGTAGGAATAAGAGATCCTCTGGAAAAGGGCTTTATTCTGGAGGATCGGGCCAGTCTAGACGCTTTTTTCCGGCTTTTCCCCAAGCCGGAAAAAAGCGGCGGCATCTTTATTTATATCCCCCGCGGGAGATATTTAAATCCCCCGCGGATTTCCCTATTACAAAGTTTAAAATTAGCATGCCCCTTTCGTAAAAGGGGCAAGTGTAGACGTAGCCAGTAAGTAAAGGCTGTTCCAGTTAAATACAGTGTCCAGTTAAATACAGTGTCTATCTTAAAACAGATCCAACTGTCATCCCTGGCTATAGACTGGTTATCAGACAAAACTGGAATATAAAAGTGCTGCTATCTGAAAGTGGATGTCTCCATTGGTGTATAAATACATTTGGATATTTTTAAAGAAATAATTACTTGTCTCTAAGTTTTGAGTGTGCCTGGTTCTTAGTATGCTTTAATTGTATGAAAAGCTATTTCCAGTGAAACATTGACCAATAACAAAGAAGTAAAGAGCACTTTTTTCCTCCTTGGGGGAATGGAGATGGTAACAGTGAGGCAGCCATTGTATTTGGTTAATTTTGACCTTTAGGTTCTAAAAGTTGAATTTGGTACCTTCAAGGTTATGCAAGTTGGTGGGACAAAACATGACCCAAGTTGTTACAAACTTCTAACAAGAAATGCCTTCTTTCTTTTCAGCAATTAATCATAAACATTTTGCTAAATCCAGAACAAAAATATCCTCTTATATATGTGGTTTCAGATAATTAAATCAGGCTCATGGGCAATCACCAAACAGAATCATTAGATTCTTAGGACTTTTGCAAAGTAGACAAAAACAGTGGCTTTAACGTAAACCTGGTCTTTGAAATGGAATTAGACAATTTCAATTTAACTGTTTATTTTAAGTTCCAAGCTAACCATAAACCATATAAAAAAAGCTTTAAAAACAACTAATAGTCCTGCAGCACCTTAGAAACTAACAAAAAATGTAGATGGTATCATGAGCTTTTGTGGGCACAACCCACTTCTTCAAACTATGTAATCATTTAAATGTTAATCCAATGCTGGCAGGTCAATATTTTTAATTGTCATTGTACATATTTAGTGGAGTTAAAATGTCAAACACAGGATAAGAATCTGACTTCCTTTAATGTATCTGGTTAGCTTCATTTCAGATAACGTCATTGTACCATTTGATTCACTCAGAGAATAAAAACCTCATTCATGTAAGCTTCTGTTTAAAGAGAGATGTCATTAGTACAGTCTGGGGTTACCACTATATGCAGTGGTGCTTACCTACATTTAAAAGATTTTTTTTATTCCATTTTGTAAATTTGGCTGTCCAGAATTCTAGATTCATACACAACTTTTTAGAGAAAATTTAAATCCGTATCAGTACTGCCAGTCTACTAAAACTTTCCCTGTTGAACTGTCTAACCTGCTCTTCAGGGGAAACCGGAGAAAACTGACACTGTAAGCACTGCAGTGTGCTCTAAAGGCCAGCAGATTTGGATGGTGTCAGATGAAGTACTATTCTAAATTTTGTAGTTAAGATATCAGAGACTTTTATTATTTTATAAGATGCGATGTAAAAAGAAGTAAAGGATGACTTCATTATAGATACATTGTAAACAAGAGCGAACACTTGGAACATGTTGAAGATGCAAGAAAGCATGTAATTCAATGATTATATTGAAGTTTTAAACCCCTTTTAGAAAAGTCTTATCTTACAGATATGGATCCTGATTCAAAGGAGCAATGTGTAAATGTAGGGGTCAGGCTGTGTATGGATCCAACTGCAGGACTCAAGCCTGAAAATGGAATAATTTAACTATATTGTTGTTGAAAATTACTTGGTTTTTTTCTACTGTTTTTGGAATTACAGTGACACCTAGGGTACGTCTAGACTACAGGGTTTTGTCGACAGAAGTTTTGTCGACAGATACTGTAGACAAAACTTCTGTCGACAAAGAGCGTCTAGACTACATCCAGTTCTGTCGACAAAGCAAGCAGCTTTGTCGACATAACAGTGTGGACGCAAAGGACAGTGTAGATGCAATAATGCCTTCTATCAACAGAACTCTGTCAACAAAAGGCGTTATTCCTCGTAGAATGAGGTTTACATATGTCGACAAAACTGCTGAGTTTTGTCGATGTTATGTCGACATAACTCAAAGGCAGTGTGGACGCAGGTATAGTTTTGTCGACAAAAGTCCACTTTTGTCGACAAAACCCTGTAGTCTAGACACACCCCTAGAGTCCAAATTATCTGAGAGAACCACAACTTTGTTTTTATTTCTTAACATACAGTAAAACCTCACTAATTCCCCCAAACAAAATATTATTGTGGAGTTCCAAATTGTATGAATTGACAAGCAGAAATCTTACTAAGTCAATCATATTGCATTATAAAACCATATTCTGTTCATTTTGATTTTAATGTTTATATTTATACTTAATTAGTAGGTGTTATATGATGTTTGTTTAAAAATTCTTTCCTCACACAATTAACCTGTGGAACTCACTGCTATATGATATCCTTGAGACCAAGCTGGCAAGCTTAGTGTTTAAAAAAGGATTCAATATTTATATAAATAACAAGAACAACTGTAAAAATTAAAAAAAAAAATAGTCTAGCAGCACCTTAAAGACTAACAAAACATAAGAATTGGTGTAGTTAGACTACACAAATGTATGAGAAATCATGCTTCAAGAGAGAAGCAACTAACCATTACCTGCTTTGGATTAACAAGAAAGTTTTCCTATTGGATATGTTGTCTTATAATTTTGTCCATTATGGGCGATGTGGATTTTTGTGCCTTTTTATACCTTCCCCTCAGATATCTGGTACTGTCCTATGTAGGTGGCAGTGGTCTAGATGGATCTGTTTTGCTTTGGTGTGACAATTGTTGTGTTCTTAAAAGTTGCAAAATGTTAGATAAGGCTTCATTACTGGACACAACTAACACTTTGTTGAGAGGATGTGTGAGACCAGCCAATATCTGCCAAGGCTCCCGAGGACTGCAGATTAAATGAGAACTGGTGAAGTTTGACTGTAGTCCAGCAATTTCAGTTGTGCCCCATTCTGTGCCGAGGCACAAATTGTTAGGGGTGGGTTATGCCCCTGTGTAGTGACTGGGTGTGGTTCTAATATGGAATGAGGCACTGTTTCTGGCTAGCAACTTAGGATCTTGTCTACCTGATACACTTACATATAAACATTGAAAGAAGAACGGTCCTTGGATAAGCATGTGGACTAAGCTACCTTTCTACTTCATATCAAGGTCCCTCTGAATCAGGTCTGACATTACATTATCTGTAGTGTGTATATTTTTTTTGTTGCCTATTGTTTCTATCTGTTATGCGCTAGGGATGTTAAAATGTGTTTAAGTAACCATGTAACCTGAAAATTTCAGCTGTTACAAATGGGGCACATGGAGAGCCAGCTTAAAAGCTGTCTCCCCCACCAATACAGGCTCCCGCCTCCGCCCCTCCTTCCCCCTGCCTCTGATACAGTAGCAATGAGGAGGCAGGCAGCTCCCCAGGAGCAGGTGCATGCAGAGAGCCAGCCCAGGCTCATCGGTTAACTGTGTACATGGTTACATTTTAACATCCCTATTATACATACAGCCTGCCAGATTCTGTTTTTACCCTGCTGTAAGTCCCGAATTACTGTTGACATAAGTGGTAGTTGTAGCTAATTTACACCAACATAAGTAACTGAGAAAAAAATTTGACCAAGAAGCTTCATTTTCCTTTATCTCCCATCTCAAAACTTTCAGAAGCATTACATTCACAAAAAATAAAAAAGTATATGTAGTACAAACCCTAAATATGGAAATTTACATGAGGTATTAGTGGCTCTTCAAAGGAAAATAAAGTCCTTTTCCAAAATTTTTATTTTGCAGAGGGACGGGGCTTGGTAATAGTAACATAACTGCAATACTTTTTACAGTTTAGCTGGAATGCTGTTATTTGTGTTTGATCTATTTGCAAAACATTTTTTTTAAAGCACTGGATTCTGAAAGGATTTTTATTTTTATTTTTTTTAGCAAGGTAAGTCTCTTTTAAAAAATTAATTTTTTAGTTTCAGACATGCTGAGTTGCATTTCACATTAGGTATCTTGAATTGTGTGTTGTGTTTTGAATCTTATCTGTTTTGATAGATGTTATCTGGTTCCAAACACTCCTGCAAAAAACAAACAAAAACAAGTTGTAAAAAGATTCAATGTGTAATAGTTTGCCCCACTAAGGAAATACTGAACTGGGTTGATTTGCAAATTCAGTACAATCAATTTAGGACTGAATAAGGAATTTCCCCTCTTGATATTCACATCTCTACATCAACTGCTATGAATGAGCCACATCCTCTTTGATTTGATTAGTGTCATTACCAAGAAACTTTTCTTTTGTTGTCCTTCTATACCCCTGCCTCTAACTCTGCTCCAATTCATATGGTGAAGTGGATTTTACGCACAAAAGCTTTATCCATAAGGTGCCACAAGACACCTCATGTGTTAGTTTGTATCTACAAAAACAAACTTCACCTGAGACTTCTCCTTTCCTTTGCTACTGGTGCAGAATGTGACCGTCTGTCCTGTATCTGCATGCCCTCGTTCATCTGCAAGATTCTTAACCTTTTTCATTCAGTGTTGACTATCCTGAATACAGCTCCTAGGTGAGCGCAGAGAGTCAGCAGGACAGTCATGTTTATCTTATGCGTATGCTCACGTCTGCCAGTCCCTGGGTTACATCAGTAAGGGTTTGATGGCTTTTTGGAGGGCAGTTTTAGAGGAATGAAAATTAAATCACAGGTTTTATATGTGGGCAAGTGTTTCACCTGTCAATGCTGAATGTCTATTTCATTTTCGTGTTTCATCTGTGAAGTATATGTTCTGTTTCCTTATTAGAATGAAACAGGAGCTATATTTCTTGTTTATGATTCAGGAGTAGTTTTCTTAATTTGAAAGTGTTGTGTATGTTCCTAAAATTGTTCTTCTGTAGCATATGCAAAATACACTATGGTGTGGTTTAAAAAAAATTGTTACAAGTTTGGGGGGATGAAATCATGTTCATGTCTTTATACAGTATCATGAAGTATTCTGTATAATTTGCATATGTTGTAGTAATTGTTTTAGGAATATTTGAGTTCTTAAACTTTTTGGAACTACTTTTTGTAATTCTACTTGTAAAGCCATGTGCCTTCATTGATGTGAGTCCAATTATCCAGAGCTCGGGGGTGGATGGGGAAAGAAATTGAAACTAATGATGTGCCTCCAAAAGTGAACTGTAATAGCTTTTCAATACCTAAAATATGTATGTCATGGCTCTAAAGCAGGGATGGGCAAAAGGGCCTCCGCAGGCCAAATCCAGCCCACCAAGCAGGTTGATCTGGCCCACGGAGGCCTTGTTGCTTCCCCCGCCCCCAGGACAATTAGGGCTTGGGGCGGGAGCAGCTTGTGAAATTTCCTCTGCCCTAACCCTGCCCTGCAAGGAGGCCTCGCACGCTCCCCTACCCCCAGGCCAGTCAGGGCTTGGGGGCTGGGGAGCGCATTAAGTCTCTTCCCACCCTGCCAGGAGCGCGCGGCACTTCAAAATGCTACGTGATCCTGGCAGGGCGGAGGAAACTTTGTGCGCTTCCCCAGCCCCTAGGTTCTAATTGGCCTGGGGGCAGGGGAGCATGCAAAGCCTCTTCCCACCTTGCCAGTAGCATGGGTGCTTAGTGGGAAGTGGGAGGGGGCAAAGGGGTTCCCCCACCATCAGGCCAATCATGGTCTGTGGGCAGGGAAGCCCGAAAGCATCCTGGCCCCGCCCCTTCCATTTTAGGTCCCACCCCCTACCTGGGTAGCCCAGGGCCACTTCAAAAATTTTTGCCTACCCCCTGTTCTAAAGTCTGGCATCTCAAGTGTTTTCAGACATAAAATGAGCACAAAATTCTTTTGGAAAAAGTGTGTCTCTACTCCCCAATAGTATGTAGATCCTAATTTCAGCTTTGATGTGCAGTATTGGACTTCTGAAACCTTTGGCATTGTAAGTGTTGAAAAGCTATTGCTGGTTCAGGACTGACTCTTGCAAATGCTGGCTCTCTGGCAGTGAAGAAGTCCGATTCTGTAGGAAATGTAATATAGTTCTGAAATGTGATTCTCCCTTTTTTCACATACAATGAACTAGCAAAAATAGCCATAAGATTTTGGAAACCCACTTCTCATGTTACTTGTTACTCACTGGCTGATTATGGTTGTTAGCATATCTCTTCTTGTACAGTTCTTGTACAATTGCTCGACAAACTGTTCGGCCACTCATATTTTTCTGCAGATTAAAATGTAGTTAACAATTTTGTATTAGAAATAGAATTGTAAAAATTCATTTGTCTCTACATTATATCTTTTCTGATTTGTTTTTTAAAATTTCATCGTAAGATATCACGATAACATGAAACATTAAGTTTTGCAGCCAAAAGGGGCCCCAGCTGTAGAACAAATTTCTTACTGTCAAATTAAATTCCTTCTTTATCTTGTGGAGTTTACATACACACACACATACACACACACATACTCTCTCACTCTCACTCCCTCTAAAGTCACCATTCAGTTGCACGGCAGAAGTTGGCTTTTTAACTATAGTTGAAACATAATTTATTGTGATATCTATGTTACTGAAAAGCCATCACTTAACACAGGAAGGTGGCCCTGAGCATAACTCTCACTGTCCAATTAGCCAGAAAGAACTCATTAACAGAAACTTTAAAGCTCGGGGAAAAAAGTTATTTGATAGATCATCTGGTTATATCTCACTTAATACCCTGACATTATAGGGCCCTTGGGCATGAATGCACCTTGGTCTCTCCTGTTCTCTAGCTATAACACAAAATAGTCTCATTTCCTGAAAGATGTAATACTTTGGTATAAATCAAGTTGTTGGGGTTGATGTGGTAGTAGCTAGGTGGTTTTGATGGTCTGTGATGTGCAGGAGGTCAGACAAGGTGGTCTGGTGGTACCTCCTAGCCTTTAAATATTGACTCTAAATTCAGCAGTTTTTAAAAAAAAACTTAGGCACTGGGTCCCTTTATTACTTACTTCCACAGAGTTTGAGCTCTGTGTACTTCCAGCTACAGTAACCCCTTTGCTTGAGATTTCAGAGAGCCTGTTTAATGTCCCCAGATTTGTTCAAGGTTATACTTTAAAATATATATAAAAAAATCTGTGAATCAAAGACATCCCAAACAAGTAAAGTCAATATTAACATACATGGTGTTCTCCTTTTACGTCTTCTTTCTTGGTTTTCTTTACTAGTTTGGATTTTGACTGCAAAACAAAAGTCAGTTTTATACATGGCTCTGCATGTTAAATAACTAAAGTGATACTGTAGCAAAATATATTGCCTGCTTATAACATTAGGGCTGTCTTACTATTTATTAGGTTCATTTAAGGGTTCCAAATACTGATGACTGTTCTAAAAACAAAAGCCCCACCAGACACACTTAATAAAAATCAATGTCAGTGTCATCACTAACTGAAAAACTTAAACAACAAATAATCTAGTAGCACTTTAAAGACCAACAAAACATGTACAGTAAAACCTGTATTATCTGGCATACTCGGGGATTAGGGCATTCCGGTTATCTAAATATTCTGGTTATCTGAGGGACGCATCAACCTAGGAAAAATCAATGGACAATAATAGTAAAACTCAAGTTTTTAATATTGGTAGTTTTGTAACATGAGGCAGTTGGTCTCACAGGGAGCTTGGAGAGGGAGTTCTGCAGGTAAAAGAGGAGTAAAAACAGGACCCTTGTAGAGCTTCTAAAAGGTTTGAAATCTAGAAGCCTCTGTTAATTGGCTGAGCCTCAGTTAGGGGGAGGGGCTACCAGACCTATATAAGCCTGTGACTCAGTGACCAGGGAGCTTGCGAACAGGAACAGCTAACATGGAGTTTGGAGAGGGAGGTTAGAGGGCACTAGTGACTTCTGACCTTCTTTAAAACATAACTCTTATAATAATCTATATTCCAGAGGTTTAAAAAGAATCCCAGTTTATACTTAAACTTATTCATTAGAAAAATGGAGACAGAAGCCCAGCAGCAGAGTGGGGGCTATCCTGTTGTTTGCGTCGAGTGTAACATGTATGATTACCTGCCCTGTGGGCGGGTGGCATATGGGTGCACCCGTTGCAAGGGGCTCCTGACCCTCAGAGACCGAGTTCGGGCTTTGGAGGCCAGGGTGGCTGAACTGGAGGAGCTAAGGGAGGTAGAGAGAGATGTTGATGAGACTTTCCGGGACACTGTAGTACTGTCCCACCTCCAGTCTGAGAACCCCAGTGCTCTTAAGGAGGTTAAAAGTCTCAAGGGAACAGAGCATTCAATGGGAGCAGAGGGAAACCATCCCGTAGTTGGGACCCTCCTCCCAGAGGATGTTGCGGTATCCTCTCGCACTGAAGATACCTCTGAGGGAGAGGGAATGCCAGTTAGGAAGAGGCAGGTGTCAGTAGTGGGTGATTCTATTGTAAGAAACATAGATAGTTGAGTTTGTGATGACCAGGAGAACCGTATGGTCCCTTGCCTGCCTGGTGCGAAGGTTGTGGATCTCTCAAGGCATCTAGATAGACTTGTGTAGTGCTGGGGAGGAGCCGGTGGTCGTGGTACATGTAGGTACCAATGATGTAGGGAAGGGTAGGAGAGATGTCCTGGAGGCTAAATTTAGGCTGCTAGGAAAGAGACTGAAATCCAGGACCTCTATGGTGGCATTCTCGGAAATGCTTCCAGTTCCACGCGCAGGGCCAGGTAGGCAGGCAGAGCTTCAGAGTCTCAATGCATGGATGAGACGATGGTGTAGGGAAGAAGGGTTTGGATTTATTAGGAATTGGGGACACTTTTGCAAGAGGGGGAGCCTAAACAGGAAGGATGGGCTCCACCTAAACCAGGGTGGAACCAGAGTGCTGGCACTAAACATTAAAAAGGCCGTAGAGCAGTTTTTAAACTAAGAGATGGGGGAAAGCCGATTGGTGTGGAGATGCACGGAAATCGGAGGGAGACTTCTCTTAGAGAATCTCTATCAATGGATTCTCCTCTAAGCTGTAGTCAGAAAGAGAGGAGGGGAGAGGGCAAACCATGGGCCAGAGCAGACAAACAACGGCATACAAAGGAATCAAATGCATCAGGGAAGGGCAGACATATAAGCAGTGGCAAATTTTTAAAGTGCTTCTACACAAATGCTAGGAGTCTGACTAATAAGATGGGTGAACTAGAGTACCTCGTATGAAATGAGGAGATTGACATAATAGGCATCACTGAAACCTGGTGGAATGAGGAAAATCTGTGGGACACAATCATAGCGGGATATAAAATATATCAAAAGGATAGAGCAGGCCGGGTGGGTGGCGGAGTGGCACTGTATGTGAAAGATAATGTAGAATCAAATGAAATAAAAATATTAAATGAATCAACATGTTAAATAGAATTGCTATGGATAGTAATTCCATGCTCCAATAATAAGAAATTAGCAATAGGGATATATTACCGACCACCTGACCAGGACAGCGATACTGACATTGAAATGCTGAGGGAGATTAGAGAGGCTACCAAAATAAAGAACTCTATAATAATGGGGGATTTTAATTACCCCCATATTGACTGGATACATGTCACCTCAGGAAGAGAAGCGGAGATAAAATTTCTCAATGGCTTAAATGACTGCTTCTTGGAGCAGCTGGTACAGGAACCCACAAGGGGAGAGGCAATTCTCGATTTAGTCCTGAGTGGAGCGCAGGATCAGGTCCAGGAAATAACAGAGTTCTTTGAAGGGGTTAACAAACATGTGGAAAAGGGGGATCCAGTAGATATAGTATATTTAGATTTTCAGAAAGCCTTTGACAAGGTCCGTCATCAAAGGCTCTTGTGTAAATTACATGGCCATGGGATAAGAGGGAAGGTCCTTTCTTGGATTGAGAACTGGTTAAAAGACAGGAAACAAAGGGTAGGAATAAATGGTAAATTTTCAGAATGGAGAGGGGTAACTAGTGGTGTCCCCCAAGGGTCAGTCCTGGGACCAAACTTGTTCAACTTATTCATAAATGATCTGGAGAAAGGGGTAAGCAGTGAGGTGGTAAAGTTTGCAGATGATACCAAACTGTTTAGGATAGTCAAGACAGAAGCAGACAGTGAAGGACTCCAAGAAGATCTCACCAAACTGAGTGATTGGGCAACAAAATGGCAAATGAAATTTAATGTGGATAAGTGTAAAGTAATGCACATCGGGAAAAATAACCCTAACTATAGGTACAGTATGATGGGGGCTAATTTGGCTACGACAAATCAGGAAAGAGATCTTGGAGTTATCGTGGACAGTTCTCTGAAAACTTCCACACAGTGTGCAGTGGCGGTCAAAAAGACAAATAGGATGCTAAGAATTATTAAGAAAGGGATAGAAAATAAGACCCAGAATATCTTACTGACCCTGTATAAAACTATGGTACGCCCACATCTTGAATACTGTGTACAGATGTGGTCTCCTCACCTCAAAAAAGGTATATTGGCCTTGGAAGGGGTTCAGAAAAGGACAACTAAAATGATTAGGGGTTTGGAACGGGTCCCATATGAGGAGAGGTTAAAGCAACTGGGACTTTTCAGTTTAGAAAAGAGGAGACTGAGGGGGGATATGATAGAGGTATATAAAATCATGAGTGGTGTGGAGAGGGCCGATAAAGAAAAGTTATTTATTAGTTCCCTAAATGGAAGAACTAGAGGACACCAAATAAAATTAATGGGTAGCAGGTTTAAAACTAATAAAAGAAAGTTCTTCTTCACACAGTGTGTAGTCAACCTGTGGAACTCGTTGCCAGAGGAGGCTGTGAAGGCTAGGACTATAACAGAGTTTAAAGAGAAGCTAGATAATTTCATGGAGGTTATGTCCATAAAAGGCTATTAGCCAGGGGATAAAATGGTGTCCTTGACCTCTGTTTGTGAGAGGCTGGAGAGGGATGGCAGGAGACAAATCGCTTGATCATTATCTTTGGTCCACCCTCTCTGGGGCACCTGGTGCTGGCCACTATCGGCAGACAGGATACTGGGCTAGATGGACCTTTGGTCTGACCCAGTACGGCCGTTCTTATGTAAAGACTATTAGTACTTCTTAAAATTAAGCCAGTCATGGTAAACCAAGCCAGGCCTGTACACCTGAAGATGTGACAGTATTGTGGCTGGGGCCAATGGCGGTTAACAAAGTTTTCTGGTTAACAGAGTGCTGCATAACAAAGATTTCATTGTAGATGGTATCATGAGCTTTCATGGGCATAACTCGCTTCTTCAGAAGAAGTGCCTATGAAAACTCATGATGCCATCTACATGTTTTGTTGGTCTATAAAGTGCTACTAGACTATTTGTTGTTTTTTAAGTTTTTCCTGTTACTGACTTCAGAGGGGTAGCCGAGTTAGTCTGTAACTGAGTACATTTTAAACATTCGGGATGTTAAGATGTTTAATAAGTTAGCCATGTAACCCGGGAATGGGGAACCTTTTTGAATCGGGGCTGCTGATCCAGAGAAAAATCAGTCAGGGGCCACACACAAGTGAGAAAAAAACTCAAAACAAAACTCTCTCTGGTGTGACCTGCAACATAGAAATAAAAAGATACGCCCCACATTCCTCTCACACACCAGAGGCTAGGAGGCCCAGGCTAGTAGATTTTTGTGTGCTCCATCCCCTCAGGGCATCTGGCCCCTGGGCCTTAGGTTGCCCTTCCCTGGGTTAAACTCTAACATCCCCATTAAACATGCACAACTCTTTTTCTCTCTGGTTCTGGGAGAGCTTTTCCAAGTTTAAGATGCCCCGCAATTCTTTTCCAATATCCTTTTCCATGCATCTTACAACATTTTGAATAGGACTTCACTATGGAAGTAAAAGTATTGCTTGAAATAATTTCATTGCACTTGCATTTAGTATTGTAGAGTAATGTAATTATTAGTTTACCAATGGAAATTAATTCATGGAGTTTACAATCTGTTTATTGCTAGTAATGCTCTTTATTTGCTAACTATTTTCTTTCAAAATATTATTTGAATCTTATCAGACTTTTTGTATTTTTGATAATCTGACTCATTTACAAAATGACTTCTGGCAATGTATACCAAAGTTGCGGTAGATTGTTCCAAGAATAGTTTGGGTTTCTGTTGCCTTACCCATTTTTTTTTTTATAAAGAGAGTTTCAAAGGGAAAGTGATGTGTGAGATGTAATGAGTATACTAAGTGTCTAATCTGTGTGTGAGAGTGTATAGATGCATATGAGGTATAATCCTCAAACACAACCTCTGTAAAACTCGTTTGCCATGTGTGATGCAAAAGTAATTAAAATTCTTTGACCCTTAGCTCTTGATGAAAACATTAAAGCTATTGAGTAATCTGGATGAAAACAAACCAAATATGAAAAGTTAAAACTAAACCTACCTTGTAGAATATAATGACTGCAAATATGGCAGTGTTGTATAAAAAGAGCAGAGATGAGAGGACTATCATGAGGATATATACTTCTGTGCTGTCCTTCTCAGGCCCTTTAGTCATAATAAACAGTGTTAGAATAATGGAAACTGTTCTGTTTAGATTATATTTTTAGAATAATATTTGTATAGCTATTTCATCTAAGGAACTCGATACTGCATGCTTACAAATTCACTTATTAGTCATTCTTGGTATTAATTTCCATCTTGGTTCTTGACTGTAAGAGACCTCTTTCCTCCTTATCAGCTGGGACACTTGATAAGAGTCACTAGACTCAAACAGCTGGGAACAAGAGACCAGGTATTTTTGATGGAGAGCCCTTAATATGGGATTTTGTTCTCTTATCACCCTAAGCTTCTGCCGGTCTAAAATCTAACCATTGAGGAACAAGTCTGAAGAAGGCTCATGTGCTTGTTCAGGATTTTTAGCACAGTGCATGGTGGAAAGAACATAGGGAGAGTATGGAACTCTGTTTGGGGAAGAGAGCAATAGGGTTCCATGTGCAGAATAAATGTTTTGTCCCATAGCATGGATGTGTACCACCTTTGGAAACACATGCTGTCTGCCTTGGGTCTTCTGCCAATCATTTGAATGGGCAACATTTAAATCTCTCCAAGGCAGCCGCTCAAGCACTCAGCATAAAGGGAATACTGATTTGCAAGTGCAAATAATTAGAGATATTTAAAATATCTTTTCTATTAAGATTGTTCATAGGAATTAGTGACTAACCTCTTTTCACCAATTTTGTTCCTCTCCCAGCTTGCTTAGATGTGGTTGCATTTGAATCTGAAAATGCTATTCCACAGATATAAATGGCACTGTCATTTATGGTCAGTTTCTTGATCTGAAGTGAAGAATTTGATTCAACTGTGAACTTCTGTGTATCTGTGCATGTAGGTGTACACAAAGCCTCATGTGTAAAAGCAAAATAGCGAAACCATAGAATTTGAGGCTGGGATCCAGAACAGTTGGAAGCAGAGAAACGGCACGTTATGTTCACAGTGTTGACAGTGTTGTCTACTTCCTTAAGTGGGTGTTGTGTTATGATAACATTGCAGGTGTCTACAGCATGACCTGCTGAGGGGAAAAAAAAACCTTTTAAATTCTCTATCACTCAACTAAGATGTTGTAGAATAAATACAAGTTACCTTGAATTTACCTAGAGGAGTAAAAAGCAGTGATATGCCAACCATGGGATCTCTTGTTGTTTTCAGGAAGTTTCTTCTTGGATGATTCCAAGACTGCCTCATGGTCCAAATACCATTTTGAACTTTTTAATGCTTTTCATATGCCCACAAGTAAATATGAATGTGATTGCTTATTGATCATGGGTTTCACAGGTCAGCAGTACCATGTGCTAGTACTGGCACTTAAAAAACTAAGCAATATTCAGAGAAAGGAAGGCAAGGAAAGATTAAGCAGGAAAGAGAACTTGATTTAACTTCCTTAAATGATCAGCAACTTCATTTGAGTCATCAGCAACTCACAAGCTTTCTGTTTACTGTAACTTATGACAAATGCATTTTTACTGAGCTATTATAGAAATCCATAACTGTAATAAACTTAAATATGCCAAGATAATTCTATCAAAATAATGGTTAAATGCCTAAAATGTAGATAATTGGCATGGAGACTGTGGAAATAGATATTGCTAAACCAACATTATATAATTTAGTTTCTAGAAAGTATTTAGAAAACAAATTACAAAACAATTGAAATGGACTTATATCTCTAATCAAATCTTGAATTGTTACAAATTATGTATTGTATGTACTCAAGTACAGTAAAATGTAAAGTTAAGATAGCAAAGAATGTTACTACTCAATATTGTCTAGATATGTGACTCTTCATATTTGTACTGAGTTTCTGGTGAACCAAATCCAGGCAAGATGAGTGCATGGGGGTTCCGCAGGAAGAGAGAAGTCATTCTCTTTTTTTCTGTGCCACAAGTTAGCAGCAGAGTCACTATGCTTCCCTGAGGATGCATTAGCCAACAGCAGATGCATTCCCTCTGTGAAAGGTATCGATTGGCTGGTATAGTACATCCACAAACTGACTAATCTCTCTGTCCCTGCCCTGACCTCACTGTACACTGAGGTGGATGGTGCCCCTGTGAAGCAGAATGCTGTAACATTTAGTTGGTGTAGACACTGTGCATTGGGTTACCAAAAGCCTTGTCCTACCAACCCAGTAGAGCAGAACTGCAGCCATTTAGCTGTATCAGGGGTCTGCTGTGCAGGAAGGGGAGGATTTGTCGATATGGTCGTAGGTTATGAGAGCACTTTATATAATCCTTTTGAAGAACAATTTTTCATTAATATTCATTTGATTAGGAAACTTTATGAAGACAGCAGAAATTAGCTAACTGCAAAGCAGATTTTCTTGCCTCTTAGCATTTTACAGACTTGTTCCAAATGAGAACTGCATTTTTAATCTGTGTAAGAAATTTTATGTGAATCTCTTTTAAAGTAGGTGAAGAAGCCAGTAAGATGAAAAATAAAATGCCTTACCAATGTTGTATAGAATCCAGTTGAATTCCAACACTAGCACGGCTTTGCATTTATTGAAAGGTGCCATTTCTTGGTGTGTTTGTCCTGAAATGGTTCTGCTCAAAAAAAAGAGGAAGCTAATCAGGAAACTTTAGAAATTACTCAATTCTCTACATCTCACACTCAGACACTTCCTATTTGCATATATTTACAAGAATTAAACATGTTTAGTACATTTCTTAAAGGTGCAGTATGTATTTAAATGTAATGAAATTTACATTTTTCAGTTAGATGGGACTAGTGAAAATCTATTCTTTTGACAAGTGGTTTTTTTTTAATTTTAAAACTACTATATTGTTGAGTTGCTTCTGATGATTTCATTGGCTATAACAAGTGACAACATATTTTTCATTATATAAAGGTATCTGGAACTTAATTTCCTTTTTCGGAGGATCCTAAACAAATAACCCTTCCCTTCTCAGTTACCAAAATGGCCCTTGAATGAACAGAGGTTCAGTAGACACTGTTCAACGGGACTCTAAGGGATTTCTTCTCTAGTTTGGTGCAGAGTCTCTTGAGGTGGATTTTTTTGGGGGGCTGGGGCACAAGGAAACAGGGATTTTTAGCTAGTAGTATGGTCACAGTATTCCTCAATAATTATTAATAATAGCAAATTCTGGTTGTCAGCACCTCACGTTATTTATTATAACTAGCTGATGCCAGCTGCAGGAACGGAGTATCTCCAATAAGAATGAGAAAGTATTTTAATGTTGGCCAAAATTTTAGTTTCTCAAGCGACATGTGCCAAATCTTAGTGTCACTAGATGATCTTACTATTCTGAATCAAATAGTTATGTGGCCAAATGAGCTTTAATGTAGAACTATTAGTAAAGGATTCAACAAAATATGAGCTGGGGGAGGGGAGGGGAAAACTCCCTCTAACTCAAACAGGACCTTTGAATGTTGTGGTCTTCAGATAGATACCTACAAATGCTTTACCCATCATGTGTTGGGGTGGAACATAAACTCCTGAATGGAATGTAAGCAGCATAGAATGCTTTCTTCAAGATACTGCCGTACATTGGAAAGGGTCCTTTTAAAAAATTTAAATACTGTTATTTTGTTTTCTCAGTAGGTGGCAAGTGGGAAAAACCCTCAGAAATTTTGGAAATCAAGGGGCAGACTTGGGAAGAACAGGTGAATAGCCTGCCAGAAGTTTTCAGAAAAGCTGGTTTTGCCATAGAGGCTTTCACCAGACTGCCATACTTATGTGAAGGTGATATGTATAATGACTACTATGTATTAGATGATGCTGTCTTCGTCCTCAAGCCGGTGTAAGCGTGTATGAAGTAGAAGTCTTCAAAGTCAAACCCAAGAAGCAGCCTCTGAAAGAGGTGTCTGATTTATGATTACTTAATGGGAGGGAATTTTGGGATTGCCATTCTAAATAAATATCATGTAAGAATTTTAAATGCCAAAATACTAATGTATTTCTTTGTAGTATCTTTAAAAAGGACAGTTTTTTTTTTAAACAGACTCTTCAGTTGAGATTTTTTACCAACTCTTAGCCCAACAATGCAGTCTGCAATCCAACATTAATGGAAGATATTTTTATACTTACCTGCAGTAGGGATCATAACCAGACAAAAGCAATAGTCATTATGATACATGAGCCAATATACAGTATGGATTGTTCTTTAAGAAATCAAGTGAAAACTGGCAATAAAGCTATCTCTGCAGTTCAGAGCATTGTCGACTATAAAGAGTTGGAATGGATATTCTTCCATGTTAAGAAGTTATTTTATCTCTGACTGTCATTCTTCAGCACATCTTTTTAATCATGCTAATAAACTTTTTTTGAGATGACCTTGCAATAATTTTTGTGTTCATTTATGGAAATGTAGCCATGCTTGTCTGCAAAAACTGTTACATGTATCGATAAAAGAACCCTGTAGCAATACAACTAAGTTTCATTTAATGGGATTTAATTATTGTTTTGAAGACTAATGCAATCCATTTTTTAAAAAAATATTAGTGGATGGGTTCTTCTATGTACTTCTCAATCTCCTACATCCTCCCTGCTTTTGTGCACATCAGTAATGAGGGTTAGTCAAGACTTATGAAAGCTGTTCCTTAAACGGATGGATAGGGTCAAGTTGATACATGACCGTTCTTTGAGTTGGATCCTTTGGAGAAAATTTGCTCAATCCGTGGAAGGCTAAGGTAGGAATTTTCACTTGAGATCCTCCATCCATACACATGCATCTGACGAAGTGGGTCTTTGCCCACGAAAGCTTATGCTCCAATAAATGTGTTAGTCTGTAAGGTGCCACAGGACTCCTCGTGCCTCATCCATACACATGCATGTTTGCAAGGATAATTACCTTCCTTTCAACATTATGGTCTCCATGTTCCACATGTTTGATCAAAACATTTAGTTTAACTTAAGCAGTTTAATCTTCCCCTTCCAGAGTTTCACTGAAGCTTTAATTGAATCTGCCCAAGAAGGGATCAGTTCCGGACTTTCTTTTACATAGACGCTCTTCTCAGTAGCTGTCTTTGACATGCTGGCTACATAACTCCTTGCGAATATTCATGTGGAGACAGCTGAGGCTGAGGAAGTTATCCTGTTACAAAAGACTGCTGACTGGTGGAGGAGGAGATGGCTCAGGGGGAACACTGGCAGCTGGTAACTTCTGGCAGCAGGCAGTGCTCCACTCCTGCCCCCAACCCTCCCACTGTGGTACTGGGAAACTGTTACGCTATTCTGGATACGGGAGACAAGGAATCACCCCCTAAGGCAGAAGAGGAGAAGCCTTGTACCCCCAAGGCTGGGAGGTCTGCTGCCACCACTGCAAGGAGGAAACATAGGGTAGTGGTGATTGGAGACTCTCTTCTGAGGGGGACATGGGCACCATCTGTCACCCTGACATGACATTTTGGGAGGTATGCTGCCTGCCAGGGCCCATATCCGAGACGTTATGGAGGCATTGTCAAGGATTATCCAGCCCCCTGACTTCTACCACATGCTACTCATCCATGTGGGCACTAAGGGTAAGGCTGGGCTGGGTAATAATTTTTGATGGGGGGGAGCACGCCAAGATTTTGGAAAGTGGTCAAGGGCTGCTCTTACATATTAATGGAGATGCAGGGTCTGGAATGGAGGTTGGGTGCAGAAGGGAGCTTGGGGTATGGGACTGGGAGACTGGGGTATGGGAGGGAGTTGGGATGAAGCAGGTGGTTGTGACCTTAGAGCAGGGGACTGGAGTGCAGGGGTTTGGGATGTGACCTAGGGTAGGAAGGGATTGTGATCTGGAGCAGGAGATTGGGGTGCCAAATCTTGGAGGGGGTCTGGGTGTAAGAGGGGGACAGAGGGTTTGGGTATGTTGAGTGGGGGGGCAGAGAGTTGGGGGCAGGAAAGGGCACGGGTGCCAGAAGCAGGCTGTGGCCAAGAGACTTACTTGTCAGCTGCCAAACTAGACTGCCTGCTTGCCTAGCCATGTGCTTCTTGAATAACTGAGTCCAAGAGTGGGAACGTGATTCTTCTTAGCTGCCTGTTATTCTAAAAAGCAGCTCCCATTGGGTGGTTTCTATAAGAAACTGGCCAATGGGAATGTGCTGGAGCGGGGCAGCTCCTAAAACTTCTCCCCTCCCCTCCAGTTTCAAAACAGAAACAGCGCCCCGCAGCCGCTTTTGTACATGGCGTGCAGGGCTGCAAAGCAAGCTGGGGAGCCTGGGGCTCCCTGCTGCCTCCATGGGCTGGATCTGGTGGCTTGGCGCGCCAGATGTGGCCCACGGGCAGTATTTGCCCAGGCCTGCTGTAAGGTGTGACCTTGAGTGGATCAAGAGTGACTACCAGGCTCTGGAAGTACGGGTGAAGGCGTTTGGAGTGCATTTGGTGTTCTCTTCAGTCTTTCATAGGTGCATCCTGCAGGTGAGTGCGTGGCTACAAAGATGGTGTCGCCAGGAGGTCTTTGGCTTCCTTAACCACAGGATACTGTTCCAAGAAGGACTGCTAAGCAGAGTTGGGGTTCATCTATCGAGGAAGGGGAAGGGAGTATTTGGATACAGACTGGCTAACCCCAGTGAAGAGGGCTTTAAACTAGGTTTGACTGGGGCAGGTGACCAAAGCCCACAGGTAAGTGAAAAACATGGAGGCAGCAAAGGGGGAGGGGAAAGGGGTACTTGAAAGTGGCTGTGGGTCCCCAGCTGACCTTGGGTTCTGGGGAAATGTCGCAGGGAACCCGTGGACAGCTGGGGAGTCCCCAGCAGACCCGGCTCCGTGTGGCATTTCAAAGTGGCAGTGCAGCATAGAGCCCCGGGTCAGCGAGGGACTCTGAACCTGGGCTCTATGCTGTGCTGCCACTTGAAATGCCCAAGAGCACCCGCTCGGGTCTCTTGTTTATTTCAAAGCTGGCACCCATGTGCAGCCCGGGGCCAGTGGGACTTCCTGTTGGCCCTGGGCTGCACGCGGAGTTCCAAATTCCTCCATTTCAAAGGAGGAATGCGGAAGTGCCTATCGACTAGTTGAGTAGTCAATGGAAATTCCATTGACTACATAACTAGTCAATTAACTGCTAGTTAACATCCTTAATTTGGATTTCTGTAGTTCAGATTATTTATAAACAAGATTAAGGTAAAATCAAAGTTAGTTACTTTAACAGGAGAGAGACTTTGAAGTTTCAAGCCATTAGAACTGATTCACTGAACGTTTGTCATCTCAGGTTTCACATTTTGCTTGAAATAAAAACAAAACTATTTTAATGGATTTAAGATCAGATTTTGTTAGAAACGGAGGTGCCTAAAGATACAGAATTTTGGTACCTACCTCCCAAGTGCACCTTTCTGCATTTTTAGATTCCTAAATGCCTTTTAAAATCTGTCCATAGAAACTAGTTCATGGTGTCCACAGATCATCTTAACTGCACATCTCACCTACTATAGAACCTCCAAACCTTTGATTTGAAATCCCCCATTTGCTGAATTGGGGTTATGTTGCCCTTATATCATTAATATGAGAGAAAATAGTTTGGATAATGGACTATATAAATTGTTCATTATTATTCCTAATCATCTGAAATCTCACATATAGACAGATTTCTACATATTGAGTTGTGTGCCTGTGAAATGTTACCTCAATGCTAATTTTAATAAATCTGATCTCTAAGGGTACATCTACACTTGCACCCTAGTTTGAACTAGGGATGCAAATGCAGGCATTTGAAAAATGAGGAGTAACATTAGTTTGAACCAAGGGGTTTGGTTCGAACTAATACATCTCAGCGCGCACTTCCTGGTTTGAATCAGCTGTGATTCAAACTAGCGCGCCGGCGAGATCATGCTAATGAAGCACGGGATATTTAAATCCCCGCTTCATTGACTATTTCAAATGCCTGTATTTACATCCCTAGTTCAAACTAGGGTGCAAGTGTAGACATACCTTAATTGTGTAACTTTCAGAAAGAAACTTCTTATTTTTAAGATACATAGGACTTCTGGCTCTGATTGGTAGTTTCGCTGGAATATGGTAATCCAGACCTGCCTGTTTTTCAGAACCATGCTTTCATTGCTGGTAGAAACCAGAACTGCTACATCAGAATTCCTCAGAGGAGGATTATCTGAGTGTTGTTTGAAATGCTGTTAAGTAAAGGTTTTGGGGTTTTGTTTTAAAATTAGAAAAATTGCAATTTAAAATATATTGTGTGCTATGAAAAGAGCTAGTGGAGGATTGCACAGCTCACTGGCTGGATAAGGAGGCAGCAGCCTTACACTTCCTAGATCATTGATTTAATTGTTAGTGTACATCTACATTGTGCGACTAGTTCAGGATACTGGAGGAATCCTGAAATAGCAACTCCGCATCTACACAAACTGCCCATTATTTTGAAATATTTTTCTAAATAACAGGTGCGCTGTTTCAGCATCTCTGTAACTTTCATTCCATGAGGGTTAAGGGATGTCTCGAAATAGTGAGCTATTTTATCAGAGGGGTAGCCGTGTTAGTCTGAATCCGCAAAAAGCGGCAAGGAGTCCTGTGGCACTTTATAGACTAACCGAAGTGTTGGAGCATAAGCTTTTGTGGGCAAAGACCCACTTCGTCAGATGCATTTTGCCCACAAAAGCTTATGCTCCAACACTTTGGTTAGTCTATAAGGTGCCACAGGACTCCTCACTGCATTTTGAAATTTGGTGCTGCATAGATGCGCCAAATTTCAAAATAAGCTATTTCGATTCTATTTTGAAATAAGATACATAATTTCCGCTACGCAAATTGCTTATCTTATTTCAAGTTTAGGGTGCGGTGTAGATGCACCCTTATAGAAATATAGTGATCTCAATTCTTGAACACCCAATTTTGAGAGCAGCATTGGTGAAAAATTTGACCTCTCAAATAAGGCAATTTAATGTCCCATCTCACTAACTAAGCGCAATTCTTAAATATACTAAAGCTGAACAAAAATGTTAGTTCAGGTATGATGGATAATTGTGCTGTGATGGATCAGGACCCACTTGGGTCAGTCACCTGATGTGCTGAGACACCACTGAGCCCAGGGGGCTGATAGAATTGCCAGGCCTCTAGGAAAGGAAGGGTGGGCCAGCTCTGTGCTCCCAGAAGGAGCAGGGCTGGGGGGCTAGCCTTTCCCTGCCACCCTGCAGCACCACACAAGAGTGGGCTGCTTGGGGCTCTGGTGGCAATTTAAAGGGCCTAGAGCTCCAGTCACTGCTGCAGTAGTGGCTGCCAGGAGACCAGGTTCTTTTGAATTGCTGGGCCCCAGGACACTTGTCTCCTTTGCCCCCAACCCACAGCAATGGTTCTGGCTGAGCAAGCTTGCCCTGTAATAGCTTTGACACTCTGCAATCCTGTCTTGCTGAGTATGACTCTCTAGTCTGCCACAGCACAGACACAGGGAAGGCCCACACCCCTCTGCTTATAATAAAGACAATATAGTGAGGCTATGTCTAGACTACAAATTTTTATTGGAAGAGGCTTTTCCAAAATTTTGGAAAAACCTCCTCTTCCGAAAGAGTACGTCCGCTCCTGGTTGCGGCTGAGTCTCTGTAGTCTAGATGTAGCCAGAGGGACAAATCCTTAGCACATGGATACACCGCCCCTTGGAGAGCTGAACCCTAGATAAATCCTTTTATGATGTAGAGATTCATACACTATAAGCTCACGAAATTTGCCTTTTCTCAATATAAAAGAGAGAGATGCACACACTCCTTGCCTCCCCAAGTAACAATAATTTACAGTGGATTTGTTAATAGACAAAAGTAATTTTATTACATATAAAAAGGTAGGATTTAAGTGGTTAAAAGAGTACATGGAAAAAAGTAGATTACTAAGAATAATAGAACAACATACAAGCTAAGCTTAAAATACTCATACACTAATGGAACTAGTTACATATAGGGATGTTAGAGTGTAACCGACTAACCATTGAACCAATAAGCTGATGCCTGTTGGCTGTTTTATGCCTGAGGGTCTATGCCAGATCCAGAGGTGTGACTAGAATTATGTTGCCTGCCCCTATATTAGTGGGAGTGTTGTAATCAAGACATAAGAAGTTAATTCCCTCTGCTCTGCACCGATAGACTTCAACTAGATTCCAGCTCTCAGCATGGCATTTCAGGAAAGATGTGGACAAATTGGAGAAAGTCCAGAGAAGAGCAACAAACACGATTAAAAGTCTAGAAAAGAGGCCCTAAGAAGGAAGATTGAAAGAACTGGGTTTCACTTTTGTATTTCTTCTTTGGAAAGTTTCATCATAAAGCCATAACGCCTAATCACTTGTTCTATGGAAGAGTAAATGTTTTCGAACGTAACCGTAATTAAATCTTAATAGTAATAATTCTCACTTCAGCAGTCGCTCTTTACATTTTGGCAGAAAGGTAGAGCAGCTGTGGAGAAAAGGGGCGGTGTACACGGTGGGGTGTGCAGACTAGTCAAGTTAGAACTAGCCAGCTTCTTTTGTGTATATGAATGATGGGAAAATGCAGCCCTTAATGTGTCATTTGGAGGGGGTGACTTTTACGCTGGCTCTGGGATCGCTTGGGACACAAGGCACCGTAAATAGATCAGCATCCTGGCTCCCTCTCCGATTTGGGTCCGCGTTCAAATTTACTGAATGGTGTTGAGAGCAAAGGAGAACAAGAAAAACGCTCCATCCCCAGGGGGCCGCCTCCTGCCTGCCCCGCGGGAGGGGAGCCCGCCTGAGGTGAGCCCCACGGCCGGCCCTGCCCAAGGGGCACTTGTGGCCCGTGAGAAACCCAGCAGCGCCAACTCCCCCGCCCCCTCTCCTGTTCTTCCCCGGCTCTGCGCCCTTCTGTCGTCCTACTTTCCCGCCCCCGCTCCTCCCGCCTCCCACAGGCGCCCCTGACAGAGGAGAGGGGCCGCCGGAGCTGGCGTAGCTGTGGGAAGGCGCGAAGCGGGACGATCCTGCTGTACCTGGGCTGGCGTCGGTGGGGATAGACCCCTCTGGCCGCCCAGTGCTCCTGGGATCCTCTGGCTCGGAAGGTGGGGAAACCTTCGGGGGGGCGATCTTTGCACATGGCAACATGCGCAGATTGGGTCCAGGTGGTTCTGTTCAGGCGGGGGTTGTGACTGAATTGTAGTTCAGTAACTAGTCTGCCTTGCTTAATAACAATTAATAATCATCCGCTGTAAGGTAAGTCAGCTAAGCCAGGTGTTTCTTCAATTCCGTCCTTCCCCTGCGGGGTGTTGCCATGCAATGTGTAAATGCCTGTGGTCATCCCTAGATAGTAGTTGGTAAATAGTTTGCAAAGATTGTTAAACCTTTGGGATCTGTGAGTCTCAGCTAGGGGTTGATTTACTCCTGGGATTTCCCAAAGGTCTTCCAAGAAAGTCCATCATCCCCTCTAGATATTTACTTAGTTTTACAACAAGCTACATGAAAAGCACTCACCAAGTCAGTGCAAACTAAAATGTCATACAGACAATAACTTGTTTCTACTGCTCTAGGTATATGCACTGAAATGTAAGTACAAAATAGACATTCCCAATTGATTTATAGTTATATTGTAAAAGTGAGAAAGGAAACATTTTTTTTCAGTAATAATGTGCTGTGACACTGCTATATGTTTATGTCTGATTTTGTAAACAAGTAGTTTTGAAGTGAGGTGAAACTTGGGGGCAGGCAAGACAAATCAGATTCCTGAAAGGGGTATGGTAGACTGGAAAGTTTCAGAGCCACTGGTTGGGATAATTTGGATGAAATGGATTGGGTTTCTGTATCAGTAAGTAGTCTTACCTGCGGGTATTGAGACTAGCTGTCTGAGATAACACTGACCTAAGACAAGCAAGCAGACTTCAGTTAGGGTGCAGTTTGCATCAACTAACATAGTGATAAAAAGTCAGGAATTTCGAAACACTGCTGTTTGGAATTAAAAAGGCAAATACAAATTATGGTAGTGCCCTGTAAAAAAATCATGAAAAGAATGATCTAAATACAAAACACATTCTGCATCTCACCCCTTGGAAGGGGGAATGGCATAGGCATAAAATTTTTTAAAGGTACTTATAAGATTAACTCTTTTTGCCTGATTTTTGTTTGATGTATTCAGTGGTTAGCAAACCAATAAAAACTGTGGTTAAATAAGGCTATTTATTGGCAGTGTTTTCTCATGCAACTGTTAGTTGCCCAGTTTAGCTCACCCTCCTAAACACTTCATCCCTGATAGGTTTATTGAACATGTTTTAATTTAAACAAAATCATACACACATCAGATCAAGTTAGTTTGAAGGACTAAATCAAGATTGAGAATGGTGATGGAATAATATGTTAAACTGTACAGTGTAATTCTATAAACCTTACTGCAAAATTATTAGGGCAAATGCAGAAACTAACACAAGAAAGTTCATTGTCTGGGAAACTGGATATATTTGAATGCGACAGATGTCCCATAGAGCTCTGAATGTGATAGCTGAATGAGAAGTGCACAGAGCTTTTTAGTCTGTGTCGAATGAATAGGACTATTGGGGTGGTGGCTTTTCAAAATCAAATGTTTGAAATCTTCCATGATCCAAAATTTTGGTTCACTGTTAATTTTATTATCAGTGTTTCAGAGTTACAAAATTTCAAAGAGAGTTGCATATTACCTTGACTAAACTGGGTTAATGTTTTAGGTGGAATTTATTTAGAATATTACCAGAGTAAAATTAAAAGGACTGCCTAATACAAGGGAAGTATGACAGTGCACATATCAAATTTGTGGGTATTTTAATTTTATTTTTATTGCTATTATTTATTTTATGATATTAGAGAGAAGTCTAATCTAAATTCCTTGGTCCAAACACTCCTGAATCTCAGAAAAATTAGGCTCTCACTCTGAATATTGCATCTCAGATCCATCTTTAATTTATAGTTGAAACTTTAGGACAAGTATTGCCATTCGACATTGACTTTTTATTTTCTTTTGCAGTCCAAATATCTTTGGACTCAAAAAGAAGAAATGTATATAAATCTGAAGATATGTTTCTTATTGATATTAATGAATCATGCAAAAACTGCAAGTGGTCAGAAGTCTGATAAAGGTAAGATTAGAAATCTTATGTAGGGACTAGAATATTTTGTCTATTGAAAATGCTATATGTAGTAAAATACATTCAGTACAGTACATCTGAGAAATATGGGATCAGTTTCTCTGTTGAGTTATGCCAGCAGAGAATTTGGCTAAGGTTGTAGATAAAAGTTTTGTTTAAAAGCAAGGACCTTTCTTTGAGTGACTTTTATTAGCACTGTACACCTACACCAGGTACATTTGATCAAAGCTGTAAAATCCTATTTAATCGGTTAACTGGTTAAATGTTATACTTAAACCGTTAACTGCGTAAATGGGTGTGCCCTCTCACCCCAGCCCTCTGTGGCTGGGCTGGAGCGGCCCCCATGCCACGGAAAGCATCTTCTCCAGCCGGGCTGGGGCATTCCTGCCCACGACTGGGCTGGGCCTGCTGCAGCGAGGCTGGAATGGCTCTGTTTGCACCATGCAGCTCCAGCCAGACTGGGCCCACCACAGAAAATGTAACCAATTAACCATTCACATCCCTACTTTACATTAGCTTATTTATGATGAATATATTTTATGTTTAGACTTTTTTATTTTAAAAGGCTGGTCAATCAGGTTTTAATAATGGGATAATCTCTTACAGATTTGCCTCCATTATTACAAAAAGCTGCGGTCAGTATTTTTATTTTATCTATATTCCAGACTTCTGTAATAAAATCTAAAAATGTGTTATTACATGTATTTGTTGTTTATGCCCATCAGGAGGAAGTAATAGCTGGAAAATATCTGGATGGTAATGTGTAAATCTGTCCCTACCTATGTGTTGAAAACATTTTCAAATATCATACAACATATTAATTCTTTTTTTTTATTTTCTTGTTTAGCTTTCCTTGATATACTCAATTTTCAGGGGTAATGTATGACATCCTGTACCATAGATAGTATATGTGTATGCAAGAGAATAGAACATTATGGATAAAAAGTGTAATCAAAGGATGTATAGTTAGTATTCACTAACATTAACGTATTATCTACAGTATATGTACCAGTGGTGAGCAACCTGCAGGCCACATGTGGCCCATCATGGTTCAATGTGTGACCCACGAGACATTTTTCTTTACTATTGCCCATGTGCAGGGTTACCAGATTCTGGTTTCTGTCCATATTGTTTTTTATTACCGGCGTTACTAACGTGACATGCATGTAAAGCAAAGACATATGAAGTGGAGGTGCATGCTGACTTCATGCAATGACTGTGAGAGCCATGTGCTCCCTCTTTATCCAATCAAAGTGCTGTTATGGTTCAGTTGGCACACCCTGCGAATTTTAGGTACACAAGCACAGTTAGTTAAAACAACCCTATCCTAGGAGACTGTCTGGGTTGGGACAATCTTGTGGCCCACTGAGATGGAGGTCCACTCATACAGCTCACTCACTAGTCTAGGTTGTCCATCACTGATACATACTGTTAGCTCTATGACCTGCATTATTACAGGTTCTGTGTATAGAATTCTAAACCACCAAACCATTCTACAGTGGTTTGATGCATTTAGTTGTGAAGATTTAGAACTATAATGAAAATTGTTAATTCATCTTAACAAGTATGAAACCATTTTTCATACCAAAACAGAAATATTCATTCATGAGGTTGGGAATCCTTCACAAACTTTTTGATAGTTTACTTTGTTCATTCTTTTTCATTGTAACAATGGGCTTAAATGTAAATTGGTTTTGGCAAAAAGATGAGTTAAATTCTTGCATCACTGTTTTCTTAGTAATTGTACTTGTTTGTCATATTTATTTTCTCTGGTAAACAAAAGTAGTTTATTATTTCACCTGTATTTTGCTTTTGTTTTCCACTGTAGCACTAATGTATGGACAACAGATATGCCTAAAAAAATCATGGCATATTTCCATGCTCAGAATGTTATATTTACTATTAGCAACCTACAGGTTAGTACACTTTTAAGTACCAAAACTTTCTTACTAAAGAGAGAGGCAGAAAATATTAAGGAAGCTTCTATCTGTAATCTAAATTGTGAAGTTAAAGTATACAATTGGCAAAAAAAAAATCTGTGTAATGCTGCAGGTCAGTATTAAATTTTGGATAGAGTATTTTGCTTTTAGGGCTACCAGATGGTTTAAAAAAAATACCGGACACACTTGATCTCAGATGGCAGGGGGGACTGGCCGAGAAGGGGTTGTGAGGAGCGGGGCTGGCTGAAGGGGGTGCGGGAGAGAGGGGGATCTGGCCACCGGGGAGCGGGGCTGGCCCGGGCACACACAGATTCCAGGGTGCTGCTCGTCCCACGCACGGTCCCGGCAGGGTTCATGGGCGAGTCAGGCTCCAGGGAGTCCATCCCGCCACGGCCCCTTCTTTCTACTGTGTAGTTGTGTACTGCCTGGCTGGTAGACACGCTTACGCAGTGTGAGCGTGTCTACCAGCCAGGCAGTACGCAACTATGTACCGACACTCATGATAATAATAAAATATTAATTCGTAAATTCTAGACATTTATATGTCCGGTATTTTCTCAATTTGTTTCCTGGTCAGAAAGCTCAAATACTTGGCTGTCCAGTTCAAAACTGGACACCTGGCAACCCTATTTACTCTATGGCCATCAGAAGTTTGTAAAGGACTAAGACACAAATAATAAAGAAAAGGGCCCCTTTGCTCCATTTTTGAAGGCAAGGCAGGGCCCAAATGTTTGCATTGTAGGCTTGCATGCACTGTTTGGTACAGTAATTGCCAGCCAACTAACTTAGCCACACCGTGTTTCTCCATAAAATAGAATATTTTCCTACCAATACTTCAGGCCTGGCTGTGCTTTGCATTATGTCTAAAGTGTGTGAGAAACTAGATTTCCTGCAAAATACTCACTCTCCTTTCAAAGACTGTTTTGTATTAAAAAATATTTTAGTGGCAGTGTAAGTAGTGCAGGAAGTACACACCCTTAGTTATCTTCAGTCATTACAGATGACGATGAGCCAAGTTAAGACCTGAAGTAATGTTATCAGTATCAGTGGAGCTGCACCCATTAGTCCAGATCACTCCGCCCCCAATAATAAAAACATCTGATATCCAATTTGCATTCTTAACCTTCTTAAAAAGCCTATGGCCATTCAGAAGCACACGGGTCAATGTCCCATGACTCCATTTCACCATCATAACTCTTCCAACACTATAAGGATTTACGTTAAGGTTTTGCTTTTAATTTTAGTTTTATGAAGCTTTCATGGAGAGCTGTTATTACAAGTTTAAAGTAGTAATTGATAACTGTGAATAGTCACAAGCATAAGGGTTATTGATTTTGAGCAGAAATAAAATAATATGAATTAAAGTAGAAATAAAAGTTACGAAAAGGATTTAATGCATAAGGTAATCAACAGTGTAGAGAACATTTAGATGAAAGGGACAGATCCTGAGTTGATGTCATTAGAGCTACGTTTATTTACACCAGATGAAGTTCTGGTTAAAATTGTACATGTTGTTAAGCCTTCAACTGATTATACTGGCAGTTTAATATTTAGGAATATATTCTAGGATTTAATCAATCAGTTGGATAACTGTATTGTAGTTTGTACATACTGGATATGAAGGATGTAGTGTTTTAAGGATTTACATTGCACACAGAGCCAGCTGTATTCCAGTTACAGGTACAGGAAGAGTGTTGTAAGTAATATTCAATCATAATAGATATCATTAGAAACTGAAAAAATGTGCAATGTAAAAGACAGATAACCATATCACTCATATTGCTATATTTATAACAAAGGCTTCTCCCATCTGCTTCTCATGATTTTAAAATCCATTTATACTGATTAGCTTCATTAACACTGCCAAGCAGTGTAGTCAGCCATAGACTTCCTGGAGCAGAAAATACTTGCAATCTCTAAGCACGGTAAAATGTGTTTTGCTTCCAATGTGGATCTTTTTGCACCTCGAGCAAAGACAGCAACAAAAATTAAAACTTGAACTTCACACTAGTTTTGAAATAGTATTGTTAGAATTCAAGAGCATCCAGTCCTAGGAATGGTAAAGGTGAGAAGCGAGTACTTCTTATAATGGTTTCTCTTAATGGTATCATAGATAGGATTTTGTTCACTGGTAAAGAGTTCAGGGGTGTGACGTGGTTCATTGCCTGAGGATCTGGCACATGTACTTTCCCTCCCATCCAGTTTCATATTTCTTTCAGCTTTGTATTATGATTACTTTATGCATTATTATTCAGAGGGTTGTAGATCTTCAAAGTGAATTAAGGGATTCATCACTACATAAAGTAGATAAGTATTATTCCCATTTTTTAAAAAATGGAAAAACTGAGGCATACATGTAAAATGACTTACCTGCTGCCACAGAGGGAGTCATTGGAGCCAGAATTAGAATTTGGGAGTTCCTACCTTTTCAGCCTGGAGTGTTTAAACAGAAGACTTTCTGGGAGTAAAAGATGAAGAGGTGTGTGTATTATATGTATATGTATATATATATTATTATTCCCCTCTTCTCTGCAGTTGTCTATAAAAAACTACCTTGAGAACCTTTTATATCAGCCCAAGCAGCTGCTGTCAGATTTTCAACAGGTTAATCACCAGCAGTTTCAAACTGCAATGAAATATCTCTTCAGGAGCAAAAAGAACCTTTTTGTAAGTGACTTTGCACTCATTGTGTGAAAAGTAAGACTTGCCTTTTGATGTTTAAATATAAATAGAAAGAAGGGCAGACTGTATGTGCATGTGGGGTGGGTTGTGAGTGTTTCACACCGTAACACAGCAGACTTGGATTAGATTCCCAGGTGTGCTGTCTTGCATCCCTGGTTGATTGGGTATGGGGATATGAGAACAGTACACTAAGCAATTATGTAGTGAACAGAGCTCTTTCTTGTACCAGTCTAGGATCTCATACTGTAGTGTGTTCAGTATATTGGACCCTTACACCAATATAGTGTCTTATTGAAATCAGTGGTGTTTCACATGGATGTTAGGGGTCCACCTCCACATATATCATTTCCCAGGACTGGGGCCATTACTTGGTGTTCATGTATAGGGAAGACAGGATCTTCTGTGATGGGAGATGTCCTGGACATGGAGGAGAGCAAGTCAGGAGAAATAGAGGATGCTTCTATAGAGAGATGTGGTGAGTGCCTGGATAATACGAGACTTCAGTGTATTGTATAGTCTGCTGTACTCAGACAGTTGTGTTTCAGATCGCTTTGTCAGAGTGCACAGGTAAATATCTAAAACACTTTGGGAGCTATGAACTAATCAGAGCTGCAAATGACATTTTCTTTTAAGCATCAGGAGGTAGCTGAGTCAGGGTATGTCTACAGTTGCACCCTCTTTCGAGAGAGGGATGCAAATGCAGACATTAGAAATGGCAAATGAAGCTGGGATTTAAATATCCCACACTTTATTTGCATAATCGCCTTATGGCGCTATTTTGCAATAAAACACGCTGTGTAGATGTGTTATTTCGAGAGAAAACCCTTCTCTCAAAATAACTGTTAAACCTCATTTTATGAGGAATAAGGGTTATTTTGAGAGAAGGGTTTTCTCTCGAAATAACACATCTACACAGCGTGTTTTATTTCGAAATAGCGCCATAATGCGATTATGCAAATGAAGTGCTTTTTGGGTAGGCATTGCAAGTGTAGACATACCCTCAGTCTGTACAGAAAAAAACAATTAGTCTGATAGTACTTTATAGACTAACAAAACATGTAGATGGTATCATGAGCTTTCATAGGCACAGCCCACTTCCAGTCATCTGAAGAAGTGGGCTGTGCCCACAAAAGCTCACAATACCATCTACATGTTTTGTTAGTCTATAAAGTGCTATCAGACCAATTGTTGATTTTCTCTTAAGGTATTCACAAGCACGTCTTGGGCTGATTTACAGTGATGCCAAATCATCATCCCTAGCACTAACACTGAAACATCAGACCTGAAAGTGCTGTCTTTAAGCCATGGAAATTTAAGTTGGGAAATGACCTATTCGTTCTAATCCATCACTATATTGGAGTAAGATTGTTCTTATGATATGTTTTTAGTGTTTGTCCAAGGTGCTTACCTACCTACTTACGCGTACATACATACTTTATGCACAGGTAGCCAGAATTCTTCATATTTTCCCATGTATTCAGGAGAATTCTCCAGAATCTTCAGCCATCAGTAGCCTTTTTCTGCTTTTCACTTTGATTGAGAGACTTACATTGCTTTTTGGCCCGTAGGAAAAAAGAATAATCTCCACTAATGCAATCAGACACAGTATTTTATGACTGCTGTGTTTCAAAATAATGGAATATTGTGTCTACAGTGCTTTTTCATGCTTCAGATTAAAAATAAATTAGTGATGAAATCAAATATATTCACTTTATCCTTGGCTTCCTGCAGGAAATGGGAAATTTTGTTCTCGATCTGGACAAAATTAGGGAGAGAATTTTCCAAAGCCCAGGAGGAAACAGGACATTGTTCCTTGTTACATTGGAGAAATGCTTTTCAGCTTTGAATTCTATGGAATGTGTGGATATACTAAGCCAAGTTCTGCGGGTGTCTTCAATGAGCTATCTCCAACCTGATGTCATTAGAAGCCTCCCTAAAGATCTTCATCAAGACACTTTCAGAAACTTGTAAGCCATTTATTTCCCAATGAAAACAATCATTTCTATTGTCTTCTGATTAAATATACTTTTTTTAAAAAGTTTGATATAGTAGTTCTGTATCTAACATTAAGGTATAACTTTCTGTTTAGTTTTCATTGTCTGATTATTTAAAAGCATGTTTGCTAATTTATACCATTAGAAGAAACTTCACTTATCAATACATTTGCATGCCAATAAATATCATTTAGATCAGCAGTATTCAAGGACCTCTATGACAAGACAACAGCAAATGCACAAAGAACTCTTTATGACTGGATGAAGCAAATTCTACAGAAATCCTATATCACCAATGGTATGTTGAACTTTAAAAGGAAGATTTACTTATCTCTCTGGAAACATAGCCAGGAAAGGGTTCATCTTTACTAGTGAACTTTTTTCCATATTATGCACAGAGTTGTGTTAAGGGTAGCCCTCTTAAATACTATATGTCTCTTCATCAGATATATCCTTTATCTAGCGATGCACAGCAGATAAAATGATCAAATATTCTTATTCTTGAAGGTGAACTTCACCTTTGTGCAAAGGACCATGCAGAAATGCCATCTCCCCCTTTGGTCCTGTTATTAAGGCTTATATGGGATTTAAGTGGTGTATATCCTTATGCAGACTCTCCGTACAGTGGTGAAGTACACTTGTTGTACCCTGTTTGGACTAAAAAAATAGGTGATCTTTGAAAATGTTAGCTACCTTGTTTTTAACTATAACAGGAAGCTTTGAGGGTTCTACGTTGGGGCACTGGATTATTCAGAGAAATGACAAAATTAAAAGCAAAGTAAAATAAATGTCCCTCCCACCCAATTTTATATGCCTTTCACAGCTATTGGGCCCTACAGTATATAGTACATATTCCACTAGAGGGCACCAAAGCAATAGCAACAAGACATCAGGGCATGCTTTTATACTTCACCAAACACTCTCGCAGCCCAGTAGTAGTAATAGCAATTTGCTCTTCTACGGTTTGATCTTCTTCCCATTGAAATCAATAGCAAAATGTCCAGTGACTCCAGTGGAGCAGGATCAAGCTCTGATGCAATTATCCATCTGAACATGGAAGAGTAATTTGTAAACACAGATAATGAGTGAGCCTCATACACCCCTGGGAGGGAGAGAGGGAGCGAGGTACTAATGCCATTTTACAGATTGAGAAACAGAGATTTATTATTTGGTGACAGCAAGTCTGAGGCAGAATTGTAAAGAGTCCAGATCGTCTGACTTCCAGATTTGTGCCTGAGTACAAGTGAGTCCTCCCTTAATTAACAAGCAAATATACAGCCAAGAAGTAGAGTTACAGAGCCCACCTAAGAGTTCCAGCATTAGTAAATGGTCTTGGTTGTCATGGCCTCTTGTTTACTCCCATGACCATTATGGATTAGGAGCAGTATGAAGACAACACAAAGCAGAGAACTTTCACTCCCATCTCCAGCATCCCCTCCTTCCATTTAATGCTCAACAGTGTGAGAATCTTGAAACATATCACATATCTGTGTTATGTAGTAGGCTGCCTTCCCCACACTGTTGCTAGCTTTTTTCCCAGATATTTCTTTGTTTTTATATTTATTGTTCCTGTTTAATGGAAGAGAGCTTCTACACAGCATGTTTTCTTGCCCAGTTGACCAAGGTCATAGGCTCAACATGAGATGACATGTTGTTTTAATGTTTCAAACACATCCCTCTGGAAATTTGTTTCTCAATAACTCTCATTTCCTTCCTATTAAAATACCAGTCTCTGGTGTACTCTGGTGGCTTTTACAAAAACAGGTGCTAATGTGTTTTATATTTTCTGCCTGATTTTTAAAGAACAAAAAAGGCTCAAGGGACTCTAAGCAGTGTTACTAAAAGCAGGTTTCCTGTTCTGTTAAATGCAGCAGTCAGGATCTTTACATTATTAAAATTCCTTCCCCTCCCTTTTTCCTCTTCTCTCTCTTCCTTCCTGTTTCTTACTGTGCTTGGAGGGAGGTAGTATGGTTTCTGATAAAAGCAAGGGACTGGAAGCAAAGACTTTTCAAGTTTATTCTGAACTCTCTCTCACCATATCAATTTAAGGCAATCACTTAAGATCTATTTTCAAAAGTGCCCACTAATTTTGAGTGCCTCATTCTGAAACAACCATAGCTTGATTTTTCAGCGCTGCTGAAAGTTTCATGACTATTAATAGAAAACAACTAGAGTTGTGGGTGATCAGTGTCTCTGCCAGTCGGGCCCCAGATGTTTCAAGTGGAGCACCCAAATATTGAGACACCCAAAATTTATAAACACTTTTAGAAAATTTCAGCCTTAGCTGCTCTGTGCCTCAGTTTTTCTAGTTGTTAAATGGGGCTAATTATTTCCCAGGGCTGTTGTGATAGTTTATTTGTAAAAACATTAGGATTGTGCTATAGAAATGCAAATTATTGTTATTAATATATTGTTGTATTTCTTCAGCTTTTATCCTAATTTATGGCTGTGCTAAATATTTTTCACTTTTTCTGAGGTTAATATCAGGTTAGTTAACAATGAGAGTTTTTCTGCATAGTCATAGCATATAATCAGTCATTGAAATGGACCCTGTCAGGTTGATAGTATACAGAGATAAAGTGCTTTATTTGTGTTACTGAATAACACACCTGATTATGAAAACTGAATTTCAGAAAAACTGTTACTTTTTACTTTTGTATTTTGTTCAGTTTAGGCAATACAGACAGACTAGTCATTTTCACTTTCTGATTCTTATGCATTAGCACAAAATTGCAATAGCTGGGTGCATAAATCCCAGTGGAAAGTTTTAAAAACAAATAAGACTGATTTATTAACATGTTAAATATTAATGAATATACTTCTATTATTAGGGTTTGAAAAATGTTGGTTACAACTCATCTCCTCCTCACCATTTATGAATTTAAACTGTCTGGCATTATCCAGTTTTAAGACCAGGACCTAGTAGTATTGTGATTTTAGAGATCCTTTGATTATCCAGCAATGAAGGTATACTGAGTTTAATATTAATGTGTAATCACAATGACAGTCTGAATGAATATTTACATTTGAATTAATATTTTTTACAAAACAGAGTTAAATGATTCAACCTCTTGGGTCAGTGCAGAAAATCTATGGATTTTGGGAAGATACATGGTCCATCTTCCATTAGAAGAAATTATGAAAATTAGTCTGAATGAAGTAAGTGGAAAAAATGTGTTTGGAAGTAACAATTAATCATGTGCTGCACAGCCAGAATTATCACAAGCCCAAACCTAAATATGAAAGAGATAGGTGTCTGTTTAAAATAGTTGCAAACTAAATCCAGAAGTTCAGTCAATCATTTATTAATGAACCATTCCGCTGCCTCTTTTAAAATTGAAAAATGTACAACATCTTGCGGTGCTTTATCCGATGTGTGTGCCTTCATAGTCTCTTTCCCATAATCTGTCTTCATCAAAACTTTCATGGATTGTACAGGGAGTTGTTCAAATGAGGCAGGATCAGGCCCCACATTAAAATATTTAGGAGTGCTACAGAACTACTGGTCTTTGCCTTCTCGAACTTTGTATTATCCAAATTGCTCTTTGTGCCATCTGTGTAATCTGAATGGAGGCAAATGATTGTTTATAGGATAAAATATGTGTATTAATGTCTTTAATTGGTATAGATTCCTGATGTTATGTCTTTGTTTGAACTAATTAGATGAGACTATTCATAAGCTATGACAATGCAACAAAGCAGTTGGATACAGTGTATGATATCACACCAGAACTCGCGCAAGCGTTTTTAGAAAGAATAAACTCATCAGGATTTGATCTCAGAAACACTTCAACTATCTACAGGCAAGCAAGACTTATTATCATTTTTGACTGTCTTTGAAAATGCTTTCCTGAAGCAAAGGAAAGGGAGACTGGATGTCACATGGAATTGTTAGAACATCATATTCTTTTACTTCTAAATCGCTTCAAAACTGCCACTAGTTAGCGATAACCTTGAGTTGTTGCCATCTGATGACTTTTTGTAGTTGCTTCTAAAATAACCTGATGGTCTCACTCCAGCTTCGTGTGGAGAGGTGTCCACGATGTTAGTAGCATGCAAGATTCAGGGTTCCATTGTGCTAGACATACAGACAAATAACATAAAACATTCCCTGCTTGAGAGAGTTTGCAACCTATATGTCAGGTGGATGAAACACTCAAAAATGGTGTGGGTAGTTTAGGAGCGTGAAGTTAGAATAAAAGCAGGGCTGTCAATGCATAGTCAGTGGTGAAAGATGGGAGCTGTTCCAGGGCCCCGTGATTTAAAAGGGTTTGGGGCTCCTAGCCATGGCTACCGCTGTCCCAACAGCAGCAATGGCTGGAGCCCCAGGTCCTATAAATCACACCAAAGCCCACGGTGGCCACCTCCCAGGGTCCAGCAAAGCCTCTCACCGGCCCTGAATAAAACAAATGAGTTTTTAGCAGACTTAGCTAGCCACCTCCTAATAGTTGCCGAATGGTATTGATCTGTGGGCAGTTTGACAGAATATACTTTGAGGAGGAAACCACATATGACCACCACAAGTGTTATTATCCGATATCCACATTTAAGGATGTTGAAATACAATTATCTGGCTAATTGTATAGTTGATACAATTTATATTGACTATACAATTAGTCAATGAGCACCACTTTGCAGAGCCGGCGCTTCAGGGGCCGACTCAAGCTGACTCAAGCCAGGACTGAGCAGCTGGGCTCTTACTACATTTAAAATGCAGAGGTGCAGCGATCAGCATGAGCTTGGACTGCTCTGTCACAGCTCACACTGAGTCCAGCAGCCCCTGTTTGTGGCAGACAGCCCTGCCCCCTGCAAACAGGGGTTGGTGCCAAAGTAGCCTCTTTTTGCGGCGGCCAAGGCTTGCCCCGGGCAGGGACTGCTCAGGCAGCAGCCTCTGTCTGTGGCCAGTTCTGGTTTCCGTGAACAGGGGCTGGTGCTGGAACAGCCTCTGTTCATGATGGCCAGCCCTGGCTGCTGCAAACAGAAACTGCTCCAGCACCACCCCTGTTCATGGTAGCCAGGGCTGGCCACTGTGAACAGAGGATGCTTGGCAGCAACAGCCCCTGTCAATGGTGGGGAGGGGGCAGCTCCCTGCTTCACAGCAGCATCCCCTATCCTCCCCTACTGAGCATTTTAAGCAGGCTCTCCCAGCACCAGCTCCAGGGTGCCTCCTTCCCCCTCCCTTGCTGCCTCTTATGGGGGGGAACACTGTTCACCCTGTGCTCCCTACTGCACTCTGCTTTTGAAATGTACTAGAGCCCCGGAGGGCTCCTGTACATTTCAAAAGCAGAAGTCCCTGCCGTGATATCCAGCGCAAGTGGGGACTGAAGCAGTCCCCACTTGCATCATTTCCTGACCTCTCTCTGATAGAGGCAGTGGAGGGGCGAAGAAGCAAATAGGGATGTTAAATATTGATTAATTGAATAGTTGAGTAACCTTATGAAATTTTATCAGTTAGTCGGCTATTCTATAGTCCCCAGAGGTGGGGCTGGCAGTCATTGTATCAGAGGCAACAGTGCGGGGTGCCACGTGGGAGCTGGTCTGCAAGGGGAGCCAGTTTAAAAACCAGATCCCCTGTTCCTTGTGCTGCTGCTTCTGAGTATGTCTACACAGCAAAGTTATTTTGAAATAACTTTACTAGCATCTACACAGCCAAACTGCTATTTCAAAATTAATTCGAAATAGCGGAGCACTTATTTCAAATTTGGTAAACCTCATTCCACAAGGAATAATGCCAAATTCGAAATAGCTATTTCGAAATAAGTGCTGTGTAGACACTTATTTCGAAATAGGGGGCCTCCAGCCTTCCCAGGGTGCCCTGGTGGCCACTCTAGCCTCAACCAAGAACACTCCTCTCCCTCCCCACTCCCCGGAGCCCTTAAAGGGGTTGACTCTGGCCACAGTGCCTGTGCCAGCTCCAAGCCTGCCACCCCAGAGTCAGCAGTTACTGCCCCTAACCCAGTGGCCCCAAAACATGAGCCAACAAGCCACTGGCAGCCAGCTCTCCACTGCTCCCCAGAAGCAGTCTGCCAGCTCCCAGGAGCCTGCCAGGGCCTGGAGAAGGCGGGCACCTTCCTGATCTAGGGTGGAGATCGTGGACCTTATTCAGGTTTGGGGGAGATGCCCTGGACATCCACGATCTCCGCATCAGACGGAAGAATGCGGCCATCTACGGCAGGATAGCTGCCAGCCTGGCCACCAAAAGCCGTATGTGAACCCAGGAGCAGGTTTGCATGAAAATTAAGTTGGTCTGGTGAGACCCCCAACCCTGAGCTTCCCCTCCCCCTTCTTCCCCTTGCTTCCCCCTTCCATCTCCCTCCTCCCATGTTTCCCCCTCCTCTTTCCCACCCTCTCTTCTCCCCTCTCCCGCCTCCTTTCTCCAGTCTCACCAGAGTTTCATCCCTCCCCCCCTCAGTTTTCTTTAAATAAAGAGAGTTTGTGTTCATGAAAATACATGTATTTTATTTGACATCAGGAAGGGGGATTAGGGAAGGGTAAGTGGAATGACGTGAGGGAGGAATGAGGCACAAGCCCCCTGTGGGGCAGACCAAGGAGGCTCTTAGTGCTCCTCAGGGTGGAAGCTCTCCCGCAGGGCCTCCTGGATACTGACAGCCCCCTGATGGACCTCCCGGATGGCAGCCTGCAGAAAGTGCAGCCAGGCTCACAGCAACACATCCGCGAGAAGCACCGGAGTGCCCAGGGGCAGCTCTGGCTCCATGTTGCAGAGTGTTGTGGTGTCCTAAGTGAGGGCAACCAGAGCACACAGAGAGAAAATGTTTTGCTGTCCCTCATCGAGGTAGGCAAGCAAACAGGGAAAGCTGAGAACCGGCTGTCCGGGGGGGGGGGGGGGGTCGGGTTCCTTTAAGCCCAGGTCTCAGATTGTGTGGCTGCTGCCTGAGGCTAAGTAACTACTGACCTGATGCCCTGCTGGACCTGGTTCTGGCCAGCCTTAAATGAGACTCAGTGTCCACTCAGTGTGGATGTGCTATTTCGAAATGCATTTTGTGTGTAGATGCGTTATTTTGAAATAACTTATTTTGAATTAACTATTTCGAAATAAGATATTTCGAAATAACACTGTAGTGTAGACATACCCTCTGAGAAAGGGGGGTGGGAGAGTCTGAGCTCCCGGACCTGGCACAAGCCAGAACTGAGCTGGGCTGCCTGTCCACCGAACTCTTAATACACTTGAAATGCAGAGCTGAAATGGGGATAGGTCTGGGACCCAGTGTGAGCTGGGACTGAGTTGGGCAATCTTCCTGCCCAGCTCCTAATACACTTTACATGCAGAGCCTCAGCAGGGGTAGGTCCCGGACTTGCTGCAAGCCAGGACTGAGCCAGGATGCTGGCCAACCTGCTAAAAATTTACTGGCAGAGAGAGGAGGAGAAGGAAATGCGTGTAGTCTATAGCATTAACCTACAAGCTTTTGCTTATCAGTTAACCGGTTAATCGACTATACTATTACATCCCTAGAAACAACTAGTTGAATCGCTACTTGACTAGTTGCTTACATCCCTACCCACATTACCAGTGGCAGCAGAGAGGCCAAGGAGGAAATAGGTAAAAAGAATGATCTAGTCTCCTCACTTTCATGGGATCTCAGGTGCTAACTCTATGGGTGTACCAACGGGGAAAAAAAAACCTGGGTGTTGAGCATGCAGGAGCAGCCCCACAGATCAGCTCCTCCCATCACCCTCCCACACATTCTGCCTGCCGCACGTCAGCTATTTAGCAGCATGCTGAAGGCAATGGAGTGGAAGGGAGAGAAGCCAGGGTCAGGTGTCCTCAGACGAGGGGTAGGAGTTTGGGGAAAGGAGTGGAGTGGCGCCAGGGCTCAGGGTGGAACAGGGGTAAAGAACCTCCCAGCAACTCAAAAAGTTGGTGCCTATGCCCGCAGTGTAGCATTTAGTCACATTTGCATGCACTGCTGTCGATCTTATGACTTTTCTGTAGGTTATCAGAGGACTTCCATCTTCAGGGCTGTCAAATCAGCAGTAAATGTACTTTAACAGTAAGAAAAGAAAATGAATCTTTCTCATGAGTATTCAAAATATGGGCCATCTGCAAGAACCTTTATATTATATTTTGTCATATAAAAGATCCCATTTAGTCCAAAGACACCACTATCTGGAGTTGTTTGCAGCCCCTGAGGCATTTCCTTGGACTTTCTCAAATATATAAAGACTACTCTTTATGCCTCCAATTCTTTTCTCATTTCACCAGAAGATCTCTATTCTCTCAGTAGAGGCCCATCATATATATTTCTGTGTCAGAAATGAGGAAAATAAACCTCACAAATAGTTTTCCTATGTATGCAATTCTTACAAATTGGAGGAGTGTCACTCTCCAAAGTTCTTAATATATCTCATTTTTACAATACCCTTATTTTGTGTTATGCATTTAAATTCTATTAATGATTTAAAGTCCTCTTTTAAGAAGTAATATTATTGATTGTTGCTAATCCCAAGGGAAATTAGGAGCCTTTGCTGGCTATGCAGTAATGTGTCAGATGGTAACTACACTCTGGTCTGGCAACATCTGTGATCTTTCATTAGCGAGTCCTGGTCCACTGCGGAGGGTCGGGGGGCTGGGAGCCCAGTGATGCAGGGGTGTGTGTGATGTGCTTCCCAGCTAGGTTGAGGGGGTAAGGGGAACATGCGTTCAGCTCGGCTGGGCTGGGGCAGTGGGTGGGAGCTGGGAAGCTGGTAGCACACCTCAGCTGCTGGCCAGGGCCAGGGCCAGGGCCAGGGCCAGGGCCAGGGCCAGGAAAGAGCTGGGAAGCCTGGTGCATGGCTCCACTTGGCTGAGGGGGGGGTGTGGGAAATGGTGTATGGCCCAGCTGGGCTGTGAGAGGAATTGGGGTGGGAGACGGGAAGCCGGGGGAAGGGAGAAGGGACCGACAGGGAGGAGGTTAGAAATGACCTCCCCTGGTCTGGCAAAATCCCTCATCCAGGACCAGAAAGGTCCTGAGGGTGACGGACCAGGGAGGTCCAACCAGTATTTGTTATAGAAGTATGATTATAGATCCTTTGTTGATTTGCACATTGGTCTGATAATAATGTCCCATGACTTCTCTTGGGCCACTAAAACACAGGGATGTTAAATTTTGATTAATCAGCTAATTGAGTAATTGATGGAATTTCCATCGACTACTCTGTTAGTTGATAAGGGGGAGCTGGCGTGCTCGCTATCCTGTGCCTCTGCCTTTTAAATGTAGTAAGAGCCGCTCATGGGAAGTATAGGGACAGCACATGCACTTGTTCCCCGCATGCTGGATCTGACAGGGAGGTTTGGGTCTTTCTCCACCTGCTCCTCCCCCCTGCAGGAAGCCAGCGCTGGTGTTCCAATCTTGCAGGGTGCTGTAAGGCTGTAGCGCCAGCATTGGCTTCCTGCTGTGGGGGCAGTAGTGGGGAAGGGCTGAGTTGGGGCTCCAGAAGAGTTATATCTGGCTCCCTAGTGATCCATTCTTGGCTTGCAAGCCATAAATTGCTGACCTTTGGATTACAGTAAGTAAAATTGACTGAACCCATCTGCACTGAAGACTTTTAGCAAGTTTGTGACTAAGCTGAAGCATAACTAGCTGCTGGTGCAGTTCATGTGCATAAACCACATAGCTTAGACACCATTCCTGGTTGCCTATGTTCTGTGTATTGATTCTATCTGTATGCAGGGCTGTAGCACGAATGTCAAGCTGTAGCTGTACTCTCCTGTAGTCCCAACTACATAAATGGGGTTGCTGACAGGCTAGAAGATTAAATATAGGGGTAAGGCCAATATTGTAGCCTTTGCTCATTTGATGACTAATAATTGACTATAAGTGCAGTAGAAGTAGAAAATGCTCAGCAGAGACTGCTGATATTTTACCATTGCTGTGTTCTAACCATCAAGTCAAATGCATCAATGTGGCTGATGTGCATGCATTTGATACACAAAGGTCCTGTCAATCTTACAGCTGAAATCATGTAATCAACGAATGCCTCTGGAAATGGCTGTTCACAGCATGTTTTTCCTAAGCAGTGTGGCCAGATTTTTTTTCCTGCTATGTTATGAAACTCTTCTATAGACTTACCCCGGAGGGTATTGAATGAAATAGTCTATAACAGAGCTTTGTAAAACAATTAAGAAAAAAATCCTTCTTCATCACAGTTACAGAAAACATACTAAATCCCTGCTTGCAGTAACTGTGTTTGAACTTTATTGTGTTCTTAACATAGTTTCAGCTGCCTGGTTGACGAAGCCAGATGGGTATTAGGCATGTAATCCTCAGACATACACTCACTTGTATGCTCTGCCCATGCTGGGAAACAAAGGCATCAAACATCATCTCTGCTTCCCCTGCCTCTGAATATGGTTGTGCAATGAGGGTAATAAGTATAACAAAGCACTGTAAATGACTACGGTCAGTCTATTGGGTATCAGCTCAATTTTCTCACAACTGCTGTTGAACAAATCTACATTCAGTGGAAAAACCTATCCAGTAGTTGATATGGAGCTATGTTAGATGTGAAAAGTGGTGGATTTTTATTTATGTAGAATTAAAATTATTAAAAAAAACCTATCCAAGGCTCTAGATGGCCAGCATATTAATTAATTATACAATACAATGAAATCTCTGCAGTATTAAAATAATAATTCCAACAGGAACTCAGCCTGCTCTACCACTACAGAGACTCCTACCCACTCCTGTATCTTAAGTGGGGATTATACCCAAAGTCCTTCCTAAGGAAGCAGATTCCAAAAGTGGAGTCCTTCAAATGAGAGACACAGCATATTGAGTCATAAACCAAAGCTGACAGTAAGCACCTCCCAACTGATTTTAGTATAAGAGTATAAGAGTGCGTATGTCCCAGATAATTCAGGGCTATGGGATTGTAATTCAAGGAGTTGGTGACAACTATTAGCATCAGGAAGCTAGTTAAAAACTATGAGCACAGGAGCTGCACTCATGCTGTGTCTCCCCACCCTGAAAGGAAGGTGTATCTGCAGTTAGCTAACTCATTTCTGGTCTTCCATATAGGTTAGGCTTGTTGGTTTGTTTTTATGACAATATGGAACAAATGGATGCCATTGTGGCAAAGGTTTTACTTCATCAAATGATGAAATGCAATCAGCTGAGAGGCTTCCAGGCTGAGGTCCATAAGGTGTGTATTTGTTCACTTGTGTGTGAACTCTCCTAGCTAATCTGCTTCCTTCCCTCCCTTTCAGGGGTGAAAGTAAATTTAAATGTCTTACAAATACTGTCCTATCACGATCCCCCTCCCCCTTTTAGCCAGGGGGAAGGTTGTGATACAACAATACCTGTAAGAAATTTAAGTACAGGGTGGAGTGGGGGTTGGGGGGTGGCTCAGGGTTGGGATATGAGGGATGCAGAGTTAGGGCTAGAGGTGTGGGGGGTGCAGGAGTCAGGGTTGGGGTGTATGAGGGTCTCAGGACAGGGAGTGGGTTGTGTTTGGGGGTGTAGGAGGCAGGGCTGGGGGTGGGGAATAGAGTATGTGCAGGGGCCCTGAGGCCCAATTACCTTACATGGCTGTGGCCAATGCTGCAGCAGCCTGTCCCCTGTGGTTGGACAAAGGGATGAGCCAGGATTGCCACAGCTATATCGTGGCCAAATCTGTTGCCTCTCCTACTCCCACAATAGCAGGAGGGCTGCTGCCATCCCTTCCTGTGGCCAGAGGGGAGCTAAACCACAGGGCTTGCCCCAGGATTGGAGCCGGGGACAGGCTGTGTGGCCAGTTGAGGACTGGGCCCCAATCAGAGCCTTGTTGCCTGGGCTGCTGGGGCCAGAGCCTGGGCCTGGGCTGCCACCAGCAGAGCCAGGCACAGAGGCCTGCCCCAGGGGCAGGGTGTCTGGGGACAGACAGCGCTGGTCAAGTGAGGGCTAGCGCTGGTCAAGTGAGGCCATCTGTGGCTCTGTTTCAAGATTTCTGAGAAGTGGGTTCTTGCTAAGTGCTTGCTTCTGGTGCTGATGGTTAGTTAGAAAACCCCTGCTAGTATTTGGGTGACAATGGAAATTAGATGTTGGCAAACCTCCCTGCTTTTAAACACCACCTCATGCTCTGCATCTGTCTTTTCTTGATGTAGCTCAAAGCTCAGCTCCTAGACATTGCCATGCAAAACCAGACATTGAATGATACCCTTGGGTCTCTGTCTGATGCCGTGGTTGGATTGTCTTCAACTCAGCTGGACTCTTTGTCACCTGAAGCAGTGCATAATGCTATTTCAACATTAAACCAAGTCTCTGGATGGGCAAAAAGCCAAATTATGATTTTATCCAGCAAATACCTTACTTATGAAAAGGTACATTTGGGATTTCTCTGATAAAACCTGAAGACATTTGATAAAAACAAAGTGCAGCAATCTTTTTGTCAACTGGAACTGTTAATTTTGTAAAGTTTGGAATCTATAGAGTTTTACTGTATTTTCTTAGTACAAGATTTCTGTAATGATGCCATTGATCGAACTGGTCAGAAAATTCCGTTTAAGTAAATAGGAAAATATAGTGCCTACAATATAACTGGACTAGCGCTGTCAATTAGTGGACATTAAAGCCTGCAATTAACACAGGGCAGAATTAACCGTTAAAAAAATTAACTCGCATTAATCGCAGAGGTCGGCAAACCAGCATGATTAGAGACCGTCTCTGGTAAGGTGCAGTCATGCAAACTGCCACCAGAGGGCTTACAGAAAAATGAAGCAGCCAGAAGGGAGGGGGAAAAACTGAAGATGTGGTTCCAGCTCCAAAGGAGAAGTAAACAAGAAAAGTAAAGAACTTGACACCCGTTCCTCTCCCCTCCCAGGTGACCATATTTTTTAAAATAAACCATCCAGGGGTTGCCCAAGCTGTTCCCCCTTCCTCAGCAGGGCTCACCCAAACAACCCTCTCTTTGCCTCCTGGGGTTGGGACTGACCCTCTGCCCACATGTGATTCTGGGTCTGTCCCCCCTCCCAAATTCTGCACTGCCTATGATGGGATCTACCCCCACTCCTGCCCAGGGGCTGACCCCTCCCCTGAGCTTGGGGGCTGACCCCCCCACACATGAGCCCTATGCCGCCTGCAGTTGGGGGTTGAGCCCCCCCCAAACTCTGCACTGCCCATGGCTGAGTCTACCTCCCTCTGGCCCTGTGCCACCTGCAGCTGTGGCTGAGCTAAATTGATTATATAGAAGAATTTAAGTTCAGCTTTCATGTCAGAATTTACACTACAATACTTCAGTGAGGTGAACTGAATTTTTTTTTCAGTGTAAATGTTTTGTAATAAAAAATAAATCTAAAGTGAGCACTATATACTTTGTATTCTGTGTTTTAATTGAAATAAATATATTAGAAGATGTAGAAGACATCCAAAAATATTTAAATCGATACTGTGCCTATTATTGTTTTACAGTGCGATTAATCACAATTAATTTTTTTAATCACTTGACAGCCCTAAACTAGACATAGAAAGAATGTGCAGTTTCAAGTCCACAATTTTACTTGTAGTTCTGAATTGCTGCCACAATTAGCTGAACTTTAAGACTTTTTTAAACTATTGCTGGAGATTCTACATTTCAAAGAATAGGCTGTTGAAAGGTGAATTTTACACAAATATATCACACATCTATTATTAATGGTTCTTAAATTTTACTTTGAAGATTTCTGCTATAACATGAATTGCAAAACTCCCCATTTTATTTCCTTTGCTCTCTCTATAGGTTTTATCATTTTATAATATTAGTCAAATGGGTGCTTTGGTGACAGGAATTAGTGCTCAATCATTCTACAACATGAACCCAAAGGAGCTCTCTCAAGTTATTAGAGGCACCTTATCCCAGTATGCTTCTGATTTATCGCCTGCACAACAACAAGGTATCCTCAGTAAGGTAATAGTAAATTCTTAACCCCTCTCCCTCTGCACCAAAATACAATGACCTTATATGCAGAACATGCTTTTTTAAAAAAATTCTCTCAATTACATGAGGATTTTGGCTGAATTGTTGACTGAAATAATTACCTCCTATTTGTATTCTGTTTTCCTTTCAAGCACCATATACACTTTAAAAGTTATGTATTTTACCCTCTGTTAATTTTAATTAATGAACTCTAACTCTTTACCTGCAGCCTTTTAAGGAATATTACATTTAATAATCTAGAAATAAACTCTTAAATCCCACATGCTGACTTTTTTCTTCTTTATTAGATGCTTACATCTAGAGATCTTTCTTCAGCAGTCACAGATATACAAGGAGCTTTTTTTAAAGAAGTATCTCTTTCTGATTTATGGAAGGAAACAGGTTTTAACTCTTCAATCATAAAAGAAAAGGAATTAAGAAAAAGCCAGGTAACGAGTAGTTATAGCATTTCCATTTCCACTGTGATTGATACCTATATAAATACAGTGAAACACTTCCAGACCTTTTAAAAACAAATTTTTAAGGGGGTTTCTCTTGTTTAGAATCCCAGGCCATGTTCCTCCAGTAGAAAAAAAAGGCGTCACTACTTTTGTTTTCCCTTCCTACTCCATTTTCAGAAGTGTGATCTGATGCTTACTGAAGAATGTGAAGAGAGTAGAGATAGAGAAGCATAAATTCAGGAGGAGACTGTAGAATACAGGTGGAAAGAAGGAATCAGTTCTAATACGCTTGGGTGATACCCACAACCAAAAGTCTCACTGACTCGGTCAGCATTATAAGGAATTTTTATATAAGAATAAATTGTTCTTTAAGATACTGAGCACAAGACTTGTTAGGATTTTGGCATGTGTTTCTTCTTCGTGCATGTTGTATAATTGCAAGAGGGTAGTTGCCGCAGCAACCAGCAATTCTAAAGGGCCTGGAGCTCCAGGTGCCACTGCTAAATCATCGCCTGAGCACTGCACAGTGCACTCGGGGCAGGTCTAAAGTCTGGGGAGGGGCTGCATCAAGGTGTGCTCCTGGCGGTGCAGGGGCCCTGGCCCTGCCCCTGCCCCTTCAACCGAGACCCCACCCCCTTCTGAGAGTACCCCTCCACCTTGCCCAGGGACCAGCGTGGTTATCAGCTCCCCCATTAATTGCCACTTGCATTGGAAACCAATCCTGTGGTCTATACATTGAGGTATCATGATCACTGTCTAACGTACATGCCATCACTTAAGTCAGTGACAAAGACTGTGAATAGGGATTGCAGGTCTGTGGCCTCACAATCATGTTCACAGCCTTTAAAATTCATAAGAAAGTATTTGCTTGAGCTATCATACAAATTACCCAGGATGCACTGTCATGTATTTTTAATTTCAGGCCTTGTTTCTGTATGACTTATTGTCTAAGAAAACAACAGTTCCTGCTGACCTCTTAAGGTATGAATACTTGCTTTGCTGTTTCACACCCACTGAAGAATGGCAGTGAAGCAACATTCTTCTATAACTTGCAAAATATTTTACCTTTATATAGCACTTTTCAGCTCATGGGACTCCAAAGTTCCTTAATCTTTCTCATAAAGAGGAGCTTTAAATATATATGAAAAGACACCCAAAGATCTTGATCAACATTTTTCAGTTTAGGCTCAGCTCTATTTGCTGATGATTTAAAGATTCATTCTCTTCTACTCAGCGCTGATTAGGCCTCGATTGGAGTATTGTGTTCAAGTTCTGGTAATCACATTTCAGGAAAGATGTGGATAAATTGGAGAAGGTCCAGAGAAGAGTAACAAGAATGATTAAATATCTAGAAAACATGGCCTATAAGGGAAGACTGAAAGAATTGGGTTTGTTGAGTTTGGAAAAGAGAAGACTGAGAGGGGACATGATAGCAGCTTTCAAGTACCAAAAAGGGTGGTACAAGAAGAAAGGAGAAAAAATATTCTCCTTAATCTCTGATGATAGGACAAGAAGCAATGGGCTTAAACTGCAGCAAGGGAGATTTTGGTTGGACATTAGGAAAAACTTGTCAGGGTGGTTAAACACTGGAATAAATTGCCTAGGGAGGTTGTGGAATCTCCATCATTGGAGATATTTAAGAGCAGATTAGATAGACATCTGTCAAGGATGATCTAGATGGTGCTTGGTCCTACCATAAGGTCAGGGGACTGGACTTGATGACCTCTTAAGGTCCCTTCCAGTTCTAGTATTCTATGATTTACGATAAGAGTCTTTGAAGAGTCTTTGAACTGGATTGTGGCATATAGACATAGCTTCTTGATGAAGGAGAAGTAGAAATCCAGCCATCCTGGCAAGAACTCTGGAAAGCACTGTACCTGCAGTAGCCACAATGCTTCCCTGAGTTTGAGCACTAGAGAGGCATAGCTGTTGTGGCACCTTTGAAGCTGTAGTATCCATTGTTCCTGGCCACCTCTGCTGACCGGTGTGGGACCATGGTTCTTCTCCCTATCCCCAATATAGAAGATAGTGACACCAGTCCTATAAAGTTTTCCAAAGCAGAGATTTTCAATGCTACCTGGGGATTTTCATTAATGGAAATTGGGTGTCTAAATTTTCCGGGTAGCTTCCAGTTCTAGTAATCTGTGATTATCAGAGAAGGCCACAAATAGGCAGGGGGTGGGGACAAAGGCAGGGGCGGAGTAGACGGTGTCCAGAAGAGATTCTTTCTTGCTATTTGGTCTGTAGAATGAAAGAGGTGACTATTCTCTGCTGTGGGTCATGCTAAAAAATTCATGGGATCATGTGTTGTTCTCTTTATCAGTATAGGGCAGTTGGTGAAAGGAGTAACATGCCAGCAGATTGACCTTATGAGCACCGACTCTTTTCTAAATAATTTCAGATTCTTTGAAAAGAATCTGCAGTTGCTTTCTCCATATCAGGTAAAACTGGAAACATAATAGCGTGTGCGTGTATATGTATGGTTTTCTGTATACATAGTCTAATACACAAACCGTAGGTGGATTACAGTAGGATGAATTCATAATTTTTTTTCAGTGAATTTCAAATCCTGTGTTAATTGTCCATTAACAGATTCAATTTTCACTAGTTCATGTGCTATTCAAGAATTAATCGGAGAATAATTTCTGGTGTTCATTCTTGATTAGTAATTAATTCATGAGTAATCTATTTAAAACTGATACAAACCCTAATATCACCCAAACATGGGCCTTTTCATCTCTGGCACTCAAGAAGAGAAAGCTACAAACAACTCTGTAGAAATTGTGAGCATGAGAAAACGCTCTGAAGATAGGCATAATTTTACATGTGCTAATTTTAAAAATGTAATAAATAAACCATATCTTCATTCTTCCTCAGAATTCGTAAGTGCCTAAGATTTTAAATATTTCGTTTCCAGGTTAACTGTTTGGCTTGGAAATTTTGGAAAGAGTCCAACACATCTATCCCTCCCTTCCTCTTATCAGTACTTCCGTAAGTTCCTCTTGTAATATGCATGGCAGTATGTTCCATTTAATCCTCATCAGCTTTTTTTTACTTAACTCTTTTACCACCAGAGAAATGGATAATTCAAGCAAATGATAGTTTTATATGTAAGTTACTGGTTCCAGCCAAATCAGTATCAACCAAGTTACCATTTGATGTATGGTCAGTGATTTGTATGAAATACGTCAATTTTAATGGTTCCAGTCACCTCATTAGACCATCGCACTTGGAATTTATTGAAACATGTAGAATTTATAAAGACTGAATTGCCTTTTTTCCCTTTTCAAGTGGTCTCTTTCCAGGCAGGACTGAGGCACAGTGACAGGGTATTTTGTGGAAAGCTTTCGTTCTACCAGATCTGTAAATGAACAGAGGACTTAATTTTCAAGGCCTTTCAGTTCATCACCTTTTATAATTGACAAATTTCATGATTTTTTTTGTTGTTGTTTAAAGATACAGCTATTTTGTGATTGCCTAGCTTACCAAGTAAAGCTGGAGGAGCGGAGTGTAGTCAGTATGCCTCATGGAAACATTTGAAAATGATGTTTTTAAATTGAAATGGAGTTTTGTAACAATTTTTAAAAATATTTTTTAACTTTTCAAAACATTTCCTGCTGGGAACTCTCATTCTCTTTGTGGGTGTTGGGAAAAGGGGGGTGAAAATGTCAGTGGTTCATTTCTCCCTTCCTTCACCCTGCCTATGCAACTTTTATTAAAAAATATAATTTCTGAGTTAAATATATATTTTTTTGGTTGAAAGAAGGTTTTCTAGCAGGGAAAAACCTTTTGATAGAAATATTTGGATAAAGTCTCCTACCAGCCATGTCTGACAGAGACTCCCTTATGCTGCATTTTCTTCTGTTCCATCAAAATCATCTGATATATGCTGATGCTCTTGACTTCACAGTCACTGAGAGCACAGAAACATTTGGAGAGCCTGACTGGCATAGCTTTGGGATTTGATTCAATTCTAAAAGGCTGTCTGCCACTCGGATGGAAAACCACGTAACTTCGGTTTCATTTGGCAGCCCTTTTTTAGACCGTTGTAAATGAGACACATGTTCCAAAAATTTCTTATCAGTAATTCACCCACTGCATCTTGACTCAGTAGAGAGATGAGAAATGCTCCTCTCCATGGTAAATTTTTGAAGCTATATTTACTTTACAGTCCTTTAAAACTTGCCAACTGTTTTTGTGTTAACTGTTTACAAGAATGTTTTTTTTCCCTATAAAATATTCTGTTAATTTAGCTGTGTTGGTCATGCCTGCATTGGTAGTGCTGCTACTTGCATTTTATTTTATAGAATAAATTAAAACTATATTTGAGGAGTTCCTTTGAAAAAGATGACTTTGGAATGTATTCTGACTTTTTCATAATAGTTATTATGTAGAAAAGATTCTTAGCCCAGTTGTCTAGAAATAGCACAGAACACTGCCGACTGGATGTTGTTTGGTTTTTGCTCCAGCATAGGGAGAGTCTGGGAGCACTGCAGACTAGTGGTTCTCAAACCTTTCTCTGGGACCAGTCAGTGATGAGCAATTTGAGTCTCTAGGAGTATCATACACTACTGACAGTGTGATAGTGACAGGCTTGCTTTGCGCTCTACCATTCCCTCTGGCCAACCCAGAAATTTTTCAGATCCCTCATCCATTCTTTTAGGCTACGTCTACATTGGCCGCCTATTACGGAATAGGCATGCTAATGTAGAACTTTGGAAGAGGCAAATGTGCGGGGGATTTAAATATCCCCCGCGGCATTTGCATTTTCATGGCCGCCGCTTTTTTCCGGCTTGGAGATAAGCCGGTGAAAAGCGTCCAGACTGGCACGATCCTCTGGAATAAAGCCCTATTCCAGAGGATCTCTTATTCCTACTTGCAATAAGAGGAATAAGAGATCCTCCAGAATAGGGCTTTATTCCGGAGGATCGCGCCAGTCTGGACGCTTTTCTCCGGCTTATCTCCAAGCTGGAAAAAAGCGGCGGCCATGAAAATGCAAATGCCGCGGGGGATATTTAAATCCCCCGCGCATTTGCCTCTTCCAAAGTTCTACATTAGCATGCCTATTCCGTAATAGGCGGCCAATGTAGACACAGCCTTAGAGTATATAATGGAAAACTGGTAAAGAGAGCTTCCGTTGCAGAAATGTCCATAACTTTTATATTCACAGATTCGTCTTGCCAATTTCTAAATAAAATAAACAGGGAAATAAGTCATTGGACTTCAGCAACTCTCATTCCCTTTGGGATACAGAATGTCTGCCGTGCAATTAGACATCTGCAGCTACCCATGGTGGCTGACTTGAGCTGACCAGGAAAAGTTCACATGGTGACTTGGAGGCACATGCACCTTGAAAATTCCCTTTTATAAGTTAACAGTACATTAATCCCCTATTCTTTGTTTCTTGTTGACAAGAAGGCCGATATTTGAGTTATGGGGAGGGATTTTTGTTAAAGTAAATGTTCACAAGTACAGTGAACCTGCATCTAGACTTTGAGGAGAGGCTTCCAAAATACCTACAGGGATTAATTTACATTATGGAATAATGAGCTGCAGAAATTCAGTTCAGGATGAGATGCTGGCCTGTACAGATATGTACACACACAACTATTTTTGTGACCTTTCTTATGTTACTGAGGTAACCCCTCAAATGTTAGTGCTATAATGAGACAGCGGTCTAAGCTATAATGTTCAAATTGTGATCCAAACTTCTCCAAAGTTCATGAGTGTTTAAATCCAGGAGTTTGGTTTGGCCCATTCTAGAGAGCGGAACCAACCACCAAGTACAGATAAGATCTGAACTTCCTCAGTGTTGTGGAGAGAACCTATCTAGGAAGCTCAAATTCCACTCTAGGTTTAATCAAAATATTTCAAAAGAACCTACAACAATACGCCAAATCTTTACAGTGCTAAAGTCTAGCTTTACAACTAAGAATTGTTTTGTTTAATTCTGTCTCTAGTGCTCAGTATCTGGAATCCATTTCAGGCACTTTGTGTGTCCCTTTCCTGGTAAGTCTGGGGAAGACTGAACTAGATCTTCTGATTCCAAATCTGCATAAAAAGAATGCAGTCCTGCAGAAAGTACAAGAGTGTCTGGTAAGCATGATACTTTTCTTCTGGGTGGGGAAAAGGGGCAAGAAAACAAAAGCCACATCTGCAGTTACTCTAAATTGTGATGGCTTCTGCCTCACCAGGTAAAATAAGTGCTACTTTAACATTGCATAGGAAGTTCTGCATTGTGGCTTTGTCAGGTTTGTGGTTTTCACTATAATGCGATAGTTGTAATTTCCTATTATCTTTAATGTTATAATCCCAGGAATTGATGGAAACAACCATATTGAGACATGTTGGGACAAATGGTATGGCCTAACCATGTTATAATACTGTTTGTTCTTGTCTGTACTGGAATTTTTTAGGAAATTTCCTGTGGTGCAGCTTTATCTGTGACAGCAATTGTGGTAGAGCTAGAGTAGACATGACTCAGGGATAGTCCTGTAGACCTCAGGGTTAGATTATACAATGGTATATAGAGTCCAGCGGCTGTTCTATGCTAGTGCTTCCATCACTGCTAGCACTAAAGGTGGAAGATTTCTTGGAAATTCTTAGTATTGGATAACAAGTGGATAGAAAATAAATATTATAACCATTATAGAGAACCATGTGTTATCCTAGGCTTTCTTCCTGGTTTAAACATTGTTATCTATAATAAGATCTTATTGTTTCCTTGTGCTCTACCATCTGGTTTATCCTCCTGTTTTCTCTTGTTTTAGGCTTAGATTGCAAGCTGTTTCGGGCAGGGACTATCTTTTAATTCTGTGTTTGTACAGTGCCTAGCACAATGGGGTCCTGGGACATGACTGGACGTCCTAGACCCTACCACAATACAAGTAATTGTGAATAGCAATAACATCTTGGGGGAGTTGGATTTTTGTCCAATTCATTAGGAATGGGATATATGTTATAACAAGGCTAGGTCACAACTATCCCATAAATCATATTTATGCTTTCTTAGCTTTGTAGCATAGTAAGAACCTTTCTGACTCACACAGGTAAGGACTTCAGAATTGGGTCCATGTTTACATGTCCTGAAAGAGAAGCATTTATATTTAAGGAGTAAGCTAAATTACCTTGTAGAAATTCCCTTGGAACAAGCATGAGGGCTCCACTCTAGTCTTAGAACCAAGATAGTACAAAATATGCAAACCCCAGTGACAGATACTGGCTTAGCAGCCTGCCAGTTTGTTAAAAATGAAGGTCAGATAGCTGTGAAGGGCCAAAAATTCCTGCAACTCCCTAGTTTTTCAGAGTTGTTTTCGATATGGCTCAGGCAGATTATTGCTCATGCTGCTTTATAGTTTAAAGCTGTTTAGCTCAACAAATAAAATGCCATCATTCTGACGTAAAGCAAAATAAACCCTATATTTTCTGCTTGTTCCTCTCTGCTGTCACTATTTTTTTTTCTTGGAAGGATTATCAGTATCTATTAAGCTGTGTGTTTGTCTAGACTGTATGTATACTTACGTTCTCTGCATCCCAATTATTTTTTTGATCTCCAGCCAAGATATAAACATTTCTTAAAAGTTGTATTCAATCTCCTGAATGGCCATAGTGGTCTCATGAAAAGCCATTGCCGCATGCATTGAGTTGGTGAGAACAGCACAAGCTTGGAAAGTTTTTGCATTGAGAAACATACCCTGTTTCTCCAACCTTTGCTAATCCTGAGCAGCTGTACGAGGCACAGGATGTTCCACAGGAAGAGGGAAATGGATGGTCTTTTCTCCCAGCATGCAGATTTGCATCAGCACTGTTCTGTGACTGCTGCTGTAAACTTTGAGGCTGTTGCATTCCTGCTGTATGGGAGAAATTGGTTGGGGTTGATCCCTTACCCCCACCTGCTGCCCCGTGGTGATTTAAAAGGGCCCACGCCCCTGCCACCACCGGCAGCAAAGTGGGGCTTGAGCAGCTTCCTGACAGCTTCACACGCAGCTGCTGACACATCTCTGTGGTCCCTGGGTAGGGTTGTGTGTGTATCTCTCCACTCTGTCCCCACTCCCACTCCGAGCACTCCTGTGATCAGTGGGAGCTGCAAGGGTGGTGCCTGTCAGCAGCAGTGCAAGAGACTCCCCCGTCTCTCCCATCTAGCAACCGCTGCTAGAGGAGTGTGCCCCTGGTAAGCATGGCACCTCCACCCCCTATTTCCTCCACACTCTTTCCAGACCCCAAATTTCCTCCCAGAGCTTGCACTCGCACTCCTGGCCCCATCCCAGAGCCTGCATCCGGCACCAGAGTCCTTCCCAGAGCATGCATTCTAGACCTCCTCCTGAACCCAAACTCCCTCCCAGAGCCCCCATCCCTCCTCCACACAAACTCCCTCTCAGAGCCTTAGGCAGGTGTGGGGGACTTGGATCCCTTCTGGGCAGCACCAACACTTCTACAAACCGGCCACCCTGGGCTGAATATATTGAGGTACTGTTTAGCTGTGCAGTAGAATACTTGTTATTAAATCTGCTAACCAAGTAAATACATCAATTTTGGCCTCTTTGTTTCAGAATGGTTCCATTGGTGATGAATATGACGTGGACATACTTGGAAATCTAATCTGCCATTTACCTCCAGCAATTATACGCGATGGAATATCCCTACGGGCCATGGCAATAGCCCTTCACCAATTCAGATTCTGCCGGCAGCTCAGCCATGAACAGAAGACTGAAATTAAATACAAACTTACTGAGTTACATGGGTAAGATATTAGACATGCAGTTTTGCTTTTGCTGGGGTTAATCTGTATAAAACTCACCATATGCTTTGTCCAACCCAAGCCCCATTTAAAAAATCCTAACCGTATATAATTGAAATTGCAAGGCCCTGCATTCAACCGATGACATTTCTCTTTGTTTGGCTGTAACACCGTAACTTTTGAATGCTGCATCAGTTTCAACTTTTCAGAGAATGTTATAGTAACCCATGGGTAGAACTCTACTGATTTGTGGAGGGAGAGTGGAAAATTGGATGGGGGAAATGGAAGGTCCAGAGAGGCCCTGTCATTTGTTCATCAGATCCCTAGCTTCATGCAGTGTTGGAATTGTAAAAATCAAAATTGTTGATGCCACCTATTGATGTCTTTGTAGCATAACAAGACTCCTGCTCATCTCTGCTTATCCTCCCAGTAGAGTTTATAGTTGAACATTTTGACATCCTGAATGACTTTCCTCCTGGACATAAAGGAGAAAAATAAAAAAAGATTGGAGAAGGAAGGAGCACACAGAGCCCCAGAATGGGAGAGAGGCACAGGGCTCCTGACATGGGCGAAATGGGGTTTCACACAGGGCCCTTGACATGAGATGCGAGGAAGGGGGTGGGAGACAGACAGATTCCTGGCAGGGGGAGAGTGGAAGACCTTAGTATGGGAGGAAGGAGGGAATGGGGGTGCATATTGTCATCTCCTAGCATTGTGGGCGAACGGGGAAACTTACTATAGAGGGACAGGAGAATTGAGGCGGGGCACACAAAATTCCTGTTATGAGAAAGAAGTGGGGAAGCCTCAGTCCCATATGCCAGAGTGGGATGGAAGAGTAGCACACCGAGAACTTGGGGGTGAGGAATAGAACGGTGGGATGCAAGGAGCCTCATCTGTGTTTGCCATTTAGCACAGTCTAAAGAAGCAACAAAGTGTGAGCCCCACCAGTGTTAATTCATAAGTGTCAATCTAGAAGACTAATTGGAACCCAACACGTATATCAGTTATGCAAAGAAAACTACCCCAAATCCCCATATTATAGAAATACAAATTGCTCCTTTGGGTTCTCTTGTTCCCTTCTTCCCATGGAAGAATCTCATGTTTGAAGACCGAGCCTGAACACAAAGTCGCTGCTCCTTAGTCATCACTTAGCTAAAGTTCTCGGCCAATGGGATCTGTGGGAAGCAGTGTCCCGATCTGTGTCATGTCCTGCAGCTTCCATTTTCCAAAAACGGCAACCCGCAGCCAATGGAAGATGCAAGTGGCCATACCCACAGACAGAGGTACAGGCAGTCCCTGGGTTACGTACAAGATAGGGACTGTAGGTTTGTTCTTAAGTTTAATCTGTATGTAAGTCGGAACTGGCATCCAGATTCAGCCACTGCTGAAACTGACCGCCAGTTCTGACTTACTTACAGATTCAACTTAAGAACCCCAAGCTTCCCCAAGTCAGCTGCTGCTGAAACTGATGAGCGCTGATTCCAGGAAGCCTGGGGCAGAGCAACTCTGCCTCGGGCTTCCTGTAGTCAGCGCTGGTCAGTTTCAGCAGCGGCTGACTTGGGGACGTCTGGGGCAGAGCAGCTGGGGTGCTGCTGGGTTGCTCCAGTAGCACTGCTCCTCGGCGCTACTGGACCAACCCAGCAGCACCCCAGCTGCTCTGCCCCAGGCATCCTGATTCAGCCACTGCTGAAACTGACCAGCAGCGGCTGAATCAGGACCTGGGGCAGAGCAGCTGGGGTGCTGCCGGGTTGGTCCAGTAGTGCCCAGAGTGGGTGCTGCAGGACCAATCCGCAGCGCCCCAGCTGCTCTGCTCCAGGGTCCAAAACAAAAGCCTGGTCTGCTGGGGGGGGCACACTATCCGCACCCCCCCCCCCAGCAGACCAGGGACACGGGGAGCAGAGCGGCAGCGGGGTGCCGCGCCTCTGAGGCTTTGCTCTGGCAAAGTCTCAGAGGCGCGGGACCCCCCCCCCCGCGGCTGCGGCTTCAGTCCCGGTGCCTGTGGTCTGCTGGGGACCGTCCCCAGCAGACCACAGGCACCGGGTCTCAAGCGGCAGCAGCGGGCGGGTTCCCGCGCTTTTGAGGCTTTGCTCTGGCAAAGCCTCAGAAGCGCGGGAACCCGCCCGGTGCCCCTGGTCTGCTGGAGACGGTCTCCAGCAGACAAGGGGCACCGGAGCAGCTTACGAACGGGGCTTTCTCGCCCCGGAGCTCGCAGGTAGCAATCCGCTACCTCGACCTCCGGGGCGAGAAAGCGCCGTTCGTAAGTGCGGATCCGACATAAGTCGGATCCGCGTAAGTCGGGGACTGCCTGTATATAAAGTGCAGGTGGCCTGCCAGGGGCTAACCCTGGCAAACTGCATCTGGCCCACAGGTCACTTATTGCCAAAAATAAATGAAAATGTGATCCAGATGTTAAAAACTGAAACATGACTTTAATAAAGAGCCATCTATCTCAGAGATGGTATAAAACATGCATGCAGATTTAGTGCTATTATGAGGCAGGATGGTATTGCAGACATTTGGTATTTTGTATAATTTTCCAAAAAATTTTCACAGCACCCCAAAGAACTGGACAATTCAAACAACACAGGATGTTGGACCATTCGTTGCTCTTTTGGCAAAAGATGAATTAACTGTCCTTGCTGAAAAGGTATTTTATCATTTTAATTTTTAAGATTCTACCAGATCATTTTAAAGCAATTTAAAATACATGCATTTCAGTACTTAATGGAAATTTAATTCTCCTTGCAACGAACCTTGTCAATATTTTTGCCCAGTCCTGCATTTGTTACTCAGTCAAAACTCTAGGGGTTTAGCCCATAATATAAAGAGTTAACTATGTATGTACATAGATAAGTACACATTGTTATATAGGAAGGGATTATATGTTTTAGGACCTACACACACTCTGTCACGCTTTCAAAGCATCTTAGAGTGTGTTCTCTGCTCCCCCATCATGCTATCCAAATGTGAAGAATTACTTTTCTTGGATTAAAACTTTTCTTAACTCCTTATTAACAATGGGAGCATCCTGTGAGCTATATATGTAGTATAGTTGTAGCCATGTTGGTCCCAGGATATAAGAGGGATACCATGGATGCGGTAATATCTTTTATTAAACCAACTTCTGTTGGTGAGATAAATTTATCCTATAAAAGATATTATCTCAACCACCTTGTGAGGTAATGTATAGGAAGATGATGATTTATACCTTTAGACCTTGGGCTAAGAGCTAGTGTAATATTAGTATAGTTAATATGGAACTATATCCTGCCCTTACAAGTGATGGACTATGTAGTTTATTTTCCAGCACTCATTTTTATAATCTTATTATCTTTATATATCTTTGTAATCTGGTGAATTTATTCTGGAGAAGTTAGTCATGGGTGCAGTCAAAAAGAGGATTCTCTCAAAGGATAAAGTTTAGCCAGAAATCAAACAAGTTGAAAATCAGCAGCAAAAAAAATCTCCCTCCAGCCTTTGGTTCATGTCAGTCATGGGACCATGTAACTGGAGCTTTTCTCAAACCATCCTCCTACTGTCTTCCCTGGAACAGCTGTAACAAAGGAGGGGGATGCTGAGTTGTGATTATCCCCTTGTTCATTGGAGCCTGTGCAATGCTCCTGCTCCTTGTCATATCCTAACTGCTTTGTTTCAAATGAGAGGGGCTAGTTCTGAAAATGTCTTGTTGCTTTTATCTTCCCCTCTTTAAGTTCCCAGATACAATTTTACAAATAGCAAAGATGGCTCAGCCAGCGTCTCTACCTGAAGAGTTTCTGTCTGCTGTATTTGAATCTATTCGCAATTCCAGTACTAGCATTAGAGCAGCTGACCCTACAACTGGTGAGTATTTCACTGGTACTTATCCAATGCCAGTGTGTTGGATTGACAGTGGTGACCTTTTTGACTATGCTAGTGCAACCTGAATGGTCTCTTTGTTTTGTTTTGTTTTATTTTGTTTTGTTGTCAGATGCCATTTTGAGAGGTGGTATAACAAAGCAACATGTTGAGAATTTTAGAAGGGTTTGATCTTTTAGAAACGTGGGAGTCTTTGCTCCATTAACCTGCTTCTCTTTTTAAGGATCAACTAATGAAATACTTTATTCCATTAAAAATATGCTGCTAAACAAGTGCTGAAACATGTCTGGCTGCATACGGATTTTGCATTTTTAGAATTATTTTACTTTGCTTGTGGTATAAATGAAAGTTTCACGAATAGAAAAACTGCAGAAACAAAATGTTGAGTCATGAAATGCTGCCTAGTTAAACCTTTATCAGACATTAGTATATTTGTTGGCTCATCTTCTCTAAATGTGATATCAGCGTCACTATGGTCTAACTGTCTAAACAGACTACATTGGGTATTATAGATGAAAATGAATTTTACATTATGAAAAAAACAAATGTTTCCTTATCAAAATCTCTTGTGCCAAATGAAGTCTATCCCATATATTTATTGTACATACTTTGATTCTTTGTGAGTATATAATTAGATTGTAGCCTCTGACCATTTATATTAAGATCACCCTTTCAATGAGCCAAAGAAAATATTTAAACCATGTAATCTAATGGACTACAAGACATACCTGCTGTTGGGTAGATTTTTTCAAAGGCATAACTCTGCATTAGGCATCCAGTGTTTTCATTGTAAGTTGGGTGCCTACCTGCCTTTCACATGTTTGCAAGCTTCACCCTGGGTTCTTTGTTTAATATAGTATAGGCTCAGCTCTTCACAGATCTCTGTGCTTTGAGACCTTTGAATTTGTGTGGACCCCATTCAAATCTAGTGGAGTGATTTCCAGAGATATGAGGGTATATCTGAGAACAGAACTGGATCCTTATAATACCCATTAGCTCTTATTTAGCACTTTTCATCAGTAGAGCTCAAAAAAATTTACGAGAGAGCAATATATCACTATCTCCATTTTACAGGTAGGGAAACAGGCACAAAACAGTTGAGTGGCTTGCATGAGGTTAGCCAGCAAGCAAGTAGCAAGTCAGAAACAGAACCCAGTCCAGAAGTGCATCTGAGTCTTTTCAGTCAGGTAAACTGTCTCCTTTCATCCACTTCACTGACTTCAGTGAAAACAGTCCAAATTTACAAATTAAACATACTTGTTTCTAAAGCAGTATCTAAACAGCATAACAATTATTGTAGGTTAGATAATCTAAAGACTACCAGTACCTGAACACTACTGTGCAGTATGGATAAAATTCATAACCTCCCTACACAGGTTGTGATTTATGGCATAAAACAAGCTTAAAACAACCCAGAAACAGGCCACAAATTTGAAGTGCAACCTTCTCAACACCAGCTATTCCAGCCTGTCTTTGTGTAATTTAGGACACAGTTTTCAGGTTACTGGGTCACAAGGCCTGTACTGAAGTACCTGTAGAATTTGGAATATTTAAATGAGAAGGCTGAGGGGAGATAGGATTGCTCTCTAAAATACATCAGAGGGTTAATTACCAGGGAAGAAGAGGAGTTATTTAAGTTAAGCACCAATGTGGACACATGAATAAATGGGTATAAACTGGCCATCAAGTAGTTTAGGCTCAAAATTAGGCAAAAGTTTCTAATGGTCAGAAGAGGAACTTTTTGGAATAGTCTTCCAAGGGGAGCAGTAGGGACAAAAAACCTAACTGGCTTCAAGACTGAGCATGATGAGTTTACAGAGTGGGTGGTTTGATGGGACTGCTATGACTGCCACTGGAAAATATCCTCAACTGCTAGTGATGGGACACGAGATGGAGTAGGCTTTTGAGTTATTACAGAGAATTCTTTCCCAGAGGTCTGCCTGGTGCATCTTGTACTCATGCTCAAGGTCTAGCTGATTGCCATGTTTAGAGTCTGGAAGGGATTTTACTCCAGCTCAAATAGGCAAAGAACCTGGGAGTTTTTCACCTTCCTCTGTAGCAAGTGTCTGGGTCATGGGTCACTTACAGGTTTAAGCTCAGGGGTGGGCAAAAAGGCCTCCACAGGCCGGATCCGGCCGCCAAACAGGTGGATCCAGCCTGCAGAGGCCCTGCTGCTCCCCTGCCCCCAGCCTGGGGGCAGGGAAGCACGCGAAGCCTTCTCCACTCTGCCCCAGCCCTGCGAGCAGCGCATGGCGCTTCAAAGCACCGCATGCTCCTGGTAGGGCGGGAGGAGGCTTTGCATGCCCCTCCCGCCCCCAGGTCCTAATTGGCCTAAGAGCAGGGGAGTGAGGGAGGTCTCCTCCCATACCAGGCGCATGGGCATCTTGGGGGAACGTGGGGTGGGGGCATAGGCACTCCCTTACCCCCAGATAAATCATTGTCTGGGGGTGGGGAACCCAAAAATATCGTGACCATGCCCCTTCTGCTCAATGCCCCACCCCTTCCTGTGAGGTCTGGGGCCACTACAAAAATTTCTGAAGTGGCCCCTGGCAAAAAATGATTGCCCATCCCTGTTTAAGCTAGTGCAAATGATCAATTATCTGTAACTTAAAGCGTTTAAACCATGATTTGAGGGCTTCAGTAACTCAGCCAGAAATCAGGAATCTATTATAGGAGTGGATGTGTGAAGTTCTGTGGCCTGCAGTGTGCAGGAGATCAAACGTAGATGATCACAATGGTCCCTTTTGGCTTTAAAGTCTCTGAGTAACATGGCTCCAAAAGCTACTCTGGCTCATACCAGTGGCCTCCTCTGCATTCAAGTGCAACTGAGCCCCCTTCTGCCACCACACTCCCCACCAAAGTCAATCATGATGCTCCAGTGCTGAGGAGACCTTTCTCAACAAGTATGTTTAATTTGGTTGAAGTGGAGACTTTGTGCTGTTGTCAGACACACACAAGAAAGCAAACCTGAATTAATTTTAATGAAGTTATGCAACATATTACACAGTTTATAGTGCATTCACATAGTACGTTTCAGCCAGAAGTGAAGTTTTATGACTCTCATCAGATCAGTTGCCTCACAAGTGCCCCCTTGTGGCCTAAGGTTGCTCTGAAGTCACTTTGCCTCAGTTTCCCTCTTTAAGAGGATTCTTAAACATGCCAAACAAACTCCTGTTAAATTAATCAACACTCCTTCCTGCAGCTGGATATATAACATAAATTTTTCAAAATAAAAGTTCTCACATCCCCATCAAGCTTCTGCCCCAGTCTTCCTGCTGGGTGCTGTGCAAGCTTTCCCTGCGTGGAACCCTTTTCCTGACTCTGGGTTATCTGCTGGAGCCTTCTTGCTCTCAGAAGCAACTGTCTCTGTATCTCTTCCAGTGACCCCCCTCTTGCAGCTCTGAGTAACATGGATCCAAAAGCTACTCTGGCTCATCCCAGTGGCCTGCTCTGCATTCAAGGGCAACTGAGCCCCCTTCTGCCACCACACTCCTCACCAAAGTCAATCATGATGCTCCAGTGCTGAGACCTTTCTCAACAAGTATGTTTAATTTGGTTGAAGTGGAGACTTTGAGCTCTCATCACACACACACAAGAAAGCAAACCTGCTTCTTAAAGGATTCAGGTGTGTCTACTTTGTTACTACAGGTTGGACCTCCTTTGTCTGTAACCCTCAGGACCTGATTGGTTCCAGACCAGGGGAGGTCAAGGGTCCCTCCCGGCCATCAGCTCCACTCCTGGGTGCCAGCCCTAGCCAGTGAGCTCCACTCACAGCCCAGGCTGGGGCTGTGCTCCCTGCTGCCATCCCTGCTGCCTCTAGTCACTGCTGGGCCTGCGCTGACCCCACTGCCTCCAGCCCCGGGGCTACACTCCCAGCTGTGCCAGCCCCACTGAGCTGGCCCTGCTGCTGCCAGCCCTGACTGGGGCTGCGCTCCCCACTGCCGAACTGCGCTGTGCTCCTGGCCTCTGGTCCTGCTGCCACTGGCCCGGAGTGTGCTTCTGACCCTGGCTGCCCCCACTCTCAGCCAGGCTGTCTGATCCAGCAATACCCATGGTCCAACCAAACCCTGGATGTTACCAGACCAGAGAGTACCAGAGAGTACCAGAGAGTACTAGAGGTTCAGCCTAGCCACATGCCTCTCGCTATTAAAGGGGGAAGCCACCCTGTTACAGTGATTAATTTCTTAATCCCTGAAAAACAGGATTATTCTTGAAACATCTGCAGGATTGCACTGATCTAACATTGTTCCTCAAATTTCATGCTAATGGACCCAGTGGTTGTCTTTCAGAATATCCAGTTGTGAGTTTCATATCAACAATAATACTTAGCACTGTAAGTAAGGATTTATTAATCTGTATTTTTAATAATATTATTTTAAATAAAAATGAGCATCCTAAAACCACTTTTTAGAAAGGGCAGATTTTCAGCAGAGATTAAGTGATTTACCCAAGGTCTCACAGTGAAGCAGTGGTAATGTTGGGACTAAAAGTCAGGTATTCTAGCTCAGAGTCCTGAAATGCTATTGTGTGTATTCACATCTAAGCATTTTCAAATATCTGCCCCATTCATACCCGATCAGAGTGAAATCTGATTATAGCAACAAGAATGAAATGGCATCACACACAGGAAATGCTGCCAGGATTGCAATGAATACTTCCATCTGTGAATTTGCCAGAGGAGCCGGTATGTTACAAAAAAAATGAACACCTGAAGGGCATTTTTTCCAGGAACCAAAAATATTAGGTTTTCATTGGCAAGGGCATGGAACTGTATTGTCTCTGCATGGGCAACATTTACATCAGAAAAGTTGACCTTTTGCAGTGGAGGAAAGTTAAACAGTCTAGCTTTAACAGGGGCCAATTTCAACTATGGACAAAGGGAAAGCAATGATGTTGGCTGGTATAGCTGAAGCCAAGTTTTTCTGTTTGTCCACAGATTCATCCCTCTCAGGCTGTGTCCAGACTCCATGCCTCCGTCGACGGAGGCATGTAGATTAGCCAGATCGGAAGAGGGAAATGAAGCTGCGATTAAAATAATCGCGGCTTCATTTAAATTTAAATGGCTGCCCCGATCTGCCGATCAGCTGTTTGTCGGCAGATCGGGAGAGTCTGGACGCGATGCCCCGACAAAGAAGCCTTTCTTCATCGACACAGGTAAGCCTCGTGAAACCAGGTTTACCTGTGTCGATGAAGAAAGGCTTCTTTGTCGGGGCATCGCGTCCAGACTCTCCCGATCTGCCGACAAACAGCTGATCGGCAGATCGGGGCAGCCATTTAAATTTAAATGAAGCCGCGATTATTTTAATCGCAGCTTCATTTCCCTCTTCCGATCTGGCTAATCTACATGCCTCCGTCGACGGAGGCATGGAGTCTGGACACAGCCTCAGTGTTCTACCAACTGCTGCAGTTTTATTTGATTCAAATAAATCTTTCCTCTGATTCCTTTCAAAGTACACAGCTATTTTGTGCATCCATGTTTTTAATTTGTTTTGTCCACGGAAGCTTAGCTCAGAGTCAGCATCTGTGGCATTCTTCTTTTTACTAGTGATGGCCAAATCTGAAGATATTCAGAGTGTTGGTAGATAATGATTGAACAATCATTTCCTAAATTAGGGACAGGAGAGTGGCTAATAAGAGATGATATAATGCTAAGATCTCCCTTGCATTATTATCAGGGAGATAAAGCCTATAGATACCTAGGTTTGTCAAAATGAACAATGGAAAAGAAAAAGAATCAGATGTTTTACCAATGTAGCTTGGCAGACCAAACATTTCTATTGTAACTAAGCATCCCTTTCTGGGTTTTCCTAATTCTTAGTATTTTAACAACATGTTTGACAAAAAATGAGTAGTGCATTTCTCTCTCTCATTTAAGTTCTGAAAACCAATCTCCTTGCCTCATTTAAATGTCAGGCAAAGCTTACAGTCATACAACTGACAGCATCTTCAAACTGAAAGGCCCACTAAGGCCTGCTGCTATATGTACTGTAATAGAATAATCATCTGTATCTCAACAGTCCCGTTTGAACAAAGATACGTTTATTTAGCAGCAATTTGTGTGTGAACAAAAATTCAATACAGCTCTGTGGAAACTTAAATTGAGACCAGACTAAGGAACTTAATTGAGTTCTGACTCAAGTAAGACTCCTACTGAAGTCAGTGGAAGACTTTGTCATCAGAATTTGACTCTTAATAATGTTAGGGTACCATTTTTTTTTAGCAGTGCTTAGGATAGTTAGATGTTTTTGCTAGGTGCTGCATGCAAATTCCATTTTATGTAGGTATTTTTACATAACTGTTTTTAAAAGTTTTTGTGCACCTCCTTTCCTTTCCAGCATGTGCTGCATTCAAGGGCTAGCACAAATGACCAATTACACTGAGGCTAAGTCTAGACTGCAAGTTTCTTTCGACATAAGCTTTTCAGGAAGAAATCTTTCAAAAAGCTTCTTTTGAAAGAGACCATCCCCGTGCAAAAAGCTCAACAAAATAGCGATGTGCTATTTTGAAAGATAGCGTCCACACTGATTGGACGCTATCTCGCATTTAAGGCCAGTTCACCCAGTTCAGGCAGGGCATCGGGTCAGCAGTTGCTTTCGGGTGCTGTTGCCTAAGGCTATCTGAGATGCATGCTTAAAGGGACCTCCCTGGACAGCCATTTCTCAGCTTGTGCTTGCCTACCTCTCCGAGGGACAGCAAAGCATTTGTAGTGCGTGCTCTGGTCCGCTTCAGCACACCACAGGACTCTTTGCCATGGAGACAGAGCTGCCTCTGGACACACGATGGCCCTACACTGCCATGCTGAAGTTTCTGCAGCAGTTTTTGCATGCTGTCTTCATGGCCCTGCATGAGCTCGACTCAGAGCTCATCATTGAGAGCCTCTGCCTGTGTGCAAGAACAACACCATTGCAACCACACCCCATGGTGGAGAGAAGGTTCTGGAGGCTGGGTACAGTTCCGGCTGGTGATGGAGTGGTGGGACAACCAGCAGTGGCTCTATAATTTTCGCATGAGGAAGGAGACATTCATGGAGCTGTGTGCCTGGCTCGCCCCTGCCCTCCATTGACGTGACACCCAGATGCTATGTGCCATCCCCCTGGAGAAGCAGGTCACCATCGCTGTCTGGAAGTGCAACACCAAACAGTTACTAGTCTGTGGCAATCAGTTTGGCATGGGAAGGTCCACCGTTGGGGCCCTCCTCATGGAGGTAAGGCGCACTCAGGCTGCAGTCCCTGGAGGGGGTGTGTGTGGAAATACTGGAAAGGGAGAACCTAGGGAAAAGGTTGGGGGTCCTGCCCCCCCACAGCCCTGGGTGGGCGGGCTTTATAGGGGGTGGCTCCTGGGGTGTTTGTGGGGGTGGAGGGAGAGAGGGCTCGGGGACCTCCCGAGGGCTCATGCACCCCCCTTTGATTCTCTGTTTTGTGTGTTTGTTTGTCTCTTTCTGCAGGTGGTAAGGGCTATAAACACCGTCCTGCTGTGCATGGTCATCTGCCTAGGAGACCTGGACCCCATCGTGGCCCGATTTGCCACCCTAGGCTTCCCCAACTGCGGGGGAGGGGGTGATAGATGGAATCCACATCCCCATCCGTGTCCCAGAACACCGTACCACCCAGTATATCAACCGCATGGAATATTTCTCGATAGTCCTGCATGCCCTGGTCGAGCACCACGGCCAATTCATAGATGTTTTCATTGGCTGGTCAGGGAGGGCGCATGACACTCACGTATTCAGAAACTCCAGCCTCTACCAGAAACTAGAGGCTGGCACATTCTTCCCCCAGATTCTTTCCCCAGTGACACATCATTGTTGAGGACATTGAGATGCCACTGTGCATCGTAGGGGGAACAGCCTACCCTCTCATGCCATAGCTTATGAAACCATATATAGGCCTCCTGGACCCAAGCAGGGACCATTTCAATGCCTGCCTGGGCAGGGCCCCCATCCAGGCGAAATGTACCTTCCACCGCTTGAAGGTGAGGTTTGGGTTTCTCCTGACCCGCTTCATTGTGGGGGAACTCGACATCTCCCAGGTAGCCTCTGCATGCTGTATTCTCTACAACAGTGTGGAGAGTAAGGGGGAGGCCTTCCTTCCGGGGTGGGGGTCAGAGGCCAGCTGGGAGGGACGGGCCTTCAAGCAGCTGCACACAGCTGCCATCCACCAGGCCCATCAACTCGGGGTGTGCATCTGGGAGGCCCTGAGGGAGAGTTTCTCTGAAGGACCCCAGTAACTCTTCCCAGTGTTTCACTAGGGGTCTGTGCCTTGCCCCTCTCTGCGTTTCCCAGAACAACCCCTCCCTTCCCTCCTTCCCTGTACAGTCAATAAATACAACAGTTTGGTGTTCCCAAAAATAATTTTTTTTCTTTTTGGTAAAAATAATGGGATTGTGGGGGGGAGGAGAGGCTCAGAGCTGGGGCTGAGACTGGCGTGTGGTTTGGGTGGTAGTTCCACCTCATGTCCGGGGACTGTGGGGGTGGGGTCCTGGGAGAATAGGGGGATAGGTGGGGTGGGGGACTGGAGCAGGGTCTAGCATAGCTGGGGCTGGGACTGGTGCCGGATAGGTCATCATCTCCTGGATGATGGCACAAATATTGCAGCCCTGCTGCACCAGCTTGGTCCCCATCTGGTCCTGCCATTGTGCGTCACCCCGGACCTTCTAGGCCAGCGTCTTCTGCATGTTCTAGAGGACAGATATGTGCTCCCTCATTAGGTCCTCATGGACCCTCCGGCTCCTGCAGCTCCCCCGAGATCGGGCGGCTGGCTCAACTGGTGATGACTGCCCCACATTCACAGCAGGTCCAGCAGGGAAGAATAAAGAGAGGTGGTCAGTCGTCTATGGAGACACTGTCCCTGAGGCCTTGCCCTCCTCTGTGAGCTGAGAGCAACAGACCTTGGGCCAGAGGATGGTGATGTCCTGGGAGCAAGGCCATGTGTGGCCTGGACAGCGGGCCCTGCCTTACAGAGGCCCACAGGTGCCCAGACCATGCTTTCTGTCCCCTCCCTCCATCCCCCCCGTCCCATGAATAAGCAGGCAAGGGAAGTGTCCAGACATGCTGGGATCCCATGGGCGGGAGAAGGGCCTCAAGCAACCTGGGTTTCCATTGGGGCCGCGCGCACACCTGCACCTGGCAGCGCTGTCCCCGGGAGCGGGTGGTGCCTCAAGCACGCCTGTGTGCCATGTGTGTCACTCCAGAGTCTGTGCGAGTGTGCTTGTGCCCTTGTCCTCAGCCTCCTTCCAGTGGTGGCTGGTGGTGGGAGGGTGTTCCCCTGCACCCCAGGGTCAGACATGTGTCTCACCTCCCCAGAGGCTGTGAGCAGGAGCCCCGGGGGTGCTCCAGGGCTGCCTCCTGGGGCTGCGTGACACAGACTGGCGCTGCATGTGCATCCATGTGCATAGACTGAAGCATGAGGGCCAGGCCAAGAAGACTGAGCAACAGTCGCCCCCAGGACCGGCTCGAGCCATTCCTGCACCACGGGCAGTGGGCGTGCAACGCATGCGTGGCTCCGCCCCTGGGCACATGGCACATGCATGGCTCCACCCCTGGGCACGCTGCGCACCTTACAGCTGCCATCTGGCGTGTGGTGCCCGATGGCAGCTCCAAGGGGCACCGCACAGCCCCCAGCCCTGGGTGCACAGCACCTGATGGCAGCTCTAAGGGGCACCGCGTGGCCCCCAGCCCTGGGTGCACAGCGCCTGATGGCAGCTCTAAGGGGCACCGCACGGCCCCCAGCCCTGGGTGCACAGCGCCTGATGGCAGCTCTAAGGGGCACCGTGCGGCCCCCAGCCCTGGGTGCACAGCGCCTGATGGCAGCTCTAAAGGGCACCGCGCGGCCCCCAGCCCTGGGTGCACAGCGCCTGATGGCAGCTCTAAAGGGCACCGCGCGGCCCCCAGCCCTGGGTGCGCAGCGCCTGATTGCAGCACTAAGGTGCGCGATGCCCCGTACAGCTGCCATCAGGCACCCCAGGCAGCTGCCCGGCTGCCCCCCCCCCCTTAATCCAGCCCTGGTCGCACCACGGCCCCTCAGTGTCCACCACCCCTGCCCTGTGTGTGTGAAAAACTAGGAGCACTCACCTTCTGATCCTTCCCTGCCCTCATATTATGCCTGGGAGACATCCAGGCTCTGGGGAACCAGCTCCAACATGAGCGTCATCAGGGTGCTGGCTGTGTCTTCCTCTTCCTCTTTGGCTGGGACCCTGGTCGGGCAACAATGGACATCTCCAGCCTGAAGTCCACCACCAGGGATGGGGAAAGGGCGGCACCGCCCCCAGCCCCAGGATGTGGTGCAGTTCATTGTAATAGAGGCAGGAGTAGGGGCCCCCTGGACCGAGATCTGCACTCCCTTGCCCGGGCGTAGCTCTGCTGGAGCTCTTTTACCTTGCTCCGCACCTGCTCCAGAGTGCAGTGGTGGCCCCTTGTGGCTAGGGTCTTGGCCATCCAGCCATATATATCAGTGTTGCACCATCTGGAGTGGAGATCCTGGAGAGTCTCCTCCTTGCCCCACACCTCGAGGAGGGCTAGGATCTGCACCCCAGACCAGGATGGTACACATCTTTTCCTGCCCTTGGCAGGCTCCTGGGAGCCCTGTGCATGCTCCCTGTGCGGGCCAGTGGGCTCTTGGGGGGCTTGAGCCTGGGACATAGTGCCCAGATGTGTGGCAGTGGAAGTCACGCAGTGAGTTGCAGCACCCAGGGCCAGCTTCCTGCCACAAGCTCTGTCCCGAATGTGTGCAGCGTTAAGAGCTGCTGGGAGACAGGAACTATAGAGTTGTGATGAGTGTGGACGGAGTGGCCAGCAGGGCATCTGTGTTATTTCCTGGAGGCCTCTTTTTTCGAAATAACTCCCTCTTCCGTGTCCACACACGCCTTTTTCTGAAAAAGCTTTTTTGGAAGAAGCGTCATTCCTTGTAGAATGAGGGTTTACCGCCATCGGAAAAAGCCCTGTATTATTTTGACAGTCAGTGTGGACACAATTATTGTTTTCCGTTATTCCGGAAAAATGCTGTGGGGTAGACATACCCAAACATAGGTAAATACTAGTTTTGTAACAAGAACATTAATTGCTCACGTACTTTTTAAAAACGTGTTTTTGTTTCATTGCAAAAATATTTTATGCTTAAATTAATGACAAGATTGCCCTGGCTCCAGTTTAATACATGATACGTCAACATCATAACAAGAGAGCATAAGTCTTTGCTGCTTTGCATTTTTGTTAGTTTTCTTCAAGGAGATTACTATAGGAGTCTTCTCTTCAATCTGTGTTTTGATTTCTTCCCAGACTGCACAGGAATCACAGCCCCCTCTTCAGATGAGATTATTAAATTAGCAGAAGCAAATGCCTTTTGGTCAGTTCAGGAACTACAATGCCTGGATTCAGAGACTTTTACCAAAAACGTGGGATTCCTTGGGACTGTAATGGGTTTCAACCAATCCCAGCTTATTGTCCTGAAGGAGAAAGCTAAGCAGGTAGCTATTATGCCTGTGAAGAAAATATAAATACATAATTTAAATTACTGTTATTGAAATGTGCATTTCTAAAGCTACCATTACCATAACGATCACTTTTGCTCCAGGAATGCCTATTGGTTATTGGGAAAATAATCTAAGATTAGCCCTAAAATAAAATCCACCATGGTTTGAGAGTCAATTGGCTAAATAGATCTGAGGTGTTTGGATGCTGAGCAGCTTGTGTTTTCACTTTTTAAAATGCCTTTGTTTTATTTATGTATTTATTTATTGCTATCTTTTCATTGTTTCTTAACAAAAGAAAAACCACAAAGCAGGAGCCGAGGATATAACTCGGACTGCTAAACTATGTAGAAACCGTTATCTTATTAAAAAAAAAAAACCAACAACCCTGTGTGTAGACCCTAAATCAGGAGTTGGTCCTTTGTCTTCACTAATTAGCTGGTCATATCTAGTGGAGATCTGTAGTCAGTAAAGAAGTGGCCACCATTGGCAGGCTAGATTAGAGACCTGAAACTTGAAGAGGGGTTATTTTTATATGACTCCTGGCAATATACTAGCCTTTCCCCACCCTGATGCTTTGCTTTCTTAGTTAGCTGAATAAAGCTCCGTGTTTCCAGTTGTAATTTTGTTTAAAATTTATCAGCAATGTGTCTTTTTTTTTTACTAAAAATTAAAAATGGGTAGAAACATCAGCATAAAATTTAACTTCAGTTTTCTAAATAAATATTGGCATTAATATTGAGGGATGGGAGGGCAGAAAAAAAGCAACAAGAGAAGAAAGAATTTGTCCTTTCTGATTCATTACAAAAATAAAACTTTTCTTTTTAGTTTATTACTGATGACGTGTGTGATATTAGGGGTTTCATTATAAACTCTAAATTCCTAGGCAGCATGAGTGGATGGGGATGCCTAATAGTCATGGGGCCAGTGATTGGGGGGTGCACTGTAGGGGACAGCGTGCTGGTATTTGTGGTAGGGGCATTGGATGGGATGCATGTTACCCTCCACCATGTAGCAGTGACCTAGTCTTCCCTCCTTGCAAGCCTGTCACTGCAGCAGTTAGGAAATCTCGCTCCCCGGCTCTCTCACTCCCCCACTGTGAAGCAGCAACCACCAACCTTCCTTGGGTAGGTGAGAAAACTGTGAGGGGGAGACCAAGATCTTTCCTTCTGGAGCAGGGAGCCACATCTGGGGAGTTCCGGCACTTCCAAAAATCAGGTGAAAATCAGTAAAATCTGAATAATGGCTGTTTTTAAACCAAGGAATTTGAGGGAAAAAAGGTTTAAAACAATAAGAACAAAGATCCAATCATACCCACTCATTCACCCAACTTATATGCACTAACTGGAAGTCATCTAGTGTGACAATGGAAGTATTTTTAGATAAATTGAGTGTCACCAACCTAGAAACAAGAAGGGCTCAGTTCTTTGCAGTGCCCAATGACTGTGTGCAACCGTGAAGAATTGGATTAGAAGACCACACAATCCAGTCCATAGTGCTTCATCTTTGTTAATTACTACTTTAAGATCGGAAATAGAGACAGTAGAGCAGGCAAATGTGTGTTCATTATGAACTAATAGAAGCTCTATATTAATTTATTTTTAAGGTTTGGAGTGCATTGCCGGGCTGGAAGAGTTACCATATTGTCTCCCTTGGGCGCATTGCCATAGCTTTCAATGAGAGTGAAATAGAAGAGTTGGATTTAAGTTCTATTGACACCATTGCTGCACTTAGTCAACAAACAGAATGGACTCTTGTCCAGGTAAATATTTTTTTACATTTACTGCTGGTGAAAAGGCACAGGATGAATGACCCTCCAAGACCTGAAATTGCCTACAAAACAAATACAGCTCCTTGTACTGCCCTTCCATTTTTTCTCAGCAATAATCTCCAGTGCCATCTCTAAGGCTGTGTCTAGACTGGCCAGTTTTTCTGGAAAATCAGCCGCTTTTCCAGAAATACTTGCCAGCTGTCTACACTGGCTGCTTGAATTGCCGCAAAAGCACTGACTTCCTACTGTAAGAAATCAGTACTTTTTGCGGAAATACTATGCTGCTCCCGTTCGGGCAAAAGTCCCTTTCGGGCAGTACAGTAAACTTCCGATAATCCGGCACCTTTAGGACCCAGGGGATGCTGGATTATCAAATATGCCGGAGTACCGGAAGGGCTATGAGGAGTCTGGGGTGGGGGTGGGGGTGGGGGTGGAGGTCAGCGGGGAAATGCGCAGCGTGGGAGAGGGCGGTGCTGCGAGACCAACCCGGCAGCACCCCAATTGCTCTGCCCCTGGCTTCCCCAAGTCCACTGCTGCTGAAACTGACCAGTGGCTGACTTGGGGAAGCCGGGGGCAGAGCAGCTGGGGTGCTCTGCCCCAGGGCTTCCCCAAGTCCACCGCTGCTGAAACTGACCAGCATCAGACTTGAGGAAGCCGGGGGCAGAGCAGCTCCAATTGTCTGGCTGGCTGGAGCACTTCCGGGTTCCAGCTGGTGCTGGACTATCAGGAGTGCTGGACCACTGGATGCCGGACAATTGGAGTTTTACTGTATAAGGGAACAAAAGGAACTGGAGTGTTTTAACACAGTACTTCACTTTTGATATTTCCTATTGTATTTTTAAAAGCAATACTGATTACTCATTAAGCGTAGGTTAGCATCTAAATAAGACACTTAAAGAGTACAGAAAGACTCTAATTTTGCAATCCTGAACTTTATATTGACCTCTTATGGAAGAGAGAAAATTATCTATGACTTAGTTCTTTTCAGTTGAATTGAAATTGGGAAGTTCTTAGATGCTTCAGTAACTGGTGGGTCTGGTGAAGTGGTGGGCAACCTGTGGGCCACTGGGGTTCTATATGTGGCCCATGAGATATTTTATTTACCTTTGTCCACACACAGAGTTGCCAGATTCTGCTGGTTTTCATCTGCATAGTTTTTTCCTACCAGTATTACAAAAGTGACACCCTCAAAAAGCAAGGGCATGTGAAGTGAGGTGTGTGCTAAATGCACGCAACGTTGTGAGAGCTCTGTGCTCCCTCTGCATCAGAGTGCTGCTATGGTTCAATTGGCACACTTCACAAATTCTACGTACACAAGCGTAGTTAGCAAAACTATCCTCTCCCAGGAAACTGTCTTAGTGATGACAATCTTGCAGCTCACTGAGATTAAGGAGGGCCACTCATGTGGCCCACTCAGTAACCTAGGTTGCTCCTCACTGTGGTAAAGAGTTAGTTTATTGCCTGGTCACGGGAGGTGCTAAGTGCCTTCGAGCCACACTGTCTGCACTTGTAGACAGTTGTGCTAGGCCCAGCTACAGAGGCACTGTGCCTTTAAGTATCACTGACATTGCCATTGTCGTCAGTAGGAGCAAAATTGCCATGGCCTTCAGTGGGAGTATGCACAGGCACAGTTTAGTATCAGTATTCTGATATCAGTATTCGCTTCCGGTCATAGAACACTATATCACATTTATAACTGTTCTTGATCTCATTACTTTTGCAGGCTAAATCTATTTTAAAAGGGTTTCTTAAGGACTCTAGTCAGACAGTCCATAGGCTGAAAAGCTTTCATTTAGCAGGATTAGGAGCTAATCTGTGTGCTCTGAACACCTCAGATATCAAGACGATAAAGACTACAGAATTCAGGTAAAAACATTTTATTACCAAAATTAAGTACTATTTTATTTTTAAGTCTCTCTTCATTGTATTAGTGGTGAAATGTGGATTTCCAAAAGCACTATGTCTGAAGAGCTCTTTTCTGACACTTAAAAAACTTTTGGGCATGCTGTAATCTGCAGGAAGATGTCTATCCATGGTCATTGAACTGCGCTGAGGGAACATTTTCTCTGATGCCACCTCCATTAATGAAAGCCATGTATCCAGTAGGGATGTGATAGTTTAAATGCTTAAACAGTTAACCAGTGAGCCTGGGCTCATCAGTTAAACTTCATGGTTACATTCAAGCTCCTCCCTCCCCCTGTCCTACTGCCTCTGTATCAGAGGCAGCAGCATGGGGAGGGACAGGCAGGAGCTGGTATGCACAGGGAGCTGCCTACCCCCTTACATGTAAATGTGGAACCGCTGAAATATTCCATGTTTACATTAAAACATGACTCTTTTTAACACCGCTAGTATCCAGCAGAATCTTCTTGAAGGACTACTTGGATTAGGCAACTTTGACATCTTCAGTGACCCTTTAAAATATTCCCTGATTTTTACATGGAAGTTTGTTCAGCCTTTATTTTAGAAAACACCAGATCAAGCAACTGATTTTTAGTGGAGCCTTTTGTAGCTTGTTTAAAACAGATTCCAATGTGATCCAGTATAGCTATTGAATTGAGAAACTCAATTTTGTTGCATAAAGTATTTTAGATTAAAAAAAAAAAGCTGACAGCTCTAACTCCTTTGCAGTGTGGTCATCTATATTTGGGCCTAAACTGGGTTTACAATAGGGATGTTAGATATTGTTTAATAATTGTGTAACCACACAAAATCTTTGCTGTTACACAATTATTCAATGGTCTCTAAGGGTGGGACCGACAGCCAGTGCACTCTTAGCACCACTCCCGGGGAGCCCCCTGCTACCCCATGCTGCTGCCTCCCCCAAGCACTGGCTCCCACCTGCCCCCTACCCCTGCTGCCTCTTGGGAGGTAGCAAGCGGGAGCAGGCAACTCCACAAAGCCGGCTTAAAAGTTGGCTCCCTGCATGTACTGGCTCCTGCCTGCCCCCTCATCCTCTGCACTGCTGTCTCTAACAGAGGCAGCAGCGCAGAGAGGGTGGGAGGTAGGCAGCTCTGTGGAATCTGATGCTCGAGGGGAGCTGGTTTAAGAGCGGCAGAGACAGCAAGGCAGGGGAGGAGTGTGTGTAGTCATTTGGATTAACCGATAAGCTCAGGCTTTTCAGTTAATCAATTACATGACTATACGCTAACATCTCTCGTTTACAATTTTGATAGCATAAATTAGGTATATTTCATACATTTTAAATATTGGTTGTAATTACAGTATGTCATCCTAACCCCACTCACCTTTTGCAGTGCTGTGATTGCAAGAGTTGGTTTGTTGCCATGTAGCCCTCCTGTTCTGGAAGAGTTTAAGAAGATGGCAGAATCTGTATTTGGAATCGCTGCAGGATGGAACAGCTCTATTGTACATGAGATTGGTACCATAGCAGGTAATAAGACCAACTTCTATCGGTGATGTTTTTGAAACATCGTTTTTAAAAGCATTACAAGCCAGATTCATCACATGTGCTCTTCTGCACTGGCAAAGGACAGGAGTCACCCCTCCAGAAGCAGCATTTACATTAACATCCTTCACCCACCCCCAACAAAAAACACAACAAAAAACAAACCACATTGAGGGTTTCCACTGAGTGCTTTAACTTTCCACTGCTAAGGGTCCTCTGTCAGAATCTGCACTTGCTTTCCCTGTGGCATACTGGAATACATTTGTTTCTGTACATATCTCAATGAGTTAACCTTGTGTGACAGGGCAGGTTATAGGGGTAGATTAGAGAGAGAGAGAAAGTGAGAGAGGGCAGGTTATAGGGGTAGATTAGAGAGAGAGAGAAAGTGAGAGAGAGAGAGAGCGAGAGAGGCAGCTCTAAAAGCAGGAACTGCCCTAGTTAATTAGGAGAGGGTTACTTCAGGGCAGCCAGGAGACGCTGACCTGGAGCTATCAAGGGCAGAATGGAAGCAGCTGAGACCAGGCTCCTATAACTCAATTAAGGGCCAGCTAATCTGACTTCAGGCAGGCATCAGGCCTTTTAAAAAGCCTTCCTTGCTGGGGGCAGGGGAGAGGGGAAGAGGAGTTTGGAGGGAGACAGAGGGAAGTTGTAACTGATAAGGAAAGATTCAGAAAAACTGAAAAAGAGGGAGGACAGTATTGTCAGAGACAGTGGGGAAGATAAAAGGCTCTGACAGGGAATGTTTGGGCTCGCTTCCCCAAGTAGCCAGAAAGTCCAGCCAGTAGCTGGGGAAGACTGGTTACCCAGACCAGGGTCATCTGCCCCACGCCCCTTTTTGCCAAGGGACAGAAGCCCAAATGCCAGAAAGGGTAAGTGGGACCTGTGCCGCAATACCTAGATTGCAGGGTTGTGGACTGAACGGGGTCTAACCTTGCCACACGTGGTGTTAGAGTGGGATCCTCCGCTGCTGTGAGACCTGGTGGCAGACCCACCAAGGGCAGGCTAAGCCACCCCTGTAAGAAGAGAGAAAAGCAAGATGGAGGACGTAGTGAAGGTGCTTGTACAAGCCACCGCAGCACAGCAGGAAGCTACCAGGATTCAGGTGGCTGCTCAGCGGGAGTCAGTGTAGAAACAGCAAGAAACTAACCAAGTGATGATGAGCCAGGCTGCCCAGGACTGAGCCACCCTGCAGGATGTAGTAATGCAACTGAAGGTTCTGACCACCCAGGTGCATGGCCAAGATGGAACTCGGTCCCTGCGGGCCAACAGTTACCTTCAGAAGATGATGGGAGGATGACGCGGAGGTATACCTCCTGGAGAGGATGGTCCTGTGGGAAGCCTAGTGGGCCAGCATCCAGGGCTCTGTTTCTCTGTGGTGAGGCCCAGAAGGCCTATTTTGACATGCCTGAAGCAGCGGCTACTCAGTACTCCCAACTGAAGGCAGAGATCCTAGCCAGGTCCAGAGTGACAACTGCCATCAGAGCCCAAAGGTTCCAGGAGTGGAGATACCAGAAGGGCAGAACACTCAAGTCATAGCTATTCGACCTGATCCACCTGGCCCAAAAGTGGTTGCGGGCCAAGATCCACAACTCAGAGAAGATTGTGGAAATCATCGTCCTGGACTGATATATGAGGGGGCTACCACCTGACCGGCAAGTATGGGTCAGCCAGAATGACCGCTCTTCATATGATGAGATCGTCGCCTTTGTAGAGAGATAATCAATGGCTAAAGGTCTCTTATAACCCCCAGGGAAAGAAGTCTAGATGGGTAAGAGAGCTGTCCTGGCTCCAAGGCCTTGTGTCCCTGAGCCCTCAAATAGGACTTAGTATGGGACGAAGGAGATGGGAGAGTGGCCAGAGGCTGTGAAGGGATTTGAGGACCTGGGGAAGGAAGGTCAGGCGGTAAGTTCAAGAAATAGGGGGCGCCCCACACAGAGTATCAATGCATGTGGGGAGGTAGGGCATAAAGCATCACAGTGTCCAAAGGTGGAAGAACCCATGCAGTGTGACCTCGGGGACTTGAGGGGCCCCAGCAGCCTGATAAACCTGGAAGGCATAGCAACACCCCATCCCCCCCATCGGTATACCCAGCCCGTTAAGATGAATAGCATACAGACTACGGCACTGGTGGACTCAGTGAGTGCCATCACGTTGGTCTCAGGGCAACTGATGGAGCAGGACCAGCTGTCCCACACCAAGCACACAAGGATATCCTATGTGCATGGAGACAACAGCTATTATCTGGTCCTCCCCCTACAGATAGAAATTAAGGGGAGAGCCACAAGGGTGGCAGCAGGGATAGTCCTGAGGCTCCCATATCCAATTGTGATTGGGTGGGACTTCCCCGGGTTTAGCAACCTACTCCCTAGGGATGAGGGGAGGGTAGAGAGCCAACTCCTAATCTTCCACGAACTCTCCAAGGATCTGTTCACTGAGCTTGGGAAGCCATGGAAGTCGAGGCATGATAGGAGGGCAGCCAAGAAGCTGGGCATGTGAATCCTGGCCCAGAACCTAAGACAGGCCCTGGCCAGGGGGTGGAGGCCGAGCCAATCAGAAGGGGGCAGCACAGGATGTAGGCAAGGTCAGGCCCATCTCAGCAGGGCCCCTTGGGATGGACGAGATTGAATGCCCCCTTGAGCTTGGGCATATAGGGTCCTTGCTTGAAAATTTTGAGCAGGACAAGGCGAGTGACCCGATATATCAAAACATATGTGAGGGGGTAGTTGAGGTAAAAGGTGTTCCAGTAGAAGGCAGGACCAAGGGCCCTAGACCGTATTACATAATCAAGAGATATCTACAGTACTGTGTAGTGCCTGGCCAGGATCTGGTGGTGGAACAACTCTTGGTGCCCCAGAAACACTGGAGAGCTGTGCTGGACCTGGCCCACAGTCATTTATTCAGGAGCCACCTAGGGGTAGAGAAAACCCTGGACTGGATCTTACGATGGTTCTGTTGGCCTGGGGTGTGTGGGGAAATCCTGCGATATTGCACCTCCTTCCTAAGTGCTAACTACATGGGCCCTGGCTGCACCTTGGAGCAATACAGGACTGGTCTTGGCCAGTCTGAAAGAAGCAGGTCGGGGTGTTCCTGGAACTGGCGGGGTACTATCGGAGGTTTATCCCCCACTTTGCTACAAGGGCATGTCCCCTGATAGACCTAACAAAAGCCCGTGGCCTGGAAGTGGTGAAATGGACCCCTGAGGCAGAGAAGGCATTTGTTGACCTGAAAACAGCCCTGTGCAGCGACCCGGTGCTCATAGTCCCTGACTTTGAGAAGGATTTCTTACTCCAGACCAATGCCTTTGAACTCAGATGGGTTGCCATACTGTTCCAAATGATTGGGGAGGAAGAGCATCCCGTCCTATACCTGAGCTGGAGGCTCCTCCCAAGGGACAGAAACTATGCCATGTTGAGAGAGAGTGCCTCACAGTGAAATGAGCCATGGAGAGCCTGCGATATTACCTACTGGGATGAAAATTCACACTTGTTACAGACCAGGTGGTCCTGTAGTGGATGCACCAGAACAAAGGAACATGAGAATAACACAATGGTTCCTGTCCCTACAATCGTTCCACTTCCAAATGCAACATAGGGCCGGAGTCAAACACAGTAACACAGATGGCCTGTCGACAGTGCACTGCCTGCCGTTCCAAGTAGCCCAACCCAATAGCGTTGAGCAAGGGAGGAGGATATGTGACAGGGCAGGTTAGAGGCTAGATTAGAAAGAGAGAGAGGCAGCTCTAAAAAGCAGAAATAGCCCTGCTTAATTAGGAGAGGGCTACTTCAGGGCAGCCAGGAGCAGCTGACCTGGGGCTATCAAAGGCAGAATGGAAGAGCTGAGACTTGACTGCTATAAATCAGTTAAGTGCCAGCTGATCTGACTTCAGGCAGTCACTAGGCCTTTTAAAAAGCCTTCCCTACTGGGGAGGGGTAGGAGAGAGTGGAAGAGTTTGGAGGGCGGCAGAGAGGAGCTGTAGCTAAGGAAAGAGAAACTGAAAAAGAGGATGTGGGGAAGGTGAGGGGATCTAGCAGGGAGGGTTTGGGCTCGCTTCACCAAGTAGCGGGAAAGTCCAGCCAGCAGCTGGGAAGCCTGGTTACCCAGCCCAGGCTGACCAGGGGCATCTGCCCCACGCCCCTCTTTGTCAAGGGACAGAAGCCCAAACGCTGAAAGGGTAAGTGGGACCTGTGCTGCAGTACCTAGACTGCATGATTGTGGACAGAACAGGCGTCTGGGACCCAGAAGTGGGACTAATCTTGCCTTACTTGCTAAGCAAGGCTGAGTCAAACTAAAATTTCAGGCCCACCCTTCTTCAGGGGCTATTCTTCCTTTCAAGCAGCTAGACACCAGTGCCATATTGAGAGCACATTAGGGGGCTGTGCTCATCCAAGAGGCCTTGAGGGGGAGTTTCAGCCAAGGCCATCTGTGAGACTCTTCTCCTGGGCCTCTCCACAAGGGGACCCTGCAATCCCTCTGTGTGCCTTTCCGCCTCCACCCCTCCCTTCTCCTGCCCTCCCTTCTGACCCTGCAGAACAAATAAAGAAGCCCTTTTTTTTCTATTTTTGGCAAAAACAACTCTTTATTTGGGGGACATACAACAGGGAAGAGACTGGCGAAAGAACCTGGAATGGGGGAGGGGGCTCAGGTATGGGGCTGGGACTGGCGCCTGCCTTGGGTACCTTGGGAAGCTTCAGCTGCTCAAGAGGTCCCATCGCCATATGTTCTGGGGTCCCAAGGGAGCTAGGAGGGGAAGCCATGGAGCAGGGAGGTGGGAAAGGAGTTGCGGCAGGGGTGTGTGTGCGCAGAGGCAGGAAGGTGGCTGGTGGCCCACTCCATGCACACAGCCATGCACTCCATCACAGAGGTGAGGGAGGAGCATATGGCCTCATGCTGGCATGGCAGCTGGTCCCAGATGGTCTTCTGCTGCTCCTGGTCAACCCACGCCCCTCCCAGTCAGCAGCCCGCTCCCTGTGCTCCTTGTCAAGCCCCTGGACAAGGGACTGGATGCAGGCCATCTGGTCCTGCAGCAAGTCTTACTGGGTTTGCTTCTTCTGGTGGATCCCACGGAGTTGGGTGATGGTAGGGGAGGTAGTGGATGTGGCACGCTTGCAGCTGGCCCAGCTGTGGAGAAACGTTACAAGGGCAGTTATCCCAGGAGTCACTGTGTATGAAGTCTAGCCCTAATCTCTGTGCCAATACCAAAGGTCTTGATTCAGATGATGGCAGTGTGCTTCGAGCAAGGCCATCTGTTGCCTAGACAACGGGCACTGTTCTGTAAGGGCACAGACGTCCCAGGTGAGCCTTGCTACATCCACAGCCTATGGGGTCAAGCAGGCATGGTAAGGTGCAAGCCAGACTAGGAGCCTGTGGGTAAGAGGTGGCGAGAGAATGGTGTAGCTGCTTTCTGACCTGCACACATCGGGTCCTGCACTAGCAGCGTCCCACAGACAGAGAACTTTTATGCCTGCCTGCTGAAGTGTGTGGGGGGAAGTGTTGGGGGAGGTGTGTGAGAGCAGCAGAGGCCATTTGCTGGAGTGAGTACTACTGGGGACCTCTCTTCTTCCTCCCTCCCCTGCCCCCGACAGGTTCCCATGCATGGGATCAGTGTCCACATCACCACGCTTGACTGGGAGCAGATGCTGCCCAAATGCACGCGTGAGCTTGTGCAGTGTGCAGCATTGCTGTGTGTTTCCACGACCCCAGCCCCCTTAGTAGCAGCTTGTCGTGCAAAGGTGTCCCATCACGGAGGCTGGAGTAAAGTAGGCCTCTCCAGGAACCTTGTGAGAAAGAGTGAAGAGTTCCTGTATGAGAGTGTCATGGAGCTGAGTGCTCTGGACCGGCGCTCCACGTGCACCCAGGTGCACAGATTTTTTTATGACTCCCAGGCCTTGTATGCCAAGCAAGGAGCGTGCAACCCCTCACACCCCGTCGCCTGACCCTGTGTGTAGATATGGAAAGTTACAGAACTCACCTGAAGTGCCTTTGCCAGGATTTTCCAAAGCCTGGGAGACATCCTGGGAGGGGAGGACTGGCTCCAGGGTGAGGAGCAGCTCCTGACTGGCAGGCATGGTGGCCTAGCTGGCCTTCTCTGCTACCCTGCCCTTGTGGAGGCTGACACCAGGCATGTACTGGCCAGTCTCAACGACAACGGGCAGGGGGAAGTGACTGCTCCCCCCCTCCCAGGATGGCATCGAGCTGCTCATAATAGCTGTAGGTGTGAGGAGCCACCACAGAGCGTCCACTTAGCTCCCTGGCCTTGGCTCCCTGGAGCTTTTTAATTTTCATGCAGACCTGGTTGAGGGGCCGCGTGTGTCCGTTTTCTGCCAGGATGGTGGCCGTAGACATCTGCATTCCTCCTCTTGGTGTGGAGATCCTGGAGGTTAGTCTTCTTGCCCCATACCTCAATGAGGTCCGGTATCTCCATGCCAGGCCAGTGCTCTCTTTCATTCCTGGCCAGGGGCAGCTGAGGGTGCTGCGGGAGTGCCAGCAGCCATGAGGGGTTCAGAGGGAGTGCTCCTGGGTTGGGTGCTTTGTGGCACAGGGCAGTGAAAGGTCCACACATGCCACAAGCCCTTTTCCTTCAGCCTGCTGCTTTAAGCTCTGCAGGAGAAGGGGAACATTAGAGATGTCAGGTGTGGCCGGAGTGGCCACAAGTGCACCTGTGAAAGGCCCCTGGAGGCCAGTTATTTCAAAATAGCGGCAGGTGAGCATCCACATTCACACTATTTTGAAACAATTTCAAAATAAGTGTTATTCCTCATGGAAAGCAGGAGTTATTATTTCAAAACAACCAGCCCTTTATTTTGAAATAATGGAGTTGGGACTGTGGATGCTCGCCTTGTTAATTCGAATTAAGGGAAGTTATTTCAAAATAACTACGTAGGTACACCAGCGCTTAGTGAGGTGCCTACCAGCTTTCTAGCATGCAGTTATCCAGCTGAGTTCTGCTCTGCCACAACTGCTCTCTCTATTTACAGTGTCCCAGAATCCCACCTTAGTCTTGCAATCCCATTCAGTCTTGCAAGTGACTGAATGTCTCATCTGAAGTCAGGAGGAGTTGAGGGTGTTCAGCTAGTTAGAGGACTGGACCCTTGATCTGCTCCCTGCATGTTCATGCAATCCGTTTTTAGAGTAGGCATGCCAAGTCAATACTAAAAGTTCTTCTGCTTACTCCAAGAATGTGATTAGTTTAATAGTGACATTTTTATGGCACTAATACGATATATGTGTGTTGCACGATGACCTGCAAAAGCGGAAGCTTCTCTTTACTGGGGAGCAGTGCCCACATTGTGTTTTGTATTTAGGATTTCAGGAGAGGGAGGTTACTCTCTAATTTTATAGTGCAAAGAATACTACTAATGAACTTCCATCATAGTGTATTTGTTGTACTAAAAATATATTAGTTTCTTATGTGTTAACAGTTGTCTGTAAGTTGGTTACAATGAAAGAAAGCAGGGAAAGGAATTGTGTATGTCTTTAATAACTTAATTACTAAAAATACCTCGTGTAGACATAAAACTTGAGTATTCCTTTAAGTTCACTAAAGGGTCTCTTTTTCCGTTTAACACAGGAGTATTGATTTCCCGAGGCTTTATTGGGACAGAATTTGGGGACAATTATTGGTCAGATAATGTATCAATGTAAATTAGTCAAAACTTAACATAGTGAAAAGGATGTGTGAACTAAGCTCTATTCCTGTTTTGTTTGATAGCTGGTTTAAATGGGAAGGAGCTTAAAGCTCTTGACAAAGATGTGATGCCATATTTTCAACCAGCAGCCATAAGACACATACCTGATGAAGTTTTCAAAGTAAGTGCTCGGATACTGAAGAAGTGTGATATTCCATCACTTTTACTCTATTATAAACAAACTGCAATATTAATTTATGCTTCAATTTGAGTTTCTGCAAGACCTTTTCTGGCTCAGTTATTAAGTGAGAGGCAGTTAAGTGTATCATGCATTAACTCACAGCTATATCATTTCTATTTGTGATACCCATAAAATGTCAAACCATTTATTTTATTTATGCTTAGTTCAAAATGTGTTCCAAGGGAAAAGGCATTATGAACGTGTTTTAAAACTGCAGCCTGAGGATATAGGGACAGGTGGCTTAGAGCAAGGTCTTTGTCTCTAATAATCTGCTGAGGTATGTCTTTTTTCTCCCATTATTAAGGACAAGTGAACACATTCACCCATACTATCAGAGCTACAAACAATCCCCTTGGATATATCTGGGCTCTTTTTGTTACCCATAAGTTCTGATAGCATACAGCATTTGTAAAAGGAAAAAAATGAGGGGGGAGGAGGCTGAATTCAGATTTTGGTACAAGCAAATGCATCCTGCTTCTGTCAGAATAGATTATGGCCCGGAGACTAGCATGTGGATTTTGAAGTCTCTGACCTAGACATTGTTTGCCGTGAAGAGAAGATTAACATTCTGCCCAATCACCTCTGGTTCAGACACTCATGAGGTCAGTCACTCAGTGTAGTGATGGATAGCTGAGCCAGACAGCTTAACTATCAGCTACCATAAAAGGAGAAGCTCCTTGACCACAACGTAGCGAAGTAGTGTTCTATACAGCACCTTTGACAGCTCCAATAATTCTGCAACCTCACTGTGTCACACTTTCAGTGCTGTGGACAATCCACCGACCACAGGGTCAAAGGTATTATTTAGAGATTCTCAACAGAATTCAGCAGATGTACACACAAAAAGAGAGATGGACATGTGATGAAATTTCTAGATGGAGATGATTCTTTACAAAACAAATACAGAATCCTTACCCAGAAGAACCTACTGCACTTCTTTAGGGATTCAAAGTGGTATTTGTTTTTACCATGGCTTTGTGTAGCTACAGTTTTATCTTAAAGTTTTCTGTGTGGGGAAAAAATACCAGTTTAATGATTATAAGAAGACCAGCTGAAGTACTTGGCATTGCTCAAGTCTTTAAGGCTATGTCTAGACTGCAGGCTTCTTTCGAAAGAGGCTCCAAGCATCAGCAGCCCCAAGCATCTTTCGAAAGAGCCTCTTTCGAAAGATCGCGTCTAGACTGCAGGCGGATCTTTCGAAAGAGAAATCTGCTTTTTCGAAAGAGAGCACCCAGCGAGTCTGGATGCTCTCTTTCGAAGACGGCCTCTTTACATTGAAGAACGCCTTCTTTCGAAAAAGGAACTTTCGAAAGAAGGCGTTCTTCCTCGTAAATTGAGGTTTACCGCCATCGAAAGAAAAGCCGCGTTCTTTCGAAATAATTTCGAAAGAACGCGGCTTGAGTCTGGACACAGGGGAAGTTTTTTCGGGAAAAGGCTACTTTTCCCGAAAAAAACCCTGAGTCTGGACACGGCCTAAGTGAAGTAATAGTTTTTTGTGTTTGGAGAATAAAAGGAAAACATACAAGCTTTATATAAATGATTGTATTTTTCGAAAATGAAGGGAGAAAACGTGTATTAATAAAAGAATGAAAGTGATTCAAACATTAGAGCTTATTGGTAGACAATATTTTCAGTTTTGGTAGAATACAAAGCAGGTGGAAGGGTTGGAGGTCCTCTTGGCAGGGTGCTGGGAGGTTGCAGGGGGGAGCTTACTGCCTGGGGTGGCAAGGATGACGCTACAGCGGCAGTGGCTCCTGGGGAGCCAGGGCAGCACTTGCCAGCTGGTGGCTTCTCCCAGAGGGCAGGGCTCCACTCCCTGACTGGTGGCTCTTCCCGGGGGGACGGAGCTCCACTCCCTGACTGGTGTCTCCTCTGGGTGGTGGCTCTCCACTCCCTGGCTGCACAAGCCTTCCCCAGCCTCCAGCTTGTCCAGGGGGATGGAGCTCCACGGGCCATCCCCAGCTTCCAGATGCACCCATTCCAGCCTCCAACCTGGCCGAGGGACCCCCCACTCTGCAGCTGGTCCAGGTGGGAAAAGGCAAGACTCCATGGGTGGTTCTGGCCTTCAAGTGCCCCCCACCCTGCAGCCTGTTGGAAGTGGGGGAGGGGGGTGGCACTCCGTGGGCGGTCCCAGCCTCCAGGAGACCCCCTCGCTTACAGCCTGTCCGGGGAGGGGCGCAACATTCTGGGGCTGGCCCTGACCTTCAGAAGCCCGTTCCTGCCAGCAGCTGGTCCTGTCCTCTAGCCAGTTTGGAGGTGGCGGAGGGTGAGGCTCTAGGGGCTGGACCTGGCCTCCAGCAGCCCCAATCTGGCTGGTCCTCCCTCCTCCTCCCTGCAGCCTGTCTGAGGCCAGGCCATGGAAGACAGAAATGACTGAGACCATGAGGTGTTTTTTCTGATGGTTGGCATGCTTTAAGATGCAGCATAGTATCAAAAGGCTTGATGTCTCTGGAGAGAAACAACCTCTGATCAGGAGGCTGCAGAAAGATATTGTATATTTTTTAACAAGCTGATTCGAGAGCATGGCATAACCCCAGAGAACTTCTACAATGCTGACGAAATGGGACTCTTTCAGCATTGCCTGCCACCATCAACCCTTGCTGGTGCAGGTGTGGTTGGTGAACCTGGATTCAAGAGGAACAAGAACCTCTGCTTACGTGTGCAAATGCTGCTGGCACACACACAATCACATTGCTAGTGATTTCAAAACTCAAGCAGCCAAGAGCATTCAAGGGTATTGTCCAGCTGCCAGTGGAGTACACAGCACAGCCTAAAGCAGGATGGACAAGACTTTGTATTGGTTCCACCATATCTTTTTTTCTTGTTGTAAAAGACCATCTGAAAGAACTTAGAGTACCAGAAGACCCAAAGGTTATTCTGGTTTTAGATAACTGCTGAGCTCACCCTTCTGAAGCAGAGCTTGTGTCTGGCAATATTTTCATGGTCGTCTCGTCTGCAAATGTTACCTCACTTGTTTCAAAATCTAAGTCTTCTGCATAAGGGATTTTATGAGGAAGCTGCACAACTTTGAAAGAACAATCCAAGAGTTTCAGTCACAGTACAGCATCAAGGATGCAATCTTCAATGCAGCATGTGCCTCGTCTGCTGTTAACTTTAAAGAGAGCATGGGGAAAATAGTGGGAGGAAGTGATATTTGTGGAGGAGTCCTTTGATGAAGAATTTTAAGGCTTCAACGTAAGACCAAAAAGGAGAGCACTACGAGAACTAGTTGATGTCCTTCAAAATGGCAACCCAGCAAACCCAATCACTAAGCTGAAAGATAACAAAGTTGAAGAGTGAGTAAACATCAATCAAGGACTAGAGTCACAAAAACTCTGACAGACACTGAAATTATAGAAATGTTTGTCCATCCGGAGAGGAATACCTGTACCGCAGATGAAATAGAGTCAGAGGAAGAAGACCATAGTGAAGAAACAAAAGTCTCTTGGGCTACTGCTGCACAGTGTCTGGAAACTTTGGTGAAGTTTGCCGAGCAGCAGTCTTCTTCTTCTGCTCAGAAAGTCATGTTACTACACTCTTGTCCATAACAGTTTCCTCAAGAAAAAGCAACTGACTTGCAGGCAGGCAGACAATCTGCAAGATGCTTCAAGATGCTTCTGCAGCTTGTTCCTCTGGTCCAGCACCATCAAGATGGACAGCACAAGATATTGATGATGCTGAGGCAATAGAATAGCAGTAAATTATGGTTTTGTTTACAGTAATAGTGTTAAAAGATATAGTGTTAGGTAAGGTTATTTCATTTCTTAAACATTTTTGCATTTGGTGAAAAAGCTCAAGTAACCAGCACATTTGATTAACTAGCAACCCCTATTCCTCATGAATGCCAGATAACAAACCTTGTACTGTACAGTCAAGACAGTACAGCATTTCTTGTAGATACCTGTTTTACAAACTGGTTTAATTATCGTATACTGAAAGATAATTACTGCATGGTTATTATGATTATCTTGTGTTGTGTAATTTCTAAAACAAGATTTAATGTGACCACATTTGGAAGATTGTCCATCTAGAAGGATAGAGCCAATGGTGGAACAATTACATATTTTCTTCTCACTACTGTATGGATAGCGGAACCTGTGTGTATCACATACAGGCAAGAATGGGGTAGATATAGAAGATGATGAAAAAGGAAAGAAACAAAAATAGTGTAGGCAGTAAATCCTTCCCCCCCCCCAAAAGGTGATTAAAACTGAGACTCGGATATCAGAGAGTTGACAAATACGCTGATAGCACAGAAAGTATCTCTAGAACCTATGTACTATTGCCACCAAAGAAGACAGAAAGCTATACGAATGGCCAGTGAGAGAAACAGATATGCAGTTATTTAAAAAAAAATACTGAGCACTTTTACAGAAATACAGGCTGTAGCTATTTTCCTCACTCTTAAGTATCAGGTAGTCTGGACCTCTGATTCATTACTTGTGTAATGTAGTGGACATCCCAAACCTGTTTTTTTTTTTTAATTTATTCCTCAAGGAGCTGTCCCCAGAACAAATAACAAACCTTGGCCCTGAAAATGCAGCCATGGTTACAGAATCTCAGAGAAACCATCTGAATGTACTGCAGCTGCAGAGTCTTCAGTTGGCACTAGATGGCGCCAGGACAAGTGTCCAATATGCACAAACTAGTGCAAGCTCCATTCGGTCAACACATACTCCAGCCTCAAATTGTGAGTAGAACACTTGGGAGCTGATCCTGAGAGATAATGAGCATATCCCATTGAAATAAGTAGGGACTGCAGAGACTTAACATGCATCAGGCACAGGCCTTTGTTTTGGAGTCGTCATAATGAAAATTCTGGGCAATGTGTTTGAGCATGGGCACCTCAGATCAAAAGAAACATCATTTCAGCCAAGTACAATGGGAGCTTGGGTAGCCAGATTGGGGAGAGGGGCATTTCTCCAGTTGTATAAAGTTAGCGGAAAGTGCTTAATTTTAGACACTTGTATTAGAAAATGCTTGCCTCCACTTTTATAATTATAAAAAGACATAGTAGCATTTAGTTACCAGAAATCAAGCCAAGCAGATATATTAGTTACCATAGACAGTATTAGTACACAGTTTCAACTCTGAGAAACAGGTCTATTTCTGAGAAATAAAGCCCCTACCAAGGGCTTTGTTTAATTCCTTACAATTCTGTCCCCAGTTGTTCTCACAAACAAGAGTGGGAGAGAGAGTATTTCCATTAGAAAATTCCATTCGTAAGTACATTCCCACAGTTCCCTTATAGTAAAACTCAGTGGGAGGTTTTGGCTGACTAGCTCCCAATACCAAAAGGAAGGGGAAAAATTGATGATAAATCAGGACCCTGAGACTGAGTCCCTAGGAAAAATGGGGAGAGGCCAGTGTTCCATTTCAGCCCGATTGCTGGGCTGGAATTGCCTGGGTCAAAGTGGGGCAGAGCTAAGGAGAGTGCAGGGGCCCATCTGACCTGGAGAGCAGAGCTTGTGCCAGCCAAAGAGTGACATAGAAGCTGCTTAGCCAGCAGATATATGCTGGGAGCAGGGCTGCTGCAGCAACAGAAGCCAGAGAAGCAGCCCAGGAAGAAAGTCAGTGCTGAAGCAGAGCCATGGAAGCAGCCCAGGGAGCAGAGTGGTGCTGCAGTCACAGCTGCAGGAGAGCTGGAGTCACAGCATGAGAGAGTCCAGAGAAGTAGCCCGTGGAGCTGGAAGCAGAGCAGCATCAATGCTGAGGCAGAATGGAGGTGGAGCCAGGTGCAGTAAGCAACTGGGGCCAGTGAGTTGGTTGCGGGGAGACTCATGGGCAGTGGGCCCAGCACAGATTCCCCAGCTAAGGGTCAGACTGGCAGCGGGATCATAACCTGAGTGGGGGGACACGATGCTGATGCTAGCTGCCCCCTAGAGCCTGAAGATGTGTGGCCACTGCTAGAACAAGTGTCCAACTCACAGCATCCCTGCAGCACAGCCAGGGCCGGAGAAGGAAGCCTGGAATGTGCAAGGAACAGACTTGAACTTCCCTTACGTTCCAGAGACTGCTGTTTGTGATGTCTCCTGCCAGAGACTGGGTTTGTGTTTTCCTTTTACCTGGCCCAGTTTTTTCTTAAATTGGTTGCTGCTTAATTGTATTTGTCTTGAACTGTATGTCATGATCAGTGGGTCAAGGAAGCATTCCGTGTGGAAAGCACCCCGGAGTGGGCACACCCAAGACCCTGCCTTAAGTGACCACTATAAGGTTGGGGATAGAACCCCCAGGGATCCTGGGACCAGCCTTGTTGAGATTGTGAGTACTCTACCACGCAGGAGAGTGGAAGGGGAGCACTCATGGTCAGGAAGGCCTATGGATAAAGGAAGGGGGAGCCAGAGACTCATCCTTTTGCTAGCCCATTTCACCAGGATAGTGTAAAAGCCAGGAAAGTTCCCTTTAATAGTGGGACCATTCCCCCACTCACATTCATATGCCCCCTTTATCTCTCTCTCAAGAAATGTGCTTTGGGTAGCCATGGCCAGCCTTCATCTGAAGAAGTGGGTTGTGCCCACGAAAGCTCATGATACCATCTACATATTTTGTTAGTCTTTAAGATACTACTAGACTATTAGCTTTTTTAAAAACGTTTTTCCTGTTACAGACTAACTTGGCTACCTCTCTGAGGCTTTTAAACATCTTTCAGTTAATCACAGGTTGCATTTACCTAAGCTGTGCAATGGGATGTAAATTACCTTTCCAGCCCAGAAGTCTGCACTCCCAAACGAAGTCACCCCAAGAGAGGGCAGGTACTGCTCCTATGCCACTGCCCACCCTCACTGTGAGGAACAGTAGCTGTATCAGGGTGTGGCGTGGGGGGCTAAATGAATGCTACAGGAGGGCTAAGAGCTGCTAGGTTGCTTTTGTTGTCACTTACACTAACTGAACTGCCTAGACCTAATAAAATGATTCTCCGCACCAGTGCTTTACCTGTGCAATCTGCTCCCTCTGTGGTTCTACCAGAGGCAGGAGTTTCCTGATCACCCCAACACAGCATAAAGCTCATCTGTGTACACAGGCTTTTCATTCATTCATTGCTATCACAGCAATGTAATGGAAGGTACCCATTTGAGACTCTTCTCTGTTGGGTGTGTGGATATTAAATTAAATCTTCCAGAGGCCAGAGCAAGGGGCACTTTCAGCAACTGAATATTCAGATTCTTACAGTTTGTTTCACTTCAGGTGTGCTTGGGGGTTCTCTGGGTGCCATTCTGTTTTACTGGGTAAATTTGGGAAAGACAAGACAGCACTGTGCACATTCCACATAACACTAAGACATAATGCTTTGTATTTTTCAGGTGCCCACTTTTCAAGTGGCTTCAGCATTTGTTTGTGTGCCCTGTTTATCCTTTGTCTCACTTCCTGAAGTGTGATTGTTAAACTTAATGTAAGCATGACCCTTTTACTTAACATTCTTGGATAGCACATTTCTGATTGAAATTAAATATAGCTACTGATATAATAGGCATCACAGAATTTTGAAAGAATGATGAGAATCAGTGGACTGGGATGACTGTAAAGGGCGACATAGGGCATCACCGGCCACATGACCCCTGCTGGGAAGGGGAGGGACAACCTCCTTCCGCCCCAGACCCTGCCTCTCCCTGCCCCGCTCCACCTTTTCTCTGCCTCTTCTCTACTCCCACCCTGCCTCTTCCCCCAATAATATCTGTTTCAAAAGCTAAAAGATATCACAAGTTCTCAGTAAAAGTGGCCATACTGTAATTAAGTGACATCTACCACAGTACCATTTAACTTGAAAAATGGAAATTACACAAAAATGAGGAAGCTAATTAAATGGAAATTGAAAGGAACAGTCACAAAAGTGAAAATGCCTGCAAGCTGCATGGAAACATTTTTTAGAACACCATAACAGAGGCTCAAACTGAAGGCATATTCCAAATTTTTTAAAAAATACAGTAAGAGGATAAAAAAATGACACCATTGCAAAACAAGGAAAAGAGGCAGTTGGAGACAGAAAGGCATCTTTAAAAATTGGAAGTCAAATCCTACTGAGGAATTTATAAAGGAGCATAAACCTCTGGTAAGTCAAGCGTAAAAATACAATTAGGTAGGCCAAAAACATTTTTGAAGAGCAACTAGCAAAAGACACAAAAACTGGCAGAAAAAAAAGTACCTAGGAAGCCTGCCAAACAGCTTCTCATCATGGCCACTGGATGATAAAAATGCTAAAGGACCATTCAAGGAAGACAATGGCTGTTGCAGAGAAGCTAAATTAATTCTTTGCATTGGTCTTCATTGCAGAAGAAGTGAGGGAAATTTCCACTCCTGAACCATTCTTTTTAAGTAATAAATCTGAATAGCTGTCCCAGATTGAGGTGTGAGTAGGAGTTGTCTTTGAAACAAATTGATAAATTAAACAGTTAAGTCACCAGGACCAGATGGTATTCACCCAGGAGTTCTGAAGGAACTCAAATATGAAATTGCATAAGTACTAACTGTGGTATGCAACCTGTCATTTAAATTGGTCTCTGTACCAGATGACTGTAGGATCGTTCATGTGATGCTGATTTTTTAAAAAAAAGCTCCATAGATGATGTTGGTAGTGATAGGTCTGGAAGTGTCACTTCAGTATGCAGCAAATTGGTTGAAATAATAGTAAAGAACAAAATTATCAAACACAGATAAACATGATATGTTGGGAAAGTGTCAACATGGCTTTTGTAAAAGGAAATCATGCCTCATCGATATATTAGAATTCTTTGAGAGTGCCAACAACTGTGTGCACATTTGAGCCAGTAGATATAGTGTACTTGGACTTTCAGAAAGGCTCTTAAGCAAAGTAAGCAGTCATGGATAAGAGAACAAAGGGTAGAAATAAAGATCAGTTTTCACAGTGGAGAAAGGTAAATGATGAGATCCCTATGAATCTTAACTGGGACCAGTATGTTCAACATATTCATACATGATTTGGAAAAGGGGATAAACAACGTGGCAAACTTTGCAGACAATACAAAATTACTCAAGTTAAGTTCCAAAACTGACTGTAAAGAGTTACAAAGGGATGTCACAGAACTGAGTCACCGGGCAACAAAATGTTTTAAGAAATTCAGTGTTGATAAATGCAAAGCAATGCACACTGGAAAACATAATCCCAATTCTGCATTCAAAATGATGAGGTCTAAATTAGCTGTCACCACTCAAGAAAGATTGTGGCGTTACTGTGGGTAGCTCTCTAAAAATATCTACCCTCTGCGCAGTGGCACACAAGCTAGCAGAATGTTAAAAACCATTAAAAAAGGCATTGATAATAAGACAGAAAATCCCACACCACTATATAAATCGATGGAATACCCACTTCTTGAACAATTCATATAGTTTGGGTTATCCCGTCTCAAAAAAGATTAGAATTGGAAGAAGTACAGAAAAGGGCAACAAGATTAATGATGGCATGGAATGACTTCCATATGAAGAGAGTGAAAAGACTTAGACTGTTCAGCTAGGAAAGACGACTAAGTGGGGATATGATAGAGAGCTATAAAATCATGAATGGTGTGAAGAAAGTGAATAAGGAAGTATTACTTACTCCTTCTCATAAGAACCAGGAATTACCCCTATTAAATGAATAAGTAGCAGGTTTAAAACAAACTATAAGGAAGTATTTCTTCACACAAAATACAGCCACCTGTGAAACTCACTGCCAGGGGATGCTGTGAAGACCAAAACTATAACTGGTTACAAAAAATTAGCCAGATTTGTGGAAGATAGCCAAAATATCCTCTCTTTCAATGGTGGCTGGTGCCAAATGCTTCAGAAGGAATGAACAGAAGAAAGCAATTATTGAGTAATCCATCCTGTTGTCCAATCCCAGCTTCTGGCAGTCAGTGCACCAGGGGCACATAGAGCATGGGGTTGCATTCATGACCATCTTGGCTAGTAGGTCCAGATATAGTGACCACAAGGCTTTCAATGCTAAGAAACATGGCACAGTAGCCAGCAGACCCCACATGGAAGCCGTGACAGCTCAGGAGTGGAGTGGGGGGGGGGGGTATGGTGCTTGGGACAGGCGCTCTGAGTGGGGCTCCCAGCTGGGCTTATGTGCCAGCAGTGGGCTTTTGGGGGCTCCCCTGCTCTTAGGGAGCTGGAGTGCAGTGCCTGACTACCCAGAATCTGGCTGTCCCCATAGAGACTCACCCTCTCCCCTGTGGCTGCATTTACTGCAGCTTCCAGAGCACCCACGAGCCGCCTGGGGGAGCCACCACACTGACCTGTCTGCTTCTTCCCTTCTGCTCCCAGTGGCAGACAGGAGGCCTTGGGCTTTGCGGGCAGGGAGGGGGCAGTGAGCAGCGCAGGTGGGACCTCAAAGAGGAGAGATTGAGACAGCAGCTCCCTGCACTACTGCTTTCCCCACCTTAGCAGGCTGCAGTGCCCCAGAGCACCGTGTGCACATGGCACTACCTGCACCTCACGTGGGGTAGGCAAGCATCCTTGCACCTCCCTGACCATCAAGGTTAGAGCCAGGCCTGACATGCACAATGGCCAGGGTGGGTAGAGTTGTGGGGGGCGAGAAAGGGCCCGGGCTGGTGGTGGGGGGAGGGAGAAGGGGGCCAGGGTAGAAAAGGGGGGCCTGGGCTGGCACAGTGTGGGAGAGAGAAGGGGCCCAGGATGGCCCGGCAGGGGAGGGGGAAGAGAGAAGGGGTGCTGGCATGGAAGAAGGAGAAGGGGGACCTAGGCTGGCATGGCAGGGGAGATAGAAAGGACATGGGAAGAGAAGGGGCCCAGGCTGATGCGGGAGAGGGATGGGAGAAGGGGCCCATGCTGGCCAGGGTAGAGGGGAGGGAGAAGGCCCCGGGGCAGGAGGGAGAAGAAACCTGTGCTGGCGTGTGGCAAAGGGGCGAGACCCAGGATTGCCTACCCCCTGCAAGAGGGGAGTTGGTGAGTGCAGTGAGCTTGGGGCACAGCCCCCTAGTTATTAGGGTTGCCAGATACTTTCACAAAAAATACCGAACATGGTGGGGAAAAAATTGTCTGAGAAAAATAAAATCGGGGCACCAAAGTTGTTGAGCAAAAAAAAAGGGGGGGGGGGAATAAAGTTGAGAGGGGGAAAAAAAGTGCACCAAAAAAGAGTCACTGTGCCTTTAAATCCCCATGCTCCCCGCCCCCACCAGATGTGGCAGGGGAAGAATGTCCCAAGCGGCCTTCCGTCCAAGAAAAACAGAAAATACTGGACATTTTACATATCCACTATTTTCTGGGGGGGGGGGGAAGTTGTTGGGTTATTTTGGACAGAGACTGCAAATACTGGATACCTGGCAACCCTACTAGTTATTATTCAGCTGGAACAGCGACAGACTAAAGTTCAGAGTTGTAGTTTAGCAAAATACCTGCCCCAGTGTCCCATTGTTTAAAAATGCTAACATTCTGTAACACTAATTTGCTTTTTTGTTTGTTTTCCAGAAGCCTAGAACACACATGGGAGTTGATAGAACAGATCATTTAGAAAGCCAATCAGTGGATAAAGAGCTGCAGCCTCTGGGGGATGCTGGATCATAGTAGTGGTTAGTGTCTTAAAAAGCAACAAACTGATCCAGCACTCAGTTTCATCGTATGAGTATAGACAGCAAGTACTATTTGCTGTCTTACATTTCAGAGATTTTAGGACTCTTCCTACCCTTTCATGACAAGCTGGTGTCTCATGAAAAGACAGTGAAGGCTTCAGATTTATACATATTACAGAGGAGCCTGAATGACTCAGGAGACTGATACAGTGATAGAGATTGTTAGGCAGTCGATGTGCTGTGGTCATGGCTTTAAATATTGACCAGTTTACTCTTACTGCTTCCTTGTACTTCCCTGTCTGTCTCAGCTTGCATTATGCGACTTAGGCTCATGATTGGCCCTCCATCATCTCAGTGGGCCACAAGATTGTCACCTCCAAGACAGTCTGTCGGGATAGGGTAGTTTTGCTCACTGTGCTCACATATCTAAAATTTGCAGGGTGTGCTGACTGAACATAGCAGCACTTCATTGGATGCGAAAGGAGTGCATGGTTCTCACCAACAACATCATACGTGCTGATTGCACACCTCACTTCACATGCCCTTGCTTTACATGTATGTCACTTTAGTAATACGGCAGGAAAAAAACTACATGGACAGAACCCCGTGAAATCTGATAACTCTGTGCATGTGAAACTGTAAACAAAATGTCTCACAGGCCACACATAGAATCCTGATGGGCTACATGTGCCCCAGGAGCCAAAGGTTGCCCGCTACCAGTCTTAGCCATTTATTGTTTCCTCTTATATTTTGATTGCAAGCTCTTCAGGGTAAGCTCTTTGATTGCAAGCTCTTATATTTTGGTACAGCACCATGGAACCCCAGTTGTTACCACAATACCTCTAGGATGATGTCTGAAGCCTGCCCACATAAATAGTACAGGCTGTTACTATTCTATGGGTGAGAAGTGAATAGGCCCCTGCTGTATTTCTTGTAGGAATAATCCACTAAACATTGTATTTTATCAACATATAGAGTGTGTCCAGTATTTAAAATAGGAAAATTTTCATGTCAAGTCCCCATATTTTAAACATTGTCAGCTGAAAACAGTCCTTACGCTCTTCTTATACACAATTGTCTTTTGCTGGTGGTGTTGCCAAAAATCCATGGTAAACATTTATTTTGCAATTGCAAAAAATTTGTGGAATAAGATGACAGCATCCTGTTTAAGTACTTTTAAATAGGACAATTTATAGTCTAGAAATTACTGTTATTCCTGTTAGATTGTACTATAATAAATCATATTTCAAATCTTTGTTGATATATTTGTATTTTTTTAAATCTTACAGTGTTATGGGCAATCTTATGTCCTTTGGTATTGCTTTATAAACAAATCTACCATTGCTAAAGGTTATCTCATATCTATTTCTCTGCTGCAGTAGATATGGTAAGAGTTATCCCACTGCATTCATTTTCTGTATGAAAGAAGATTGTTCTGTTTATTTAAATATACAGGATCTTGTTTTTAATTTAACCCCAGCAAATGCACATTAAAAACTCCAATCTCAATTAGAAGTAAAAGCACAAAAAGTTTTGTTCTTTAGGGCATCTCCCTTTATTTAAAAAAGCAGCGAGTCTTAATTTCCTGTGTAAGTTGTGGCATAGTCTGACTTAAAACTTCAGCTGCAATTATGTACTGCATCCTGACAGATCTGGCTTATTACATGGTGTCTGCACCTTCCTGAAGATCATTCCCACCTGATTTGTTTTCAACAGACGCAGCCAATTTAGCCTGAAGCGCTTTTTTCTTAGGAGAAGACCTTATTAAATTCTTGTGATATTTCTTCAGGAAAAAAAAAGTGAAGCTTCTATTTCATCCTGCTTTCTATGCCAATTATTGTCTTACATCTTTCCCCTCCTTTTGAATCTGCACCCAGGACAAAAGTCAGCAGGCAGCACAACTTCCAGAGGTGTTGATTAAATACATCTAGAGAGATGTAGAGAAATGTGACATGATGGAATTATTCTCATTTTACAATATGTAAATATGTAGGAGAAACAAACCATTTTGTACCTGGATATTCCTTAGATTAGACAGATGATTTATGTCAAATGTCCTATCCATTACCATATATCCCCAACTTAGACCTTGGCAACATGATAGATCTGTTGTTGTTCTGGTTCTCAAGATATCTTAGCAGAGGTCAGTTATTTCTGCTCCTCTGAATAAAATCATCCCTTCCTTTTTGGAGAAGCTGGCTTGTCAGATTGTAACAGTTGTGACCAAAAGCACCTAGTTCAGTGGAGCAGGATGTAAACAGGATTGAAAAGACAAGCCCCCAAATGAAGCAACTTCAACTCCCAAAACAAGTTCAGTGTCTAACCAAACCCACTCAGGACCAAGAATGTCTTTAAGCCTTTTTCAGAAAGAGAGGGTCTCTTGTGGGCCAGTGTACATAACATAAGGAGGTAAAAGCCCCTTTAATAGGTTAACCGGTTAAATCTTTTGTTTAACCGGTTATCCGATTAAAGGAGGTGTGGGGGCCACTCCAACCCCCTGGGCTGAAGAGGCCCCCTTACTGCAGGCAGGGGCTGCTCCAGCCTGCCCAGAGCAGCCTCTGTCCACAACAAGCTCTTGATGGGGCTAGAACAGCCCCCTGCCTGCAACAGGTAGGGAGGTGCTCCAGCCCCCAGATTAATGGGTAACTGGAACTGGTGAGCATTACCCGGTTAACTTTTCACATCCCTAATATAGCCTCCATTGAAATAGAGAGAGCTGGACAACTTTCCCAAGAACAAGATAAATCTTCTGTACCCTCCAAGTGCTCATAATTCTATTTTATTATGTCAAGTGTCCTGGCTGTTATGAATGACTTTAATATCTCTACCCATTCCCTACACAGTTAAATCAAAGGCATTATCTCAAGTACTCCAGTTGACTCCAACTATCTTACTGGAAATCAGAGACAACAGCTAGCTTGCACCATATAAGGATTTATCAAAGTTAACACCTGGTCTGTTAATTGTACCAGGAAGCAGATAAGTCATTGCAGTTTTCAGAACAAATCTGTTTCCTTATTTTAACAAACAGTCAATATACATCTGTGTATGTGCTTGCCCCGTTTTTGACCATCAGTTGTACTTCAGTTTCACTCTGCTTTTCTAATCCTGATTAATAAGGATTTTCTTCTCACGCTGCAGTCCTGTTATTTAGAGCCTACAATTGGAACAATTATGCAGTGATGTACTAAAAGCAGGAGCTGTGATTGTCAGATTTCTTGGTTGGCTAGCACCAGCAACATGCTACAGTCACCTTCAAGATTTTAGTAGGTATTAATTAACTTTAAGACCTTTGTTTTAACAGTCTCTCTCCTATATTATGAAGTCTTTTTTTGGGGGGGGGGGAGGAGTTAGTTTCCAGAGGAGAAATTGGAGACCAGAAGAAAGAAGTGGAGCTTCTCATTGTAAGTTTTCCACTGATAAAGCCTGAAAATTCCTGAAATAAAACAAGAGACACCTGAAAAACTCTCATATTTATCCTATAAACACACACACACAAACCCCACCATGGCTATTTGTATCTAAGTAGCTGTCTATATGGAGCAGTAATGTGGACTTCAGGGTATGATTTCTAAAGTGCATTAACTGATCTGTGTAGAATTGACCCTGCTAGTATACACTACAAGTTCCCCAGTGCACTTTAACGTTTCAAACAGCACTACAGTATTAGAGTGCACGAGGGAGCATAATAAAGAGATGACTCATTACAGTAGTTTAAGGTGTAATGAGTAATTATATACATTACTCTTTATGGTACATAGAAAGAAAGCCCTGAAATAAACAATTTCTGGACATCTACATAAACCTCAAACATCGTAGAACACAAATCCTGAAAAACAAAATGAAGTAACTGAAAAAATTGAAGCCCTAAACATAAGCTCACACAAATAAGCATGGGATTCTTTTTTCTGTTGTACACTCCTCTGAATTTTCTATAAGATTAATACAATTTTGTCTGTAATGTAGTTAAGACTAAATGTTGCTACAGTAATGGATTGATGCACAAGTTAAAGTTGTTCTGGATCATCTTTAATTTGGGTTCTAGTGTGTTTGAATATTTATCAGATGTCAGAAGAAAGTGGGTTAGAAACTAGCTCTGCATACATTCTGCATGAACTGAAAATATTTGACAAATAGAGGAAGAATGTCAGTTCTGTGCCCTTGATACATTTATTATCAATTCCAGCCCTATAGTTAAGTACTTGTATTTTACTCATAGGTTTAGAGGCATTTGAGCAAAGACTTATCCATGACTAGAATGCTAGATACCATACAGTTAATCCTGGATCAAAGAACTTCTCCAGGGATCAACAAGATCTGGTTGCTCAACTAAGTATTCTTCTAGGAAAGAAAGAAAATTGTACTTACTAGACCTGACTCTCTGATATCAGTGTATAACAGGTATATAGTGCCACTGCAGACATCAGCGATCCAACTTACACTGTGTTTCTATAGAATTGTTGCTATCACTCAGCATGATTGATGTAATCATACTTCCATGGAAATTTCAATATAATTCTTTAAGTACAGGCAGTCCCCGACTTACGTCGGATCTGCAGATATGAACAGGGCTGCCCCAGAGTACACGGACTGCGGGACCTCGCGGTCCTGCCGCCCGTGTTCTCTGGGGCTTTCTCTGCGTCTCCCTGGTCTGCAGACCAGGAAGACGCAGAGCAAAGCCGCGGAGGGCTTTCTAAAAGCCAGTTCCGACTTACATACAGATTCAACTTAAGAACAAACCTACAGTCCCTATCTTGTACGTAACCCGGGGACTGCCTGTATTACATTTGGGTACTGAACACTTAACATATGCCCTCAAATGTGGTCCTACTTGCTGCCATCTACGCATATTTGCTGGGGCCTGAAAGTTACTTGACCATCTATTTAGAATGGTTAGTCCATCAGAGTCCAAATGCAATAGCTTTCAAACACTATTAAACTCATCTTTCCTGTGGTACTTTACAGGAAGAGAAGAGCTATGGGGATAAAGGAGTTTATCAAGGGCTATAATGCAGGACTTTGGAATTTAGACCATGATGGCAGTCTTGATCACTCACTTTTGAAAATACGTAAAAATGTCCCTGATACAGGATGAGTGCTTGTTTAAGAAGCAATAAAAATGGAATTATAATTTTGACACAATCACCATCCTATATAGTTACACTCACATGCTAACTAAACCCTTTAAAGAGTTTAACTACAATTTATTCAGGATAAACATGGAAAAGGAAAAAAATAGTGAGAATCGTTTCACTATTTTTCAAATGGCAAAATAAAATTTTGCTAGTGGAGAATTTTCTGTTGACTTTTCCCAAACAAGGCAACTCTTTTCTAAAAGATACCAGCTTTCTACAATATTAAAGTAATTATATTCTCTTCTCAAAATGGGTGAACTTGGAATGCAAAAAATCTCTCTCTAAAAAATTTTTCCTGCAGGACCACAGAAGCTACATCTAGACTGCAGGATTCTTGCACAAGAAACTTTTTTTGGAAGAGATCTTCTGAAAAAATCTTGCAAAAGAGTGCGTCCACACACAAAAGCACATAGAAAAAGCAATGTGCTTTTGCGAAAGAGAATGTCCAGACTGATCGGACGCTCTCTCACATGAAAGGCCACCCAGAACCACTTCAGGCAGGGCTTTAGGTCATCAGTTGCTTCTGAGTGCTGGTGTCGGAGCCTTGCAGAAACATGAGCTAAAAGGGACCCCCCTGGACAGCCATTTCTCTGCTTCTGCTGTGTGCTTGCTACCTCCTCGAGGGACAGCAAAGCTCTCGTAGTGCCTGCTGTGGTTGCCCTGTTCTTTTTCGGATGCCACAGTTTTGTTCTTTGTGCCATGGAGCTGGAGCTGCCCCTGGGCATGCAATGGTCCTACATGGCCATGCTGCAGTTTTTGGACTGGTGGGACCGGCTGGTCCTGGAGTGGTGGCTCCAAAACTTCCGCATGCGGAAGGCCAGCTTTTTGGAGCTATGTGCCTGGCTCGCCCCTGCCCTCCAGACACACGACACCAACCTGCAGCCTGCCATCCCACTGGAGAAGCGGGTTACAATTGCCCTCTGGAAGCTCGCCACCTCCGACAGCTACCAGTTGGTGGGCAACCAGTTCAGTGTGGGGAAGTCCACCATCAGGGCCCTTTTCATGGAGATAAGGAGCTCTTGGGCTGCAGTCCCTGCGGGGGGGGGGGGAGTGTTACAAGAGACCCTCGGGAAAGGGGGGTTAGGGGCTGTATGGGGTGGAGTGGGACAGTGGGAAAGCCCCAACCTCAGGAGCTTGTGCCATCTTGCCCCTCACACAGCCCTGCTGCTAGAGAGGAGGGGCTCATAGGAAGTGGTTCCTGGGGTGTTTCAGGGGGAAGGGTGGGAAGCAGGGCGGGTACTTCCCAAGAGCTCAGGAACCCCCTCTTTCATTCTCTGTTTGTTTCTTTTGTCTCCTTCTGCAGGTGGTGAGGACCATCAACTCCCTCCTGCTGCAGAAGGTCGTCTGTCTGGGAGACATGGACGTGACGTGGCTGGATTTGTTGCCCTGGAGTTTCTGAACTGCACCCGAGCCATTGATGGGACCCACATCCCAATCTGAGCACCAGAGCATTGAGCAGGCCAGTAAATTAATAGGAAGGGCTACTTTTCCATGGTGCTGCAGACATTTTTGTTGGGTGGTCAGGCAGGGCAGGGCACATGATGCCTGAGTCTTCAGGAACTCTAGCCTGTACCACAAGCTGGAGGTGGGCACACTTTTCCCCTGCCATGAACTTGCCATTGGACAGATGCCACTCTGCATCCTGAGGGATGTGGACCACCCCCTGATGCCATGGCTTATGAAACCCTATACTAGCCCTATCTCAGCAGGGACCAATTCAGTGCCCACCTGACCGGGCCTGGATCCAGGTGGAGTGCGCCTTCGGCCGCCTCAAGGCACGTTTCCAGTGCCTGCTGACCAACCTCGACGTGGGGGAGCACAACATCCCTGAGGTGAGGTCCAGCGGTTGTGGACAGCTGCCATCTGCCAGGCCCATCAGGCTGGGGTGTGCATCCGGAGGCCCTAAGGGAGAAGGCCATTTTTCCGACAAAACTCTTTAGTGTAGACATACTCAGAGTGACAACATTACGTCACTCTGCGTCCTGCTGCCCCACCCCCTCAGCCATGCAGCCTCCTCCCTTTCTCCCCCTGTCCTCTCCCCAATGTGCTTGAGAAGCGCTGGCCTGGCTCAGGCTGGCTGGAACCGTGCATTGCTGGAGTTGATATGGGGCATCAATGAGAAGAGAACACACAGTTTGCTCTCGCTGTTGGCTGACTGACGGAGACACTCCTCCCACTGCAGGGCTTCGAGGGGAATGCCAAGCAGAATACTGCTGGAGCAACTGGTGTTAGCACCTTCCCGGAGAAAAGTTGCAGGCTGCAGCTCTCTTGAGTCTGTGCTGTCAGGGGGTTCTGGTGGCCGAGGAAGGACAGCTTCTCCATGGAGTGCCCCTGCTTTTCCCCTGGTGGTTGGCTGGTCCTATGTCACACAGGATGGGGGCAGCGGCACGTTCCAGTTACATTCCCACTGATGCAAGTCAATGTCCCTCCCTTGACGTCCGTGGAGTGGGGCGGGGGCTGGACTCTGCACCCCACTGGGGCTTGCCCAAGAGAGGCTGCTAGGGCTCCAGGCCATCTGTTGAGAGGTAGCAGGACAGTCTGGACTGCCTGGCTTCAGGCAGAGATGGTTTCACCTGTGGCTGACGTGAGGAAGGGCAGGACAGAAGGGGGAAGCACGTTAAATATCGGTTAATTGAATAGTCGATTAACCTCATGAATTCTTATTGGTTACTATTCTATAGTACCCAGGGGCGGGGCCGGCAGCCAATGTGCTCTGGCCCCATTTCTGAGAAGCTCCCTGCCACTCAGCATTGCTGCTTCTGTATCAAAGGTGGGAGATGGTCCATGAGGGGAGCCAGTTTAAAAACCAACTCCCTTTGCGGACTGGCTGCCTTTTGCCTTTTTGCCCTGATACAGAGGAAGCAGTGTGGGGTGGCAGCAGCTCCTGTCCAGCGGAGGTATGAGCTCCTGGACCTGGCGCAAGCTGGGGCTGAGCCAGCCTGCCTGTCTGCTTTTCTCCTAGTACACTTTAAATGCAGAGCCACAGCAGGGGTAGGTCCTGGACCCATTGCAAACCTGGACTGAGCCAGGCTGCTGGCCAGCCTGTTAAAAAATTTACTGGTGGGGCGGAGGGGGGAAAATGCATGTAGTCTATAGCATTAACATATAAGCTTTTTCTATTACACTATTACATCCCTAATGGAAACCAGCAAAATCTGGCAACCCTGTGCTTGGGTAACAGTAAACAAAATGTCTTATAGACTACACATGGGCTGCAGACAGCCCTTGGGCCACAGGTTGCCCACCACTGGGTCTAGCCTATAGCAGAGAGGTCTAATATTGGTTCAACTGATGAAGTGCAATACATAAATCTTAATAGCACTTTTCATCAGTTCCCAAAGTGCTTCACAATCTGTAATTTTTTTTCTGTCAGAATAAAAGATGTGGCAAGTGCTATTATCTCAGTTTTACAGATTGGGAACTAAAACATTTATAGAGAATATCTACACTGCAAAAAAAATGTGTTTTTCATTCTGGACAATTGACCCACATCATTATCTCAGTTAAAACAGAAGTGATGACACAGCAATTTGGCCTTTACTTCATGTTAGCAGCTAGAATTCAAACTATTTTTTTTCCAGGACAGGGGCCATGTAGATGTGCCCAGAAAGGCACAAGTTACTTGCCCAGGATCACACAGAAGTCTATGACGGAGCAGGGAACTTAGAAGAGTATCACGAGATCGAGACTATTGCTTTAATTATTGGGCGAAGATTAGCTGTGACCTCTCTGCTTTGGAACATCTTTCCTGCCACAGAGTTCCCAATGTTCAGTGGCTAATAGTAAAAGCAATCATACCAAACAAAAGTACAGTCTTACACAAGAGGGCTGTGTCTACACTGGCACGATCTTGCGCCAAAGTGGCCACTCTTGCGCAAAAACATGCTGCCTGTCTACACTGGCCGTGTGTTCTTGCACAAGTAAATTGATGTTCTATTGTATAAAATCAGGGATTCTTGTGCAAGAACTATGATGCTCCCGCTCAGGAATAAGCCCTCTTGCGCAACTGTTCTTGCGCAAGAGGCCAGTGTAAACAGGCGCCATGAATTTCTTGCGCAAGAAAGCCCTATGGTTAAAATGGCTATCAGAGCTTTCTTGTGCAAGAGAGCGTCTACACTGGCATGGATGCTCTTGCGCAAAAGCACATGCCAGTGTAGACGCTCTCTTCTGGAAGAGTTTTTGCGCAAGAAGCTGCCAGTGTAGACGTAGCCCTTTAAGTAGTATCCCTGTAACCCTTAGCATGCTGCAGAGAACTGTAGGCTATGTCTGAACAGCAGCATTATCTCAGAATAACTGATGACACTCTGAAATAACATACTCCGCATCTACACTACAAGAAGTTATTTTGACATACTGTCGAAATAATGTCGAGCTGGAGGACTTCTTACTCTGACTCCTGTAACCCTCATTTTTACGAGGGGTAAGAGGAGTCTGAAGAAGAATGCTCTAACTGGGACTCCCTACTGTGTAGATGGGGCAGAAAGCTGAAATAAGTTATTTAGTCTTAAACTACATGCAATTGATGTAACTCAAGGTGCACAGCTTATTTCGGCTTTAGCCCTGCTGTGGAGATGTGCCCCTAGTGAGTATGACAACTCTGCCTGCAAGTACAATTAAATTAACTTGAAAGTCTCCAGACCGTCTCCCCCCCCCCCCCCATCAACATAAAGCTACTGCTAGCGGCAGATCAAAGGCAACCTGCTCCCAGCAAGTGAGCTAGTCCAATGATGTGACCCCTGCGGGGAGAGAGACAGACAAGGGCAGGAGTGCCCCAGGCGCAATCTGAAACACAGAGGGACACAGTCGCGGGCGCAAGACCAGCCCGTGCTGCGCTGCACCCCTGGGGAGGGGGACGGGAAGAGACAGGAGCGCAAACCTCTCGTCCCTCTCCCCTGGGAAGAGGCAGAGCCCCGGAGCGCGGCATGCCCGGGTGCAGACTGACAGCCTGCTTGAAGCGCAGGGGCAGGGAGAGGACACAGGGGAGTGCTGTATTGGGGGAGGGGTTACCTTGTGCGCCCGGCTCCTTCAACCCAGCCGCAGCTCTGCTGCTGGGCCAGGCTAACAGCCCTGCTGGGGGGGGGGGTGCCCGGTGCTTACGGGGCACCGCCAGCTACAGCGCCCCCAGCTCGCGAGCCGGAGCACGCGCTCAGCCCTGGGCGCTAGAGGGAGGGGGCAGGAGCAGAAGGGGGCGTGTCCCTTGCGGCGAGGGGCGGGGCCGCCCGCTCCGGTTTCCCAGGGTGCTTTGGGCGTGCGGGCTGTCTGGCCACGTCCCCGGGCCACGTCGCTCGGTGCCCGCTGAGCTCTCGCCATCTTCAGTCCCCGGCTCCGGGTTCCGCTGCCTCCGCCATGAACATCTTCCGCCTCACCGGGGACCTGTCCCACCTGGCGGCCATCATCATCCTGCTGCTCAAGATCTGGAAGACCCGCTCCTGCGCCGGTGCGTGCCCGGGAGGGCCGGGGGAGCGGGGCCCGGTGCGCCCTGGGGGACCGGACCGACCCTACGCGGGGGAGCGGGGCCCGATCCTCCGGCGGGACGAGGGCGACTGGCCCGGCGCGGGGAGTGAACCGAGCTCGCGGCTCTTCTCAGCCGCCTCTGGGGGGGGGACCCGCTTTTCCTCAGGGGGCTCTGCCCTCTCCCCCCGCGTGTGGGGCCCCCCGGCCCCGGAGATGCCTCACTGGCCAGGGGAAGGGGCAGCGAGGGGGCTTCCTTCGCCCCCTCCCCGCGGCGCTTTTGCTGGGGTTGCAAGAGAAGGGTTTGTGGGGGTGTATCTGGCTGCTCCCGCTGCGGGAGTTTGGGAGACAGACAGGGCTTCCGGGGGGGGGAGGGCTCACAAAATTCCCAGCACCAGGGGGGAGGAGGTGAAGAGCTGTCCCGCGTGTAGATAACATGAAGACTTCCCCTTCCCAAATGTGGGAAGCTTGGGGAGAGGCTCTCGCCCTTCCTCCTCCGAAAAACACCCTAGCACTGAGCTAACTCTGAATAAATGCGATGCTTTTCTATTGCCTCCCCTTGTGCATCTCTGACCGTGTTAAAGTTTTAGTGGTTTTAAGCAGTTGCTTAAATTCTTGCTTAAGTCCCTGATGCGCTGCAAAAAGCACTAGTATTTCTCTTCCCCCCCCCCCCCATTCCTTATGTAACTGCCTACTGGAAAGCGAATGAATGGGAAGCTGGTTTGGAGGAAGGAAGGAGTGAGTCTCCTGAAAGGCAGGCAAGTCTTACTTCGCACAACTACAGCAGAGATGTAGAAATAAGATTAGTTTCTTAATTTTAAGTTAGCTTTGTTCATTCTCTAGCCACGTACAGCCTAAAGTTTCCTCTCTGTATTCTTTCTTTCTTTAAACTGGGATCTGATTTGCAAACGAAAGGTTTTTCGTGCAGCTGTTTGGAATAACTGTCATTGCATTTGCAAACCCTGAAGTTTCTCTTGCTGTCTTCCTATTTTAGATCTAGTCACACTGACTTGCACTCACAGTTCTTTTTTCAAAAGGCGGTACATTGCCAACCTGCTAGATTCGGGGATTTGGAGCGTGTCTCTTTTATATTGCCAACCGCAGTAGAAAATTGGAAGTGAATGACTGAATCCGGGTTTGAGAATAGGCTCTCAATTAGGATTCCTGGCCTAGTCTGACGTGGCAGCTAACTGAAGGTGTGGTGGATTGAACTGCTAGGAAGAGGGGATGCTGTTGAATTCTGACTGTAAAGTGTCAGCTTTTCCAGGATTAATGTTCTCATGTGTCTATAATTTAGATATGTAGCGTCACTGTCGCTACATCTGGAAAAGGCTTGATTCCTATTGTACGTTTGTCAGTGCTCTGTCTAGTCATAGTCTTAACCCTCTGCTGCTACAGAGTTGGGACTCCCTGGACCTGTGTTTAAGCAGGGGAACCCCAGTGCATAGAGGTCTAAAAATTATTAAGGGTTGTGCTGGATTTTCCCTTACTTGAAGTTTTTCATTCAAGATTTGATGCTCATAGATATGCTCTGAGTCATTTTAGGGACATTCTGTATTATATAGCCTGTTATACAGGAGGTTCATGCTAAATGATCACAATGGAATCTGTATCCATACAGAAAAGTGATGGGACTTCTACTATTATACTCGATGAACAGTAGAGCTATCTGGAAATATCTTTGGAAGCAGTTTTCTACCATTGCAATTTGTTCCAGAAAGCTAGAAATACTGCTTCTCCTGTAATTCAGTCTAGGTACTCCATATATATGTATTAAATAATCTGCCCCCCTTCAGCTGTCCGCAATACCAGTTCTCCTACAGTCTGTCCTTCAACCGGAGCTTCTTTGACTCTTGGTGGGAGCAGGTATTTCTGTAACTAGTCTTTATTGTCACTTATTGGCACGAAGCATTGATTGGGTATTAATTTTATAGTGAAGCAAGAATGGCTAAGGTCTTTGTCTTACAAAGTACAAGAGGAGAGTTATTGTAAATTAAAAGCTCCAGAAGGACTGAGGATGGGGAAATAAAATGGACTGTAGGTACAAATAGTATGCTGTGAAGTATCTGTAAGCCATATTCACATTACAAATTCTAATGCTCTGTGTTGTCTAGTATTTTTAGCCTAATTATGAACAATACGCTAGATGCAGAAGGATGAAGAATATGGAAAGACTTGTGTCAGTGTCCCATCATTTGGTAGTTTGGGGAAACTGGTTTTTAAAATTACCAGTTTTGAGTTACAACATTTGTCATGATACATAAGTAACTTATTTTCTAATACATTTTATTAGGACATCCATCAGTGAACCTAGGATGTAGATATAATGGCAGTTCTGAACTAATTATAAAGAGTCTTACTGGTTAACGTCACTTAAAAGCTCAATCTTAGGATCTTACAATCAAAGATCCTAATTTTAAAAATCCTTCATGAATTGAGTCATACAAATAAGAGTTTTGGACTACTGAGCCCCACGTCAAGAAAAAAAATGTGGAGAAAGGTATTTCCAAACTAGGCACATGTACTATGGAGGAAGGGCACTATTGGAATCTACGTTGAAAGGTTGTATTTTCTATTACCTGAATTGTTAAGCTACTAGCCTGAGATTCAGGTGTTCCAGGTTCAATTCCCTGCTCCACCAGATTTCTTATGAAGTACAGGGGCACTTGTTTTCTCAGCAAGCATACAAAATAGATTATAGTCCCTTCTCACTTCCCCCAGATTTGCTCAATGGCATTTTCTCCAGAGATAGTAGATTGTTTTTAAACAAATAAACCTTTACCTTTGTCTCCTAAAAGTTACAGCTTTCTAACCTTTCCCCTGCATGCTGCTTTTTCTAGCACCAAGAATTGGCATAGCCAATGTTATACAGACCTCAGATTTTTCCCACACATAGAATGTCCTTCTATAAGGAAATTGTCTACTTGAGTCTTGAGAAAAGAAGGCAGGAGTGTAGGGGACTTGATGATAATCTGAATACGTTCAGAGCCATTATAAAGAAGATGATGATCAGTTGTTCTCCATGTCTGCTGAAAGTCAGACAAGAAATAATGGGCTTAATCTGCAGCAAAGGAGATGTAGGTTACATATTAGGAGAAACTTTTGAACTGTAAGATGTTAAACCTTGGAAAAGGCTTCCAAGGGAAGTTGTGGAATCCTCATTGTTGGCAATTTTTTTAAAAAGGGTAGACAAACACCAGTCAGGTATGGTTTAATTCTGTTTGCTCCTGCCTGAGCACAGGGAGTGTAATATGGTGACTTCTCAAGGCCTTTTCTAGCCCTCCATTTCAACAATTATGTGATTTTTTTCCCCCCCCTCCCCCTCCATGGGAGTTTTCCCTGTCAGTGTTTGTGATAGTCTACGAATTCTGTAAACATGAATTTATACAAATTTGTCTGTAAAGCTGCTTCAGAGGTGTATTACCCATTATAATAGTAATGGATAATACTTCAACTGTCACTGATGAATACCCAACTGTCATCTTGAGGGCTTTATACTATCACTTACAAAGCTTGTTTATTAGTGTTTTGTAACTTAATACCAAACATGCATATGGCCTATCATTTTCTCATACTTTAAGAAAGGGAGTGAGCAAACTGACAGGTGGTTTAACTATATGCTCCTAAAGTAAGGAGAAGATTAGAAATAATTAAAAAATAAAAGCCCTGAAATGAGTGATACCCAAATTGTAGTTTCTGGTCCATGGAGAGCTGGCAAGTCATAGTGCTGCTTCCTCTTTTTCATTTGCTTCTGTAATCTGTGTTCCAAGAAGTCCTTTGAGGCCTCAAAAAAACAGCTGGAAATGAGGGAGACACAGATTATGTACCTCTATTCTGAGCCACTTCATTGTAAGTGAAGGAGAGAAAATGGGGATTGAGGCCGCAAGGGGGAAGCTAAATCGTGTGCTTCCATGAACTGTACGCCTGAGGGAATTCTGCACCTCTGTGCATGTGCAGAATTCATGTCCGCTGCAGTTTTTTTTTCCTCTGCAGAATATAGATTTTGTTGAGGCACTGCTGTTTCACTTTTTGCCTATCAGGGATTGCTGTGGCACCAGAAGAGAGGGTGGGGGAAGAGGCTGTATTCCTCATAATAAGGACAGATGAGGAGGCGGGGGACAGACAAAGTGCAGCACATAGGGCTGCTGAGGGATCACAGTCTGGGGTTTGGTAGGCTAGTGGTGGGGGACAGACTGGGGTGGAGGCTAACGAGCTAGTGGGATGACAATATTGAAAAGGAGGTTGTTTGCAGGGCCACATGGGAACAGGGAAAGGGGCACATGGGCACTGAGGCAGATGTGCAGGACTGAATGGGAGGGCTTGGGGTCAGCCAATGTCTAAATGGAAGATGTTCCCCAACTCCCTAACAACCTCCCACAATAAGTGTTCCATACTTCTCCCCCCTGCACCCAACAACTCTCTAACTTTCCTCCCAGGTTCTCTCTCTCAGCTCCAGTTACTCTTGACTCCCCCAAGCCTTTGCAGTACTTCTGAGGGATGTGGGAAATACATTTCTGTATTATCAGTTTAAATGAATTACTTCAAGTTCTGTGTTAATGTCTAGTAACGAATCTTTGTTTTAAAAAAAAACTTGATTTTTTTTTTCTGTCTGTGCTGTTACAGGCATACTTGCTGACAAGTATTTTAAAATAAATGGTTAAAATAATTGAAGATGACATGGTTATATTTTGTTGTTTTTGACTGATGAAAACATGCAGGATTTTGTAGATTTAAAAAAAAATGGCACAGAATTTTTCCAGGAGAAGAACGGTCATGTGCAGATTTTCTGTAATCTATTGATCGTTAGATTGTTTGCTGTGCAAATTACAGAATCAAATTTATTTGCTCTTCTGCAATATCCTTGCCAAGTCTTATAGGTAATCTGCAGTTACAAGGCTATCCAACTACATGATGAATACCCTAAATGAGCAGGATCAGAGGAGCATGATGCACATATTTAATATAAAATTGACCTTTTTTCATAGGTCCTGGAATCAATACCTTCCATGGGACCAGCACGCTACACCATGTCAATGGCTTCACACTCATCGCTGAGCCTTACTATAGTCTGTAGCCAACTTGCATGGGAAAGACAAGTCCATATTTTCTCCAAAAAAAAAAAAAAAGCCATTGTAGAAAGACATTTTTTAAGTTAAAAACTGTAACAGTTTTGAGGGGGTATTTTGGGGGTGATTGGCTCGTTTGTTGAAAATCTTGACTTTTTACAAGAGATTCACCCTACAGTAGGTTTCTTGGTGCGTGTGCCCAATGCTAGGTATCCTGGGCTGGACTTAGGAACCAAATAATTGGATTTATTTTTTAAATCAAAATATTCTAAATGCCCATTTTCAGGACTTGAGAACTCCATTTAGCTGTGGCTAATGACTAAAGATGGTGGGAGTTTAAGCCATACATTTCTGCAGAACTTAATTTTTCTTTTATTTTTTTAAATAAAACTTAAATTACTAGCCCACATGATTGTGACATTTGGTTCATGTTTGAAAGGGTCAGATAAAGTGTTTTCTTCCTACATCCCTAAGAAGGCAGTTTCAGTGGCTCTATGCTTCTCCTTGCTTTGCCTCAGCAACAGTTGCACTGTGAAACTGACCAAACTGTAGTTAGTATCAACTGTTGCTATCCTCCTTGATTGTGGGAAGCAGTTGGGCTCTCAAGGTCTTGTCAATGTAATGCAATTGCTTCTTGGCAAAGATAAGGAGTAGACGCCAGAATAGGAATGATTCATGGAGTAGGAGAAAAATAATTGGATGGAGTGGAATTGAATAGTGGATTCTTGCATCTGTCATAGTAGCCAGGAGCTTCTGAAGCAGGAAGAGAGACAGAAAGTTCTTTGTTCATTTGAGCAGCTGGAGGATCTAGGTGTGCTGAAATTTTATTTTGTCAGACACCTGCTAGCCTAAGGGTTTAGAGAGCGTCTTAGGGAGAATCTAAATATTTTACCTAACAGCTTGGAATAGTCTACACCAGGGCTACTCAACCTTGGAAGCCCCGGGGGCCACAACGATACTCTCAGCACATGCAGAGGGCTGCAACTTAAGTGTGGTTGCATATTCATGCAAATATATATGCAAATAACTTCTCTCACACTGACGGGCTTGAATACAAAGATTAAGGCAAGACTACACAACATGCAGGCCCCATTTAAGTCAGTTCTGCTGAAATTAATAAAATACAATAAAATAAAATGCAATATATACCTGATTTCCACCCATATGACGGCACTTTTAATGAGCAATGATAATCCAGGAATTTAACTACTAAAAACACATATCAACAGAAGACTATTATATTGACTACTTTTTTGTTTTGGCTCCCACTCATGAGCTGCGTGTTGAGCCCTGTGTAAATCCAAACCACACCGTGGGCCGCAAACAAATGGCCCACGGGCTGCATGTTGAGAAGCCCTAGTCTAGATCACTCCTGCGTGCATTGTTCCCAGATCTGCCAATGGGATAATTCTTCCCCAGCACTGGCTTGCATCTTTGCGTGAGTAAATTTCTGCTGAAATTTTTAAACTCTGTCCTGGTTATTTAACTAATTCTATGGTTTAGGTTTGATTTTTATGATGTTTTCAGGCTCCCTATATCTTTGAAAAATGTTCTGTATTCAATATCAATCATTTTCATTTAAGGATTTCAATAACCTGTTTATCGGGGGGAGGGGGAAACACTCATCGGGGCCATTTTTTAATTTTCTTTGCATCATTTACAAAGTGTACTAAAACTCAGAACAAAATACATTAACATATGTAGACACAACTATATATCACTAATCTTGTATATTTATGATATCTCTGGCTATATGCATTCATTATAACTGGTAGGAAACAGTATGCTTAATTGTTGGCATAGTTACATGCTGTAGCCCAAATCTTGTTTTGTGACCCGTGTGTATGGACTGCTGTGCCCTGGCAGATTCCCATTGACTTCAATGGTCCTGAGGCAGTTATACTTACTGGAGTGTAAATAATAGAGCGAGGAGCTGGCAACCAGACTTTATTTTGATTTGTGGGGCCATTCACAACATACTGCTGAAGTGGTATTTTTCACTTGCAGTTCAAAATATGGCTTTATCTCAGGGTGCACGTCAAATTTATTTTTTTGGAAACTAAATTGGAAAATTTCAACTTAGAAGAGATGTAAACAAAAACTATATTGTGCTTGTCTATTTAGGTTGTTTTATTTGTAGAAAACTGTACTCAAAGCATTTCGTTCTCTGCATGGAGAGCATCACGGCTGAACTTTCTCTGTACAGGTTGAACCTCCCAAATCCGGGACTTTCTGGTCCAGCAACATCTATGGTCTGGCAGGATCACGGATGTTGCTGAACCAGAGAGCCCCACCACCCAGGAGTGCGAGCCAGTCAGGAGCCCAGCAATGGGAGAGCCCCACCATTGGGACTGGTGAGCTCCGTCCTGAGAAGCCCCAGCTGGGCTCAGCAGCAGCTGGACAGCCACTGAGCTCCGACCCAGCGGGGCAGCCACAGAGCCCAGTCTCTGGAAAGCCCCAGCCAAGCGGGACAAAAGCGAGGCAGGTGTGGAGCCCTGTCCTTGAGAAGCCCCAGCCAGGTGGAACAGAAGCAGGGCCATGGGCTGGGGACAGAACCAGGACTGGGGAGCTCCATCCCTGAAGATCCCCAGCCCGCTGGTAGAAGTGGGCCAGATATAAGCCCCAATCCCTATAGCATCAGGGCTGGAGTGGAGCCAGTAGGAGGGAGGGGCAGAGTCTTGGGAGGCCGGTAGGGGTCCCTCAGGTGCTAGACCAGGGAGGTCCAACCTGCATTATTTAAAGGCTTGATTCTAAAGCATTAGTAGGAATAGTTTAATGAACTTAAAGAGGATTAAAGATGTGCAGTGCCAGGTTTTAAGTTTTATAACAAGTCTTAAAAAAGGGCAAATTTATAAATGCTAGGTATTTTTTATCCTCTATTTTTGAGCCTTTGAACAGATTGATTCTGTTCAACTAAAATATTGAGTAAACTGCTTTCACGCAAAACAGTTAGGGTTTGTCTACACTACAGCACTAATTTGAACTAACTTAATTCTAATTAGTTAATTCAAACTCAGCTAATTCGAACTAGTGCATCTAGACCTAAAAACTAGTTCAAATTAGCATTTTGCTAATTCGAACTATCATGTCCACATTGAGTGGACCCTGAACCGAGGTTAAGGATGGCCGAAAGCAGTGCCAGCAGGGCATCAGATGAGGACTTAGAGCGTGGAGCTGCTGTCTCAGGCTAGCCGAGGGCTGTGCTTAAAGGCACCCGACCCCCACCCCTGACAGACAGTTCTCAGGGGTTCCCCGCTCGCTTGCCTAACTCGATGAGGGACAGCAAAGCAGTCCTGGCTTGGAGTGCCCTGAATGCCCACACTCGGCACATCACAGCACTCGGCCACCAGCCCGACTGCACTTGCCGCAGGCTGCCATCCGGGGGGGTGTGTGTCAATCGGGGGGCTGCAGGAGAGCTTCCACTCCAAGGAGCCCGCAGAGCCACCTCAGTCCTCCCCATCGGGGGCTCGTACCCCATTCCTCCCTCACCTCCTTCCACTTATCCCTCCCTAGCCCCCCTTCCTGATGTACAAATTAAAGGACACGTGTGTTCAAAAATAGAAACTCTCTTTATTGAACAAAACTCGGGGAGACTGGGAAAAGTAGGTGAGAGAGGGGAAGAGAGAGGGTTGCAGAGGGGAGGAGAAAACCTGGGAGGAGGGAGCTAGAAGGAGGAAGCCAGGGGAAGGAGGAGGAGGGGAAGTATCAAACTATGGTACGCCATATCTTCAGTATAGTGTACAGATGTGATCTCCTCACCCCAGAAAAGATATTTTGGCCTTGGAAAAGATTCAGAAAAGGGCAACTAAAGTGATCAGGGGTTTGGAACAGGTCCCATATGAAGAGAGGCTAAAGAGACTGGGACTTTTCAGCTTAGAAAAGAGGAGACTGAGGGGGGATATGATAGAGGTCTATAAAAGCATGAGTGTTGTGGAGAGGGTGCATAAAGAAAAGTTCTTCATTAGTTCCCATAATAGGAGGACTAGAGGACACCAAATGAAATGACTGGGTAGCAAGCTTCAAACTAATAACAGAAAGTTCTTCTTCACAAAGCAAATAGTCAACCTGTGGAACTCCTTGCTGCAGGAGGCTGTGAAGGCTAGAACTATAACAGAGTTTAAAGAGAAGTTAGATAAAGTCATGGAGGTTGGGTCCATGGAGTGGTATTAGCCAGCAGGTAGAAATGGTGTCCCTGGCCTCTGTTTGTGGAAGGCTGGAGATGGATGGCACGAGACAAATGGCTTGGTCATTGTCTTCGGTCCATCCTCTCCAGGGTACCTAGTGTTGGCCACTGTCGGCAGACAGGCTACTGGGCTAGATGGACCTTTGGTCTGACCCAGTACGGCCATTCTTATGTTCTAAGCTCAGGGTCGGGGGGTCTCACTGGACCACCTTGATTTTCATGCAAACCTGCTCCTGGGTGGCCAGGCTGGCAGCTATCCTGCCCTAGACGGCCACTTTCCTGTGCCTAGTGCGGAGGTTGTGGACGTTGGAGGCTTCCCCCCAAACCTCGATGAGGTCCACGATCTCCGCACTAGACCAGGCGGGCGCCCGCCTCTTGCAGCCCCGGGCAGGCTCCTGGGAGCCGCCAGCCTGGTCCTGGGAAGAGGCGGAGGGCTGGGTGGCAGCGGGTGGCTGGCTCGTGCCGTGCCAGGTGCAGGGTCTGCTGGCTGGGTGCTGGCAGGCTTGCACCTGACACGGGCACCGTAGCCAGACCGTGACCCTTTAAGGGCTCCGGGGCCGGGAGGGGGGCAGACAAGTTTCCCTGGTGGTGCCCAGAGTGGCCACCAGGGCAAGCTGGGGCGGGATAGCCTCCCACTAGTTCTAATTAAGTGGCTACACAGCCCTTAATTCGAACTACTTAATTCGAACATTAGTCATTAATTAGGCATTAGTCCTTTTAGAATGAGGTTTACCTAGTTCGAATTAAGCGCTCCGCTAGTTCGAATTAAGTTCGAACTAGCGGTTTGCCTGTGTAGCGCCTATGAAAGTTAATTCGAACGAACGGCTGTTAGTTCGAATTAACTTTGTAGTGTAGACATACCCTCAGGAATGAGGATAATCATATGGTATAAGAAATGTAGTGCAGGTGGTATCAGAAATCAGATCAGAAGGGTATTATTGGGCAAGGATACAAGAAGTAACATTTTCAAGAGTACCTAAGACTCACTGACATCAGTGGAGCTATTGACGTTAAGCAAATGTAAGATCTTTTCAGGGTTGGCTTTCGAAGCCTAAGTCCCATTTCAAAGTAATTCTTAAAATAAGATTTAGGCTCCTGTGCCGCAAGTCCTTTTGTAAAAGTTACTGTGTATATTAATCATGCTTTTTGGCTATTCTATATTAAATGTATTTGACTAATCATATGGAGCAATTGAACTATAAGATTAGATTGTTATATTTACTGTTAAAATAGCTTTAATTCCTTTCAAGTCACCAAGAAACTGATGATTTTGTGCTCCTCTTATCCCTGGAATATGCAATATCTCATCTGTACATGCTCTATCCTTGCATCTTTGGAGCTGTCCAGCATGTAGCTAATACGTAGGGGCCTGGGACAACACTGATTACAATACAAAGCTAATTCTTACAAATATAACTGAGCTATGCTATGTAGAAACTAGGAATGTCAACATGTAGGCAACTACACAATTAACCAATAAGCCTGGGTTTATCAGTTAATCCTGTCAACTACATCAATCTGCGCAGGGGAGGCGGGAGCCCATGCCCATGGGATGCCTGCTTTAAGCCAGCTCCCCATGAGCACTGGATCTGCCTGTTCCTCCTACCTCTGCGCTGCTGCCTCCAATATAGAGGCAGCAGTGCAGAGAATGAGGGGGGCAGATGGGAGCCGATACACGTGGGGAGGCAGCTTTTAAGTCAGTTCTCTGTGTATGCTGGCTCTGTGAACCTGCCTGCCCCCACTCTTGCTGCCTCCTACAGAGGTGGGGGTGGGGGTGGGGGACAGGCAGGAACCACCCCAGCCCTTGCAGAGGTTGGGGGGTGTGACGGCGCGTTGGGGATCCCCCGTCTCCTGCACCCCGAAATGGCACAAACAGACTGCACCATCCGGTGGAATAGAGGAAGTTTATTCCCTCTCCAGGATACAGCACAGCACAGATGTAATCTGGTCACAGAGCTGGGCTAGGATGCCTCAGGCCTCCTTGAGATGGGGGGAGACTGGGCCCCTAAACTCCAGCCCCTTTCCCTAGGCTGTCTCCTCCATGCTCCCAGACAGCAACTAACCCACACTCTTCCAGTCCTGCCCCCCAGCCAGGGCAGCATTCCACCTTCCTTTGTTCCTCTCCATGGGGGGTGTCTGGTTCAACAGGTTTGGTGTCACCTTTGCATAGTGAGGTTTTCCCTGCTGGGTTTTGCTCTAGACAGCAGAGGTCACCACAGCCCAGCAAGTACCCCCACTACAACACAGGGGGGAAGCAAGGGAGGCTGCTGTAAAGCAGCAGGCCCACGCTCCCTGCAGACAGGGCTGCTGCCAATCTGCACTGCTGCCTCTGTATCAGAGATGGGAGCTCTTTTTTTAAATTAGCTCCTCTCATGAACTGACTCCCACCTGCCACCCCTGTTGCTGCCCCGATACAGAGGTAGTAACAGGGAGTTACCCAGGAGTGGGGCAGGTAGCGCACTGACTGCCAGCTCCGCCTTCAGGGACTATTGAAGAGTTGTGCAACCACTAACATTTGATGAGGTTACACGACTATTCAATTACACACTATCTAACATTGCTAGTAGAAACCACTAATGGTGATACCAACCATAAGGCATTACCTCCAAAAGTATGATCTAAAAACTGTACATGTTGACAATAAATGGCTTCTAATAACTTTTATCAGTGGGGTAGCCATGTTAATCTGTATCTGTAGAAACAATGAGGAGTCCTGTGGCACCTTAGAGACAAAACAGATTTATTTGGCATAAGCTTTCATGAGCAAATACTCACTTCATCAGATGCACTGGAGTGGAAATTACGGAGGCAGACATAAATATACTAGCATGTGAAAAGGAGGTTACCTTATGTGAAGGACCAGTACTAAGTAGGCAGATACAATCAGGATGGGGTTGGCCCATTCCCAACACTCATGACAATGTTGGTATTTCTCTTAGTTATGAGAAATCGGTCTCTGACTTCATAATGAGGACAATATACTTGGAATTAAGGGATATTCTCCTACCATTTTGCCATTTACATCTCTACCTTTAGCAGCAAACATTGTGGGTTTTTTTTATATATAATAATTGTTTCATTTATTGCTTTAGGTATTTCTGGGAAAAGCCAGCTTCTCTTTGGTCTGGTCTTCACTACCCGTTACCTGGATCTCTTCACTTCATTCATTTCATTATATAACACATCTATGAAGGTATAGTATACTGCATAAGTGAGAGAAGTTAGTCATTTTTTTGCATACACAATTCCCAAAACTTTTTGTGATAGGTGATGGTCTGCTGCAGGGCTGGGCAATCATTTTTAAAAGGGGGCCACTTCATAAGTTTCTGAAGTGGTCCCGGGCTGCCCCAGAAGGGGTGGGGCCAGGAGAATTCTTCTACTCCCATGCTTACAAATCCTGGAGGTGAATCTGCATTGCACCCAGAGCTTGAAATGAGCTGTGCAAATTACATAGCTTATTTCAGGTCAGTTTCGAAATAGCTTATTTCGAAATTTGACATTTCGAAACTGACCTGAAATAAGCTATGTAATTTGCACAGCTCATTTCAAGCTCTGGGTGCAGTGTAGATGCACCTTCAGAGTTTGTGAGCATGGGAGTAGAAGAATTCGCTTATTTCAAAATTTTGTGCTGTCTATACAGCACTTACTTTTAAATAAATCACTATTCTGAAATGTCCCTTATTCCTCGTGGAATGAGATTTACAGGGACATCAGAATAGCAAGCCCATTATATTTCAAAATAATGGGCACGCTCAAAAGATGTGGAATAGCTATTTCGGGATACCTTTGGTATCCCGAAATAGTGCAGCAGTGTAGACGTAGCCTGATTGGCCGGGGGATGGGGAAGCTCATGAAGTTTTTGCCTCCCAGTGCTTAGAGAGAATCAACTGCTGTTTTACAAAAGCTAGCGGTTCTCTCTAGGCGTTTCAGCGGGAGGAGATTTCGCGTGCTCCTCCTGCCCCCAAGCCAATCAGGGCCTGGGAGTGGGGGAGCGTGCAAAGTCCCTTGCTCCCTTCCCACACCCTTTTATGGGTACACGATGACTAGAGAGATCCACCGGCGGTTCTATCTGGTGTGGTGCGCCCCTGGTGGGAGAGGAGACTTCACATGCTCCCTTATCCCCAGGTCTCGATTGGCACTAACTTTCCACCATTCATAATTACATGTTTTTCAAAAATCCCAAAGCATATGCTATTAATGGATTAATTAAGTTTAAGTGTTTGGTAGTTTTTTGTATCCCTTTCACAATTTTTCTATAAGAAGGAAAATGTACGGTTCCTCCCAGTCCTCTCCACCCAAACATCTGTGAAACTTCCTTTGGTCACTGAGTCAGGTGTGGGAAAATGTAGACCTAAAGATGAAGACGGTTAGAATAGAAATTATCTTGCACCTTTTGACAGTTAGCAAGTTATAACTTTTGTATAATTTAGATTAAAAACATAGAACTAAGAGTCAATGGCTTTTGAATTAGTACTGTACCAAGAGGAGTAAAACATCATTCACTTTTGCTGTGTCATGTAGACAATTTACTTGTGGTTTGTAAACAGTAATGTGTATTTTTTATTTGTTTTACTAGCTTATCTACGTTGCTTGCTCATATGCCACTGTCTACCTGATCTACATGAAATTTAAGGCTACCTACGATGGAAACCATGATACATTCCGAGTGGAATTTCTGGTGGTTCCTGTTGGTGGACTCTCATTTCTTGTCAATCATGACTTCTCCCCTCTAGAGGTTGGTTGAGGTTATTTCTGGTATTTTAAGTTTGTTGGTTTTCTGTAATAATGTAAAGATGATGTAATTTTATTTAAAATATGCTTTCAATGGTTACAACTGTTTCAGTATGAAAAAATATTTTTTGGGGAAAAGCGTAGACGCTTCTAAAAAAACATTTGTAAAATACATCCTATAATAGAAATGGTGGTCTTTCATCCCAACACACCTTTAAATGCTTTGGGACTTCAGCCAGAACTGAGTCTGTGTAAAGAATACAAGTTATGGCAGAGGTCGGCAACCTATGGCTCACTAGGGAACCAGATATGGCTCTTCTGGAGCCCCAGCTTAACCTCCCCAGATTCTCCCACAGCAGGGAGCCAGCGCTGGTGCGATAGCCTTACAGCCTCCTGCAAGACTAGAAAGCCAGGTCCAGCTTCCTGCAGGGGGGGGGAGAGCCCCCAAACCTCCCCACTGGATCCAGTGTGCAGAGAACAAGCATGGATCCATGCACTGCCCTTTTCCTTCCCCCGGGACACACTTCCTGGAGGCTTCCCCTGCAAATCCTTCCTGGAGGCTTCCTTCTGGCACAAGGGAGCAGCGGGAGGCTGTGTTACATAGTGCCTGCGACGCAGCAAGAAAGAAAGTGCTCCCTCACCCCATCCCCCTGCCCAGACAGCCTGCCCCTGCCCCAGCCCCCTAGCCAGACAGCCAGTCCCCTGGCCAGACACTCCACCTCCCACCCAGATCTTGCTCCCTTACCCCCTCCTACACCTGACATCTTGCCCAGATCCTGCACCCTCATCTCTATCCCATTCACTGGCAGCCCTGTCCCATGTACTTAAGCCCTCATTTTTGGCCTGACTCCAGAGTCTAGGGAGGGGCCACAAAATCCACTAACCCTGGAACCCCAGAAAAGTAGATCTGGTTTGAATCTCAGTCCTTCTTGCTCCTCCCCTCCACCATGGGGCTGGAGCACCTAGGGAGTGAGGTGTTTCACTTGGGAGGGCCACATTGTTGAGGGGGTTCTTTTTGCTTCTCATTTGTGTGGTCCCCAACTGATTTTTCTGTAGGTCATTGGCTCCCTACCCAAAAAAGGTTCCCCACTCCTGCCATAAATAAAGACAATGTTGAAACCTTTTGTGTTGGACATAATATTTTACTTTATTTAAAAATGAATGCTGGCCAGCAAGCTGCCAATTGGGGCCCAGCCCCCATCTGCCTGCAGTGTCATAACACCCCTGTCCCCCCTCCCCCTCCCAGTCCTGAGCCGATCATACACCTGAACCCCCCTGCCCTGAGCCCCTCATATTCCCACATTCCCAGTCCCCTGCCTTAACACTTCTGCACCCCCACACACCCCAACCTTGTGCCCTAAGTCCTCATACACCCAAATCCCCTGCCCTGTGCCCCTCATAAACTCTAGCCCAGACTTCTGCACCCCCCACATCTTCAGCCCCTTGCCATAAGGTTGACAAGAGGCAGCCTGAATGCATGCATGAAGCTGGATTTGATCAGTTATGATGTAAACTTCAAAGAAATGTGTGAAAAGATGCAGCAGCAGAAGTCCCATTAAATAAAATTTGTGAGTACAATGTTTCATTTTTGCTATTGATAATCATTATGTCGATTATCAATAATATTAAGATGTATATTTTGTCATGCAAATGGGCATTCTTATATGGCTCTTTGTTGACCACTTGTTCTGTAGTTTGGCTCTTTGGTTTGAAAAGGTTGCCGACCCCTGGTTTATGTCCTTTTAAAGATTGGTTTTAGTGCTCAAATTGTCACTTCATTGTTTTATCAAATAGAATGAAATATTCTCACGACTGTGATATTAACCTAGCAGTGTTGTTTGTCTTATGTTTTCTGGCATTTTTTCAAGCTTACTAGACAGGCAGCAATGAGTATTTGTTGCCATCTGTTGAAACCAAAAAATTACAAAATTTCTGCAGAATTGTGTTACAAACTTCTAGAATATTTACAGGAATTGTAGCCACACAAGAAATACAGTAAATTCATACAAAAAATAAATGCTTTTCTGTAGTATAAAATATACTTTCCTGTATATGTTTTAATTGGAGTGAAGCTGAAGTTTTCTAGACAATGGGGTTTCCTTCATTAAGGAAAGTGTCTTAATGTTGTTTGATGTCCTTCATTGCAACATTTTGTTTTTAAATATTTTTTTTTCCTGTTGAATCACAGGCTTTCAGCTAGTATTAAAATGCTTGATTATTTTTATTTCTATTGGTGTTGCAAAACTTTAGACTGGATGCTCTTTCCATTTAGGCATAAAATGGAATTTTAACTTTGTCGTCTTTTTCTCTGGAGAGCACGCTTTTGTAGATTGATAGTTTCCTTTCCCAGTTAAGGTAAATAGATAAGAATTCTCTTCTAATAACTAAAGATTTTTTTCTTTTACTTTTTTCCACAATTAGGGCCTTTCCCTGGAATAAGGAAAGTCTGTAGAAGTTTTGCCACTGTCTTCAGTTTGTGCAGGATCAGGCTCTAATTGTGATGGAGAAGTGGGGTTTGTGGGAGTGAAAGAAAATAGGAGGAACTTTTTTAAATTACTAGCATAAGATTCTTTGTTTAAAAGCTGATCCAGTGAGATGAAAAATGCCCTCAACAATTTGGAGACATTCAGTATCTCACAGAATCAGATTTCTTAAATGGATTTCAGGGTGCCACATATCTTTAACTGAAACGTGCATATTAGGAAGCATTGACTTAATCAGGAAACTACTGTTGCAGGCTTATTAGATAGCTGATTCAGAGATTTTCTTGTCTACAGAGCTGTACAGAGCCAACTGTAGCTGTGACTCATTTCAGAGGGAACAAGTAAATGCAGTTTTCCTACTTGTCCTGATTCAAGAAGGTTTTGTCTGGATTTGTGACAAGGAGGACCTGTTAAATTACTATATTCACTTATAAAATTGTTAGGGGAGTAAAAACTGAGGTCAAACCAAACATCTTCCTTATTCAGAGATAGATAGGAAAATTAGTGGTATTGAATGTACTTGCTTTTCTTCTTTCAGATCTTGTGGACCTTCTCCATTTATCTTGAATCAGTTGCTATCCTCCCTCAGCTTTTTATGATCAGTAAAACGGGGGAAGCTGAGACCATCACTACTCACTATCTTTTCTTCTTGGGTCTGTACCGTGCCTTGTACCTAATAAATTGGATTTGGCGCTACTATTTTGAAGGATTCTTTGACCTCATAGCTGTTGTTGCTGGTGTGGTCCAGACCATTCTTTACTGCGACTTCTTCTACTTGTATGTTACAAAAGGTAAGTAGTACAGTAACTGGCAGCATCACATTATATTGCAAAACTCTGTAGTGTCAGGCATGGTTAAATTGACTTTTTTACTGAGTTAACAAACTTGTTAATTTTTCTGTCCAAGTGCAGATTTTTTCCATCCATGTGCAGAATAGATGTTTTATGTGCACTGAGGCATGTGGGAATGAGCACTACCAGTAGAAACACAAACCTAGCTGCATGTGCTCTAATTGACTTGGTGACATTAGAATGTCTCCCAAGCAGCTGCATAAGCACACAGTTTACAAGGAATACCGTCCCCTCTTTCTTCTCTCCCCCCCCCCCCCACATTGGTTAATTGATGTTGGCCTACCCTGACCCAGGAAAATTCATGATGCTAGAATTTAAGAATTCCTTTGCATACACTGAGGCAGAGTGGTACAGTCTTCTTTCCAAATAATTTCCCAGGAAATTTAATAGCAGGGAGATGAGTTAGAGAACCTGATCATATAAAGCATTCTGTACAAAGAAGTGATTATTTTGTCTGATACATTTTATTCCTTCACAAACTTTAACAATTTGTCCATGTTTACATCTATGTATTCAGTAATTTTTCTCTTTTTTCCTCCTTAGTACTAAAAGGAAAGAAGCTCAGTTTGCCAGCGTAAGTGCCAAAAATCGTCACCAGCATCTGTCCTTCCAGATGCTTGGACAGAACAATCCTTATCACAAGCAAAGGTGAAGATGCTTGAGACAAAGTCAGAAACACAACTCTCTTTTTAGCACAGATAGTCATCAGTGGCTCTGTAAGAACAGAGGAAAAACAACCAGCGGATCTCTGTTTGATGCATCTTGCCTCTTTTTTTATTACTATGTATAAAGATTTTTTTACATAAAGAAACTTATACTGTATTAATAAATTCAGTGTGTAGTTTCAATTTGAATAGTTCCAAAAGTGAGGTTTTGTGAGGTTGTTTATGGCTAGAAATACATACAATTTTTTTTTTAATTTTCCAGGATTCTTTCAAATTACTGATTTATTTCAGTGCACAGACTCATGTGCTGACTGATGGATGGTAATCATTGTTCTTCCCCTTCATTTCAGTTCTCATTCCACTATATTTATTTTTTCCCAAAGGTGAATTATGTCTGTCAACTTAAATCTGAACCCACTGGTATTTGATGTGAAGTTCTTGTGATCAGTATGCTATGCCATATGCTGATAGGGAGCTCCCTATGAAAACATGTCCGTGCCAATAAGGCTGGCAGTCATGTTTTGGTAGTTTTTTCTCTGTGGTTCCTTCTCTTTTAAAAACAGGCTGTTAAAGGATGTTAGGGACATTCTTTTGGCCACTAGGGTGCATGCCGTCTGTATCTTTGACCTGTTGTCTTGAAAGGCAATCCAAACAATGCAGGTTAGAGTAACAATGCAGGTTAGAGAGGTAAAAGTGCACAGCTATGTGGTTTAGCATAAACATTTCTATTGTGTTCTTTATTCAGGAAAAGATGGTTGAACTGTTTTGGATATAGAGCCCTACTTTCATTAGTAGTAGTATTGTTGCAGCTATAAGGATGAATAACCCATGATAGTTGTCATTTGCAGTAATCTGTAGGTGATCATTTTAAACGTCTTCACTTTTTTAATGAATACTTTACAAGTAATGTCCGTGTTCAGCTTCAAGTGGTTTATGATGTGTCACTTTTGGACAATTAGTATGATTTTTATAAACTTCTTTGAAAATCAGCAGCACCAATTACCGTTCTTTATATTCTTTAAATGATTCCCTTTTTTACTGAGCTGTTGCATGATTTATCCTGTGTTACCATCCTCAATAAACATTTTATGAAATGGTGTAAATTGTATCTTTTGTTTTTAAATTATGGTTTTGTATCATCCTGTATCTGGATGAACAATTGTAGTAACAGATGATTGTTAAATTAATTTCATTGTTGCCATACTGGTGCTTGTGGGAAAATAGGTCTATTATCTTTAAATAAAGAAACATCTGTTAGTATGAATGTTTTAGAAAATAATCTTAAGTGGAAATAAATCTGTTGCATCACTAGATTAGATTGAGAATTGTGACAGAAGATGAGTGGATCAACACAAAGTGTGTATGGACAGTCTGCTGTTTTTGAATATTAGTTTGGGATTCAAAGAGCTGGATTCATTTCTTGCCTCAAATTTTGTGAATGAACTTGGGTAAGTTACTTAATGTACTTTGTGCCTTAACTTTGCATCTGTACAATTATGTCAATACCTTCTCCTTTACAAGGGTGGTATTAGGCTAAAATCCAGTAATGATTGTGAAGTATTCAAATACTATATTCATGAGTGCCAAATAAGTGCCTGGATAGATTTTGTATATAATAATTACTATTGACCTGCATTTGGTTAAATAGTATTTATCTGATATGTGACCCTTTATTTCCTTCACCCTTATTCCACCTAGCTTCAAATGTAAATGAGATAGTTGGTCTAGTAGCTGAAAAACAATAGAAGCACTTCTGTACTCACTCCATCTGTCTAGTTTCTGACTTGATTTTCCCACATCCTTTTATTAATGCTTATTTTGTGCATTTCTCTCTATCTTTATATCATTCCCTAATCCCCATTTGTTCCCTAATGTTTCCATCTCACTTATTTTCAATATCTTTGGCAAATCTACGGTCACTTACTCACATTTTTGATGAACGATATTTTTTCCTCATTGAAGGTAGGACTGGATTTGATGCCAGTTTAAGCCCATAAACTGAACATAAATTTTACATGTAAGTAGAAAGACACTCTCCTGAGGTCTGTACAAGAATTCTGGTTGTTTTTTAATACATATCCAGCTTTAGATGAGGTGAGCATGGAATATTATTGAAGATACACAAAATTACATTAAAAGGACCTTATGAAGGTCTCCTTTCCCTTGCAATCCTCTGCTTCATTCATTACAAACTTCCATCTTCTGCAACAAATGAAGTACAGGTTCCACATACAGGTGTCTTCCTTGCATGGCCTTGATTCATCCACAGAGAGCTCCATTCTGGTACCTGAATGAGGCAGGGTTCCTGTGGAAAAATATTGTGATTATGTAATTAAAGATACTCTTAAATCCTTGTCCACAAGGGGGCAAAATTAAGATTGCACAGGCACCCTTAATTCTGGCAATTCCTAACTTGTGAATGCTTGACTTTTATATGCAGCCTTAATGTTCTTTTAACATTACTTTTGTGTGTAATTTTATATATTATTAAAAACAAACTTATCGTGGCATCCTAATCTGTGTCTATACCGCACTGTAAACATGTATTAATGGGACCCAGGCTTGTGGAGTTGGTGTTTCTGAACTCGTGCTGTACCACCTGCATCTACAACTGTTGGACTGGTAGAGCCATGGTAATGTTGCCAAACTACACTTTGCAGATGTTCTGACTCATGTCGGTGGCTTATGCTACAACCAGGCTGCAAAATGATAGGCCTTGGTCCCCAGTCACAGTGGAATTCAGGGTTTGACCTTTCTTTGTTGCTTTCCAAGTCTACCCGTGGTTTTGAGGTGCACTACATGCATTTAGTATGACTATCTTGGCTCTGCTTGTGTTGGGTCTGGTTCCTGAAACTAACAGCCTGTAGCAGCACTGACACTGCTTTCCAGACATCACTTTTGCTGAGCAAATAGTGACAGGCACCCAGATATTTGGAATGTTCCTTGCAGTATCCAGCCCCTTACACATGAAACACAAAATTACCAGGTCCACTAGTCCAAAAGTAAAATTATACTTCCACTTTGTAAGATTCAATTCATGCCAATACTTTGCTTAAAACCACAGCACCAAAGACTAGAGAGATGGGGGAGATACTTGTTGTTTGTAGTCCTCAGCATTTTCAGCCAAGCTTGGCAGAGGCCCAGCTTTCATGAATGGACATGCAGGATGCCAGGTATCATCTCTGCCTTTTAGAAACACTACCAAAGTTCATTGTCTTTACTCAAAACAGGTTAACCACTAGTAGCTTTTTTTTTTCTTTTTCTGTGTGCTCCTTTCCTGGCAGCAAATTAATGCAAACATTTGACTTTGTATGTAAATAGGCCTCCATTGTGTCTTAGCTTACAATGCTCAATTTACAGACTGACAGAAAAACACATTTCTTAACCTGATTTTTTTCAGATTGCAGATAAGGCATGTCACCTTTTGCTGACCTGCATTTAGCTTACATGCTTAAAACAATCTTCTAGCACAGATTTATAATTCCTTCTGGGGCACCAGTGGGGTGGCCTGTTGCTGGTACCAGGGTGTGTGTGTGTGGGGGGGGGGGGTCCTACACACCAATGGCAGTGGGAGGAAGCAGGGCAACATGTCCCTAGCTTGCTCTGTTCCTGTGTGCACCCCCCCCCCCGCCACATACACACACTCCCAGTGTCCTCTGCTTCCAGCTGGTACATGCAGAGGGCTGTCCTCTTGTTCCCTGAGGCTATGTCTAGAAGACTACAAGCCTTTTTTGAAAGAGCATCTAGACTGCAACCACTTCTTTCAAAAAAGCGAGCCGCGTTGGGGTTTTCCTGTCTCCTGCACCCCCGTAATGGCACGAACAGACTCTACCAGCCAGTAGAATAGAGGTGTTTATTGCTTTTCCAGGATTCAGCACAGATGTAATCTGGTTCCAGGGCAGGCCTAGGATGCCTCAGCCCCCCTTGAGATGGGGGAGACTGGGCCCCCTCTTTCCCTAGGCTGTCTCCTCCATGCTCCCAGACAGAAACTAACCCCCTCACTTCCAGCCCTGCCCCCAGCCAGGGCTCCACTCCCCTTCTTCCCATTGTTCCGCTCCCTGGCCAATACCTGTCTGACCAGTTTTGAAGCCCCCTTGCTTAATGACTCATCCCCAGCCCTGCTGGGCCATGCTGCAGCCAGTGGAGGTCACTCTCAACCCACTGTCCAGCAAAGCAACCAGCAAGGTACCCCCCACTACGTCACAAGCATCCAGGCAGTCTGGATGCTCTCTTTCAAAAAAGCCTTGTTTGCATTCAAGAATGCTTTTTTTCGAAAGAGCACTATTTCAGTGAGGTTTACGGAGGTCAAAAAAACCGCCGCGTACTTTTGATTTAATTTCAAAAACGCGACAGCAGTCTAGACACGGTTTTAAAAAAAACCTGTAGTCTAGGCACACCCTAAGTGATGCTGGCCAGAAGGCAGGAGAGTTCCCCCTCCATCCCACCACTGCTGGTGAGTGTGGCAGGCGATTGGGGGGAGTTTAACCCCTACTATGGGCACTAGGCCCCCTACTAGTCCTTCAGGCTGCCCAGAGGCTTTGGCCTCGACTCCCTAAACACAGAGCACAGGAGGGGCATGTGCCTCCTCGGGCCCCCCGACATATTACCCGTTTTTGTAGCTTTTCGCAGTCTGCCTTGAAACAGGCTTCCAAGGGAAGTTTTGGAATCCCTCTCATTGGAGGCTTTTAAGGACAGGCTTGACAAACACCTGCCAGGGAAGGTCTAGATTTACTTGGTCCTGCCACAGTGCAGAGGGGCTGAGCTTGATGTTTAGAGGCCCTTCCAGGCCTGTGTCTTTATGAGTATATGACTGGATGACAAGTAAAGGGTTTAAACGATGAGCCCTCCCTGCCTCGTAATCTCTGCCCATGGGAGGGATGAATAAGAATGGCCATACTGGGTCAGACCAACAGTCCATCTAGCCCAGTATTCTGTCTGCCAATAGTGACCAATAACAGATGTCCCAGAGGGAGGGAACAACAGGTAATCCTCATGTGATTCCTCCCCTGTCACCCATTTCAAGACAAACAGAAGCTAGGGACACCATTCCTACCCATCCTGGCTAATAAGACTCATGGAAGTTAGGCCCATCAATGGCTGTTTAGCACTCTTTTGAACCCTGTTAAAGTCCTAGTTTTCACCCCATCCTCTAGCAAGGAGTCCCACAGGTTGACTGAGCACTGAGTGAAGAAAAACTTCTTTTAGTTTGTTTTAAACTTGCTGCCTATTAATTTCATTTGGTGGTCCCTAATTCTTATATTGTGGGAATAAGTAAATGTCAGCAAGTCACCAGGTCCTGATGAAATGCATCCCAGGATACTCAAGGAGCTGATAGAGGAGGTATCTGAGCCTTTAGCTATGATCTTTGAAAAATCATGGCAGACGGGAGATTCCAGAAGACTGGAAAAGGGCAAATATTGTGCCCATCTATAAAAAGGGGAATAAGAACAACCCAGGAAACTACAGACCGGTCAGTTTAATGTCTGTCCCAGGGAAGATAATGGAGCAGGTAATTAAGGAAATCATATGCAAACACTTGGAAGGTAATAAAGTGATAGGGAATAGCCAGCATGGGTTTGTGAAGAACAAGTCATGCCAAACTAATCTGATAGCTTTCTTTGATAGGATAACGAGCCTTGTGGATAAGGGAGAAGCGGTGGATGTCATATACCTAGACTTTAGTAAGGCATTTGATACGGTCTCGCATGATATTCTTATTGATAATCTAGGCAAATATAACTTAGATAGGGCCACGATAAGGTGGGTGCATAATTGGCTGGATAACTGTAGTCAGAGAGTTGTTGTTAACGGTGCTAAATCCTCCTGGAAAGGGATAACAAGTGGGAGTTCCACAAGGGTCTGTTTTGGGACCTGTACTGTTCAATATCTTCATCAATGATGCAGATATTGGGATAGAGAGTACGCTTATTACGTTTGCAGATGATACCAAACTGGGTGGGGTTGCAACTTCTTTGGAGGATAGGGACATAATTCAAAATGACCTTAGCAAGTTAGAGAAATGGTCAGAGGTAAACAGGATGAAGTTTAATAAAGAGAAATGCAAAGTGCTCCACTTAGGAAGGAACAATCAGTTCCATACGTACAAGATGGGAAGCGACTGTCTAGGAAGGAGCATGGCGGAAAGGGTTCTAGGGGTCATAGTGGACCACAAGTTGACTATGAGTCAACAGTGTGATGCTGTTGCAAAAAAAGCAAATATGATTCTAGGTTGTATCAACAGGTGTGTTGTAAGCAAAACTCATGAAGTCATTCTGCTGCTCTACTCTGCACTAGTTAGGCCTCAGCTGGAGTACTGTGTCCAGTTCTGGGCGCCACATTTCAAGAAAGATGTGGAGAAATTGGAAAGGGTACAGAGAAGAGCGACAAGAATGATTAAAGGTCTAGAGAACATGACCTATGAAGCCAGGCTTCATGAACTGGGCTTGTTTAGTTTGGAAAAAAGAAGATTAAGGGGGGACATGATAGCGGTTTTCAAATATCTAAAAGGGTGTCACAAGGAGAAAGGAGAAAATTTGTTCCTCTTGGTTACTGAGGACAGGACAAGGAGTAATGGGCTTAAAGTGCAGTAGGGGAGGTTTAGATTGGACATTAGGAAAAAATTCCTAACTGTCAGGGTGGTCAAATATTGGAATAAATTGCCAAGGGAGGTGGTGGAATCTCCCTCTCTGGAGATATTTAAGAACAGGTTAGATAGACATCTGTCAGGGATGGTGTAGACGGAGCTTGGTCCTGCCTTGAGGGCGGGGGGCTGGACTCGATGACCTCTCGAGGTCCCTTCCAGTCCTATGATTCTATGAAATAACTTATTCACTTTTTCCACACCAGTCATGATTTTACAGAGCTCTATCATATCCCCCCCCTTAGTCTCCTCTTTTCTAAGCTGAAAAGTTCGTGTCTTTTAAATCTTTCTTTATGTGGAACCTGTTTCATATCCCAAATCATGTTTGTTGCCTTTTTCTGAACCTTTTCCAATGCCAATATATCTTTATGATGAGGTGACCACATCTGTGCGCAGTATTCAATGTGTACCTGGTCAATGCCAAAGGCTCTTGCCACTGTAGGAGGGACCCACAGGAACTCACTTTGCAGAGGCATGTACCGTAATTTAGCGAATATAACCCGCGGGTTATACTCGTTTTTACAAACCCTGCACACCCCCATGGGGTATACTCGGGTGCGGGGTATACAAACTTTTTTTTATACAGCAGCTCACCGCCCGGTTCCTCCGCAGCCGTAGGAAGGGGCAGAGGGAGCACTCATCCGGCTGTGCAGGAACCGGGCGGGGAGTGCTCCCCTGCCCAGTTCCTGCACAGCCTCCAGTTTCCGGGCGGTGAGCGCTACCCCGCCCAGTTCCTGCACAGCCTCTGGGCGGGGACGCGCTCACCACCCGGTTCCTCCGCAGCCGTAGGAAGGGGCAGATGGAGCGCTCATCTGGCTGTGCAGGAACTGGGTGGGGAGTGCTCCCCAGCCCAGTTCCTGCACAGCCTCTGGGCCAGGACGCGCTCACCGCCCGGTTCCTCCACAGCTGTAGGAAGGGACAGGGGGAGCGCTCACCCAACTGTGCAGGAACCGGGCAGTGAGCGCTCCTCCACCTGGAGGCTGGCAGCTGCGCAGGAATCAGGCAGCGAGTGGCTGGCTAATTCCCCCCCTCCCCATAAATATACCCCCGGCACAGCCTTGTATACCTCGCGGGTTATACTCCTGCGTGGGGTATACAAGAATTTTTTAACTCAAAAAGCAAAAACCGCAGGGTATATTTGGGTGGGGGCATATTCGCTAAAAGACGGCACCCTTTGGGGGGTGATAGCAAGGTGCCCTGTGTGGATATCACTGTGTCATAAGGGGCAGAGCCCGCTAGTACATCTAGGCAGCTCCTGGGCTATATAGACTAGAGTGACCTCAAGGCCTCTCTCTCTGTGGAAGGGAGCACCTGTAAGCACGCTAGAGTTGTGCGCATGCGCCTACACCCTAAGACGAGGCGTTCTGAGGCACTCAAACCCACGCGAGTGAGGCGTCAGCGAGCCTCGCGTCCGTTGCGCATGCGTGCTGCCGCTCGAACGGCGGGGACTCCCAGAAGCCCTTCGCATACGCGTCTCATCTTGAAATGGGCGGGGGAAGCGTTGAGCTCTGCACAGGCGCTGGGCGGGAGAAGGTGAATGTGTGCACAGGGCGATTGCGAGGGCTTACGCTGCGTGGTGGCGTCATGACGTTCTCTTGTTTTTACGTAATCGCTTCTGGGCTGGGGACGTTCTGTCTGCGGAGAAGCGCGAGCGACTTCCTGGTGCGGGGGCGTCGCTTTTTGAGGGTGTGGCAGGGTTGCTGGGGGTGGGGGAGCGGTGGATGGTGGGTAGCCCGGCTGCGCGTCGGCATTGAAGTGTTTTGGGGGGAGGGGCTGGCCTGAGGCCAGGGAAGAGGTTTGGAGCAGCCCTTCTGGGGTCGGGCTGGCCTGGGGTCAGGCTCCAGGATATGGGGGATGCGAGAGGCAGGCCTTGAGGCAGCCCTGATGGGCAGGTTTGGGGGCAAGAACGGGGTAGGTGGGTGGAGAGAAACTTCCTGGGATATCAGTCTCAGAGGGGTAGCTACGTTAGACTGTAACTTAAGAAAAAACAAGTAGTCTGTAGCACCGTGGAGAGGAATATTCTCTCTCGCTGTCTCACACACACACACACAGGTACGTATGCATATAATGAGCTTTTGTGGGCAAAACCCCTCTTCCTCGCATGAGAGTTGAGAGAAAAAGGAAAAACCTCCAAATTTATAACTGAAAAATAGAGCCCATGGCATTACCCCCTCTTCCTTCTCTTTCTGTAGTAAATTGGGCGGTTTTCCCTTTTTTTCCTCTACTCTCTGGGGCAGGGCTACTCAACATGCAGGCCACATGTGGCCCACAGCTTGTTTGTTTGCGGCCCGCAGTGCAGTTTGGGTTGATGTGGGTTCAACACATGGCCCACAGGTGGGAGACAAAACAGAAATGTAGTCAATATGGTCTTCTGTTGATATGCGTTTTAGTAGTTAAATTCCTGGACTGTAGTTGCTCGTTAAATGTGCTGTCATATGGGTGGAAATTGGGTAAATATTGAATTGTATTAGTATCCGCAGAACTGACTTACCGGTAAATGGGGCCTGTGTGTTATGTAGTCTTGCCTTAATCTTTGTATTCATGTCTGTCCTTGTGAAAGAAGGTACAGGCATGTACAGGCAGTCCCCGAGTTACGCGGATCCGACTTACGTCGGATCCGCAGTTACGAACGGGGCCGTTCCTCTCCCTGGTCTCCAGCAGACCAGGGAGAGGAAGCAAAGCGGCGGAACACGTGGGCAGCAGACAGGGCTGTCCGCTGCCCACGCGCTCCGAGGCTTGGCTCTGCTTTGCCCCCCTCCCCATCCTCCTGGTCTGCAGACCAGGGGGACGGGGGGCGGGCAAAGCAGAGCCAAGCCGCAGAGCGCCCGGCCAGCTGACAGCCCAGAAGCGTCTGGGCTGTCAACTGATCGCGCGCTCCGCGGCTTGGCTCTGCTTTGCCCCCCCTCCCCCGTCCCCCTGGTCTGCAGACCAGGAGGATGGGGGGGGGGGCAAAGCAGAGCCAAGCCGCGGAGTGCGCGATCAGCTGATGCGTCTGGGCTGTCCGCTGCCCACGTGTTCCGCCGCTTTGCTCCCCATCCCCCTGGTCTGCAGACCAGGGGGACGGGGAGCAAAGCAGAGCAAAGCCACGGAGCCCGAGGGCAGCAGGACAGCCGCGTCTGGGCTGTCCCGCTGCCCCCGTGCTCCGTGGCTTTGCTCCGGACACCTGTGGTACAGCAGCTGGGGCGCTGCCAGTTGGTCCCGTAGCGCCGCTCTGGGTGCTACTGGACCAACCGGGCAGCACCCCAGCTGTTCTGCCCCAGGCGTCCTGATTCAGCCACTGCTGGTCAGATTCATCAGCGGCTGACTTGGGGACGCCTGGGGCAGAGCAGCTTGGGTGCTGCTGGGTTGGTCCAGTAGCGCCGAGGAGCGGCGGCACTACTGGACCAACCCAGCAGCACCCCAGCTGCTCTGCCCCAGGCGTCCCCAAGTCAGCCGCTGATGAAACTGACCAGTGGCTGACTACAGGAAGCCCCTGCCCTGGGCTTCCTGTAATCAGCCGCTGATCAGTTTCAGCAGCAGCTGACTTGGGGATGCCTGGGGTTCTTAAGTTGAATCTGTATGTAAGTCGGAACTGGCGTCCAGATTCAGCCGCTGCTGAAACTGATCAGTTTCAGCAGCGGCTGAATCTGGACGCCAGTTCCGACTTACATACAGATTCAACTTAAGAACAAACCTACAGTCCCTATCTTGTACGTAACCCGGGGACTGCCTGTATATGTAACCACATTTAAGTTGCAACTCTCAGCATGTGCTGAGAGTATCATTGGCTCCCAGGGCTTCCAAAGTTGAGTAGCCCTGCTCTAAAGTGCTACAGGATTACCTGTTATTCTGGGGTATAATGGCCAGTTTGGGTAGGAGGCAGGCTCTACTGAGGGTGGAAAAAAGGGTGTGGGTGAATGTGTGACTGACTGTACATTGCTTCCTGTAGGAGGGACAGGCACGGCAGAGTCCTCAAGATGCCGGGAATGGTGATATTTGGGAGACGCTGGGCTATTGCTAGTGATGACTTTGTTTTTCCGGGAGCCTTTGAGCTTTTCATCAGAGTGATTTGGTAAGAGATATCCCATCCTTATTTCCCACCATTCTCCAACCTTCGTCGGACCATGCAGCTGGAAAATATTGGCGGTAGATGGTCTGCCATGAAAGATGCAGTGTACATTTGTGATGCCCTATCCTTATTGCTGTAGAGCTTATGGACCAGGATCCCATTAGGTTAGGCATTGTATAAATAGAACAAAAAGCCATTTCTTGCCCTGAAGAGTGTATAGTGTTTAAGACAAAAGACAACAGATAGATTCAAACAGAGGTATTCAGCCTGTTGCCATTCGCTCCTGGTGATAGCAGACTAAAGGCAAAACTGCTCAGCCGCTGATTGACTATTGACAAGTGACTTCTAATGCTTTGTAAAGGATAATGTGAATGTTAGGATTGTTTTAATTTTAAATGTATGTTAACCTCCATGCTAACTGGAGAAATCATTGGGCTTTTTAAGAAATTGTTATATATCTGTAGATTATCTTGTTATAAAAATCAACATGTCTGGGAAGCTACTGAGTTGGTTTGTTTGTTCTGAATATTTGTTCAGATGTGACATGAGACCATCTGGTTCATTTGTTATTTTGTTTCATGGAAGTGAGAATTTTTTTTAACTCTTTCATGTATTGACAACCTGGGTTTTTATATGGAGAATGAGACTTAATATAAATTAATGCCATACTACATAGTAATCAGTGGCTACCACTTCAAGAAATGGCTGTATCACTTAAACTTCATCCATCACTGACATGCTCTGGGATCCACATGAATGAAAGGGGCTATAAAAAAGGATGAGATTACTGAATTTGTCGTCTCTATTATACTGGAGTTTTTACATTCTGTGATTTTTTTTCATTGTGGAAGCACTACCCTTGTGAATTATATTTAAATCAGCTTTGTGGTGAAGTATGTATCTTTCTAGAAGTGACAAAATTATGGTACTGTTTTTCTGCAGGTGGATTGGAATTCTTGTTTTCTACTCCGTTCACAAAGGGAAATTTAACTGTACTGGAGGGGGCTTATTACACAGCTACCTGCTTGTCCTCCTCATTCTCCTGGCTGCCATAATATGTGCTGTATGTACTATTGTGTATGTCAGTATGCAAGGTAAATACTTAATCTGCTATATTTATAGTAGTAGGATCTGTATATTTTATGTAGATTTAACATTAAAATAGAACATCTTTACAAACACTCGAGTGCCCTGACAGCAATACGTGTTTTATAGTAACCATTTATCAACATTAATACTAATAATACATATAAATTAAACTCTCTCTGATATCTCTATTTGGTTATTTAAGGCTAAGAATTTACCATAGCCTGGAGACAACTTAAAATAGGGGACTTCAGAATATCTCCTTAGACCCAAATTAGATTCAGCAATGCTGCTACTTTCACATCCAGCAATGTACTAGTTCAGTAATAAATGATCTGGAAAGATAGACTTCCAGGGGAAGCTATGCACAAAGTATATAGTGTCTTATTAATTCAATAATTATGTCTGGTAAATAAGGAGAGTTTCAAGTTCAGGTAGGAAGCAAACTAATATATGGGAACATATGTGCAGACACCTTATCATGGGACATAGAGGAACCAGTAATGGCTCCTTTGTATATTGATTTGTTTGGGAGCTTCTTTATAATAAGGATAAATCCTCCTAACATCTGTCTTGGCTACTTTATATGCGTCCGTTATGATAGTATTTGAGCGCTTCACAATCTCTAGTGTATTTATCCTCTCAACAACCCAATGAAGTATTACCCACATCTTAGAGAGGCTATGATGTGCCTGAGGCCACACAAAGTGTTAGAATTCCCAGGTACAAATCCCTACTCCACAAGTCCTAGGTTAGTGCCTTAACCATTGGACCATCCTCGAGAGTTCTAGAAAAACAGCTAAAATATTTAAGCATCTGGAGGAATTAATCTGATGAAAGATAAAAATCAAACTATAAATTTAGGAAAGATTTTGGGATATATTATATGTATGTATCCCAAGAATCTGCCCTGAAGGATCCAAGCAGCACTGGGCAAGTCTTCTGGGATGTAAATGAATAACCAGTTACCCGGTAAGCACACTCTTAATGGGTTATGCTTACCGGATAATGGTTGTTACCCAGGAGCAGCTTATGGCTTGCCGCAGATGGAGGGCTGGGAGTCAGTAGTCTAGTGCAGGATTGGAAGTAGCAGCTCTCCTCTCCCCTCCCTCCCTGCAGACCAGCATGGGGCCAGATATAGCTGGACTGGAACAGTCCTCCCCACCCACTCCCATCTAATCAGTTGACCAGTTACATTTAACATTTAACCAGTTAACTAATTAAAAGGGATTTTACATCCCTGTCTTCTAGTATATAAATATATGTATTTAAACATCAAGGAAGCTGAAGGATTGTTCAGCATAATTAAAGGTCATATAACTAGGAATTGCCAAATAAGAGTTCTCAGAAATCCAATTTAAGTTTTCCCTTTCTTAACAGTGAATTGTTTTTAATTGGGGGAATTATTTCCAAAGGGACATGGTGGAAATCCTGCTACTCATCTCTAAAACTAAAATAGAGAAAACTAGTAAATATGTAATAAGAAAACTGGAAAAATGGACTAGATAATTAAGTCTCTTGTATCTTTGGAGTCAATTAATACTCCTACACTGTTCCCCTTCCTCTCAAATAAAAACAGTTTAAGTGCTTTCTAATAGTAACATTATTCTATTGTTCGCTAACTTATGTGCTTAGATCAAATGAGTGGGCAGCAGTTAGGCCAAGTTACATGCAGTCTCATTTGTGGCATGAAATATTCAATTAATGTAGCTATCGTGTGCTTGACAGTATTTGCAGCGTTAGAGTGAAAACTGAAGTTCACTACGTCGTCATTTTGTTGGGTAGCAAGTTTTTTGTCAGTGACATCTCTGTAGTTTATAATCTCACTGTATAAAAAGTATTTATAAATTAGGCTGAGATGCCATGCAGCTTTTCTTGTAACTCACAGAAAATATAATAAGATTTTAAAGACTAGAAATCTTGACAGCTTTGGTTCTCTTCATAAGATAAATGCCACTTTTTAAAAAATTTTGATTATACTTTTTCTAGAACACTATTTCATTTCTAGACCCAAATTCTCCTTATTTTATTCTAAAAATAATGAAATAAGGCTGCATCATGGATTAGTGGTAGTATTGCAAACTGACACACTTGAGTGCATTTTGTGTCCCATGCTTATGCAGGTGAAAGCGTCACAGACAACTTGATTGATTCCAAAGGAAGGGGACTAGATTAGGACATTAGCTAACTCCAGAGATTTTTTGAGTTGGTTTAGGTGGACACTGTTTAACTGGTCTTCTGACCAAAAAAATGGAGTATTGCAATAACAGCCTTCTGACCAGGGCATGGGGAATGCTCCTGAACTGATTGTATCTTGTGTTCTTGTATGTAACTATGTTATTAAGATAAGCAAAATAACCTGTATGGTGATCATGTTTCCCTTGTAACTAAGATGGCATTGAGAAAGGACTGAACAAAGATCAGTGATTAACTCTGATCTCTTGACTGGATAAACCTGTAAATCTTTAAAGGTGCAACAGCAAATAAGAAATACTGGTTCTATGCCAGTATAGTATGGCAAGCATTTTTTTTTTTTTTTTTTTTTTTGCTTCTGTATAAATGTAAGGAATTCTGAATGTAGGCAGCAAAGCTCAAATCCAGAGTACCAAAGAACTGAAGGCCGGCATTACCTTTTTGCAAAGCTTTGGGTTTGTTAGGGGCTCAGTACTGCTGAACTGAAGCTATAGTAGAAGTCTTTGTCAAGGCCAGAGGTCAGGAACCTCAGGCCCTGGGGCTGGATGCAGCTCCCAGCTCCCCTCCAATATTAAAATCTACTAGCCTGCGTGCACTCTTCCCCCCACCCCCCACCCCCCAGGGCTCTGCTATATGAGGAGACTGTTGGGACTATCTTTCTCCTTCTCAGTTGGGGGGCCACACCAGTGAAGGCTTGTTTTGGATTTTTGCTTCTCACTTGTGTGCAGCCCCTGCCTGATTTTTCTATGGGTCTGGTCCCCGACCCAAAAAAGGTTCCCTACCCCTGGTCTAGGCCCTAGAACAGTAATTCCTAACCTTATGGAGGAACCCCTAAAATTTTTAATATCCTGAGGAACCCCAACCTATGAAAACGTTTGCTTGGCCAGAAAAAGTTGACGACAGGGAGCACAATTCAATTACTGCTAAATTATTGTCAAGAAAATGTATTTGTAAAGAGCTGTTTTATTCATGCATTTATTTATTTATATTTTTATATATATACACACACACACATCACACACATACATACTGGGCTCGCCAAGTGGTTCTGTGCCACGGGTGAGTAGATGACACTATTTGTTGAGCTGTGTGCGTGCGTGCGTGCGCACACACAATGTCAGCTTACATTGTTAAGAAAAAAAAATTTATTCCACGATTTCTCACAGAACCCCTGACGATGCTCTGCGGAACTCCAGCGTTCCGTGGAACCCTCGTTGGGAAACACTGCCCTAGAGAGTGGAATTGAACCCTATATGATCTGGCTGAGGCCGAAACATATCTTCTGGGAAATGAGATGTGTGCAACAACAGATACAAAAATTCTGGTGGGAAAGCACAATTGTAGTAATATTTCTAGTTTTAAACAATTAAAAATGCATAAGATGTTTACCACTCAGTTCTGACATTTCATGGTCTATAGCTTCACATCTTCAAAACTTCCCTGTAAAATCTGAGATTTGTTGTATTTTTTTTTAATATATTTGACTTAAATTTCACTCTAGCAACCATATTGTAAACACTGATGCAATTTTATTCTGGTTTATGTACATAAGATATATTGGTAAGTAACTTAAATTCCATCTGTAATTTCAGGAACAATTTCTAACCCTGGGCCAAGAAAATCTCTTCCTAAACTGCTTTATACTCGGCTAGCTCTTTATATCCCAGAATTGGTCTGGGCAGTTGTGGGAGCGATATGGGTATCAGACACTGATGTACGTTGTGAAAGGACTGTGGTAAATGCCGTATTTGGGACAGTTATTGCAAGGTAAAGATATAAGCAAAATTTACTTTGTTTGTATTGTGCATGCAGCAGGGAAAGGGGCTTGCATTTGTGTATTAAAAAACTTGTGAGGATTTTTGACAGCTCAAAATTGGTTTTTTGTTTCAAATTAATGGAGTTTCTTGAATTATGTGAACATTAAAACTGTGTCTGTGTCATGGGCTAGAAACCCCAAACCTGTCCCTTGACCTCTAGATTAAGGGGTGATCAGGGAAGTTCTGCACACTGCTCCTGCCCCAACTCTGCAGCTCCTGTTGGCCAGCAACCATGGCTTAGGGATGTGAACAACTAGTCAACAATCCAAGCAAATGCTTATCGGATAATTGACACGCTAGTCACTTCCTCTCCTATCAGAGGCAGCAAGTGAGAAGGAACAAAAAGGAGGAGTGCTTCAATGCAGCAGCACTACATGGAGCCCGATGTCTGCCACTTTGAAATGCCATGTGCAGCCCAGAGCCATCTGGGCAGTCCCCAGCTGGCCCTGGGCTACACGCAGCGTTTCAAAGCGGCAGACCCTGGGCTCCACATGGCCTTGCCGATTTGAAACGCTGAGTGGAGCCTGATGCCAGGCTCTCCACAGCATTTCAATGTGGCAGTGCCACATGGAGCCCCCTGGGCTCCATGCAGCGCTGCTACTTTGAAACTCTGCAAGGAGCACAGGGCTAGTGGTGGACTGCTTGAGTCCCCTGCTGGCCCTGTGCTCCCTGCAGCGCTTTCACCTTTCAAGTGTAGCAACAGCCCTGGGCTACACTTCAAAGGCAGAGGTGCCCTTATCAACTAATCAAATAGTCAATGCAAATTGTATTGACTATTTGATTAGCCGATTAATCTAAATTTAACATCCCTACCATGGCCAATGGGAGCTGCAGTGATAGCACCTGCAGGTGTAGGCAGCATGAAGTTCACAGAGCAGCCTGCCCCTTTCACCTAGTGGCCACATGTGCAGACTACTTCAGGGAGCAATGCAGGGTCAGGGCAAGCATGGAGCCTGCTCTGCCACCATTGGAGAGCCACATGAGGTAAGCTGCCAGTCTGCGCCCTTCACCCTCTTCCTGCATCCCAACCCCCTTAGCCTCTCCTGCACTCCAGGCCTCTTGTCCCCATCTGCCCCAGCCCTGAGCTCACACAGCCAGCTGGAGTCTGCATCCCCTTCATGTTCCTCATTCACTGCCAGAGCTCAGAGCCCCCTCCTGCACTTTTAACCTCTAATTTCAGGCCCCACCCTAAATTCTGTGGAATGCCCTGAGCCTTCACGTGCATGCTCACACCCCACAAGACTATGTGTGGTCTGTAACTGATACTCTCCCCTGACCAATGAATCAATGACCCCCTGATGGAAAGCAGGTTCCTTGCACTTTCCTTAAGTGTGGTAATGGCATATGGAACCTTCCACAACTTGAGGTAGCTATTTCAAAGCAAAACCAACAAGGAGTCCAATGACATATTAAACACTAACCCATTTATTAGAACATAAGCTTTTGCGAGATACAACTCGCTTCCTCAGATGCTGGAAGTGAGTTGATCTCACAAAAGCTTATGCCCTAATAAATGTTATTGTTTAGGGTGCCACTGGACTCCTTGTTGTTTTGGCTGAAACAGACTAACATGACTGCTGCCTCTCTGAAAACTGTTTCACAATAGCTGTCAGTGGTGAATGATTGTAGTGGTTTAGCATTTTATTGAGCTGGCAATCTGTCGCATTCCTAGTGAATTGGTGGGTGGCCCTATTACAAAGGCATCATCAGTACCAGTAAGTGAGTGTGCTGGTGAGATGCCATAATCTGTATTTTTCTTTTCCACCTGACAAGAACTAGCTGCATACTCTTTAGGAGTACATGGTTCACCAAGCCTTTCCTTCCACATCCTTCTGTTTTGCAGCTGGGTTATCATCATCTTCACCGTCGTTGCTGTTTTAATCGTCTTTGATCCACTTGGGGGGAAAAAGACACTATACCTGGCTGACAATATAAATCGCAACTTGGAAAGTAGTCAGTCAGGCCAATTGTTTTATAATGTCAAGAAGACTGCAACCAGAGTCTGGGAGACAAGAATCAGGTTACTGTGTTGTTGTATTATGCAAGATGATGATCACCGAGTGGCTTTTACAAGTATTGCAGAGCTTTTCCGTGACTACTTCTCAGTAAGATGGAAAGATGTTTTTTGTTGTTTTCGTTCCATTTGACTAAACACTGAAGAATCCATACTACAGTATTTTCACATGTGGCTCTTGCCTTTCTGTCTGAGACTTTAGCAGTGCCATTTACTTAGGTATCAAAAATCTGATTCTCATCTGCTCAATTCTGAAAGAAAACTTACACAACACTGCCCTCCTTTTAGCAGGGGCTCTATTGCCCTAAAGGGGGGGGGAAGGGTCTGGGAAAGTTGCACAGACAGGCAAACAGTCTTAAAACTTGGAAAAGTGACGTACTGAAGTAACTACTGTTCTCAGTCTACTTGATTTGACACACTTGGCACTTCAGACACAGAAGACAGATAGGCAATAGCTTCACAATAGTGAATTAGCCTCCACTTTTTCACCAGTAAAACTGCTTTATTGTAATATCATTCTTGATTGCATTAAAAAGGTACTTTTCCTTGTGCAAACACATCCACCATCTTCACTACAAGAAAAACCCTAATCTACTGGAGTTTTCTCATGCTTTTCTAAGAATGTCTGGTGGTATTAATTGAACTTGTCTATATTGAGAGTTTAGATTTCTCAGTGAGAATATAGGGATGTAGTTCAGTTCCCTTTCTCTTTTTTTGGGGGGCGGACAGTTCCCTAGTCAGGAGAATGAGAGTTTTTAAATCCGGGTATGTGAGGATCCAGAGTTTACCATTTTTCCCTTTGCTCATAGTAGGGAATGGGACAAACAGCAGACATTTTAGCTATGTTAGTATCTCTAGAGCATACAAGGAGGTTATGTAAAAGCAGTTCTCTCATCCTGAACTACACCAAAGTGGCCCATACACAGTGGAAAGTGTCTCTTGGATGCTGTCAGAAGCTCATCCAACTGCCAGCACACGGTACTACTGTGTGGGAGAGCTGACTCCAGCAGTGGCCTTAGGATTTCAGAATCAAGGTTGGTGAGAGAGGTTCTTATTCATTTGAAGTAGTAGTGTCTGCATGTTGCTGTACAACTGCCTCCTAGCTAGTGGGTTGTAGAATAGTAGAGCCTGGATAAGAGGAATCCTCCTGGGCAGCTGAATTAAAGCTTCTCCCTGTCTGGACCTGGACCCTTAATTTATGCATGATAGAAAAGGAAGTGCCCATATCCTGATTTGGTTGAGTCTTCTCATTGCAGTCAAACTTAAATCCCAAGTCTCATGGCTAATAGAAGGGGGATCCTTCTGCCAATATTTCTGATTATTATTCATGATCTAGCTTATTTTGCCAGTCTCATTTCACATAAGCTGCTAAGAGCCTCCCAATGATCTCTCTTGACGTTGGATCAATTTGAACAATAACTTTGTGATGAAAATCTCCCTGGCCTTTTAATGTGGCTTCTTTATAGACAGAATAATCTTCATGGGGGCCCTAAGAACCCAATCCTATGAGGTGCTGAGTGTCCTCAATTCACATCAACTTAATTTGTGGCTGTAATGCTTACCACTTTGCAGGACTGAGCCCTAAATGGCATGGTTGTATTAACAGTACTGCTAAAAATCTGTAAGCAAATGTTATGTAGCTTACCATAGGTTCAGCGCAGGAGTATTTGCTGTTGACATATCACAGATAACAGCATAGACACGCCTTCAGAATTGCATAGTAGCTGTAGAGGGAGGTGTATGGGTTTTTTCTTAGTTGATTTTGACCATTATTAGTCATATTCAGATCATATTTTGCTTTAGGGCTCCACAGGCCTTTTAAAGGAGATCCTTTTAACATTCATTTTTACATTGGAATTTATGTATGTGGCGTTTATTTGCAGAACATGTAAAAAAATGCAACATTGAATAGGAATGTTTCACAAGCATGCCTGTCTTTTTGATGTAAATATATTTACTATAGAACTGCAAAAAAAAATTTTTTTTTTAATTTTCAGTTCATTGAAGATGAAGATTTATTTTTAAAGCATTTTTTACCCCATTTCTTTTGGTAGGACACTGATCTGGTACCTAGTGACATAGCAGCAGGCTTGACTCTGCTACATCAAGAGCAAGATAAAGTGGAAAACTGCTCAAAAGAGCCTGAAGAAATCCTATGTCATACTCCGCTATCTCATGTGGTAAGATGTGCTCCAAAAATAGTTTTGTGATACAGCTTGTTAAGGGATAGCGTTCTGTCAAACTGAAGAAGATGCAACTTTTGTAAAAATGAATTTTAAAAAAAACTAAGATTCTGTATTTTAAGTTCAAATAGAAAATGCTGTAGTCCAATAAATATTCTCTTTTGAGGTTTGCTATCAAAACATTGCAATATTTTACTAATACATGAGAATCTGAAAGTGAAAGTGACTGAAAAGTGATTATAAACTTTAAAAAAAAAAATAAGTGTATTCTAAAACTGGACAAATAAGGTGGGATCTTCAAAAGCATCCAAGTGATTTAGGGGAGAAAATTCCATAGACACTTTAAAAACATACCACACCACAATCATGTTTTTATTAATAACACCTAAATTAAACTTTGAAATGGGAAGTAGGCATATGTGAAAATTATAGTTTTCGGATTACCATGAATATGTACAAAAATAAGATGATAGTCCAGTGCTATGTGCATAGAGCCAAGAATGTGCTCTTATAATCTGAAAGACAAGTATACTGTAAGTGACCAATATCAAGATAGGATGAGAAGCAGAAATAGTAACTGTTTAGTGCTTGCTGATCAAGAGTGACTGTTCATACAGGGATCTTCCACTAAATGTCTCTTAAATGTCTTAAAATAAAATGGGAAAAATCTGTAAATTATCTTGTACCTTTTTATAAACTTTAATTTCTCATCTAATGCACCATTTCCACCAAAATAAATGATTCTGCTTCAATTGAAGCAATTTAAATGCACTCTGTTGACTAGATCATTCCTTTTGAATTCAGCTGATGACGGGTCCTATTCAAAGAAAAAAATTGTTACAATCTGTAGCCTTCCATCCACCAACATCCTTTAGAATGAAAATTTAATATTCACTACCTTGTTTATCAGTGCGTAGTGAAATGTAAACTTGGTACTACTAATGAACAATTACTTTAAATAATTAATATTTTCAAGACTTCAGCTTTATTAACAAACTCTACATTTTCTTCTGAAATAAGAAAGTTGAATATGATGTGAACTCTTCCCTCTAAGATGTTCGTTTTCACTTACCTGGGACTTGCAGTGAAAAAGTAAAAGAATAAACTTCATTGCCGTGACTATTTGTCTATGGGGAGAGCTAAACTCTCAATATTACAGGAGCATGTGTGCGTGTGCATCTGCATTCTTTATCCTGGGCTTATCTTACATGTACAACTGGTGACTTTTTTTCTCTGCCCCTCTTCCCCTCCCCTCCCCCGCTCCTGTTTCCAGACTGAAGATTTGGATATCGAATTAGAAAATGCTGCTCACTACATGCAGTTTGCTGCAGCTGCTTATGGATGGCCCTACTACATATACACTAACCCATTTACTGCACTCTGTAAGCTTAATGGTGACTGGTAGGTTGGTATAAAATCTTGAAAGTGCATATTTTTTTAAGTATTTAGCTTTTCATACAAGTAGAGATCACTTAAATAGAATTTGACAAAATGAGAGTTGCTTTCTACTAATAAGTATACATGAGCTTGACTGCTAGAGTTGTCTTTCACACATTGAATAAAAGAAAACCAAGCTTCAAAATGCTAATTCCAGTTCTGGAAGAGTAGGCAAGCTGTTTTCTGTAGCCAAACTAAACCAAGTCATACACTGAACCTGATGGAATTTCTGTGTTTGGCTAGAACATAAGTTTTCAAAAACTGCCAATTACAAATGTTCAGAGCATGTTCATGGGCATCAATGACTGGTCCAGAACCCTACTGATTTTTTTTTTTTAATAAAGTTGGAACTCTGAAAGGGGGATGGGAGACATAGAGCAACAACTTTGAACACCTCTGAAATTGTCTATCAATTGAACAGTTGGTTAACGGCACCCCTTAATACCTTACAGCATAAAACTACCTCTGTCTCCACTCTACCTGTCCTAATAGAGTTTAGCATGTTTGCATATTGAGTGACTTATCTCCCAGACAAATAATGATTTGCGGAAATTGGGGCATGGGAGATTGGGAATGTGCACAATCCCTCGCATAGGAGGCAAAATGGGACTGCACACATCCTGGTATAAAGTAAAAATTGAGGGACCTTGGTATGGATGGAGTAGAAAGCACCCAGGATCACTAGCATAGAGAATAGGGGGAGGGACAGAACCTCTAGTGAGGCAGAGATTGGGGTACATTGTGTGCCCCCCTCTATTACATCAAGATTCCCCATCTTCCCAGTGCTGGGGCATGGAGAGAAAAGGGTTCACTGAGCTCCTAGCATGGAGGGAATTGGGGTCCACACAGAGCTGCTAGCATGGAGGGGAATATGGGAAAACTTCAGAGTGTCACTGAAATAGAGACTGGAGGGAAGCACATAAGGCTTTGTGGTGTAGAGTGGAGGAATTCAGGGAGTCCCTAGTGAATGCAGTGAGCTCAGCCTATGCAAGATAAAGAGTATAACCCCATTGTTTGCAATCTTTTGCTTCTTTTAAACTATGTAAAGAGTTATTGGGCTTCATTCAGCCAGATCAATTTTAGTATCTAATAAGGCATTTGATTGGGTTGAATGGATAATCCTCAAAATGGAGTCGTGGGATGTTGGAATCAAAGTAAATAGAAAAGGGTGGATTGTTGCCTTATGCTTCTGCTTAGACAAGTGTGAATAAATGGAAGTACATTGTTTCTTTTCTATTTTGTGGAATCAGGCAAGACTCTCTTTACAGTGGAGCCGTTTGCTTCTATTGAGTCAGTAGTTAAAGATCCTGATATTGCCTCTGTATAGGCAAGTTAAAAGGTCTCTGCACAGGCAGCCAGCTGCACTGCAACAGGTGCAGGATTAGAATCTATAATAAGTAACTCTCACCATAAAATGGCTTTGTATGTTAATGTTTTGTTTAACATTGTGTATCCATGTCAAAATTAACAAAAGAAATAGACATATTTAGAAATTACACTAAGTGCATCAAAAGGACAAAGTTTCCTATGTCTGACTTCAGTAACATTGAAGTTGGCCCAGAAAAAGTTGTCTAACCCACCTTGTTTCCAGTATTCCGGGATCTTCCTAGCTACCATAACCTACAAAATAAGTCAGCTAATATTAAGAAGGCATGCGTAATTTTATATAGTCACTTCTGTTCTTTGTGACATTAGGAATGAATATTCCATCCAGTTTTAATTGTCATGAAGCTAATTATCCTCCTGAAATGTGTCAGTAATAAAGACTGAGGAGAAATTGAATGAATTTTATAGCTGAAATTGTGGTTATGGGTCAAAAACTATAATTGTTTTTCTACTTGACATTTTTCTTCAAGTTTATAATTTTTATCATTTGGATGTAGTTTTTTAAAACTTTTCTTAGGAATTGCCTTGTTTATTTGTTTAGATTTGTAGGAATGATGTATTAGCCAGTCTTTGAGAATAAACACCCAATGTGCTCCCAATAGAAATCCTACCATGAATGTAGTTGAATTCTTTATCTGAAAGGAAATGTAACTGGCTGGAACTGGCAAGTTCACTTTTCTTTCCTGTGTTTCCTTAGTTGCAGAAACAGCCCAACAGAATCTGATATAATTGGCGATGATCGTCTTAACTTTCACTTTGGATCTATCCTACAAATAACAGGGCTCCAGTACAGAGATTTCATTCATATCAGCTTTCATAACAAGGTAAACTTTCTAACCAACATTGAGCAAGAGAATTCTCAATAGCTTCTTGAGTTCACTTAGAAACCAGGAAGAGGATGCTTTACTCTCCTCGCTCTCCACTGTTCTAAAATAGAAGCCCCAACTAACTAGGGATGTGAACGACTAGTCGACTGTCCAATAAGCAAATGCTTATCAAATAGTCAACACACTAGTCAGCTAGTCATTTCCCTGCCCCCTTGCTGTCTCTATCAGAGGCAGCAAGGATGGGGAAGAAAAGAGGGTGCTTCAAAGCAGCAGCATCATGTGAAGCCTCAGACCAGAACCCGGGTTCCACGCAGCGCTGCTTTTTTGATTCACCGCATGCAGCCCAGGGCCAGCTGTGCAGTTCCCACGTTGCATACTGTGTTTAAAGCGGCAGTGCTCTGTGGAGCTCGGGATCCCAGCTGACCCAGGGCGCCACGCAGCGCTACTGCTTTGAAACGCTGTGGGGGAGTCCCCAGCTGACCCCAGGCTGCACGTGATGCTGCAGCTTTGAAACACAGTGAGGAGCACAGGGCCAGTGGAGGACTGGCCCCATGCCCCCTGCAGCACTTTCACCTTTTGAAGTGTTGCAACAGGCTGCTTATACACTTCAAAGGCAAAGGTGCCCTTATCGACTAATCTAATAGTCAATGCAATTTGCATCGACTATTCGATTAGTCAATTAATTGAAATTTAACATCCCTACAACTAACCAAAAATGTTTTTAAAAATCATTTTAAAAAATAACCCCACAGCCTCATATACAGATGCTTGTTTAGCTAACAGTATCACTAACATGGAGTTTTTTTTCAGTACTGACTGACTTTACAACATATAGCAAAAGTTCTCATGTAACCTTGTACAAGAATGATAAAGATCCTAATTATAACGTAAAATAGATCTTAAAAATCCTGAGTTCCTTAAAAGTTTATATGCCTAAATAGAATTTCATGATGTCATTGTTCATTTCTTTCCAGGAAGCTGCAGTAAATTTTTACTGTTCTTGAAAATTTGGTGTCTTCGCTAAACACACCTAATTTTTTTTTTTTTGCCCTACAGATTTTCGAGATTCCATTTTTTGTTGCTTTGGATCACAAAAAAGAAGCTATTGTGGTTGCAGTGAGAGGAACCCTGTCTTTTGAGGTATCATCTGTTATGTAACTGGCTCTGGAGATGGCTATGTCCTGATGGTTTGGAAGAGACAGTGTACTTCCTTGTAGTAGCTAGACAAAATAGTGCTACAGTGACATAATGAATTAAGAAAAAAAACACTTGCAGTTGTCAGCAGTGAGATGGGGAGTAAATAATTTTAAGTGATAAGCCTGTCCTTGGATGCCTAAGAACCTATACACCATTTTAAGGAGCAAGTGGGAGAAGAGCAAAAGTAATTGTCAATATGGTGTGAGGTGTATTGTAGTGCATTCCAGATTTTGCACCATAGCTTTTATCAGAGTATTGTTTGTATATTTAGCGCTATAAATGGCACTTTGGGAGGGGTTTCTAGATGTGTGTAAGAGACATTCATGCATCTCTTTTTCTATGTGCAATTACTTGCAGACTCCAAGTTTGCTTGAGGGTTTTTCTGTAATAAAGACCGCATCAAGGGCTATGAAAATTCCCATGTAGATGTCTGTAGCATGAGGAATCTGTCTCATTTACTTGCAGGATATCCTCACTGATCTGTCAGCTGATTGTGAAGACCTGACACTTGAAGATGTCCTGGAAAATGGTTTTGTACATAAGGCATGTGCTGTCTTTAACCATATGAAATTATTTAGTCAATTAAAAAAATAAATTAATCCTACATTTCTTCAGTTAAATGGAAGTAGGCAAGCTGTCTGAGTGACTTGTTGGCAGTGTTGTTCTCTGCAGAGTTTCATTTGTTCTAGTGTTTTGTTTGCTTCTTGTAACTTTTTAAATTAAAAAAAGGAAATAAAATCCTAATTGTGCAGTATAGTCATTCAGGTGCCACTGTGGGACAGTACGTAAGTCAGCAGAGCACTGAAACAATTAACTAGAGGCTCACATATTTTTGCAATCAGGAGTGTGAATATTGTGTACTGTTTTGATTTCATTTAAAGAGATATGTGTTGCATTTCCAACTGGACACTACGTTTGTCTCTAACCGAATACTGTCTTCTAGGGGATAACTCAAGCTGCAAATTACATCTACAGAAGGCTAATAAATGATGGCATTTTAAACCATGCTTTCACCACTGCTCCTGTAAGTAACGACTCCTAAATTATTCACTCTTGTTAGCAGTGTTTCTAACAAAACACTTTAGTTGCATTGGAAACTAAAGTGAATGCACGCTGTCTTTCATTCTCACCATATGACTCTTCTGTTTTTGTCTTTAGGAATATAAACTAGTTATAGTCGGTCATAGTTTAGGTGCTGGAACAGCTTCCATATTGGCCATCATGCTCAGAAAGTCCTTCCCAACATTAAGATGTTATGCCTTTTCTCCTCCAGGAGGATTGTTGAGGTAAAACAATACCTGGTTTTAAGTGAAAGATACACTAATACAGAAATAATTGAGATATTTGCCCAAATGTATTCCTGGGATGTCTGAGTGGAGTTTCTTCAAAGATGGATTTAGCTCATCTCCTTCTGACATAAGCTGTAGTGGTTTTAAGCTTAAATATGTTAAACTTGAACAGGTTTATCTTGTTCTGACTATTGGATTTGCCTTTGTAGATGGTGGCTGTAACTTGTTTTAGCTTATTTATAAAATAAAATTCTCTGGCAAATTTGTAATGGTCCCTTCTGTTGAAATACTTTGTTAATTCTGTTAGCAAATTCATTTTTAACAGTGTAAGTACGTGCTTCACACCAAATCTTTGACTAATCTTGACCTGTTCAACATACAATCCTAAATTTCAATGATTCTAAGGGACCAAAATAAGTCCTCTTGTTCATCCCTACTTATTAGCATGTGTAAAGGGGTTTAGTATAGTCCACTCTTGAATTAGTCTTAAAACATTAGCTCCAGAATAAAGTCCAGTAAAATAACTTGAGTTTTTAGCAATATATTATTATACAATAGAGGTCCTAGCAAAACTTCATATGCACATTTTTATTTATTTTGTAGCAAATCACTTGCAGACTACTCTAAATGCTTCATTGTGTCAGTCATTCTTGGAAAGGACCTTGTTGCAAGGTAAGGATATGACTTAAGATGGACAATTACTTGGTTTTTATTCAGCGATAGCTATTCTCCAGCAGTTGGCTGGCCCAAGAAGCTTCTTTTGACTTTGGTTTGTATGTTAAACAGGTTAAGCATGCCCAACATGGAAGACCTGAAGAGAAGGATAGTAAGAATAGTTGCCAATTGTACCAGGCCAAAGGTAACAAAGTGACAAATCAATATGATTTTTAAATTGTTAGTTTTTGTAAATTATTATTACTTACAAAAATAGGGAATTGGTTTAAAATCTCTTTGTTGCCTTAAAAAAGACACTGAAAATAATCTCAATTGTATTGTCTAGTTTTTGGGGTTAGTATTAGTGAGAAAAAACATGATAGGCTGCAATCAAGGAGGCCTAGTGGAGGCTCTCTTGCTGGGTAGCATTGTTTATTTACCATCCCAATTTGTTGCTATGTTGGCTAGAAGGATCTAGGAGTATGCAGAGAGTAGGAGTGTGCAAAGTGTTTAATGGGTTGGTGTCCTCGGGTGTTGCTCATAGTGATCCCTGCAGCTGATTAAGGAGTGATTGATAGATCAAAGATGGAGCACTCCACTTTGGCCCAGTAGGCCAGTTTTGGTCCTATCTTCTGGGATCAAAAGAGTAGGAGTTTCGTAGTAGGTGCTCCTTCTCCACATCACCAGCAGAGGTTTTATCTGGCTGTACCATCAGCCCTTATTATACATCGAGGAAACCCAGGCAGAGTTCCAAAAGGAGGAATGCTTATATCCTCAAGAGCGTTTGTCATTAGAGAGAGTCTGCATGTTGGATGGGGTGTTAGAGTGATCCTCTTGGAGGCTTGAACATGTTGTCAAGAACATAACTGGTATTGCGAGGAGTGGGTTAACAATTAAAAACTGCCATCTGTTGATGCCTGAAGTTAAATAATATAATCTTCAAATGGTTTTTCTAGAAGATGTGTACTTCCAGAATTAGCAACCCTGTGGTGGCCCCCTGTGGAGAGTTGAAGTTTAAGCAGCTGATAGGCATATAGAGGTTTTGGATGGAGGAGAAGACTTCAAGTTGAATAAAACTAGACAAAAAAAGAAGCTTAATTATTCAGAGTTGGAGACATTTCCCTCTGAATTGGCCTTACTTAAAAGCACCGTCTACCAAAAAGTGTCTGTAATTACTCTGTAGAAACTTGGGTAGAGACACCTTACATTTTGTGTTTGTCAAATTAAATTATACTACTTTGAAAATAAACATCAACATTTTGTATTCTGCCTCTTTCTCTCTGAACTCAGTACCAGATCCTGCTGCATGGGTGTTGGTATGAAGTGTTTGGAGGAGGTCCAGATAACTTTCCAACTGAGTTAGATGGTAGAAGTCACAATACCCTAACCCAGCCTCTTCTAGCTGAAGAGAGTTTAATGATGCATCGGTCACCTTCTTACAGTGCCCTTGGGGATGAATCTCCTCTAAATGCACCACCCCGGTATCCTCATCTTTATCTCCCTGGAAAAATCATCCATATTGTAGAAGAAACCAGCTCAAAAAGGTAAATTATCAGCATTATGCTTCATTGAATTAAGTTCAAGCTTCTTTTCACCTTAGAATTAAAGGCAGGAGTTTTGGTGTGTCTGCTCTAATCTTCTCCATATTCATATTCTCTGTTGTATCCAGTCTTCTCTAATGTTCATTCCTTGTTTCTTTTACCTACTTCTGACTCAATGCTTCTTTTTACCCTCACCCTCAAAACAGCCTCCTTTTTCTTTTTCCTGTTCATTGAATACGGTCTATTAACATTGCAGCTGTAATGACCAAAAGCTATTCTACATCTTTAAACTATAAAATAGCCAGGACAGGTACTAGTTACATGTTTCAAGGATGCCTACCACACAGCACCATATAAGGCATCACAAAGTATGTAGGTGCTGTAATGGTGCTGCTGATTGCTTTGTTACACGTTACTGTGACGTTGTTTTTTGAATGAGCACATAGCTATTGTCAAAGATGGTGTAATATTGTCCATTATACTGAAATGGGCTTGTCTCAGCCATGGTACAGTCAGATTAATGATGTAGTACTGTCATTTCTATTATATACTTGCCACAATAACTGTAGCCTGAACATGCAAATCTCTCTGCTTCTGACTCTTGTACTTGGAATTCTCAAACTGGTCCAGCAAGAACCTTCCTGCTTCAATTCAAGGGAGGAAGAAGACATGATCAAACAGCAAAGAAAATGCGGTTATGATAGAAGCTTCCAAAAGGAGAAGCATTTTTAAGGGGTTAAAAAAAATCTCTTCCCTTCTTCCTCATTTTCTACTCTGAGCCAGCAAAATTCCTTCCTTTGTCCAACCCCTCAAAATTCTGTTTTGAAACAGACACAAAAAGATGGGATGATTGAGAAGAGTGTCCTTCTTGACCAAAGAGTAAGGAGGAGGAAAATGAAGGAGAGAGGACAGGCCAAACTCTTTTAAAGCACTTTCCTTACAGCAGTTTAACAGTCCACTTTCTTCTTTCACATTCATTTTGAATGGTTTTTAGCAATTTTCAGCATTGCAATAAACCACCGGTATTCCCAGTTGAGTGAGTGGGTAATTAATATCCATTGCCTGGATTAATAAACTCCCTGCTCTTCCTCCTCAGTTCAGTTTGAGATACATGTAATACAGCTAATTACATTAATACTGTATTGGATATTAGTAATTAGCAGGAAGCACCCATAACATAACAGTAATCAGTAAATAACACACTATTTCTTTGTCCAGCACATGTAGCCTCATACGTTATTTTGATATATAGCTAAAAAAAACATTTTAAAAAGGGGCTCTTCTAGAAATGTTCTAATGCAGAAAATGACAATATTGGTCTAGTTTTATATTGATGAGTAATATGGACAAAATTATTAGCTAGATAATGTGTTCATCATTAACTGAAATGCCATTTGATTATATAGTCTTTCAGTTTATCTGCACAAATGTTGCACTAGAACTGGACCGGTAACTCAAGATAAGAATGTGGGAAATAGGAGAAGCTCTCAAATTAGTTTCCAATCTGTGAAGTTGTTTAACCATTGATACCAATGGGAGCAGAGTAGGCCAATACAGTATTTTGTGTGTTTAAGCCTGTGTATTTTTCTAATTATGTAAAATTATTAGTGGTAACTGAGTAAAGTTTTGTAGATTATTAAATGATATAAGCAAAGGTTTAAATGTATGACCAATATGCTTTCCAAGGCAGACATGTGGATTTTAGAGATTTGCATTGGATAGTGGACAATCAAACTTCATGATATTCTGAATGTCTAAAAGGCTTTATAGAAATATTTGTCTTTTTAGGTGGTGTTCTTCTGATGTCAAATATACTGCAAGATGGTCAAAAGAAACCGCCTTTAGCAATATTTTAATAAGTCCCAAGATGGTAACCGATCACATGCCAGATGTTGTGCTGAAAGCCCTGAACAACTTGACTGAGGAAAAAGCATCTTGTGTTACGTGTCAAACAGATGGAGACTTTCACACCAACATAGTATAGCTAGAGGTCTAAGAACTTTTTTTTTCTTTAGGCTTCAAGTGTTCAGGAGCCTTTAACCTCAGACTTAAGTGGTGGTGTGGGATTTTGTTTGTTTGTTTGTGTTTTTTAACATGCCTAAAATAGAAACTGGGAAGGAGGGGGTGTCTTGGTCACTGTCATAATGCAAAATTCATTTTACTTTGCAGAGGTTCTTCAGAATTAAACATTACTGGCTAACTGTAATTAAGATGGTTAAAATGAAACAGAAGCAGATAGGAGCTTTCTCGAAATGAAACAGTGAGCACAGTCTTAGCCAGTTACATGTAAATTACTGTACCTTTTATTTGATAGTTGGAACGATTCTGTTAAACCAAGAACACAACTCCTAAGAAGATTGAACTAGAGCAGAGGAACCATAACACCTAAATGCTAATTTCAGGTCTGCAACAGACTTACTGTTACCTTGAGAATGTCACTTAACTAACTTCGTGCCTCTGTTTCACATCAGTAAAATGAGAGTATTAACCCCTCTTTGCTAAGCACTGAGATTCATGTTTGAAAGGTGCTATGCAAAAGCACAATAGTAAGAAATGGGCATTCCTAGTAGCAAATGAAGAAATTGTAAATCTAGTATGAAGAGAGGGTTAAAAAACTTTCTATTTTGTTTCAATAGCCACTCTTAATATGCACTAGTTACCGCAGGTATTTTCAGACGGCATCTTATTTCATGGCAATCAAGTAATCCAAACATTACATAATTATAACAATGCTGCTTGGATACATGTGCAATATTTTTGTATCTGATTTTATGCATTTAACTCCACAATGGGGGAATAATGGCAAAAGAAATTCTTAAGGGGAATGGACCATTGTGTGCTCACTACACCTGAGACTAATGACCTTCTGACTCTTACCTTCCACACATTTGATTCCATTGGAGTGTCTAAGAAAACTTTGTATGTACCAATTTCACAACTCTACCTTTTAAATTGTTCATAATGGTGAATGTCTGATTAAACTTGGTTGCTTTGTACAGAGCAAGTGATCTTTTTGTAAAAAACCATATTTTGCTTGACAGTCCCTTACTGTATTTTTTAAGAAGAAATGTAGCCTGTGTGTGTATTGGAGTAGTAAAGTTTGTTTTGATAAGGTGCAATAAAATGTCTACTTGAAAGTGCTCAGAGGTTGTATGTAACAAGCAATAGGGTTTGTGGCTTGTTCTGTAGTGACCAGTTTAAGTACCAAGTATGATGATTTACACAACCAAGACAAGCCCCTCACTTGTGCACTAGGGGACTTCCAGTGGATGGCACACTTGGGTGCTGTAGCTCTATATGCCACACTAACTTGTCATTTAGATGTGTCATAAGTGTCATTAATTCTGAGTCAGGTTCTTTGATGTAAAATTTAATCCCTACTTGTAAAAATTAATAGGAGCTGTACCTACTTTGTGACCAGTGGCATTCTAAACAGTACATCTAGATGTTTTTTCCTATTGTGCATTGGGTCAAACCTAACACTGTTTTATGAAAAATCAGGAAGCTGATGTCCAGGGTTCCTGGTAAGCTGAGTGCTTGAAATGCTGCTTAGCAGCCTGTGTTTTTGTTGGTGGTGCACATCTGTATGTGGCTCATGCACAAAACAAAATGTACTCTGTAGGTGGGTGAAGAGGGAACATTGCTGACCTCTACTGGCCAAGCTAATGGTTAGGAAAGGCACTTTGTGGAAGTTATGAATTCAAGTACCTGCATCTCCTACGGTCATTGCACACTAGGGCTGTGTCTACATTGTGCAAAAGATTTTATGCTGATGCTCTTGCTCAAGGATAAGTCCTCTTGCACAAGCAGCCAGTATAAACTGGTAACATCAATTTCTTGTGCAAGAAAGCTCAATGGCTAAAATGGCTATTGGAGTTTTCTTGCTCAAGAGCGTCTACACGGGCACAGATGCTTTTGCACAAAAGCAAATCTTTTGCTAGTATAGACACTCTTGCACAAATACTTTTAATGGAAAAACTTTTCCATTAAAAGTATTTGTGCAAAATCATGCCAGTGTAGATGTAGCCTAGAGTTGTGTATAGTGTAGAAAAGGTCCAAGAGGACAGATTAAGAGACAGTGTGGATTAGTAACTACATTGGGGATGCAAGAGATCCAAATTCAGGTCCCTGTACAGTGGGCAAAGTAAAATGAAGTGTAGCTTAGTCACTCTTGGTTAGTGAGCTTGAGACATGCTTTGCTTTAGTATACCTAAGGCAGATTGGTGAGACTTCTGAGGTTCAAATGGAACAGTCAGCTTCTACAAAACATAAGCTTCTCATTAAAAATGCTTCCAGCCCTCTACAGCCATGTCTATAGTAGGAAACTATTTCAAATTACTAAATTTGACTTAATGCCGTTTTAACAAATTGGAACTAGCACCTCCTCACTATGGGGAAGCATTGAAATTAGTCCGACAGGCTCCGTTAACATGGATGTGCTACTTCAGGCTTAGAGCCCTGGGAAGCACTCTGGAGAGCTGCAGGAAGCCTCTTGGAAGCCAGTATGCTCAAATTAGCACTGGAGCATCCATGCTAGTTATTTCAAAATTACTATTTTGGAATTAACATCACACCTTGTGAAAAGCAGCCAAACACAAGAGATTGGGATATTGTAGATTATGGTCCTAGTGTAGACCAGGACTAGAGAATTTACATCATACTTACCTTGCTTAAGGAATGTTGTTAGTGTTGGCTCACTCTTGAAAGCCCTCCCCATTAGTCTTAGTGGTACATAGTCTATATAATGCTCATGCTGGCAACTGTAATTGCCACTTACTCCTACTTGATTTGGTTTCTGACAAATTTAAGTATATAATGTGAGAACTGAAAATAGCTGCAACAAGGGAAATGAAGAGCAGAAAAAGGAAACCGTACACAGCAAGTGGTTTCAAACAGGAATGATGTCATCCCAGTGAGTGATGCTGAATGTGACTAAACAAAGAATGATCAAAGTAGAGGGGCTGGTCTATGTGTCTCCATGCTGAATACAGGACACCTCCATAAACTTACTTGAATACAAGTAATTTTAGCAGCTGTCAATCAGAACTATGTAGTACAAATATTAAAGTTAGCATAAAGTTGAGTGAGCCCTTGTTACAAAGAAATAGAGTAGTTGGGAGTCTTTATTCACCTTAGCTTTTAAAATGTGCCTGGGGAGAGGTGAGACATGTGCAACTCGCTCTCAAAGAGCAGGGAAAGAGGCGAATTGAATGATTTGGGATCCGAGGCTGGTTCTTCACTCAGTGCTGGGAGCAGGACACACCCTGCGGATGGGTATATGGAAGAACAATAGAGCAAGGGAGGTTAAGGGGCACATCAGGGAGAGGATGAGCAAGGTCTGAGGGATAGGTAGCAGAGGCAACATGCAACCAGTCACTGCCAGCCTGCTACTTACTGCAGTGATTGAGTGCTAGTGCTGGCTGGAAATGGGACAGGAGGTGAGAGGCCTGCTGGCCAAGAGGAGGCACACAGCAGGCACTGCACTGATGAACCATCAAAGGGAGCAGCTGGCCACAGAGACTGCAGCTTTGCCTGATCACCAGTCTTGCACCCCCTACATCAGTCAGTGAATCCCCACCATTCATCCCTGTGACAAACAGGGATCTGGCCAGCAGTTGGACCCACCAGTACAGTAGGAGGGGAGAGAAAATACAGGACAAATTGCCCATTTTTAAGAAAAAGGAGGGACATGTGTAAGTGGGCTAAAGTGCAGGACTGTCCTTTTAAAACAGGACATCTGGTCATCCTAGATAAGGGCCATCCTCCCATTAGCAGTGAGAAAGGGCTGAGGCAGCTTAGTTTTGCTCGAGCCTACACAAACTCAGGCCTCTCAATAAAGGAGTTTGAAAGGTCAAAAGGATAAGATTGTTATTCTATACAACACATTCCAGTTTTTAAATCACCGAAACATTAATTTGCCACCACTGGGAGCTTGAGATATACTAGTAGCTCCTTAGCTTTCTATCACATCTGACATAGGGATCAAACCAAGGTAGTAAAACAAATGCAATTTTATTTGAACGCTCAAAGTAGTGCATCCTACAAACAAGAAAAAAATGTCAGGGCTAGTACATTTCTTTCAGTACTAGTTCTCTGGTCACTAGCCCGATAAATTTTCTTTATCCCTAATCCCATAAGAACCAGTAAACTGTAATTCACTTGTTGTGAAGAGCATGTACTTACATATTACTCAAACAAAGGCAATTCCAAACCACTATGATTCTGCTATAAATGGCAAGCGCACACATTTCTGCAATAAAGAGTTAAGAACATCTAGACAAAAATGCAAGCATTACCAATTATATGATTCAAGAATTTATTAAGTCATACATGCAAAACATACTGCTAACTTCATTAGCAAAAGATCAATGTAAAAACTTCACAATTTTGCAACTTGATTTTTAAATTTTGTTCTAGTGGTTGAAAGGGTGTAGTTCAACATTGTATTCTTGCCAGTGTTTAGAATGTACAGAACATTGTTAGCACTAAGTTACAGAACCTCACAGACCCAAGTTACCATTACCAGATAAATCAATGTGATGCACACGTAGGTGAGCTAAAGGGACAACTGTCAGCATTAGTAATGTTAGTGTTGGGGTACCTGACAAAATGATGTTTGACAAGGTTCATCTTTTAAGAAGGTCTACAGTATAAAAATTACTAAAACTTGTAAAGCTGTTTCACATGATTTTTACATCTAATGACTAGAAAACTAAAGAAAGCTCCTCAGAAAGCACGTAACTTACTGGGTCGGAAGTAATCAGAAAATAAGGATATGCTTACACTTTCTAATCTACAAAACACAAAATGCTAATATATCAGAAAGGTTTTAAAATACAAGTTATATTGCTCAATAAGAAATTCTACAAGAAAAGCATTCCTAAGTATAACATCTGTGGGAATGACCAGTTCAGAGTTGTGTTAAATGAATGCCCTACTTGAAAATAAATTCCAAATTTACCTATAAACACCAACTTCTTTACTTACTGCATATTTGTGACAAGTTAAATTACTGTTACTGGTTTTACCTGTGACAAAAATCTAGTCATCTTAACCACTCAGTTGACAATGTAGTGTAAATTGGTCTGTACAATGTCAAAATACTGTCTGGCAATATCACTTGATCAAACCAGATGTGTTTCACGTACCCATCACAATACAATGCTGTCAAGGGGAGGACATACACTTAGGTATGAATATTTTTAATCACAGCAGCAAGAACTAGATCATAACTGAGCCCTTACCAGTGATAAAGCATTTTTTAAAACTCTGACTAAGGTTGTCAGTCATAGTCAATTATCTTAATCATTTAAGATTGATGTACAATGCTATATAACAACCACGGGTTGAGAAAATGTTTAATTCATTAGACTGCAACGTTTTCCTAAGGATATCGTACTGTTACATATCTGTGAAAAACTAGAGCGTTTTGCATTTCCTACAGCCATTAGAGTCATCTTAAAGACAGTCTTAAAAATAGTTAGTGCTTAGTGTTGATAGCACAATGCAACTTAATTCAGTAGATAGTTTGGCAACACTTTATCTGAGCAAGAATAGGACTTTAAAAATAAGGCTTTACATAGGTTTGTCTTATTTAGGATTTCACTTTTAGTAGAATTTGAAAAGCATTTCTCATACATTAAACAAATTAACCATGAAATCGCTGACAAGTTCAAAATTTTTATGGAAGAGAACTAATTTATAACAGAAAAAATTGGCATTGAATGTGAATGCTCCCTTGTTCTGAGCAAAGCACACAAGGTTCAGAGTGGAGGTGGGGTAGGGTAGGGTAACATCTACAGCAACAGACATTTTCTCTTCCTCTTCTTTACAGGAGGGGGGCAAAGAACTGCTCGAATAGCTTCATCAAACACTGTCTTGAGGCCACGCTGTGTAAGTGCTGAGCATTCTAGGTATTTCACTGCACCTGCAGAAAGCCAGATGGTTTGAAGTTAAAGAAGAATTCTTTGTGCCAAATATAGACTCATAGACTTTAAGGTCAGAAGGGACCATTATGATCATCTAGTCTGACCCCCTGCACAGTGCAGGCCACAGAATCTCACCCTCCCCTCTTAGAATAATCTCTCACCTAGGTCTCAGATATTGAAGCCTTCAAATACTTTGAAGGCCCCAAGATGCAGAGAATCCTCCAGCTGTGACTGTGCCCCATGCTACAGAGGAAGGCTTTTAACAGACTGCCAAAAACAGAAACAAGGGCATCCCCTCTTAAAATTAAAGAGTCTTATATAATTAATTTCAGGTATAGTCAATATATTTAATAAAAAGTCATACCAATCTCTTTTGCCATGGCAAGGCCCTGCGGATAGGTGATTGGAGTCAATTTCTTCTCCTTCAGCTTTTCAATAGTATCTTTATCATCTCTAAGATCAAGCTTGGTACCAACTAGAATGATGGGCGTGTTGGGGCAATGGTGTCGCACCTCAGGATACCACTGGGGGAAAAAAAAAAGATGCAAGTATGTGCTTGTGTAGCAACTTTCATCGGCACAATTTACAAATAATGAAAGCCTTGCAAAATTCCGGTAAAGTAGGCAGAAGTGTGAGGCAAAGAAAGAAAGAAAAGGGAAAATTTTCCCCAAAACATTCTTTTCTTACCCACAACAAGACACAAGTGACAACTACTTTGTCCAGAGAATAAGAATACTTGGTAGAAATGCCCTTCATTCACTAGGTAATATGGAAATGAGGCAATTAGTTTGCAGAAAAAAAAAATCTAAGTCCAGCTAAGCTCAGGAGCATAATTGCAGGCACAGGTACCCCAGAATAGATATACTGGACATTACAAAGCTGGAGGGATGGGCAGGAAGAAATATCCTCCCATGTCTTTCAATAAAGTATAAATTGTAAAATCAGTGTATGCCCAGATTAAGTCTTCAAATTTGCTACTTTATGCCTACGCACTTTTCCAAATTGCTTACTATTAAATTTGTGCCTTTAAGAATGTCTCATATCATCTAATACCCAACAGTTTTATAAATTCCAAGATTTGATATTCCCTTTAGATACTGCCTTACATTTTTTTCATTTTCCTAAATATCAGTTTTGTCAATTGCTTTTTTCTGGTTTGAAATGCAGCAAATGCACTAACTGCTAAATGGAGATCTCAGAGCTTTTAAGGTTAAGCAACTGACATGGCTGAAAGCAGCAAAATTCTGGATTTCTCCCTTTCAGGTAAAGTAACATTGTTCAATCACAAAGGCATACTGGATCCATGTAGCCAAGTCACTTGCCTTGCAACAGTGGCCAATGCCAGGAGCCTCAGAGGCAATGAACAGCACAGGTAATCATCAAGTGACTCATCCCCTCTCACCCATTTCCCACTTCTGGCAAACAGAAGCTAGGAACACTATCCCTGCCCCTTTAAGCTAATAGCTATTGATGGACTGATCCTCCATGAATTTACCTAGCTCTTTTTTTAACACTGTTAAAGTCTTGTCCCTCACTACATCCTCTGGCAAGGAGATCCACAGGTTCATAAGAATATAAAAACGGCCATACTGGGTCAGTCCAAAGATCCATCCAGCCCAGAAACCTGTCTGCCGACGGTGGCCAATGCCAGGTGTCCCACAGGGAGTGAATCGAACAGGTAACGATCAAGCGATCTCTCTCCTGCCATCCATCTCTACCCTTTGACAGAGGCTAGGGACACCATTCCTTACCCATACTGGCTAATAGCCATTAATGGACTTAACTAGATAAATTCTTGGAGGTTCTTTTTTAAATCCTGTTGTAGTCCTAGCCTTCACAACCTCCGCAGGCAAGGAGTTCCACAGAATGACTATGTGCTGTGTGGAGAAGAACTTTCTTTTATTTGTTTTAAACCTGCTGCCCATTAGTTTCTTTTGGTAGCCCCTAGTTGTTATATTATGGGAACAAGTAAATAACATTTCCTTATTCACTTTCTCCACACCAGTCATGATTTTATAGACCTCTATCATATCCCCTCCTTAGTCTCCTCTTTTCCAAGCTGAAAAGGTTCACTGTGCGTTGTGTGAAAAAAAAAATACATCCTATTCTTTGTTTTAAACCTGCTGTCTATTAGTTTCATTTAGTGAACCCTAGTTCTTGTGTTAGGAGTAAATAGCACTTCCTTATCTACTTTTTCCACCCTGGTATTAACTTTATAGACCTCTATTACAGTGGCTCCCAACTTTAATACTGTGGACCAGCAAGCCCATTCACAAACTTCTGACGGACCGGTAACATTTTATTTGCAAATTCATTATACAAATAATGAATATGCAAATAAAATGTTACCAGTCCACCAAAATATGTACCCCCATTCTCCCCAGAGCCACCGTGAACATCCGGCTTCAATTCCAGCAGCTGCCAGCAACACACCCTGGAGCAGCCAGCATGGGCGTGGCCTTGCAGTGTGCCGCAGCGAGCAGTTTGTGACCGAGCACCAGTCCACAGATCAGTGGTTGGGAACCACTGCTCTATTATATCCCATCCCCCTTCAGTCATCTTTAGAAAGTTGTAGAGTCCCAGTTTTATTAATTTCTTCTTATATGGCAGCTATTCCATGCCCCTAATCATTTTTGTTGCCCTTTTCTCAATCATTTCCAATTCCAATATATCATTTTTGAGATGAAGTGTGACATCCGCACACGGTATTCAAGATGTGAGCGTATCAGGTAGGTGAAGTAATATCTTTTATTGGACCAACTTCTGCTAGAGAAGGTGACAAACTTTTGAGCTTCACAGAGCTCTTCCTCAAGCCTCTTCAAGTTTAGGACCTAAAGAAGGTCTGTGTAGGCTGAAAAGCTGGTCTCCTTCACCAACAGAAGTTGGTCCAATAAAAGATATTACCTCATGCACCTTGTGTTTCCAATATCCTGGGAACAACATTGCAAACATTGTTCAATTAATGTCACTTAAAATGACACCTGCTAAGACATCAATGTTACTGATGTCTTAACAAGAATTTCATAACACTAAACATGTCACTAGTTTTTCCTTTAATTCCTACTGTAAAGCTCAGAATACAGGCTGTGTCCTAAGAAATAGTGCAGTGATAAGTCTCTCCAAGGAAAGAAGGGGACACTAGCCTACACGTACCTTAGCACGGACATTTTCGAAGGATGCAGGACTCACAAGGGAAAAGCAAATTAAGAAGACATCCTGCAAAATAAACATTGAGTTAGTCCAATAAGGTAACCTCTGGAGAGCAAATGGTATCTTCTTTATTGTAAAATATTATTCAGCTACTCAAGGCATCTACTCAGTAATTGCTAGAGCAGTTGTGCTAACAGCATATTAGCAACATATCAAAACGTTATTCCCAGCACACTGACTCTTGCTAACCTATGCTGACACTGAAAAATGTAGACCCTTGGAGGAACCCAGGACATTGACAGAAGTAGAATTCTATAAGTTACAGTAAGAGAAGACTCAGAGGGGTAGCCATGTTAGACTATATCTGCAAAAACAATGAGGAGCCCTGTGGCACCTTAGAGACAAGAGAGTTATTTGGGCTTTAAGCCTTTGTGGGTACAAACCACTTGGTCAGAATTGCAGTCTCCTGTCTGCTTTTTCAACTTGGATACAAGGAGAGACCAAGTAATTTAGCAAAGGATGTTATTTAAATCTTAATGTGCTCGGAGTGTACTTCAGTATTAGTTCTTAATTACTTGTGAACCAAATCATACCAGTTCAAGGGAATGGGGTGCAAATGTGGACTGTGGCTGTTACACATCATAATGTCAGCTGGCCAGCTTTAAATGGCTACTTCTACATAAAATATTAATACATGTAACTAGATATCTTGTATCCAGTAATCATTTTCCAGATCATTACTATGGTGCATAGATTAAGTGAATCCAGTATGACAGTCAAATCTATTATATAGGATGTTAATAGGAAACTTTAGGATTTCCCTTCCCTCCCCCCCCCTCAGCTAGGAGCACAGAAGTAAAAAAAAATTATAGTGCAAACTAATTTTACTGGCCAATTCCCTTCTTTGGTGTTTAAAAAAGAAGTCACCCCCTTCAGTTCAGGGATAGGTGAATTTTATCGCAAGGAAGAGATTGGGTGAAAAAAAATAATCAAGGGAAAGATAGATGATTTGGAAAATAATCCCCACAAGAAGGGCAACATGCAAATGCAACAAAATAGAAGTATCAAAGGCTGATAAGCTTCATATCCAGATTAAAATTTCTCAAAAAAATTTAGAGAAAAATTTGGTTAACTAGAAAATTAATTGCTAAACTTGGCCATCTGAAGATCACACTAATCTTGCTATATCAATCTTATACTTGAACAAGGTACTTTACAAATCTGCAGTTTTTCTTGATCCACTTTTCACATTGGAGTAAACAAACCACCACCACACATTCATTAAGGAATCAGAGGCATTTCAGAATGTTAGTAGATTGTATTGCATTGCATTTCAAGGCTGTCCGTTAAGCCTGCTTCTCACATCTGCACTGCTAAGCACTTGCAACGCAATCCCTCATGCATCACCTCAGCCAATTTCCACAGCCATATCACCAGAAGATGAAAGATGGACAATATCACATAATATGATACTATGGCCACTACTTCAGTTTTCCAATTCTGAAAGTTTCTAGCAATCTCTAGTTCTGCATGTTGTACAGGTTCACTTTTCCCCTTTACTAACTGCACATAACCAAGTGTTTGAATGTATAGGCATCTATGGGTTATTTGCAAATTTTAGGTCGCCCTTCTGTATTAAAAAAAATTTAATCCAAAACACAGGAGGAAAATTCATTTTAACTCCTTGTCATGGAGAAACACAACACTGCTGTTAAGAACAGCATTGATTTAAAAAGGTCTGGTGGTAGGGGGTGATCAGATATATAAAGCAATAATAGCATCCCAAGAGTTAAACTTTAAGAACAAAGGGATAGCTATTGTTTAGTAAAATAGGGGCCAACTTATCACTGTATTATTGTGAGAAAAACAAGGTAACAGAAAACTTGGAACTTAAGTTTATTGAAAGTTTTACATACGGCAATTGGTTGATCTTTCAGACTGGAAGTTAAATTATCATTGGTTCCTTCAACCTAACAACAGTATGAGACAAATTAAGTTCAGGAGTAACTTTAATGTAAAGTATGCTGTTACCTGGCCATTTTCCTCAGGATTATTATTCTCACCAACCTTCACAAAATGGTATAATCCATGGAAGTCACCAGACATCTAGAAAAGCCCACTAGAACTATCTATTCCCAATCTGTAGATTTAGCCACCTATATTGATGAAGATGACTAGGAATAGCAAACACTGCTAACTAAACATGCTCATCTCTTTTAGAAAGAAGTTAAACACAGGAGTGGAGTTGACTTTATGGACAAGTCTCAGGAAAAAAGGTAGTTAAGAAATTTTCCTTTCACTCATGTGTCACATTTACCAATCCTCAAAGATTTTCCATACAGTAAGAACAGAACACATTAAGGCAGTGAAGTTTAACGTCTGAATTAATGTCAGAATTGCAAAGCCACATGTGAACAAAGTTACTGTTGTATCAACTTAGATACAGAACAAATAGCAACTTCTAATACCAGGTCATTATCAACTCACATTTATTATTTTAACTGATCTATTGACTGAGTCTAAGCCCTAGGAGTTTAAATAGGCTGAGAGCCCAGCAGGTTGAACATTCATTTTGCCCTATACACAAGTTTAGAACGTGACGGTTCACACTTTAAAGTTCTACTTTTTCTGAAGACTTGGTGGCTTCCCAATGAGCCATTCTATACATTGTGATGTATTTTAGAACAGTGGTTCTCAACCTTTCCAGACTACTGTACCCCTTTGAGAAGCCTGATCTGTATTAGGGATGTTAAATTTAGTTTATTCAACTAATCGACTAGTAGATAGATTTTCCATCGAATAGTCAATAAGTGGGGAGCTGCCGTGAGGTTATTTAAAAGGCTGGTGGGCATGAGCCAGGAATCAGCTGTCCCGGACCCTCCTGCTGTGCTTTAGCTTTTTAAATGTATTAAGGCATGTCTGGGACTAGGTGAGAGCCAGGATTCTGCTGATTCCCGGCTCACACCTAGTCCCTGCTACCACCTGCCTCCTGCAGAAACAGTGCTGGGGGGAACTTTTAAGCCAGCTCCCCCCAGCACTGGCTCCTGCTCCCCTACCTTATTTAAAGGGTGCTTGTTTACACAGACAAAAATATAGAAGCATTCCAGCACATTGAAAAATTGCTGACTTGCTCATTTTTACCATACAATTATAAAATAAATCAATTGGAATATAAATATTGTACTTACATTTCTGTGAGATGTATATACTAGTCATTATCTGTATGAAATTTTAAGCTTTTACTGACTATGCTAGTGCTTTTTAAGGTAGCCTATTGTAAAATTAGGCAACTACGTAGATGAGCCGGTGTACCCCTTGGGAGACTCCTGATCAAGAAGCACTATGTCAGAAGAAAAAATAAATTGTTAAGGTGCTGAAAGTCTCCTAAACACGCTTGGGAGTTTCATTTGTTTTAAATATCCCATTACTGCTCCTGCGTATGAGAGTGTGCATAGATAACTGCTGAATTTTCTTCATCACAGAAGCCAAGATTTCTGGAAGTTTTGTAGGGACCATCTATAGATGACAGGTTAGTATCAGACTTTAGTCTCATGCATGAGAAGAAAACCTGTGAGGATTGGTGACCATAATGTATGAATGAGAACTGCAAATGAACATAAAAGACTAAAAATGTTAAGAGTTCACTGAGTGAAATCCATCTTGAAGTAGTTTTTGCATTTTAATAGTAGATAAATTAGTTTCTGATTATTTATAATGGTTAGTAATTAATATGAGAAAGCTGCAATAACTACAAGTTTACCATTGTCTTTTAGATGAAGAATTCTACCAGATAAAGTCTAGCTCAAAATAAAAACCACTGAGTTTGGCAGAAAATTGCTTCAGGAAACTAGTATCTAAAGAGATTCACTGAGCTGTGGTGGCAGCTGCATTTGACAGAACAGACTACTTCATCTTCCATATACAGGAGGAACAAGGCACAGTCTATGCAGATTCAGAATTTAACTAGTTGCAACCAATGAAGCCACAAACATTTATCCTAATGTTATAATCAAAATTACAAGTGTATCAAATACTCTTGGCCTGAAATAATGTAAATGCTATAATATACCCCACACCAATCCCAAGAATCCTAAGAGTGCAGCTCTTTCACATTTAATACCATCTTCCAAATAAAATAAAAAGCTAAATGACATCAAGTGCTTAGCAGTGAGTGTCAGTTTGGAGCCAAACAGTATGTCTGAAAACCAAATCTTACTTTTGGCAGGGAGGCTAACCTCAAATCAACAGAAACTGAATATTTTTCATTTAAATATTCTAGTCAATTTTGGGGATCCAATTGCACATAAAGCCAGCATGCCCTACTGTATGCAAAATAAACATGTGGGTGAAGGTTTTGACATCTCTCCAATTACAAACAGGTAGAAGGCCCCAATATTGCATCTGCAGCATTAAGATCTAACCTGCCACAGTTTAACTTTACCATTACATTTGATATCTTAATATGATGAAGTGTTAAAAATCTTAGCATTATTCAAGAAAGACGCAATCACACATTTATAGGGCTCTTTAAGCTGTACATATGCTTTCAAGTATCTCACACTATAAGTCTTACTGTTTGTGGATAGGATAATGGACGCAATCTGTCATAGTCTTCTTGTCCAGCTGTATCCCACAAACCGAGATTGACTGGTTTTCCATCAACCATTACATTAGCAGAATAGTTGTCAAAGCTACAAAAGTTAAAAAAATTAGTTCAAATATTTCAACAACAGCAAATGCCACATGACAGGTACCAAGTATAAAAAAGTTAGCACAAAAGTACTTCAATAAATCTAGATGCGGAATTAAGTTTAATGAAAAACTAAAAGGTAATGTTTTCAACTGATTTGCACAATGAAAAACCACTTCCACCAACAGCAGCTAGTATACGAACTTTGACATAAATTAGTTCATAAGGATTTACTGATATACTTACACAGTGGGTATGTATTCTCCAGGAAATGCATTGGTTGTATAACTGATGAGTAGGCATGTTTTACCTACAGCACTGTAAAAGAGAAAATTTATTCATGGTTAAGTGCTCTCTCTCTCTCTCTCACATGCAAGAGAGAACAAAGAGCCCTTCAACAGAAACAGTTTCATTTTGCCATTTGAAATGAGATTAAGCTGAAACTTGAGTTATCAGTGCTCAATGTTCTATGACTGCAGCTTTCCAATAGTATACAAATGTAAGCTTCTCAGTGACAGACAGATCCAAATAATAAGCATAGCCTAAATTGTAAAACTGTTTGGATTTTAGCTGTAAAGGTCATAGATCTTTACAAGAACTAATTTTTCCTGGTCATTTGAAGATTATAGAAGGAACAACAAATAAGGCACATTAATTTCCAATTTCTTATTAAAATGCCACTTATAGGAGCTGGGGAAACAGGAATAGTAATCCTTACCAACATCTGCTAATATGGCAGAATGAGACCCAGTATGTGGTATCACTTACTTAAAAACCAAGACATCTCATGGAAAACTCAAATAGAATTAATATTATCCTGGATTCAATGCTAGCATCTCACAGGATTCTCCCCAAAACACACATACACAACCCGCTCCACAACTCCAGGTAACTGGGGGAAAGCCTATGCTCTGAGTTTCTTTGAAAGCCTGACAGCAGGCTTCTTCCCTTCTCCCCACAATTATCTAAAAACTGAAATATTAAGGCAGATAGCTGATCTTTGCTAAGTTTCTATAAACAAGGGTTGGGATAATTAAGGTTTGACCATACAACTTTTTTTCAGAGAGAAATTATGACAAATTTAAAAAAAAAATAGGTTTCTAATACATAAGAGTTCATCTGTTCCTGATACTTATTCCTCATTTGAAGAGCATAATCCAGAATATAACTTCACAAATAAATGTGCAAAGACAACCAGTGTCATCAGGAGCTTATGTCCTTCCCGATGCCTTCTCCTCACTTTAATAAATGAGCTTCTATACAAAAAGCAAAGTATTTTCATGCAGATGTTTTACCACCAAATACTAATTGTCAAAAGTATATGCATCACCAGTATTTTAATCCTTGCTGAGTTTACAAATTTAGTCTTACATTAGTGTTATGCTATGATTCATGAAACTTTTACTTTGAGCTTCTCATATGAACAAGAAACGCATGCAAGTCAGATTATCTGCCATGAAGTCTTACCTTAGTACTTAGTTGTGTTACACACAACAATCCCAGCAACTAAGCAATTCTAGTGTTAAAATGTCCCTTAGCTTTTGCATAAGCAAAGCTATTACTGCAAGGATTACAAATGGATTTTAGTCAGGGACCTTAAGATTCTAAACCATTCTGAGGAGTTTACATGTCTCTCAGCTGTATCATAAGATATTCACTATCACCATCATGAGTAAATGTGTTGTCTGGGGTTTGTGGAAACATTTAGTTACTTTAATGTGGATTTCCTCTTTCCCCTGCAAGGGTAAAAAACAACTTGGTTTGAAATTTTACTTTTTTATAAATATATATATTTTCGTGTGTGTCAGAGTCCATTTGTTCAAGAACTCCTCCTAAACAGTAAGAGCTAGGGCCACCAAAATTGGTATACACATTCCTCTTCTCCTAACTTAAAGCAAGGGACAGGGTTAGACTGTACCAAGACAACAAGAAGCCTCGGGAATAAGACAGTTTTCCATAACTTGCAAAGGCTGCTATTCTGAGGAACAAGATATGAGTGTCTATGGGGGCACAAACCTGCAGAGGATAGCTATCCGGCACAAGTGTCCACGGGGAGGGTGGGGGGGGGGGAACCAAACCAGCAAGGGAGTGGCCAACAGGGCCGGGTGCCGCCATCTGGCCTGCCAGCACACTGGCAAGTAGCCCCCACCTGCCCCAAACCCTTTTCCCTCCTAGCCCTTGACCCCAACAAAGGGGGGTGGAGGGAGAGAACAAATGGTGGGTATCCTGCGGAGAGAGAAGGACAGACTGCAGGCAGGCTGGGAGTAAGAGGCAAACATGCCCCTGACCCCAGCTTCCTGCACACACACTCCACATACCCAAGGCACCGCACCCAAGAACCTGGGCAATGCCAGGTAAGTCTACTAATATTTTTATAAAAACTTTGAAAAAGTCAACAACTAGTACTGCTACTAGTCATCTCTAATAATTCAACAATGAATGTTATGTAGATCTTGTGCTTTAGTCGGCGATATAAACTGTGTATATCATAACTCTGCTGACAACAACTTCCTCCAAAACACTTTATCAATTCAATAATACTTTGTTAGTAGGGATGTAAAGGTTACCCTGGCAAGCTTACCAGGGTAACTAGTTACTACTGGCACCTGGCCAGGAGGAGCAGTTTCCTGCCCATGGGCAAGAGGCTGCTCTAGCCCAGCCAGGCTCACCAGGCCACAGGCCGTTGGCTGCTCCAGCAACCCCCCACCTGCGGTATAGCACATGGTTACTGACAAACCTCGGCTCTTTTGTTAACCTTCACAGTTACACACAGCCTCTACAACTCCCCATCCTCGCATGCTGCTGCCTCTATCAGGAAAAATCCAGCTCCCTACACACACCTGCTCCTGGTGAACCACCCCTTCCCCCCATGTGTTATCATGTAACACTGAATTTTTCAGTGGTTACACATTTACCTAAACACACACATTTTAATATCCCTATTTGACTCAGTGGCAGGTTGGCCCACAGTATACTGGCTCCCACCTGCCCCCTCACCATCTGTGCTGAGGCCTCTCTCAGAGGCAGAAGCATGAGGGTGTGGGGCCTGGCAGCTTTTAAAAGCTGGCTCCCCACAGGCACCAGCTCCCGCCTTCCCCCTTGCTGCTTCTGATACACTATATGAAGTCGATATGATTAACCGATAACTCCATGATTAACCAATAAGCCTGGGCTTGACTACACATTGACATCTCTGCTTGGTAAGACTCAGTTTTGCATATTTTACTGGAGTAGATGTCTGTAGTTTTGCATATTTTACTGGAGTGGAATCTGTCCATCAGGAACACATATTGGAAACTGGGAGTTGTCTCAGGATCTGGAAGTTAATGAAGGTGATTCACTCCAGTGGCATACTGAAATGAAGCAAAAACAAAGTATCATTCTGAAAACAGAGGTGATAAAGTTACATCTTTCATGGCAGTCCTAAAAGTTTAGCATTCCTAGAACATACCAGAAAAACAACGAGGTATATTGAAGTGACAGGAAAGGGAATAAAAGTCTAATCAGTTGAGCTCAGGACTATGAGCCAGAGATTCACAAATTCTAATCTCAGCTGTAATCAGTGTCCTTAAGCAAATCACTGACCCTTCTGAAGTTTTCCCAACTTGTGAAGTAGAAATACATACCTGCTTCACAGTGTGGATGTGAGGAATAATGTTTGTAAAGTGATTTTAAGATAAACATCATTCTGTAAATTCTAAATATTGTAAACCACTGTACACACATTGGGAGTTCCCAGGTGTTTGGGAGTAAATGTATTCTCTGAAAACAGGAGCCTGTTATATTGTTCTAATATCACTAAACCTACTGAGTATTCTTAATTTCTATACTGACAGTCCAGTATAATACTTCCATATGAGAAACTGTGAAGAGTATGAACCTAGACCTTACAGAATGGAGATTAGGAATAGAGTAGGTCCAGATTATAAGTAAAGCAAAACTTTAAACCCTAGAAGTCCTCGAGCAGCAATGTCCCATAAACTAGGTCTACGCTACAGGGTTTTTGTGCAAAAAAATCGGCAGGGCATCCACACTGCAAATGCGTTTTTGCACAAGAAAATAAACAGTAAAACAACAGAACAGAGGACTTTTTGCGGTGTAGGTATACCTCTTTCTACGAGGAATAACTCCTTTTTGCGCAAGAGTTCTTGTGCAAAAAGGTGTGTGTGGACGCTCAACAGGGGGTCTCTTGCACAAAAAGAGCCTATCAGAAAAAGCACAGGTGCTCGTATGGCCATTCTGTGAATGGCAATCAAACTTTCTTGTGCAAGTGTCCATGCAGTATGGACACTCTCTTGTGCAAAAGCGCATCACTTTTGCGATGCGCTTTTGAGGTATGGATACGCTTTTGCGCAAGAAGTTTTTGCAGAAGAGGCTTCCTTAGTAGTTGGGGGCAATACTGCCTTAAGATTACAGAGCATGTTTCATCTCATACTCTTAATTCTCAATAGGTTCCATAAGACATCAATAAGTATAAATTTTAAATTCAAATTGTTTAAGACAACTGGTTTGACAGGTGTTGTACTAAAAAAATTTCCATTAAATATTTTCCAAGTGAATGAACAATTTTCCATGCCCACATCTTCCCTTCCAACTTACTGTGTATTGGAACAGTGAGCCTGCTGTGGGTTATTCAGAGCATCCCAGAAAGATGGTGGTGAAAGATTTCATTCCTGGCTTATGAGAATTAGAAAACCTGCCTGGTGTTAGAAAGCCACATAATCAGGCAGTCATTAAATCAACAAGAAAAAACAAGTTCAACAGCCCGGTGCTTCAGACTTGTTCCATTCTAAGTTTCCTGCCTCTCTAGCCTCTTGGCTCTCTGCCCTGTGAATCAGATCTGTATGGTTACCAACCTCAGAAAGAAACCTTAATACCTACCTTTGCTATAGTAATGTACATCTATTCCTCATCTCCCATTTCAATACTGTTAATACACTTTGTTTGAAAAGTACTTAGAGTCTGAATAAAGGCAACTCTTCTAGGGAAGAGCTGTAAGCATATAGGGAGTGGCAAGCCCTTACATACTGAAACTTTAGATTAATATGTATTAATAGAATGACTAATTAGGGGGAAATGACTAATCTGAACATGGTCAACAAAATTTCTAGCAACAATTTAACCATATCTCTGGCTTTCCAATCCTTTGAACAGAAGTTAGTTGATGGTACCACAAAATATAGCCAATAATCATGGAAAGTTTTAAGCCAATTTGAAAGAATACAGGCAGACAGTGAAAACTGAATATGCTGTCTGTGCTCCACAGAGCATATTACCCCAAGTTTCCCAAGACTGTGCTGAACCCCTATTTGCTTTGAGATGCAATTCAAGGTGTTGACTCTAATACAAACTATGTTGAAGTATCCTGGAAAGCCAAGAAAGTTTTTGTCTGGACATATCTATAATAGCAAGTTTTGGGGTGTCTTGCACAACTCTAGATCTGGTTTGAGCTGGGTTAGATGGAACTGTGGTAGAAATGCTGGCAGACAATCTACATTAACATAGGGATGTAATAGTGCAGTCGATTAACCGGGTTAATGCTATAGATTACACACATTTCTCTCCCCGCCTCCCACCAGTAAATTTTTTAGCAGGCTGGCCAGCAGCCTAGCTCAGTTCTGGCTTGCAATGGGTCCGGGACCTACCCCTGCTGCAGCTCTGCATTTAAAGGGTATTAGGAGCCAGGCAGGCAGCCTGGCTCAGTTCAAGTTGCAATGGGTCTGGGAGGTCAGACCCACACACCCCCAAACAGAGGCTGCTGCCACCCCATGCAGCTGCCTCTATCAGAAGCAGCAGCACATGGTGACAGGCAGCCAGTCCACAAAGGGAGCTGGTTTTTCAACTGGCTCCTCTCATAGACCAGCTCCTACCTGGCACTCTGAGGCAGAGGCAGCATCACAGAGTGGAAGGGGGCTCCTTGAGAGTGAGGATGGAGTGCACTGGCTGCTGACCCCCGCCCCCCGGGGAACTATAGAATAGTTGACTAACCGACAAGAATTAATGAGGTTACTTGATTATTCAATTAACTGATATTTAACATCCCTACATTAACATTCCCTCCAATTTTAACACCGCTGGATCTGTCCAGGCGGGTAGTAGGACAACTAGAGATTTTGCAGCTGAGAATGCAGCACTTGTTTCAACCATGGCAATGGAGACCAACTGAGGTACTTGGGCCAAGAGAAGAATTGACTTTACACTCTGTACTGAAGATTCATGCTTTGGTTCAGATAGACTAGTGGGAGAAATAAATTCCACAGGGAAAAGCTTTTCTGGGAGGATTCTACCAGTTCCTAGATATTATACTCAAAGGCTATGTCTACATTGGCACCCTTTTCCGTAAAAGGGATGCTAATGAGACACTTCGGAATTGCAAATTCCGCGAGGGATTTAAATATCCCCCATGGCATTTGCATGAACATGGCTGCCGCTTTTTTCCAGCTCAGGGCTTTGCCGGAGAAAAGCGCCAGTCTAGATGGGATCTTGCGGAAAATAAGTCCTTTTCTTGAAAGTAGGAATAAGGGATCTTCCGGAAAAGAGCTTATTTTCCACAAGATCCCGTCTAGACTGGCGCTTTTCTCCGGCAAAACCCCAAGCTGGAAAAAAGCAGCAGCCATGTTCATGCAAATGCCGTGGGGGATATTTAAATCCCTCGCGGAATTTGCAATTCTGAAGTGTCTCATTAGTATCCCTTTTACGGAAAAGGGTGCCAGTGTAGACACAGCCATATAGTTTAACTAGTAGACAAAACTCTCCTAGCATTGACACTGGTCAAAAAGTTATGTAGTGTTAAAACGTGCCCAAAAAAAAGCATCTAGAGACTGTGATAGTAACTTATTTGAAATAATCAAGTATACTATTCTACCAGTTCTAATAACTAAATCCTAACCTTCTTTCCCAAAAGGCACTATTACTATTGCAGACAAACCAGAATTCTACCAAGTTTTAATTTTGAAGTGTGTTATAACAGCAGCTCCCTAAATTCTAACCCCTTGTAGTGTCTCTAATGGCTCCAAAGTTGACAGACTGCTTTGGGAAATGTCGAACAGCAGAATGAAAGTTAAAGAACCACCATACTTCAGGAATGCTTCACTACTGGAAACAATTTAGAATATTTGCACTGAACTAGAACAGGCCAATTGTCTTTATTTTAAAAGAGATATTGCCAAGTTAATTTTTTAAAATTCTTTGTTCTATTGATACCTTAGATACACTGAAAGGTTTACTTCTCACTACAGTATTTATTATTTTTACTTTCTGCACTTCATTGAACTTGGACAATAAAGCTAAAATTGACTTTTATCCACTAGAACAATGCTGCCAAGCTGATTAAAATCCAGGCCAAAAAAAACCAAACCTTTTTTAAATTAACAAGTTCCTACTAGTTTTTAAAAATATGTTGTCCAAGACCTTATACACACTATGCAGCTTTTAGTGGCATGGCTGGTTTCTAAAAGTCATTGTCACTTCTTTTTTACAGGCACTTGTCAGCAAATTTGGGGGTGGGGGAGAGACGACTCATTTTAACATCTCTGAACTACAAAAGGTCATTCAGTTGCCCATGCAGACACACTCTTAGAATACAATATTGTTTATTCCTATTTAAAATGCTCTAAATACCTCAAAAGGAAAAACAGTTTAATTATGTAATAAAAGCTATAAGTTTGGGACTTAGTTTACTAAATTGAAGGGTTAGTAATTTGCAAAAAGAAAATCAAAGTCAATTTTCCACCTGGGAGAATTTTTACAGCTAAATTATAAATCTCAGAAGACAATTTGTAATAGAAAAAGCTAACCATTAACTAAATAATCAAACTTATCACAGCTTTGATTTATACTGAATATTGACTTTCAGTCAGTGAAAATCTGTGTTATGGGAAGCAATTTCAACTGCATTCCCTAATGGAAAACCACCGATTCACTGTCCCAACTGTAAGTATATATTAAGAATGACAAAAACCCTCACAGTACAATGAGAGGTCTGGCTGTTTCTGCGGCACCTAGTAATCAGTTTGCTTCCACTGCAGAACTGTCCCCTCATTATATGAAGCCACTCAGGATTCCATAACAATAAGCAGTTGCTTCCCTAAAAGAAACATCTAAACAAGCCTGAAGCAAATCAAAATACTGCACTAAAAATAACTTACATTAGCACTTTCATAACAAATTCCCATCTTCAGTAAGAATTTCTTATAAATAATATCAAAGTAAGTAGCAGGAAAGTGTTCTTTATGTGCTGTTGTACATTATATTGCTGTGCTTTTCTAACCAATAAATATTAGCTCAGGCATGAAGTCCAAGGCACAAATACCTAGAAACACACATGATATACTAGACAGTTCATAAGTGTTTCAATAACACACATGCATTTATATAGCCTTTTTTTTTCCCTAGCAGAATTTGGTAAAGAATATATACATAAGATATGTAAATAATACACAAACTGATATTTTATATAAGCAAATCGGGATCTCAGTTATAAAGTTTATACGATTAAATTATAAAGCCTCCTGATATATCTTTTTTTATATTTCTTCCAGATCACATAAGCTGGTACTTTAAGAAAAGGAGCAAGTTTATTGTCAAAAACACAGATTTATGTAATTAAACATGGAAAAATGTAACCATGAATTTAAAGGGCTATCAAAATGGGAACACAGATCAAGATCCCACTGAGGCAGCTAAGTTTATGAAGCACCTTCATTAAGAAAAGCAAACTAAATATGTCAGCCCTTCACTCAAAAGCATATGCAACATTTAAGCAGAATTATCCCATTTTGGTTTTCAAGAAAGGGAAGAGAAGAAACAATTCTGAAAATGTTTGCATATAAAGGACTAGAATTTTTAAAATCTGTTGTATTATTTTTGTATTCCACGTTCTAAAAATTTTTTCAAAAAATGGAAAATAGTGTTGCCGTTAATAAATTTAAATGCTATGTCTGGCAAAATGTGTTCAAATACAATTTGTTATTTTAAGTTATAGGTTGGACCTCCCTGGTCCAGCACCCTCAGGAGCTAACCAGTCCCAGATGAGGGATTTTGCCAGACCAGGGAGATCATTCCTGGCCTAGCTGCCACCGGCTCCCCCAGCCCTGCAGCCAGCAGCCCACTGCCACAGAGAGTTCCCAGCAGCCAGCCCTCCAGTGGGACTCAGGTCCAGCAACCAGACCACAGATGTTCCAAGACAAGAGAGTCCCAGTTTAGAAAGGTTCAACATGTAACAGGATTTTTATAAATTGAAGATATTTGTAAAATGTGTAATACGAATAAATGACCTCTTATACAAAACCACAAATTTTGAAAGTATTGTTATGGTTAGTGTGTAAATTATTACGAAGAATGTGTGTATAGTTTGTTACACCTGTTTCCTCTAAAAACAACAACATAATAGCTGATGTACTTGATCAGACCAATGGTCCATCTAGACTTGTATCCTACCTCCAACAGTGGCCAGGACCAGAGCTTCAGAAAGCATGTACGGAATGGAGAAGTTCTGGAGTGATACATTCCTGTCTTCTGGCAGTGGTAGGGTGAGGGTACATCTAGACTGCGGGGTTTTTCCAGGATACTTCTGCTACATCCAGAGAACGCATTCGCGCCTTCATTTTTTAAATTTTTTAATTTTTTTTTTTGCAGAAGAGCAAACACGATCTTTTGGGAGCCCTCTCTTCCTCATTTTAGGACGAAGAAGGGATCTTCTGAAAAAGGGGGATTTTCTGAAATTTGGCCCAGTGTAAACAGGCCAAATTTTGGAAAAGCCTCTCTCCCCCCCCAAAAAAAAACCCAGAAAAAAGGTATGCAAAATGCAGTTGCACACTGACCATCTTGGCTAAGCAATTTATAGACCAATCCTTCATGAATTTATCTTATTCTTTTTTTGAAACCAGACAGACTTCATTCTTTCAGAACATTTAATGCAGACAAGATATTCATTTTAATAAAGTAAATATAGGCAAAGAACTAAGATGTTAATTTAAAAATCAAAGTTATTTTACTCTTTCATTATAGCAATTTAAGATAAGTGAAAGCCAGCATCAATTAATTGCAGCACTAATAAAGTCTGTCAGAACATCATTCTTGCGTACCATAAGCAGTAAGAGCAAGCCAGGTATCTCACATGAATTTTGAAATTCAACATTGTTTAAAATAAGTTTAACAAATAATTAAATATTAATGAAGACTATTCATTGCAAAGTAATATGATGAAAACAACACTAAATTACATGGGGCTGACGGTGATTTCTTCTAGCTGTACTTACACTCCTCAATCTATCTACACTGGGTTGCTGTGATGCCCAATTATGCTTAGATTACACTGGAATGTTTGTTTCCCAAGGAAAAAAAATGAAACTGCATAAAACGAGTCTTGTTTTCCAGCTGGCCTGTGATGCTCTGAGAGCTCTGATACCTAGTAAGAAAAAAATATTCCAAAATAGGGGGAAGAGCTTCCCTTTACTAAGCCTATTTTATCATGGAGTACTAAAATATCAAAGTACCTAAACACACACACGCCTTCTAACATGTTCTTTACAAAGGAATCCAGCAGTTATGCATAAACTCAGGCTCAATTCCATTACAAATAACTAAAAGTTACTTCAATTATAGCAGGGAATGCAAAAGCACTAGAGATGCACATAGTTCTTTACAGACGATTAAAACATGACAGTTTGAGAGGTTTTTGCATTAGAATAAATACCTACAGGCTCCTACTTTACTAACATAGTAAGATACAGTCCTTGCCCTGCAGAGATGGCAATTTACACTGAATTTGTAATCTACATTTTAATCTTTAACAATAAAGACACAGATCTATCAAAACACCGACTAACCCTACCCATGTTTATCACTACTCTAATGAAGTCTTTCTAAAGGAGAGAGATAAAAGGGTAAGTTTTATGTTCAGTTACTTCAACAGTACCTTTACTATATAACTTCAAAGTAGGAAAGAACTGTTTGAATTAAACATCACAAATATAATTAGGTATCAGGGGAAACAATTGTGTCCACTACTAAACCAATTGCAGTTTTGAACCAGTCAGCAAAGTGGATAGCTACAATAACTTGGGGAAGTTAACTATCTCTTTGCCAGCATATAAAAGGAGTACATATCCTCATGTACACAGAAAGACACTACTTTTGTAAGCATGAAAACTAAGTAACAAGTCATCACTTACCACCCACATTTGGGATACCTGTCCATTCACCACATAAAACAAGAGCTCTAGGGCATCCACCAATCACCAACACCCTTATGTTTCTTAGCAATAACGAAGCCATCGCCGTACCCATTTCTTCCACCGCTCCCCATTTGCCAATAGGAATAGAAGAACCACCAACCCTCCACAGATCCCCTTCCCTGGTGGCTCTGCTTCTACAGCAACTGCAATACAAATCTCACCACATGGCTCCACAGCCCTGAAATAACTTGCTGCTGCCTACACTCCGGCAGAGCACCCCACCCACACTCTCACACAATTGGGGATGGGAGAAGCACTTAATATCAATGTCCTCCAGTACCAGGGTGGGGATTAATCCATTTGTTGCAGTTATTTATAACAGCGCCTACTTCAGAGGACCCTATACGCGCTGCCCGTCCCCAACAGGGAGCCCTGAGGAATGGTGTTGTAGCTGTGGGTGAAAAGTTTGTTTTCTGTGTGTGACGGGGGGAGAAACAATAGTGGAGCCGGGCCACCCAGGGAGAGAGAGAGAGGGAGTGTCCCGACCAGCCACCCCACGCGGGGGACGGACGCCTGGGGAGGCCCGCTTCGGCCACCCGAGAAAAGTGAGAACATACCCCGGGGGAAGAGAGGCCCGCCCCGACACCCCACGGAGGAAGGGGAACATATCCCCGGGGAGAAGAGAGAGGCCCATCCGGCCACCCACGGACGGCGGGGGACGGAGCCCAGACGAGAGGCCCGCCCCGGCCACTGGATGCGAGGGGACTTCAGAGAAACTGGGGCAGCCCCTCGCGGAGCGGGAAGGCGGGTGTGGTCGGGTCCCACCCGGGGAGAAGCAGCAGCCGGCCGAACTTACCCGTCTCCCACCACCACACACTTGATGGCCTGCATCGGGGCTGCTGCGGGGCCGGGTCTCCGCGCCTCCTGCTTCTACCTGGCTGGGAAGGTCCGTGAGGCGAGGGGCCCGCGTGTCTGCACCAGCGTCTGGCCGCCTCCGCCCTCAGCGCCTGGAAGCGGGGACGAGGCAGCGGCCACCACCCAAAGCGGGGAGAGCGGAGTGCTGCAGGGAAACAGGAAGCGACCGCCCCGCTCACATCCGGCCTCGCTGCGCTCAGCCCCCAACTGCCCCGCCCGGCCGGCCAGGCGGCCTCGGAGCCGTTCGGAAAAGCTCGGGCTCTCGTTCCCCGCGACAGCCGCGACTTCGTTAACGTTCGGCAACACGTGACTCACAGCGGGCTGGGCTTGGCTTCGGTCATCTTCGGCACTGTTCGGACGTGAAAGGGGCTCGGCTCCGTGTCCGTTACCTCAGGCTGGGGGGTGTCCATACTTGTGCTACTAACCTAGTACAGGATATGGGGCTAGATGGACAGTGAGCTGACCTAGTATAATTTAATTTAATTTAGTTTATTTATTTATTTATGTATTTAAAAATATTTTACCTCACCTCTCTATTTAAAATATAATTTTTAAAACATATATATATATATATAAAATTAAAATACGATGTTCTCATGTCCTGTTAGAAGGCAACCGAAACCACATCTTTAACCACATCTTCTTTTCAATGTGCCTCCATTTGGGGATAATTTTGTTTTACTTACATCTATAAATACCTCTATAAATAGTTAAATTATTTAACTGTGTATTCAAATATTTATACCAGAAAAGTTTTAGACATATATATAACTTAAGATATTAAAATAATAATTCAGTTTTGGATGGTTTCCATATATAATAGAAAACCACAGATCCATTCCATCTTTTTAACATGTATTTGTAAAGTGATGCATTTGAAATTATAGCTGAATTTCTCCCTTAAGCTAAGTATCCTATGAATACTGTACAAGGCAGTTGCTTACAGTTGTTTTTTTATATATATATTCCTTTAGGTACTTTAGGGATTGTTAATAAACTGTACTATCTCTATACCCCTGTTATTTACTTTATTCTTGCAATTCTATGTTTTATAAAATACAAACAAGATTTTCAAACATAGAAATAAATAATACAGTGCTGTAAATTTATACTGGTCTTTTTAGACAAGTTTTTTGTCCTGATGATCAGAAAAGTGAGCGATGGGCCAAGGGGACAGACTGAAGGGTTAGATTCACAGGGAATGTCTAGACTACATGCCTATAAATTAAACATACTGACATAGTCAATGAAGTAGGGATTTAAATATCCCCCGCTTCATTAGAATAAAAATGGCCACCGCGTTGTGCCAGCTCAGCTGTTTGTCGGCACAAAGCGGCAGTCAAGACGGGGATCGGTCAGCAAGGAAAGCCTTTGCCAACCAACCCCGTCTTGACTGCTGCTTTGTGCCGACAAACAGCTGAGCCGGTGGCCATTTTTATTCTAATGAAGTGGGGGCTATTTAAATCCCCGCTTCATTGACTATGTTGGTATGTCTAATTTACATGCCTCTGTCGGCAGAGGCATGTAGTCTAGACACACCCAGAGACTGACAATATGCTCCAAACCTCAGGATCAGATAACAGGCTAAAGGAAGTAGAGTTGCCATGTATCTGATTTTCAACTGAAACAACAGTAAAAAAGGGATCCTGGTGGCTCCCGTCAGCAGCACTGACCGGGCCATTAAGGGCATGTCTACACTAGGAAATTATTTTGAAATAACTAAATTCAAAGTAATAATTCCCAAAATAACAAAGTCAAAATAGCACATCCTTGCTGTGGGGGAGCCTCAAAATTAGTCTGAGGCAGGCTCCATTATTGTGGACATGCTACCTCAACTTAGAAGCACTGGGGGGTAATAACTTTGAATTATTCTGGGGAATACAGGCAGTCCTCGGGTTACCAACCCAGCAGCACCCCGCCCCCCCCCCAGCTGCTCTGCCCCAGGCATGTCCAGTTCAGCCGCTGCTGGTCAGTTTCAACAGCGGCTGAATCTGGACGCCAGTTCCGACTTACATACAAATTCAACTTAAGAACAAACCTACAGTCCCTATCTTGTACGTAACCCGGGGACTGCCTGTAGTTACAAGGCATCTCCACTGTAAGTTGCTCCAGTATACATTTGTTCTGCACTAAAGTCATTGACACTTGTAGGAACTGATGCATTATAAGTCCTCCAATTCCCTGCTCTTAAGTCGCGTACATTTTTTTTCTGCAAATGTAAGTCAGCCATAGGGGAAAAAAATCCGTTTTAAGTTATTTATAAGTCCAAGTTTTTTGGAATATATCTTGGACTTATATCAAAGACAGCCTGTATTTTGAAATACAGGCAGTCCCCGGGTTACATACAAGATAGGGACTGTAGGTTTGTTCTTAAGTTGAATCTGTATGTAAGTCGGAACTGGCGTCCAGATTCAGCCGCTGCTGAAACTGACCGCCAGTTCTGACTTACATACAGATTCAGCTTAAGAACCCCAAGTCAGCTGCTGCTGAAACTGATCAGCTGCTGATTCCAGGAAGCCTGGGGCAGGGCAACTGTGCCTCGGGCTTTCTGTAGTCAGCGCTGGTCAGTTTCAGCCGCAGCTGAAACTGACCAGGGGCTGAATCAGGACCTGGGGCAGAGCAGCTGGGGTGCTGCCGGGTTGGTCCAGTAGTGCCCAGAGCGGCGCTGCGGGACCAACCGGCAGCGCCCCAGCTGCTCTGCCCCAGGGTCCACAACAAAAGCCTGGTCTGCTGGGGGGGGGGCACACACTAGCTGCGCCCCCCCCCCCCAGCAGACCAGGGACATGGGGAGCAAAGCCGCAGCGGCGGGGTGCCTCGCCTCTGAGGCTTTGCTCTGGCGCGGGACCCGCCGCCGCTGCGGCTTTGCTCGCGGTGCCCCTGGTCTGCTGGGGACCGTCTCCAGCAGACCAGAGACATCGCGAGCAAAGCCGCAGCCGCGTCCCACGCTTCTGAGGCTTTGCCTTGTAACCTTAAACCTGAGGCCAGCTGCAGAGCCTTAAAAATTGATGTGTAATCTGGTAACCTGTCTTTCCTCATCCATTACATTTTTCAAAATTACAAAAAAAAAAATTAGTAGACATGAACAGGAAGTTGTTAAAATGTTTCAGATACTCTGTGAATATATCTATTGTGCTGGCACTACAGCAGTGTGATTATGTGGGTAGGGAGTGGCAGGATAATCATACTGATGCAATACTGGAAAGTTTTACACATTATGACACAGTATCAGGATTACTGAGATAATAATTTGCATTTTGGTTGTATCTTTAACACAAGAAGCTCACCGTGCTTTCATATAAATTAGTTAATTAATAACTGAATCATAGAACTGGAAGGAACTTGGGAGTCCAATTCCTTGCAATTGTGGTAGGACCAAGCACCATCTAGACCAGGGTTTCCCAAACATTTTCAGCCATGGAGCCCTTACGGGGTCCTGAAAATTTGGTGGAGCTCTTAAAATATTGTGATTTTTAATTCAATAGTTACCCAAATAAATAGACTAAGTTATAGAATTCTATTTTTATTTCTTATATATTTCTTATACATTCTTTTGTTTTCAAGAAAAGTATCAGATAATGAGCAAGGGTACGACTAGACTGTGTGTTTTTTTCGGGATACTGGAGGTATCCCAAAAAAAACTCCGCCATGCCCAGGGAACACGTTTGCTCTTCTGCTTTTTTTTGTGGAAGAGCAAATGCGTTCTTTTGGAAGCCCCTGTATTCCTTGTTCTATGAGGAAAAAGAGGGCTTCTGAAAGAGGGTTTTTTCTGACATTTGGCCCAGTCTAGATGGGCCAAATGTTGGCAAAGCTTCTTCCAATGAAAGAATAGCGCATTTTGCATACCTTTTTCTGACAAAAACTTGTAGTCTGGCTGTATCCTAACAAAATAACAGGATCGTAGAACTGTCATTAATAGTTTTTCACATAGCCCCTGGACCAATCCCATGTAGACCCAGCACTTCCCAGAGCACACTTTGGAAAACCCTAATCTAGACCATTCCTGATAGATGTCTATCTAACCTGCTCTTAAAAATCTCCAGTGATGGAGAATTAATTCCACAACCTCCCTAGGCAATTTATTCCAGTGCTTAGCCACCCTGATAGGAAGTTTTTCCTAATGTCCAACTTAATATTCCCTTGCTGCAATTTAACATTGCTTCTTGTCCCATCACCACATGTTAAAGAGAATAATTTTCTCCTTCCACCTTGTAACAACCTTTTTGTTTAGGGGTCTCAAAACTCCTGGCTCGGGGGCCATCTGTGGCCTGAGCATTTCCCTAATCCGGCCCATGAAATATTTTGAAAATGTTATTTAATCAGGCCTGCAAAGCTGCCCACCTTAAGGTGAGGAGGTGGCACACAGGGACTCATCCTCACACATGGCTCCGAACAGCACCCAGGCCCCCAGCTTCCACATAGTCCCAACCACAGACGGTGCCACTTGGTCTAGGAAGACACACTGGCTGTCTCTGCCACAATGTGAACTGCACTGGCCAGAGAGCCACCCGAGCCAACATGCTTCTGCAGCCTGGAGGGCGGAACCAATGGGCTTAGTTTTCAGTTACCAAGGGCAGGGATGGGTGATTCAAGAGCAAGGAGGCAGATGTTAGCAGAGGGCAGGTGGAATTTCAGTGTGAGAGAGCTGATCTTAGCGGGAGGGGGCATCCCAGTGCAAGGACATGGGGGTGTCACTTTCACGTCATTTGTAGCCTCTTGGTCTGTCTGGGCTTCTGGATGCAGGAACAGACATTATTATCTTGCATGTATTGCATTGCCAATCCCAAGCATTCAAAATTCATTTCAAGAAAGATGTGGAGAAAGTGGAGAAGGTCCAGAGAAGAGAAACAAAAATTACTAAATGTCTAGAAAACATGAGCTATGAGGGAAGGCCAAAGGAACTGGGCTTGTTTTGTCTTTTCCAAACTAGACTGAGAGGGGTCATGATAGTGGTTTTCAGGTATCTAAAAGAGTGTCACAGGGAAGAGGGGAAAAAATTGTTCTCCTTGGACTCTGATGATAGGACAAGAAGCAATGGGCTTAAATTGCAGCAAGGGAGGTGTAGGTTGAACATTAAGAAAAAATTTCTAATTGCCAGGGTGGTTATCTAGCCAGTTATAGGGATCTTAAATTACGTTTAATCAGCTAATCGACTAGTTGGTGGAATTTCTTTGTGGATCTTAATACATTTAAAAAGCAGAGGTGCAGTGTCTGGAACCAGGGCTGGACTATAGGGTGGGCTAGCCGGGCAGCTGTCCAGGGCACCAACCTACAGGGGGTGCTTGGATCCCAGCAGGCTGCAGTGGCTGCTCGGGGTGGGGGCCATGTTAACCCCCGCAGCACCGGCCAGCAGCGCCCTTCCCCCAACGGCCGCAGGGCCCTGCATGGCCAAGCACATCCCGCCCCGGGCGGCCCCAGGCCGTGCACCATCAGCGATGGCCAGGCCGACTGGGCAGCACATGTGCCGTGCATCCGCCCACGCGCCCCCGGGGCGGGCTCGCACATGCGTCGTGCACCCGGAGGCGGGGCCGCACTTCCCGGGGGTGGGCCCGCGCATGCACCATGCGCCTGGAGGTGGGGCCGTGTGCTCCAGGGGCAGTGCTGCGCTCCTGGAGCCCAGGGCGCCAAAATGGCTCGGGCCGGCCCTGTCCGGAACCAGTCACTAGCTGGGACAGCTGATTCTCAGATCATGCCTGGTCCCCCTCACTGCACTTCTGCCTTTTAAATGTAGTAAGGTCCTGGGGGCTCATGCCCGGTCCCCCCACTATGCCTCTGCCTCCCTTCCCCGCTTCCTTTGCTGCCTCTGATAGAGGCAGCAAGCCCTAGTCGACTATCCAATAAGCATATGCTTATCGGGTTGTCAACTAGTCACACAGGGTATGTCTACACTACCCTGCTATTTCGAACTAGCGGGGTAATGTATGCATACCGAACTTGCTAATGAAGCCCAGGATTTGAATTTCCCGGGCTTCATTAGCATAAAGCCGGCGCCGCCATTTTTAAAAGCCGGCTAGTGCGAACCCCGTGCCGTGCGGCTACACGCGGCACGGGCTAGATAGTTCGAACTAGGTAGCCATTCCGAACTATCTGTACACCTCGTTCCACGGCACGGGGTTCGCACTAGCCAGCTTTTAAAAATGGCGGCGCCGGCTTTATGCTAATGAAGCCCGGGAAATTCAAATCCTGGGCTTCATTAGCAAGTTCGGTATGCATACATTACCCCGCTAGTTCAAACTAGCGGGGTAGTGTAGACATACCTTTACATCCTTAGCCAGTTATGCACTCGCCTTGTAGTAGCCCCAACTAGGCTGTATTTCCCTAGTTTATTGATAAGAAGGTCATGCGAGACCGTATCAAATGCTTTACTAAAGTTTAGGTATACTATGTCCACCCCTTCTCCCTTTTCCACGAGGCTTGATATCCTATCAAAGAGACTTAATTGTACATTCACTGAAATCAATCTAAAAACGATCATTAACTTTAATGATGTAGGGTCAGGGCCTTGTTCTTCACATAAAGAAATATGCAAGCACAGAACTAGGTGTTTAGGAACCTATTCCCAGGTCAAGTTCTGACTGTGATATAGGCTTACTCACTGGCCTTGGATAAGTTATTTAGCCTCCCTTCCTCAGTTTTCTCATGTGTAAAATGGGAATATTCAATTTTCTTCAAATTAAATAGTTAAGATCTGTAAAGAGCTTGAAAATTAAAAGAGCTAGAAAAAATTCATGCAGAATGTTATGGGTTTTTTGTGTTTAATGTTTTTCCTTAAATTACTTAGTTGAATATCTTGGTAGAATTATTACTGCATATTACCTACTTTTAATTTAGTAAGATCACAGAATTTACTCAGTTGAAGTTAGGGGGTCAAACTGGTGTAAAACTGGTTGAAATTAGAGGCAGGCTCGCAATATTTAAAATTGCAGGCAGACATTTTAAACATGACTGATTTCCTGAATTTTGAAAAACCGAAGAAAAGCAGTAGCAGCTGGTATGTACAGCATTCAAATTTAGCACTCAGTCTGTTGTAGGAGAAAAATAGCTTAACATAAAAAAGAACTATGACTTTTAAATGTCAACACTGACTACAATAGAGAGAAGAGAGACTGAAAGAATTGTGAAAATAAAATTTTAGAAAAAGGGTTTTCTAAACTGTGTTTGCTTAGTATTAATTTATATCTTCAGCATACAGCATGCACTTCATACTAATCATAGCTTTTATTGTCATGAAAGCACTGGCAGGCAATGAAACTACTCATAGTTCTAAGCACTGTATGGGTATGTCTACACTACCCCGCTAGTTCGAACTAGCTGGGTAATGTAGGCATACCGCACTTGCAAATGAAGCCCGGGATTTGAATTTCCCGGGCTTCATTTGCATAAGCGGGGAGCCGCCATTTTTAAAACCCCGCTGGTTCGAACCCCGTGCAGCGCGGCTACACGGGGCACGAACTAGGTAGTTCGAACTAGGCTTCCTAGTTCGAACTACCGTTACTCCTCGTGGAATGAGGAGTAACGGTAGTTTGAACTAGGAAGCCTAGTTCGAACTACCTAGTTCGTGCCCCGTGTAGCCGTGATGCACGGGGTTCGAACCAGCGGGGTTTTAAAAATGGCGGCTCCCCGCTTATGCAAATGAAGCCCGGGAAATTCAAATCCCGGGCTTCATTTGCAAGTACGGAATGCCTACATTACCATCCTAGTTCGAACTAGGAGGATAGTGTAGACATACCCTATGTGATTGTAAACTCTTAAGAGAGGGACTTTGTTCTATATTTGCAAATAGTAGATCTAAGTCTCTGCTATGTTACTTCAGTTGTATGACAATGTAACTATTTAAAACAGGCATAGAATCAACTAGGGATGTAAAATCCCATTTAATCAGTTAAATGTTATGTTTAACCAGTTAACCACTTAAATGGGGGCAAGTGAGGGGGCTGGAGTAGTGTGCCACTCTGGCCAGGCCAGGGCCACCACAGGCAAAGGCTGCTATGTCTAGGCTGTAGCGCCCCTGCTTGCAGCACATTTAGCTGGACCCAACACGAAAATGGGCTGCTCCAGCCAAGCTGCCCACCATGGTCAGGGGCTGCTCAGGCTGGGCTGGAGCACCTCTACTCATGAGATGATGGGCTGGGCCCACTGTGGATGAGGGCTGCTCTGGCTATCCTGGAGCACCACCCATCTGTGACAAGCCCCACTAGGCTGGAGCAGTCTCCTCTCCATGGTGGGCAGTGGCTGCTCAGGCCACACTAGTTAACCATAACTGGTAAGCATCATCCAACAAGAGTTATGCTTACCGGTTTACCAGTTAACCATTTGCATCCCAAGAATCAACCTCTTTGTCTATTATGTATGGTGATGTAAGTATTAAAATAAGAATGAACGGCTAACAGGGATGGTTCTTACTTTTGGGGGAATTCTGCACCACTATGTACGTGCAGAATTTATGTGCTCATAGATTTTTTTTCTCTGCAGAAAATACATTCCCTCTAAGCTGCCCAGCCACACAGCTGCCTAAGAAGGTCTGTGCAGGGGCTCAGGGCTGCTGTGCACAGAGTTGCCACAGCCTCTTCTTCCGCAGCCAAGGCAACTCCCTGCTGTGGCCAGAAGAATGCGTGTCTCCCCTGGCTGCAGCATCTCCCTGCTAGGGTAAGAGGGATAGGCATGCTTCTTCATCCCTAGCAGGGTCAAGAGGAAGCTGCCACAGCCAGGCCAGGGGACTGACACACTAGTCTAGAGTTGTAACTAGCTAATTTGGCACCTGAGGCAAGACAGTCCTCAGTGCGGGTGGAGGTGCTGACATGGCACGAGGCACGAGTGAAGACAGAGTAGTAGCTATCTTTTCTGCGCTCCCTCAGTTATGCACCTGAGGCAAGTGCCTCACTCGCTTTGCCTTTGTTATGGCTCTGCACTATTCCCAGAAGCAGAGCCAGATTAGGAAAGAGGCTTTAGGCTGCCTACACTGAGGAAGGAAGTCGCACCATCAACAAGCTACATGATCCTTTGGCTAGTCTCCCTGCACTTGAAAAACTCTGCTACTGGTAAGAAGCCCTGTATCAGCAACATCACCATCTGGTTCCTTGATTATGGTTCCAACTCCTATTTCATAAGAGCCCAGATAACAATGAGAGCAGAAGTATTTGTTAACTTCCTATTACTTTAAAGACATTACTTTCCTCTTTTTCTGCATTGGAGTTTTGTTTTTATTATTTGGAAGACATCCCAGCCTTTTATTCTTTAATTTTAGGATGTGAATTTGTGACTCTGTGTTTGTGTATGAGTACCAGTAAATGTCTCCATGGGGAAAGCACCAGAAAGAAAGTTGCCACAGGTTTTAACAAGCCCAACGGGGTTCTATGTATGACCCACAAGACATTTTGTTTATCATTGCCCACATGTAGGATTGCCAGATTCCACTGGCTTCTGTCTGCATCATTTTTTTCCTACCAGTATCACTGATGGGACATTCACGTAAAGCAAGGGCACATAAAATGAGGTGGCTGCTGACTGCACACACCATTGACTCTGAGAGCTGCACACTCCCTCTGCATCCAATCAAAGTGCTGCTATGGTTCAATCAGCACACCCAGAAATTCTAGGTACACATGCACAGTTAGACTGTGTCTAGACTACACCTCTCTGTCAATAGAGATGTAGATTAGGCATGTCGAAATTGCTAATGAAGCAGGGATTTAAATATCCCATGCTTCATTAGCATAAAAATGGCCACCGCTTTTTTTCGAAATGGAGCTTTTTTGAAAAAATGGCAGTTTAGACGCGGATCTGTCAAAAATAAACCCTTTTTTGACAGATCCTGTAAACCTCGTTTTTTGAGGAATACAGGATCTGTTGAAAAAGGGTTTATTTTCGACAGTTCCGCATCTAGACTGCTGTTTTTTTCAAAAAAGCTCCGTTTTGAAAAAAAGCAGCGGCCCTGTTTATGCTAATGAAGCATGGGATATTTAAATCCCTGCTTCATTAGCAATTTCGACATGCCTAATCTACATCTCTGTTGACAGAGAGATGCAGTCTAGATGTAGCCTTAGTGAAGCTATTCTATCCTGGGAGACTGTCTTGATTACATTAATCTTAAAGCCCACTCAGATGGAGGGCTACTAATGCAGCCCACTCACGAGTCTAGGGTGCCCATCATTGCTGTATATGATGGAAACCACTTCAAGCGGGGGTGCAGCAGCATTCTCAACACCCCTAGTTTGTATTTATCTAAGCAGTAGTGTACTAAAGCAACTTGTGAAAGAATAACATTCAAATCTGGGAAGATGGTAGGGGAGTAAGTTTATGTTTTTGGCTTGGGAGTTTTTGGAGAACTCTAAGGAGGAATCCAGTGAGCTATGTTCCTGAAAAATGGGGAAGCCTGAGACCTTGGAGAGTTTGAAAAGAATGTAGGTACACACGAAACCTGGAAGGGGCTGTTGAGGAATCCTATTGCTGACCAAGATAAGAAGCAGCCCAAGGAAGAAATAGTAAGACGAAAAGACAGAACTTGCCTACTTATTACGGGGTCCCTGGCTAGAACCCAGAGAAGAGAGAAGGCCTAGATTCCTCTACTGGCTACTGGAAGAGATGTAAAGACCCTGCAGTGTGGGGATGACAAGATTTCTGAGTTGGGACTTGCCCAAAGACTCAGCTTGATGTTGCAAAACTTTCGTTTTTTTGGACTTTTTGTCCCTTCTGGAAAGACAAAACAAACAGTGACCCGGCTGGAAGAATAGTTCACAAGAAGAAACAGATCAGTGTGGGCCTGGAATACCTATTTGCAGGGATGCTATTTTGAAAGAATTATACCATGCCTACTATGAGAGGGTGCACCAGCAGTAGGTACATTTTCCTACAGACATAAAAACAAGAAAGCACTCTCTAGTCCAGCACCCTTGGAACCCGACTGGTTCTGAACCAATTAACACATACCAATAGCCCATCCTGTAGGCCTCTTCTCACGGGGTGACAGAAAGTTCACTCTGGTCTACGTGCTTGAGAGAAAAGCTGAAATGGTTTCTGATATACAAGATGGCTTCTAGCTAAACATAAAATAGCTTCTACAACTCCCCCCTTTTAGCCTTTTAAAGGCTAACCTTGAAACCATTTTATACCTCCATTTTCCATTACAGTATTTATGTACATTTCTTGTTCCTTTCTCTGCTCATCCTATTTTAACATCACGAGTTCCACATTCCCTTTGGTAAGGGTCTGTCTTGTGTTTTCCAGAATACAAGAAATAAAGCAATTGATTAGCAAGAAACAAAAATAGGCACAAAAGATTATAGCTAATACTAAAACTATACCTTGCAAAATCCAAGTTCCCACATGTCCAAACCAGCCTCCCAACCAATCCCAGAGGGTCTAGGCGTTCCACAGTTTTTTTCAATCTCTGAGACATCTTCCTCTACTTCTTTGCTGGTGTCAGAAATATACCCACAGCATTCTCTTCTTACTAAGGCACAAACCCCGCCCTTACTAGCTAGGACATAGTCTAGGGCCATTCGGTTTTGGCTTTTTCTCACCCTGGCTCCTGAACCATTACATGTTCAGCAGTACTTTCCAATTGGGGTCAAGGCTAGGCGGATATACCCTGGGTTAGTAAACCCTTTATCCTGCCAAGTATCATTTGGCTTAGTTCACTAAACAGTGTGCCATTCATTTGAGTGTTGTTTAGTGGGACTGGAATCATTGGGATGCCTCCTTCTGAATGTACTGGACTGTGAGCACATATCCAGCAACCTGTGGAATTAAATTCTTGGGAAACTTCGTTCATTAAAAGCATAAACACATTTGAACCATATAGGCTATAACTACTAGGTATTAAAAACAAGACTAAGCATAAGCTCAACATGAATTGTTTGTCCAGCCTCATGCTGGCTGTTCTTCAGGACTTCGTAGATTGCTTCACCTATCGCTGGCAGGTTCTTCTGGGCCGCAGCTGGTACCTTGGCCTCGGCCTCTTAGGATCGTCTGCTTCTGGGCCTGGATTGCCGGTACCAACCCTGCACTGATCCTCGTCTACTTCTGGACCTGGGTTTCTGGTACCAGGTCTGTGGTGATCCCCGTCTGCTTCTGGACCTGGGTCTCCGGTACCAGGTCTGCGGTGCTCCTTGTTGGGGCCAACCCCTGTAGGCGCTGGAACCAGTTTGCAGTGAGAGGCGTGAATCCAAGTGGGCAATCCTTCGCACTTTACAGCAGTATGGGTGGTCAGAAGGACTTGGTAGGGACCCTTCCACTTGGGTTCCAGGGCAGTCTTTCGCTTATGAACTTTCACGCAAACCCAGTCTCCTGGTTGTAGTTTATGGCACGGCTCAGTCGGGGCCTCTTGGAAGGCGTCCTTAACCTGTGAATGATAAGACTGTACACACCTCATAAGTTCCTGACAATACTTGACTATGCTTCCTTTAACAAGTGTGGCATCAGCCAGGTTAATTTCTGGGCTGCTTAACAGTCTCATAGGTTGGCCACATGCAATTTCATGTGGACTGAGTCCAGTTTTCTGATTAGGAGTGGCTCTCATGCTCATTAGGGCAATCGGAAGTGCTACTATCTATGTTAAGCCAGAGTTCTCGCATATTTTAGCAAGTTTGTTCTTTAAAATCCTGTTTCATCTTTCTACTGCTTCTGCGCTCTCCAGGTGTCATGCACAGTGCAGTGCTTGTCTGGTAGAGTAGTACTTTTCCAGGTTTTTTTGAACAATTTGCCCAGTAAAGTGGGTACCTTTATCACTGGAGATCACAAGGTGTATTCCCCATGATGGGATGTAATGATTTAGAAGTTTCTTTGCCACTGTGATGGCATCAGCTTTCCTGCAGGAATAAGCTTCTACTCATCTCAAAAACAAGCAAACAATAACCAGCACATTATTCAAAAGATTGACATTTAAGCAATTGAATAAAGTCCATTTGTAAATTCAGAAATGGTCCCAAAGGCGGAGGTCTGGTTGCCGGAACTGTCTTTACAGGTTTACCCACGTTGTGGGCTTGGCAGACAGGGCAAGCCAGACAGTAATCTTTGGCTGCTTGGGAGAATTTGGGAGCAAAACAATTTTGTTTTAAGGATTGCTACCATCCCCCCTTTGCCAACATGCGACAATCCATGGAGCACGGAGGCAAGGTGAGGTAGCAAGACCACTGGGGCAACAATGTGGCCATCAGAGCTGCACCACAAGTGGTCTGGATGCAAGGTGCACCCTGCCAGTCTCCACTCCTGCTTTTCCGATTCTGGGGCTTGGTCTTGCAGGAGGGCCCGTTCTGACAGAGATGGCAAAGGAGCTGGCGATGGTAGGAGAGAAGGGAAAAATAGCAGGTAGAGGAGCAGATTTCACTACATTCTAGACAGTACAAACTGCATAGCCGGCTACTAAAACTCTACTAAAATTATAAAAGCAAAAAAGCCATCTGTGTAAAGCACAAAGTTAAGATTATTCAAGGGACTTAAATTATTCTTTCATTAAAACAACAATATTGTACACGCAACAATGTTAGAAATACATATATCACAATTAAGACACACACAAGACAAATCTGGACAGAACACAGAACACAAACTTATGTCATGACACAGAACCATGGGGTTTTTTTGTTTGTTTTTAGTTAATTTTCAGATGATATTAGCACTTCTTGATGATCTAAAAGACAAAGAAAACATTTCTACCCACATTGGGGTGGTGCATTATATTTTAGAACACTTTTTCTTTACAGATTTTTGCTACTTTTTGATCAGCCTGCTGTTACCCAATGGTATGCTTTTATTTTGAACACTAGCTTCAGCGGGTTTGAGTAAATTACTTCATTGTTTAATTATTAAGTTAAAGGTGGCATGCCTCAGTTTCCCTCTTGTATTGCAGACCAGGCTTTTTTTTACTGCTACAGAAACTCTTAGAACAAGGTGCTTGCTAGTTACTATTACAGCAAGCAAAAAGGTTTTCCTTTCCTGAAAAGAATCACATGCAATGTTACAGACTTACTTATGGGGGACAGTGCTCCCCCCCTTCCAGAACAGACAGGCAGTTTGCAGACACACACAACCTTGGATCTAAAAGCAAGCCAAAAGTGCTATCAGCTCAGCCTTGAACAGAAACACTGTGAAGTTTCTGGGCTTGGATTTCTTTAAACAATAATTAGGTTCCTTGGAAGACACATTTAACCCTTAGGGTGCAGCTTTTACAAATTTACAATGTATAGATTCTATTCGTTTATGCGGTTAACCAATTAAGCTTCAGTAGAATTATTTATTTTCTCTTTAATAGATTTAACAAAGTGTCTGTAGCCAAATGTTTAACTTGACTGTTTCATTGCTAAGATGATTAAAAGAGGCTGCAAGAAACAAGGAGTCATTTCTTAAAGCAGGTTTTTTTTCCTCCCCCTTAGGATTTGGAGGAACACTTTCCTTAAACTGTTAAACTTATTTTAAACTTTGTGTTTTGCTTTGGATCGGGCAAGTTTGTTACAGGAGCCCGTGTTTTCAAAGGGAAGAGCTAATTCCTTTAAGTTATTTTTCATGTTTCCTCTCTATCTGTGTATACGTTATAAAGAGGTATAGAGGGGTGATGTTGTGCCAAATTTCCCCCCCAAGCTTGGTTGATATGGGTGTGCCAACTGAGAAAGCTCTTTTCTTTTTTTTTCCACTTCTTGTGCATTATTTTGGCACAGAGGTGCTGCAGCAACTTTTAAGTTACCTATCTTACTGCAGGGAGGATTTTTGCTTTTCTGAGCTTTACTTTCATCCCTCAGGGCTTTAATTTTTCCTCTTTTCCAATTTGTTAAATGCTTACAGGTCCTTGGACCATTATGCACGTACATGTAGTACACAGGGGTGCCTTTCGGCAAAGTGGGGGGGTGCTTAGACTAACCCCCACCTAAATTAACTTTACACACTCCAAAGAAAGAGTCTGCCAGGTCTAGAGTGTCAGACCTTAGCAGCTCATGAAATAAGGGGAGTCATCACTCCCTCACATATCCGCTGAGTTTCGAGGTTCAGCTGACCCCCCTCCTTGCGTTCAGAGCTCCCTCGTGGGAGAGCCCTGGTGCAGCTGGGATCAGCTCAAGTCTCAGACCTATGCAGCGGCATTCATTCTTCACTCATTACATTCATACTCATTTTTCACACACATTTTTTTTTCTCCTTTTTCACATTTTTCCTACAGTTTCCACATTTAGATGCATCTTTCTTTATTGTCCAATTCTCATGGGTGTTTCTATTAAGTGGCACTGCCCTAAGACATCCGGCACTTAATATCAGACTTCATTAGGATCCTATACCAGAAGGCTCTTATCATAAAGGCACTGGAATTCCTGTCGACTGACCTACACCCATTTTCTGCGCGCGCTTAATTCTGTAAGGCACCGAACTAAAAGTGCGCCTGCTTACACCTTCTTCTGCAAGTCACCGAATCAGAATCCGCCTGCTCGCTCTGTGAGTCACCGAATCAGAATCCGCCTGCTTGTTCTGCGAGTCACTGAATCAGAATACGCCTGCTCGCTCTGCGAGTCACCGAATTAAGAATTCACCTGCTCGCACTGGTTCCCCCTGTCATGGCTCCTTCCCCACTCTGGCATGATAAATGCAGAAGTGGGGGCCAGCAAGTGTACCCCAAAGCCTTATCTACCAGGCTTTGGTATCAAACTCCCCCCAAAATCTTAAAAACCTAGATCTTGGGAATAAAACTTCCGCTGCCACCACCCAAATGTTGATAAAGAAATCAGGGGAAAGATCATTTGGGAAATCTTACCCCTAAAATAAAAATCAAGGCACACAATTAACCACTGCCAGGTTAATAAAAAGAAAAGAAAGAGCTTTTATTATTACAACAATATTCCTGTTGCAAACATAATGACTAGATAGGGAGGTAACAAAATATACTCATGGAGAAACTACATGGGCCTAGAACTTAGTTACAAAGAAAAGCCAAAACATCTTTTAAACAGTGCCAGATCTCAGATCCCATACCCAATCCATAAAACAATAAAACCTAACGAAACTACCTAAACTTTACCCTACTTACAGAACATGAAGAATGGTGTCTTGGAGAGAGAGAGACATGTTTGTCCCTCTCTGTAGCTGCAGAGAACTCCCTCAGAGAGACAAAAGGAGAAAGGAAAAAAACCCAAATTCCTTTGTCCCAGTTTGAAAAGTCCCACCTACATTCCTATTGGTCACTCCACCTGGCTAGGTGTAGTTAATCCTTTAATCCCCAGGCTGCTGGCTAACCCTCATAATCATGACACCCCCCCTTTTGGTTGCGAGGCACTGGACTCAAAGTCCACCTGGCTTGCAGGGGTTTCCGGCACCTGCCCCAGCCCGGCAGAACACCACGTCCTGGCGCCTGGAGACAGCCTGGTGGAATGGGGTACTATGGCCTGGGGTTAGCCTCAGAGGTCAGTACTACGCCCACAAATAACAGAGAGAGACAACAAAGCTTCCCCACAGTTCCGTGAGCCAAGAGAGAGTAGTAGCACCACACCAGCTTTTAGCGTCCGAACACAGAGGGTCCAGCGCATGGCTGCCTCACTAGAGACACTGGTGTGCCCTTTTGGAACTGTGACACATAAGACAGGCCTAATAGACAAAGAGGGTATGTCTACACTACCACCCTAGTTCGAACTAGGGTGGTAATGAAGGCATACCGCACTTGCAAATGAAGCCCGGGATTTGAATTTCCCGGGCTTCATTTGCATAAGCCGGCCGGCGCCATTTTTAAATGCCGGCTTGTTCGAACCCCGTGCCGCGCAGCTACACGCGGCACGGGGTTCGAACAAGCCGGCATTTAAAAATGGCGCCGGCCGGCTTATGCAAATGAAGCCCGGGAAATTCAAATCCCGGGCTTCATTTGCAAGTGCGGTATGCCTACATTACCCCGCTAGTTCGAACTAGCGGGGTAGTGTAGACATACCCAGACAGACACAGACAGACAAAAATGTTAGCCGCTCCACAAAATTGATTTCCGTAGCTCCCCTTACCCCGATGGCCGGCCATCACTCCAAATCCTAAGCCCTCACCAGGAGATTTCATAACAGGTATCTCCTTACTTTCTATTGAGCGCTCTGAGAGGTTTGGAAGTGGAGTGCCGGTCCAGCCATATGGGCAAGTGGCGCGTTAGGAATCTCGGTGGAACCTCCAAATTGTCAAAGCAAAAACACGCTCCTCTCTGTTCAGGCAGCTAACAACTGATTTGCTTTATTGATCAGTAAAGCAAAGTGAGCCAAACGTGGTCCCAGCAAAGTCGGGCCCAGTAAAGCTGCTAATACAATCAATCCTAGTATCTTTATACCCTGAGCCAAACAGTCTGACGTCAGGGCATCCAATTACAGAAATCCTCAATTCAATTTGGAAAAACAAAGCCTTATCAACAAGATGGCGGACAGGTACGAGGGAGTACATCTCCTGTCCCAACCAGCCCAATTAACACATACCAATAGCCAATCCTGTAGGCCTCTTCTCACGGGGTGACAGAAAGTTCACTCTGGTCTACGTGCTTGAGAGAAAAGCTGAAATGGTTTCTGATATACAAGATGGCTTCTAGCTAAACATAAAATAGCTTCTACAGGGGTAAATTAAAGCTAAATAACACCCCAGAACACTGAGAGTGAGGACTGGTGGCCATAAACAAACTTTATGGGACCACAGGAAGCTCAGCCACACCCATAAAAAGTGGACATCCAGCTAACTAAAATCATCCCAGATGGATGTTTCCAGATTAGAGAGTTCTGGACTAGAGAGGTTCAACCTGTACAACAAACTTGATCAGCATGATAGGCTGCTAATGTATTCATACCACAGCCTAACTTTTGTCATTTTTTGTGGAAATCACAGAAGAGGTGATTTTTTATTTTTTGCTATTTTTTAACATTTGACAAGTGGGTGATGGAAGTTTGTGCCATTGGCTGATCAGAGGCAGAGGGCAACATTTTGTTAATGAATGAGAAAAGATGAAAAAGGTAAGATAAATTATGAAGACTCTAGAACAGTGGTTCCCAAACTTTTCGGCATCACGCCCCCTTTTTGATTTTTGAGAAACCCTCATGCCCCCCCCAATAGCAGCAAAACTTGTTGAACAAAAAAAAAAATTGGCCTTTTAAGAGCAGAGGAGGCATTGCCCTTTTAAGGTGGCCATTTTGAAGTCTGCCCCAGCCAGCTCGACAGACGGACGAACCAGGCTCTTTCTTGGGGAGGATTGACGAGGGGAGGACTGGGTTGCCTCACGCCTCCACTGGAATTTCTGCACGCTCTCCCCCCTCCGGAGGGTGAGCGCACCAGTTTGGGAACTCACTCTAGAAAGTGGAGACAAGCAACTTATGTCTGATATGATAAGGGAAGTTATGTAGAAAATGACACGCTCAAATAGATAAACTAGGAAAAATAATTTTCCTAAGAAACGTAAAGCTGCCATCTGTAAACTGTCAAAGAAGAATTGCTCAACTTCTGCTCACAATATTCTATTAAGATTTACTATATGGCTACGTCTACACTGGCCCCTTCTTCGGAAGGGGCATGCTAATTTTGAACTTGGGAATAGGGAAGTCTGCGGGGGACTTTGAAGTAGGAATAAGAGATTCTCCGGAAAAGGGCTTTATTCCGGAGGATCGCGCCAGTCTAGACGCTTTTTTCCGGCTTTTCCCCAAGCCGGAAAAAAAGCGGCGGCCATGTTTATTTAAATCCCGCGGGGGATATTTAAATCCCCTGCAGATTTCCCTATTCCCAAGTTCAAAATTAGCATGCCCCTTCCGAAGAAGGGGCCAGTGTAGATTTAGCCTATCTCTGAGATGGTGTGTGATCAGCAAGGAGGAAAAAGGTTAGATACCATGCAAAATTTAAAAACGTAAGGAGGAAGCTTTGATTGTGGCTTTGAGGTTGCCGTTTAAATTCTTAACTAATAATTTGTTTTCAGCCTTCAAATATTTAACCTGCTTCAAGTCCTGATTTGACGGCTTGATAAAGTTATTTAGTCGGAGTTTAGAAACAAATGGACAGCTACTTCCTTAGATTCCTTTTTTTGGATTTATAAGGACTAATCTGATTTGACAGATTACAATCATAGAATCATAGGACTGGAAGGGACCTCGAGAGGTCATCGAGTCCAGCCCCCCGCCCTCAAGGCAGGACCATGCTCCGTCTACACCATCCCTGACAGATGTCTATCTAACCTGTTCTTAAATATCTCCAGAGAGGGAGATTCCACCACCTCCCTTGGCAATTTATTCCAATATTTGACCACCCTGACAGTTAGGAATTTTTTCCTAATGTCCAATCTAAACCTCCCTTGCTGCACTTTAAGCCCATTACTCCTTGTCCTGTCCTCAGACACCAAGAGGAACAAATTTTCTCCTTCTTCCTTGTGACACCCTTTTAGATATTTGAAAACCGCTATCATGTCCCCCCTTAATCTTCTTTTTTCCAAACTAAACAAGCCCAGTTCATGAAGCCTGGCTTCATAGGTCATGTTCTCTAGACCTTTCATCATTCTTGTCACTCTTCTCTGTACCCTTTCCAATTTCTCCACATCTTTCTTGAAATGTGGCGCCCAGAACTGGACACAGTACTCCAGCTGAGGCCTAGCTAGTGCAGAGTAGAGCGGCAGAATGACTTCACGAGTTTTGCTTACAACACACCTGTTGATACAACCTAGAATCATATTTGCTTTTTTTACAACAGCATCACACTGTTGACTCATATTCAACTTGTGGTCCACTATGACCCCTAGATCCCTTTCCGCCATGCTCCTTCCTAGAGAGTCGCTTCCCATCTTGTATATATGGAACTGATTGTTCCTTCCTAAGTGGAGCACTTTGCATTTCTCTTTATTAAACTTCATCCTGTTTACCTCTGACCATTTCTCTAACTTGCTAAGGTCATTTTGAATTATGTCCCTATCCTCCAAAGAAGTTGCAACCCCACCCAGTTTGGTATCATCTGCAAACTTAATAAGCGTACTCTCTATCCCAATATCTACATCACTGATGAAGATATTGAACAGTATGGGTCCCAAAACAGACCCTTGCAGAACTCCACTTGTTATCCCTTTCCAGCAGGATTTAGCACCGTTAACAACAACTCTCTGAACAACTTTCATATATTGATAACTTGTTGATTTGAACTTGACAAATGTTTTGCTGAATTCTCAGTTTAGCAGTGTTAATTCTGATGGGGCACTTAAAAACCATATGGCTGTGGCTAGACTGCATCTCTTTTCCGTAAAAGGGATGCAATTAGACATATCGCAATTGCAAATGAAGCGGGGATTTAAAGTAAGGAGATTTATCCCTCTTAAAATAAGGGATAAGGGATCTTTCGGAAAAGGCTTTATTTTCCAAAAGATCCGCGTCTAGACTGGCGCTTTTTTCCGGCAAAGCTCCGAGCTTTAAATCCCCGCTTCTTTTGCAATTGTGATATGTCTAATTTGCATCTCTTTTACGGAAAAGGGATGCAGTCTAGACACAGCCCAGGTGAAGAGGACAATGGCATGCTCTCATTTCCTGCAGGTAAGGAGGCTAGACATATTGTCTGCTATATATCTGAGAGAGTTTGTCTCTGTTTGTTCAAGAACTCCTCTTAAATGGCAAGAACTAGGACCAACAAATTGGTGTAAGAATGACCATAATGTGTAAGACCAAAGGTCTATCTAGCCCAGTATCCTGTCTTCCAACAATGGCCAATGCTAGATGCCCCAGAGGGAGAGAACAAAACAGGTAATCATCACATGATCCCTTTCCTGTCATCCATTTCCAGCCTCTGACAAACAGAGGATAGGGATACCATTCCTACCCATCCTGGCTAATAGCCATTGACGGACCTAACCTCCATGAATTTATCTAGTTCTTTTTTTAACCCTATTAAGTCCTGGTCTTCACAACATCCTCTGTCAAGGAATTCCACAGGTTGACTATGCACTGCACAGAGAAAAACTTCCTTTTGTTTGTTTTAAATTTGCTACCTATTAATTTCATTTAGTAACCCCTAGTTCATGTTACAGAAACAAGTAAATAACTTTTCTTTATTCACTTTTTCCACACCATTCATGATTTTATAGACCTCTATTATATCCCCCCTTAGGCTCCTCTTTTCTAGGCTGAAAAGTCTCCCAGTCGTTTTAATCTTTCTTCACATGGGACCCGTTCCAAACCTTTAATAATTTTTGTTGCCCTTTTCTGAACCTTTTCTAATGGCAATACATCTTATTTTGAGCTGAGAGGACCACATCTGTACGCAGTATTCAAGATGTATGTGTACCATAGTTTTATAAAGAGGCAATACAATATTCTTTGTTTTATTCTGTCTCTTTGTAATGATTTATGTATACAGATTCCTCTTATTATAACTTAAAGCAAGGAAAGGGTTGTACCAGAAAAATGGGATGTATCTGGGGGTATGTCTACACTACCCCCCTAGTTCGAACTAGGGGGGTAATGTATGCATACCGAACTTGCTAATGAAGCCCGGGATTTGAATTTCCCGGGCTTCATTAGCATAAAGCCGGCGCCGCCATTTTTAAAAGCCGGCTAGTGCGAACCCCGTGCCGCGCGGCTACACGCGGCATGGACTAGATAGTTCGGATTAGGAAGCTTCCTAATCCGAACTATCTAGTCCGTGCCGCATGTAGCCGCGCGGCACGGGGTTCGCACTAGCCGGCTTTTAAAAATGGCGGCGCCGGCTTTATGCTAATGAAGCCCGGGAAATTCAAATCCCGGGCTTCATTAGCAAGTTCGGTATGCATACATTACCCCCCTAGTTCGAACTAGGGGGGTAATGTAGACATACCCTGGAATAGGAATGCTTCTCATAAAACCATATAGAAAGAGATAGAATCAATAGGCATGTCTCTGGAGCTTCCCCCATCCAGGACTGATCCAGTCCTGAGCCTCCCGCTGCCAAATGCCCTTTAGGGAGGATAAAGCTCCTCTCCCTCCCCATTTGTACAGGAACATTTCTGGCTGTTCCCAGGTGTTAGGGATCAAGGGAAGAGTGCACAGTTTGCTGCAATTTTCCCTCTAGCTGGGGGCACACAGACCTGGACATGCCACAGCCAGGGGACATGCACCCCTCCCTCAGCTGTACCCACTACAGCTGAACTGGCCATTGAGAAGTGCTTGTCCCCTGGTGCCAAGCTGCTGCGGTGAGAGAGGGCTGGCATACTGACCCCCTCATCTCCAGCCCCACCCCAGAGAAATTATTTAAATGAAGCATGTATATGTTATTTTATTTTCCAACAAATAAAAATTGAGTTAAGGACCTGAACAATGCCAGGTAAATCTAGTAGCCTATAAAATATGTATCAGAAATAACAACTGTGTACATGCCTTCACTGTTTACAGATGTGCCCATCCTTGCTCCTGGCCCTGTGACTGACATACCCTATAGCCCAACCCCTGCTATAGGGGCTAGAGCAGCTCTCAGCCTGCCACAGGCAGGGGCTACTCCAGTCCTGTGGGGCTCACTGCAGGTGGGGGCTGCTCTGGCCAGAGCAACCCTTGTCCAGGATTATTCTAAGAGGGGTGGGTGAGATTCTGTGGCCTGCACTGTGCAGGGGGTCAGACTAGATGATCATAATGGTCCCTTCTGACCTTAAAGTCCATGAGTCTATGAGTGGAGCAGCCCCCCCTTTTAATCCATTAACTAATTAAACATACTATTTAACCAGTTAGCTGATTAATCGGGGATTTTACATCCCTACCGAGGATGTGGATATCTGCAAGTCATTTCTGAAAATGCAGCTGCGGATACCAGTTTTGTTTCCACACAGGGCTCCACTAAAAGGGTGCTTGAGCTGGATAAAATGAATGCAAATATAATTCCTATGGAAACAGAACAGCGGGGATCAGCCTGGAACTGGACAGCTGCCTGCAGGGCACCCCTGGGTTACCCTGTCGAGCTTTTATCTGGCAGCCCCCAGGGAAGAGCCCCTCACAACTCCCGCTGCTACCCAACAGGCTTCACCACCGACAGCCACTGTCATGAGCCGGCCGCGCAGGGCGCGGGCGCTGGCAAATATAAGGCAACCGCCGTGTGCGCTGAGCACGCTCCGCCTCACAGCCTGGGCTCTGGCCCACTCCCTGGTTCCAAATAGCGCCTAGCCCTTGCGCCCCTTTGTCTGACACGCCCCCCTTAGTTCCCGCCCTCGGCCGGTGAGGACAGTACTGCACATGCGCGGGGCCTAAAATGCGTTTCTCCCTTTAAATCACTACGCATGCGCCTCGCCTTGTTAGGCGGCGCGGGCTGGGGTAGGAGTCCAGCCGTACTGAGAGCATTGCGCGTGCGCGGCGGAGGGACGCTCCAGGCTTAGTTTTTTTTCCGGCGGCCTTTCATCCGCGCCGTTGCGCCGTGCCGTCACAACGCAAAGCCGCTGTGACGTAGCAAGCGGTGGCCTTACGTAGCTGTCTTTCCTTCTTCCCGTCGCGATCGACATCCGGGTACTTGGGGCTGCGGGAGGCTCTGAGGGGAGGTAGCGGCGGCGGCTTCCTAGCGGAGAGGCCGTGGAGCAGCTCCCCAGCGGGTCAGTACGGAGCGGGGGCGGGGCAATCTGAGGACCCGCTGGGGGCGGGGTGTATATGGCGGCGGATCTGTCCGCCCTGGCTGCTAGGCTGTCGCAGTCGGCCGCCGCCAGGTCCTACGGGGTCTTCTGCAAGGGGCTGACCCGGACCCTCCTCATCTTCTTCGACCTGGCCTGGAAGCTGCGGATCAACTTCCCGTATCTCTACATCGTGGCCTCCATGATGCTCAACGTCAGGCTACAGGTGAATGGGGGGGGGGGGCTGTACTTCGCGCCCCTGCCGCCGGGGGCCTTGTGAGGGGGAGAGACGGCCGCCACCGTGACTCAGCTTGAGTCAGTCCCTTGCTAGAGATGCAGACGCTTCCCTCTCAGGTCCCCGGGAAGTGTCCTCAATTTGCAGGAACTGAGGGCAGAGGTGACTGGTGGGGGGAGGAAGGTAGTAGTCACGTGCCCCCCCCCAAACCTGGGAAAGGGCATAAACCACCCCTCTCTGACCCTGGACCCGCATCATCCTGCCCTTGCTCTGCCCTCAGCCTGCCTTTTCCCAGGCTGCCCAGGAACTAGCGGACCTAGTGTCCAATGCTGGCATTTCAAGTCCAAGCTGCTCCACACACTTACCAGCAGGAGAGGAAAGTGGAGTAGGGTGGCCCCAGCTCACTTTGCTCCTCTACCCACGCGGCTCTGCTTCCTACAGGGGAGTGTTGGGGCAGTCCTGCCCCTTCCCCTAGTGAAGTGGCTGTGAAAGCAGAATGAGCTGGGGCCATCTTGCTCCGCTTCTGCTGGTGAGTGTGGGGGACTACACCCAGACATGGACACACCCTGCTAGCATAGTTCCATCTAAGGGACACACCTGTGCACAAACTATTCTACACCTGCCCACCTCCTTTGCAGATATTAAATGCGGTGTTTGCAGGGGGCCAGCTGGTAGGGGGCTGCTGCAGCCCCCAGGGGTTTACCATTCACATCTCTACTTTTGCACAGCCTCTCACTCATCTGCACACCAAGGGTACGTCTAGACTACAGGCTTTTGTCAACAGAGGCTTTGTCGACAGATACTATCGACAAAGCTTCTGTCCACAAAGAGTGTCTAGACTACATCCAGTTCTGTCGACAAAGCAAGCCGCTTTGTCGACATGAGAGTCGAGACGCAAAGGACAGTGTAGATGCAATAACGCCTTCTGTTGACAGAACTCTGACAAAAGGCATTATTCCTCGTATAATGAGGTTTACCACTGTTAACATCGACAGAACTCATTAGTTTTGTCATGTCGACAGAACTTAGCGGTAGTGTAGATGCAGGGATAGTTTTGTCGACAAAAGTCCACTTTTGTCAACAAAATTCTGTTGTCTAGACACACACCCCATTTGAGCAAAATAAGGATGAAATTTCTAAGTCTAGCAAATGGGATGGACCAGAGTATTGACAGCTTGAATCTGGAGATTTTCTCTTCTTGTGCCTGTCTGTGCTGCAACTCTAGATTTGTAACCAGTTAGTGACATATCTGGATACAAGACATGTTTAGCTTGTCTCACAGTATTCAGTTAATAACCATGGCAGTTAACTATTTCCCCTTCGTCTACTGCCTATGTTGGCAGATGGTGGTCATCTTGTAGCAGGATCAGCAACCTGTTTTATTGCAATATACATTGTAACCCTAATCATGCTTGTGCAATCATTTTGCCTGGTGATCCTTTGAACTGTGCATGTTGTTCCACATCCTGTTTGTATGCCAGTGTGTGAATGTTCTCCAGACATTCAGCCCACTTATAGGTGCCCAGCTTTATTGCTGTGTGCCCTCATACAAAGTTAGTGAGCACAGAAGGTTGCATGTACAAACATGAAAAAATGAAGCATTATTAATACAACTTTGACATAATAATTGAGACTTTACCTCTGATTATAGTGTCAATGTTTAATTATTAAAGGTAAAGATACTTAAAACTGTGTTCTGCTGCTAAGTCTCTACAGTATGCAAGGGTACATCTACACTGTGGGCTAAAGCCAAGTTAGGATGTGCAACTTCAGCTATGTTAATTGTGTAGCTGAAGTTGCAGTATCTTAACTCAGCTTTTGGCACTGATTGCACAGCAGGAAGGCGAAGGAAGAACACTCTTTCTTTGACTTCCCTTACCCCTCATGGAATGAGGGTTACAGAAGTGAAAGTAACAAGCCCGTTATTTTGACATTATTGCTGTGTAGAAATAAGCATGCAATGTAGACATAGCCTCAGTGATCAATCTTTTAATTTAAAACTGTATTGTTAGGTAATTTTCAGGCTTCTCATTCACTGAGTCACCTTTGATATTTTCTGCCACCTAGAAAAGATAAGCTCTAATTCATTGAATTTAAACAGCAAAAGAGGAGACGCCAGCATTAAATGTGCAGCACAATATAGGGATACTTGCTATTGGAGCCCATACTCTTAAATATTGCGTATAGAAACAAACTGTTAAAATTAATAGTATCAGTATCCACTTCCACAGTATAGGATAAATCTTCTTGAATTTATTCAAGGAAAAGAGTTAGTAGTTTTGTAAAAAGGCCCTTCGGGTTCCTCCACTATGTTCTGCTCTTGAGATCCTTTTTTCCCCATAATATGGAGATCCCTAATTAATATCTGGTAACATTGATAAAGTAGTTTGAATCCAATGAAAAGGTGTATCTCTTTCTCTCTTTGAGAGGCAATTGAAGGAGGAGGAGACTGATCATAAGTTAATTTCCTGTATTCTTTTTCAGGTTCATATTGAAATCCACTGACTTGAGACTTGCTGTGCTTATTGTACTCTCTGCTGCAACTAGGGTTATTAGGTAATGTTTTTTTAGCAAAATGCGAAGTTTGAAGGACAGAAGAGCTATGATTGTCTCCCATATGACTGTGGAGGAGGAGGAAGATTTAAACCATGAACAGTTATGTGAAAGTGGCCCAAATAGCCAAAACAAGGTCTTTCACCTTCCAGACATACATTCCTTGCTGAATGATTCTCAGGTTGATGTTAATAATAGCTTACAAAAAGAATTCTTCTCTCTTAAGATCAGGAATTGTTCTTTATTTAAGGCTGTACCTTTGCCTCATATTGGCAAGAAAATGCCCCCTCATTTGAGTGAACCAGCAAGGTTAAATTTAAGTGCAGCTGTCTCTTCAAAGGATTCATATCATCTGTTTGTTTCACCTGAGAGAGGACAACTTGATAAGATTTTTAACCACTTTGATAATACTTTTGTGACAGGTTGGCTGGAGAAAGCATATAGTTCCATTAGTGACTTGGGTGTCTGGTGTTGCACTGGAGATAACTTTGTACACTTTGCACATTTCTGGCTGACAGAGCTACATGACAATCAGAAACGGCAGCTGTTGGAATTAGAAATGGATATTATTGAAGATGAACTGCAACTTGCATTTCTTGAGTTGGATTCTGAGTTGCAACCTTCTGATCTGAATTCCATCCTTGCTGCCACATTGAGTGAATATCCTATGGAACTGTTGAGCAACCAGAAATCGTACATTTTCCTTGACTATTTAAGCCTCATGTCGTCAGAGAAAACCAGTGGATATAAAAAAATGCTTTCAAGTATAAAATATACAACAAATAATCCTCAGGTTACACAATGGCTACTAGCTGTACGAGCTTGTGCACTAGCAAATCTTTGGCATGCTGTAGTGAAGGTAAAAGCAAAATAATGCTGACATTTCAATGGTGTTTTTAATATTAAAGTATCTGGTTAAATCAAACAGTGATGAGACAAAGTTAGAGTTCAGGTTTTAGTGAGAGCTATGCAACTAAAATGAAATGGCTCTTGTAGTTATTAGTAAAAAGTTCTCTTGTGTAGTATCAGGAGATTTTAATTTGACTTATTTAGGATTCGTACAAATGAATTTCTTACATTAATTCTTTACTGGAACAAAGTCTTTGAATTTAATTGTATAGAACTGATCTTTAAGGGTCTGGGCTTTTGGCTGGTGTTCATAGTCCCCTATTGGAAAGTTCTTGCCTGTAGAATTCAGTCCTATCTTGGTACAGTGTTTTTTTTTTATTTATTTTTTTTAAACCTGTGATTCCGAAAGCTTTGTCAATTACAATGTGTTTTAATTGGAACAGCTGAGAGATTCTGAAGGTGAGAACTAAGGACGTCCTGTAGAGGACATCTTTCCAAACAGTTCTTTTTTAGAGCAATGGTTATGGTGGTGTGGTTTTTTTTTTTGTTTTTTTGTTTTAAAGAGATCTTAAATTAAACTTACTGATGTCCTGTAGACAAAGGCCTAACAATGATTCCCTTTATAAATAAGTGTATTTGCAGGGCGTTATCCTTTCTTTCAAAAAACCCCAACTCTTAATTATGACTGAACCTACTGGAAATTTGTAGCCCACTCCTGAGTGAGGACAGGAAGGTGATCTGCCCAGACAATTAAGGTAGACCTATGCAAAGGTGACAACTCATTTTTTACATTCCTCTAATCCAGTTGCAATTCTGTAGAGACTTGGTCCGAAAGCATCTTGAGAGCAGCTGTATGGTAGCTGCAAACAGTCCAGTAGAGACCAAAATGGGGCTAGTAATATGCAGTACATAGGGCCACAGCCCCTTTTCCTTGCTGTTCTGGCTCACTGGCGTACAAACCTTTACACTGCCTCTGAAACACAGAACATCGTTATCCTGAGATGATCCTTCCTGAGCCAGTTAAAACTATCTTGTGGACAAACTTACGCCAGCATTTCTCTGCAAATTAGCCACATTGCATTTGAGAATTTGGACCTCAGGAACAGATTCCATAAACCCTTATTCACATGAATAGTCCTATTGACTTCAGTACTCCAGTTAGTTATGATTTACAAATATTTGAAAATAACTCACACATTTGTTAGGCTTCTTGGAGTACAGAAAACAAAAGTTTCTGTGTTTTTTAGAGGTGGCCTTTTATTTGGTTTGAGACCAAAATATGGTTTGAATTATATGTCTTTCAATAGACAAAAGAGATTAAAACTTTTAAACATTTTAGACAATTTTTTCACATGCACTTTAAATCTATATATGTGGTGTTGACTTGTAGATCACATGTGTGCCAGCTACATTATCAGCAGAAATGTCAGAGTAGTAATAAATTATAGATGGTAAACAGCTGTGAGGGAGCTGTTGCTGTCTTGGGCAAAAATTAGACTTTGTCCCCTAGACTCTATTGAAACCGTTACATGTTATATAACTCATGTCCACTTGTAGTATTCAGTAAAAACTCACAGTTCTGCAAGATGAGAATACACAGTCAATAACATTAGAAATGTGACAATTCTCTAATATCAAATACTGCATTAAATTATTAGAAGCTACTGATCTCTTATGGAAAAAGATGAAAATTGCTACCTTATTTATTCTCTCTGCTACTTTTTTGAAGCAGGTGGTATAAGATTTTCTTATTTTCAAAGATAGGGATACAGGGAAAGAATGAGGATCTCTTTTCCTATACAGCAAGTGTTTCAAACATTGGTCTACATTTTTTTTTTTTACACTTTCAGTTTTGCACCTGCATTTATTGTTGCATGCAGATCTAAGAACAAAGTACTTGTTTGTACAAAAATTGTACCTCCAATTATTTATGCTTGTATGGCCAGGCTGAGCATTTTGACCCTTAGGTTATCTTCTCCTGTTGCATGTTTCTTTCTTAATCATTCCTCTTTTGGTAACATCAGTTGCTTTTAGAGAGAATTTTGATGTACGCAAAATGTCCAGCAAAAAGGAGGAGCAAACGAAGGTGTAGGAAATATTTTTCCTTCCACTACTTTTTAACAGAAAGACAAACATAGCAAAACCAGCCTGACTATTATGTTTTTATATAAGCCTATTCTAGGATGCAGAGGCCTTCCTTTTTAATGTTGTAAACAAGTTGTTCTATGGAGGGATTCTGGTCTAATGAATATTTTATACTACAGACCTAATCGTATACAATAGTCTTATCATGGTAAAACATCTGTTAACTTCCCTAGATCATGGCTGAAAGCCATGAATTATGGGATCAGTTGAAATAAGTCTGCAGTACAGATTGGACCTCCCTGGTCCAGTACCCTCAGGACCTAACTCCTCCTGGATGAGGGATTTTTTCAGGACATGGGGTAGGTCATTTCAGGGGCAGTTCCCCATGCCCTCTCCCTGTTTCTTGGCTTTCTTGGCAGCCCAGCTGATCCGTGTGCATGCTCCCAGCCCCTCTGCAGCCCAGCTGAGCCGTGCACTGGCTCCCGCCCCCTTTGCAGCCTAGCTGAGCCACACCAGCTCCTGGGTCCCCACCCTCTGCAGCATGGCAGGACTCACTGGTCTTGGAACATCTGTGGTCATGTCAGACCACGGATGTTACCAGACCAGAAAATCCTGGATTTTGGAGGTGCAACCTGGAATTGGATAGAGAAAAGTGATTTGATTGTAGTTTTTCTCCTGAATGTGATCTTTTAACATTAAAGAGTCTCAATTTTGAGTAGATTTCAGTCTAATAATTTAACATGCCTTGAATGTTATTGTTGAATATCTGAAAGATAACTTAAACATTCCATCTGAAACTGAAATCAAAAGATGTTTTACTGTAGTAGTGTTTAACATGCCAGACACTGCACTTCACGGTTGGAGAAACATAAATTGAAAGCAGTATTCTTACACTACTAGAATCTGGCAGGGACAACAACTCAGAAATGTCAGTGCCTTCCCCCTGGGAGGGATAATTGTAAACCAAAGGATAAGTAGTCTTTCATAGATGTGTAATATTTATACACATGTCTGCTGCATACAGTTGTGTACGTTAATTTTTGTCCATTATATCTAGTATGGTCTCATCTCGAGGGAAAATGTCTGGATTAAAAGCATTGATTTGGTTTTCAGGGAGTTTCATGGCCCCCCAGTAAGTCCAGTGTTAGAATCCATTTTCATAGTAAATGCTTCTCTAGGGTTGAGGGTATCCTAAGAAATCTGTTTTTGTAGGAAAGAGTATATTTAATAGAGCGGATAATTTTGAAACACCAGAAGATGACTCTTTAGACTTCCAATTTTTTGCTTGCAGTGTTGTTGGTGTCAGTCAGAAGTATTTAAAACAGCAAAGTAAAATATAAGACCGGTCACTAAACAACTTAATGCTTTTAAAATTCAGTTTTATAAGGCATTGGTCAGTACCAGGCTCCTTCCTGAAGTACATATCAAGAGTTCTGTTTCTGCTACTACAAAGCAAACAAATGAAGTGGTTAAAGAAAGGTAAGAAAATAAAAAATATAGTATTAAGAGAATTCTTAGTAACTTTTTATAAACATGTTTCTTGATTGAAGGTGAATTCAAGTAAATACTGCACTGCTGTTTTGAACGATCACTTTGTTTAAAACAAATATTGAATAATGTCTTGAGCCTTTTATATGTGCCTGCACAGAGCCTTTATGTATATAGGCAAAACAGCAGTGTGTTTGCTTTTGTAAACTGTCTTGTCTCTTTAGTGTTAACAGTTTCTACTGCTTTTTTTTTAAAGTTTGTTTCATGGCTAATAGGTACTGGTATTCATGTAAATTACATGTACACTTCACAAGGAAACTTTATGGGCCCACGCAAGGAATACCTGCCACTTATTTTGGAAGTGCTTGTTGTGGATTATTTTTGAGGAACATTAAGTGCTTCAGTATCTGAACGTTTTATGTTGTGCGCTGGGAAAAAATGTGGATTTTATTCATAGAACCAGGTCCTTACGCATTCTCATTCTTTTACCAGTTTAGGAGAGAAAATGTTTGTCCTAAATGCATCCCTCCTGCCCACATCATTGCCCTCTTCTATTTTGATAGGCTGCTCTGTATCTGATTATCATAACAGGTTTTGACAGTGATTTGGGTGATTTGCCTTGAGAGTTTGTTTGCCTAGTAGAATGATCAGAGTTAGCACCTCGGTGGTAAGCCTAATTCGTTTGCTTTTTTTTTTTTTTCTTTAAACCAGCTGCTTTGAAAAAAACATTAAACTGGCAGTCCAAATCTCCATTTTTTTTATTCTTTTGATTGTGAATTGCAGTCTTATTTACATTTTCAGATATGTGTGGCATGAAATCTATCAAGGCCTGCAGCTAGTAACCAAACTAATGTATGCTGTTTGTGTTTCTTGGAAAGATACTCTGTTATGAGTTTGAGTTATATTGAACTGTCTGAATAAACCTGATTTTTGGGAGGGGGAAGATGTTATGGTTTTGACTTGATTTTTTTTTTAAGAATACTTGAAAGATGATGAAGCCTTTAGATAAAGTAACTAACAAGTTCTACTTAGTCATCTTTAATCTCTCAAAATTAGGCTAAAAATCTATCATTTTCATAAATTAATATCTGAGCTCCCCAGAAATGATTCATAGATCCACTTATGAAAATTCAGAGGGTGTTTTATGGCCCATTCATATTTACTGTACATTTTTTCATTAAAGACAGGTGGCTACTCACATACTTTTTTGCCACTCAATAATAAAAATGATATCCTGAAAGTGATTGAACATCATGTTCTTAATTTCAGTCCTTCATTTCTTTTTGGTTGATTTTTAGATTTCTTGTACAACCAAAACCCCCATTGACATCATGAGAGTTTTGGGAGACCACAGGATGCAATATTAAGGCCTAGGTTCAGCTGTTCAGTAAAGTAACACTGTTAATGTGAAGCCTATTCCATTTCAAAAAGGATTTTTTTTAATCTAAGGGACTTTCAGAAATGGTATTAGTGACTGCCCTTTTTTTTTTGTTTATTTTAAAAAGTCATCTTTCTCTGTTGGTGTGCACACATAAGGAAAGTGACTCATATTGAAACAACTTTGTTCTCTAATCTTTGATTATAGTCATCTTGAGTATTTATCACCTACTACCAGAGATGAAAATTTTAACAAGCAATTTTTAAAGTTGACTGTCTCATTAAAATCATCTTTCAAGATTAGCTAGTGCCCGATCTTCACCACTGAAGTCAGTGGTAATTTTGCCACTGGCTTCAGTAATACAGAATCCCTCTTCTACCGGTGGGTAACAATTTAGTATTCAATGCTTATATTCATAGTAATGTGAATTATCTTGGTTGTAAATACTAACTTTATTATAGGTGTTTGCACACAGAACAGCTATTCTTATTTTGATCATTCTTTAAAATTCTTACTGCAACATAACAACTGAGAGGGGCTCCTAGAGTGTGCCAGCCCAAAAGGACTGTAACTGGTATGCCACATTTAGATACATTTGGTAAAAGGAAAGATGTTTACAGCAACTTTGTCTTTGAAACTCTTCTCTTTAGTACAGAGGTGGGGAATCTTTTTTTGGATCGGGGGCTGCTGACCCACAGAAAAAATCAGTCAGGGACCGCACACAAACTGTCACTGATGTGGTCCCGGTGACCTGAGGAGAAAGATGCTCCTCACATTCCCCTTGTACACCACAGTTTGGGGGGCCCAGCATAGTAGATTGTGTGCTCCAATCCTGTGGTGTGGTGGCAGGGGGGCTGGAGGTCCAAAATGGGCTCCCCAAAGTTTGGGGAGGGAGTCCTGAGCCTCTGGGGGCCAGATCCAGGCAAGGCAGGGGTCGCATCTGGCCACCAGGCCTTAGGTTCTCCACCCATGCTTTCGTACTTTAATTCATGAGCAAGTAGTTTAACTTGAAATGTTGCTGTTCTGAGTGAAAACAGACTTTTTAATATAGCACTATATAAATTTCCAGAAGCTGATGAATTATGATGCTGCTTACTTACACCACAGGAGGGAGTTAAACATCAAGATTTTGAATTTTACTTACCTTACTGCAAATAGTTTTCCAGTATGGTGTTTCAGTATCCAATTCTGTTCTCAAATATGCTGAATTTAACTTACTCCTATGGATTGTTACTGCAATTTTGTGTAAAAATGTATAAAGGCCAATACACAATAGTAACTTATTGTAATTGTTTACAGTGGAACTCTAAATGCCAATGAATGGTTTTATCAAACTGTTTAAAAATAAATGTGTTTTTGAAAAATAAATTGCTTGTTTTCTTGTTTTATGGCTTTATAAACTGCAGTGTAAGAGACTAATTGAAGGTAAGAATGTTAAATATCAACTAATTTAATAATCAATGAATTTTGCTTAGACTAGTCAGTAGGGCACCTCCACTTCTAGGCTGTTGCTACACTTCAAAGGTGAAAGCGCTGCGTGGAGCCTGGGGTCAGCTGGGGACTCTCCCGCTGAGCCCGGGGTCCGAGTGGCGCTGCCATTTTGAAATGCTGCGAGGAACCTGATGCTGGGCTCCCCGTGGTGTTTCAAAGCAGCGGCACTGCACAGAGTGCAGCAGGAGAGTCCCCCACTGATCCCGGGCTCCAGGTGGCGCTGCCACTTTGAAAAACTGCATCCAGCCTGGGGATACCTCAGCTGGCCCCCGGGCTGCTCGCAGCATTTTAAAGCGGCAGAGCTGCGTGGAGCCCAGGGTTGCTGCTTTGAAGTACCCCCTCCTCTTCTTACCCCCTGCCCCCCACTGCCTCTTTCTGATAGAGGCAGCAAGGGGGGGGGGGGAAGAAGCGACTAGTCGACTATCTGATAAGCAAATGCTTGTCAGACCTTCAATTAGGGATGTGAAGGACTAAGCTAGTCAGTTACCATGGTACTTAATATTCTTAGAAAACACAAATCATCTCAGACACTAGTATAGAAATAACAGAAGATGCTGCTTTTCTTTCAACTTTAAAGTGATGAGGAAATCTCAAATAGTCCTTCCGCAAAGAGGATAGTATAGGAAGAGGGAAGAATTCGCAGTATGTTGAGGTATAAAGATACTGTCTTGAACATGCAAACCAGTTTGTAAAACACTGCTTCTCTTACCATACAAGTTAGTTTCTTTAAGAGATGGAATCCAACCCAGAACTTACACAACAGATTTTTCTGAGTTCCTAATTCTGCAAATATTCTCATTCATACATTCCTTAATCATAGCTGATAAGCAGTTGCAATATACTAATGATTATCCAGATTCAGGATATTTCCCATCCACCTGACTAGGTTTTAATTTGCATTATCTTTACGTAATACCTAGGTTAAAAAAAGGTAGCATGTATGAAATTGCATGTTAGGGCTAGAAGGTGAATCATTGCATTGGAACATGACTCTTAATCACATCCTACTCATAAGAGCACATACTGTACCATGGGAGTGGCTTGTCTAATTGGGAAACTACAAAGGCAGAAACAGGAGAGCTTCCTTGTTATTTGGAATAATACGTAGAGGCCAAAATTAGTTTCCCTCAATCCATGTGCATGAGTTTAGATGAAAGAAGTAGGAATTCTGCATGAGGAATGAGCAAATGTCTTCTTTCTTCTGACCTTAACAGAGCTGCAGTCAGGATTTACAGGTATTAGGGTCATTGGGAGCCCTACTTCTATAAACTGATCTCTCCTAAGGGTAGCTGCCACATGTAATAGGCTGGGGTCCTCCTGCTCTTTCTGTCAGTGGTCTCTTAAATTCTTTTTAAAGATCAAGATCAATTTCTCATGACTCTGAAAGGAACAGAAGCGCTGCACAACTCTTAAGGGAAACTTTCCTTCAGAGGTGAGGCTTTGGGGGCTATAGAAGAGGCCCTATTGGCCTGTCAGGTGCTGGCTCTTTTAAAGGAGGAAACCCTGACATTAAGGATCTCCTGTATGTGCATATAGGGAAGGTATGCTCTGAGCCTCTTTGCTTTTCCTCATGTGCCTCTTCTGTATTCCCCAAACTACTTACCACTTAATTTCTTGACTTTAATTTCTATTCCTCTTGCTGAATGTCTTCGGAATCAAGATTATTTTGAAGATTTATTTACTTTAACATTTTTTCCCTCCCTCTCCATCTTTTCCTCAATTTTACACAATTTTTGTTGTAACATTTATATTAGTTCAAGATCATGACTTCAACATCATGTGGAAATGGAAAGCCATAACCACAGCTAATTGACAAAGCCACTCAAAAGTCATCATCAAAATTATTGCTAAGTTACACGGGTTGACTCAATATGAAGGTATTTCATTCTCTGCTTTGGTGAGGAATATCATCTGTTGCATGTTGGACGATACTATGGGTAAAATGTTGCTGCTGTTTTATGTGCTATATTTATTCTGTAGAAAAATGGAACTCTGGTCTAACGGTTATTGGGCGGGCATCTTCAACACATATACAATATCCTTTTTTAAAAAATGGATATCAAGTGAAGGAGAACCTCTTGGAACGCAGCAGAAAAGAAAAGGAAAAAAATGAATAGAGAAATTTCCTAAAAGCATATTAAAGTCACAAAGCTGCCATTTTTATATATTCATGTAGTCATATTTTTCATACATTTCAATCATTCTCTTTCCTTCATGATTCTTTGGGTCACAAGTTAAACTTTCTGTTCTTTGCTCCTTTTTCTACCATCTAGCATAATTTCATCTACAGCCACAAGAATGTTCGCTGCTTGAAGGCAAAGTCGTGTATAAGGGAAATATGATACATTACATTCACTGTTTCTCTTTTGGAAAAAGCCATGGTTCGTAAATACTGCCTTTAAAGCAGCAGAGGGAGCTCATATTTGACGTGTGATTTAAAGTCTCCACCAACATACACTGGCTATTTATTCCCAATCCAGCTAAAGCAGTGTCTTTTTTTTTTTTTTTAAATCATCTGCAAGGGGAGGTAGTGGTTTTTTGTTTTTGTTTTGTTTTTCCTTTACTGATCCAACTGATCTTTTTTGTTTTCAATCAAATGTTGTCTGGTGTAGAACTCCGGCCTCATGATGATGTCAAAACTTTATCGGTGACATAGTTAACCCCACAGGAAAAGGGGGGGAAAAATGCAACTATATAAAACTTTTAACTCTAAAGTCCAGTAAGCACTTGTGAAAAAGGCAATCTTTACTAAAGATTCAATTGTCTAGCTTCTTCAGCTAGGCAGTGACAGAGCATGCCAAATAAACATCTAAGGTCACTGCAAATTTCTATGGAAAAAGTATGGAAAGTTAGAGGTGACTTTCTGGAGATATATCTAAGCTGAATAACAAGCAGAGATTGTTTCTTCAGTTAAGAACATAAGAATGGCTGTACTGGATCAGACTAAAGGTCAATTTAGCCCAGTAGCCTGTCTGCTGACTGGGGCACCTGGTGTTGGCCACTGAGAGGGTGGACCGAAGACAATGATCAAGCAATTTGTATTCTGCCATCCTTCTCCAGCCTCTGACAAACAGAGGCCAGAGACAACATTTCTATCCCCTGGCTAATAGCCTTTTATGGACCTAACCTCCATGAAATTATCTATCTTCTCTTTAAACTGTTATAGTCCTAGCCTTCACAGCCTCCTCTGGCAAGGAGTTCCACAGGTTGACTACACGCTGCGTGAAGAAGAACTTTCTTTGATTAGTTTTAAACCTGCTACCCATTAACTTCATCTGGTGTCCTCTAGTTCTTCTATTATGGGAACTAATGAATAACTTTTCTTTATTCACCCTCTCTCCACCGCTCATGATTTTATATACCTCTATCATGTCCCCCCTCAGTCTCCTCTTTTCTAAACTGAAAAGTCCCAATCATTTTAACCTCTCTTCATATGGGACCCGTTCCAAACCCCTAATCATTTTAGTTGCCCTTTTCTGAACCCTTTCCAAGGCCAAAATATCTTTTTTGAGGTTAGGAGACCACATCTGTACAGAGTATTCAAGATGTGGGCGTACCATAGTTTTATACAGGGTCAGTAAGATATTCTGTGTCTTATTTTCTATCCCTTTCTTAATAATTCCTAGCATCCTATTTGCCTTTTTGACTGCCACTGCACACTGTGTGGAAGTTTTCAGAGAACTGTCCATGATAACTCCAAGATCTCTTTCCTGATTTGTCGTAGCCAAATTAGCCCCCATCATACTGTATGTATAGTTGGGGTTATTTTTCCCTATGTGCATTACTTTACACTTATCCATATTAAATGTAATTTGCCATTTTGTTGCCCAGTCACTCAGTTTGGTGAGATCTTTTTGGAGTCCCTCACAGTCTGCTTCTGTCTTGACTATCCTAAACAGTTTGGTATCATCCGCAAACTTTACCACCTCACTGCTTACCCCTTTCTCCAGATCATTTATGAATAAGTTAAACAGGATTTGTCCCAGGACTGACCCTGGGGAGACACCACTAGTTACCCCTCTCCATTCTTACAATTTACCATTTATTCCTACCCTTTGTTTCCTGTCTTTTAACCAGTTCTCAATCCATGAAAGGACCTTCCCTCTTATCCCATGGTGAGGGACCTTGTCAAAAGCTTTCTGAAAATCTAAGAATGCTATATCTACTGGATCCCCCTTGTCTGCATGTTTGTTAACCCCTTCAAATAACTCTCATAGATTAATAAGACATGATTTCCCTTTACAGAAACCATGTTGACTTTTGTCCAACAAATGTTCTTCTACGTGCCTCACAATTTTATTCTTTACTATTGTTTCGACTAATTTGCCCGGTACTGAAGTTAGACTTACTGGTCTGTAATTGCCAGGATTGCCTCTAGAGCCCTTTTTAAATATTGGTGTCATGTTAGCTACCTTCCAGTCATTAGGTATGGAAGCCAATTTAAAGGATAGGTTACAAACCACAGATAATAGTTCAGCAATTTCCCATTTGAGTTTTTAGAACCCTTGGATGAATGCCATCCGGTCTTGGAGATTTGTTAACATTAAGTTTTTCTATTTGTTCCAATACCTCCTCTGACACTTCAATCTGGGACAGTTCCTCAGATTCACCACCCACAAAGTACGGTGCAGATTTGGGAATCTCCCTAACGTCCTCAGCCGTGAAGACTGAAGCAAAGAAATCATTTAGTTTCTCCGCAATAGTTTTATCGTCCTTAATTGCTCCTTTTATATCTCGATCGTCTAGGGAACCCACAGGGTTTTTAGCAGGCTTCCTGCTTCTAATGTACTTAAACATTTTGTTATTTCTTTTTGAGTTTTTGGCTAGCTGTTCCTCAATCTTTTTTTGCCTTTCTTATTACATTTTTACACTTGATTTGACAGTGTTTATGTTCCTTTCTATTTATCTCACTAGAATTGGACTTCTACTTCTTAAAAGATGCCTTTTTGTCCCTCGCTGCTGCTTTTACATGGTGATTAAGCCACGGTGACTCTTTTTTAGGTCTCTTGCTATGTTTTTAAATTTGGGGTATACATTTATGTTGGGCCTCTATTACGGTGTCTTTAAAAAGTTTCCATGCAGCTTGCAGGGATTTGGCTCTAGTTACTGTGCCTTTTAATTTCTGTTTAACTAACCTCCTCATTTTTGTGTAATTCCCCTTTTTGAAATTAAATGCCAGACTGTTGGACTGGTGAGGTGTTCTTCTCACCACAGGAATGTTAAATGTTATTATATTATGGTCATTATTCCCAAGCAGTCCTGGAATGGTTATCTCCTGGACCTGACCCTGCACTCCACTTAGGACTAAATCGAGAATTGCCTCTCCACTTGTGGGTTCCTGTACCAGTTGTTCCAAGAAGCAGTCATTTAAGCCATTGAGACATTTTATCTCCACTTCTCTTCCTGAGGTGACATGTATCCAGTCAATATGGGGATAATTAAAATCCCCAATTATTATAGAGTTCTTTATTTTGGTAGCCTCTCTAATCTCCCTCAGCATTTCAATGTCAGTATTGCTGTCCCTGTCAGGTGGTCGATAATATATCCCTACTACTAATTTCTTATTATTGGAGCATGGAATTACTATCCATAGTGATTCTATTGAACATGTTGATTCATTTAATATTTTTATTTCATTTGATTCTACATTATCTTTCACATATAGTGCCACTTTGCCACCCACACTGCCTGTTCTATCCTTCCGATATATTTTATATCCTGGTATGATTGTGTCCCACAGATTTTTCTCATTCCACCAGGTTTCAGTGATGCCTATTATGTCAATCTCCTCCTTTAGTACGAGGTACTCTAGTTCACCCTTCTTATTAGCCAGACTCCTAGCATTTGTGTAGAAGAACTTTAAAAATTTGCCACTGCTTATTTGTCTGCCCTTCCCTGATACATTGGATTCCTTTATATGTGGTTGTTTGTCTGCTCTGGCCCATGGTTTGTTCTCTCTCCTCCTCTCTTTCTGACTACAGTTTAGAAAATCTCTATCAATGGATTCTCCTCTAAGAGAAGTCTCCATTCAATTTATGTGTATCTCCACACCAATCGGCTTTCCCCCATCTCTTAGTTTAAAAACTGCTCTACGGCCTTTTTAACGTTTAGTGCCAACAGTATGGTTCCACCCTGGTTTAGATGGAGCTCATCCTTCCTGTATAGGCTTCCCCTCTCCCAAAAGTGTCCCTAGTTCCTAATAAATCCAAATCCCTCTTCCCTACACCATTGTCTCATCCACGCATTGTGACTCTAATGCTCTGCCTGCCTACCTGGCTCTGCGCGTGGAACTGGAAGCATTTCCGAGAACACCACCATAGTTGTTTTTGCATTATAAAAAGCAAAAGGACACAAAACCAATCTTAAAAGAATCATTTGCATGTTGCCTTTAAAGGGAGAAAATGAGAGGTCTTGTCAACTTGTTTAGGGCTTATAAAAGGTTTTGAAATCTTCAGAGTTGTAAGAAGTGCAAAGTTGTGTGGTTTTTTTTTTACAACTAATTGTATCTAACATAATGGAAGATTCTGTTATGTATTCATCATAACTCAAACTTTAAAAACTCCAAACTCACAAACCTTCCTTTATCTGAAATGGGTTGTGCCCATGAAAGCTCATGATACCATCTACATTTTTTTGTTAGTCTAAGGTGCTGCAAAAGTTTTTTTCCACACCCACAGGTTGCAACTCTTTTAAAGCTTTCTTTCATTTCCTATTGAAAGGATTCATAAGAAGAAAGGGCAAAATTTAAAAAGAGGTAGAAGTCAAATGTTTCTGTTGCTTATTAAACAAAAAGCTCAAGTGACAGATAAACCATCTGAAAATTTGCTCTCACTTTGAGCCAGATGGTGAGGACTTTACTTGCTATGATGAGCAACTATTCTCATAGGCCCTCCTGAGGTCTATGACACTGCTTGTGCAAATAGCTGCTCATCAGACTACATATGGTTTTGCAGTCTGCGTCTTTTTCAAATTAAAAATTGGCTTTTGATCAGCAGCTCATCATTAAGGGAGTCAATCTTGTCCCTATGTCTCTTTTCTTGTCTACCTTTCAAATCTAGTATGTACACTGATGGTACACAAGGATAAATTTCCTACCTAGTGGTTTCCTCAAGGATTGGAACAGTACTAGCATTTCTCTTTTCTGATCTTTGCTCATAAGCAGAGTTCCTTACAGTGAAAGAAACAGGTTACCAAAATAGCTTGCTTTTTTTGCTATTCAAAAAATGCTACTATTTCTGGTCTAACTTGTGGACTAATCAGGCTGAAGTAATTCATTGCAGAATCTTTCTTGAAGCCTCACCTGTCAGTCTGGTGACTTTTTTTAATTCTCAGATGCATATATATTCAATATTTTTTAAAAACCAGACTTTTTAATAGGACTATCAAGCACCTTCCTCAAGGCTTGCTTGCCGTGCCTCTTCAGGCACTTATTTTGAACCTGGTTTCTGGATTATGAACTTTCTATTACATTTGAAATAGAAGGGTGTTATGGAAGCTAACCTTGCCTGTCTGTCTAGATTCCTCTCTGGCTCTTTAGAGGCAAGCTAAGGCAGACTAATGCATGTTAAATGTTCAGCCTTCTTTCTTCTTATATACCCTTCAGCGCCTTTGAGTGATAGCATTTGTACAGATTGTAGCACTTTGCAAGTCCTTCCAGTCTAGTGCAATGAGGGGCAACCTAGACTAGTGAGCGGGCTCCATGAGTGGCCCTCCATCTCAGTGGGCCACAAGACTGTCATAACCAAGACAGTTTCCTGGGATAGGGTAGCTTTGCTAACTGTGCTTGTGTACCTAAAATTTGCAGTGTGTGCTGACTGAACTGTAGCAGCACTTTGGATACAGTGGGAATATACAGCTCACAACGTTGTATGCAATCAGCACGTACATCACTTCACATGTCTTTGCTTTAAGTGTGTCACTTTTTTGTAATACAGGCAGTCCCCGACTTATGTGGATCCAACTTATGTCGGATCCGCAGTTACGAACGGGGCTGCCCCGGAGTACACGGACTGCGGGACCTCGCGGTCCCGCCGCCCGTGTACTCCGGGCGAGAAAAGCTGCTCCGCGTCTCCCTGGTCTGCAGACCAGGAAGACGCGGAGCAAAGCCGCTGCCTGAGCCCCCCCCCCCCGCGGCTTTGCAAAGCCGCGGGGGGGGGGGGGGGGGGGGCTCGGGCAGCGAGGCAGCCCAGGCACGCTGCCGGCTTCCCCAGACTTTGCAAAGCCGCGGGGGGGGGGGGGGGCTCGGGCAGCGGGGCAACCCAGGCCGCCTGGGCTGCTCCGCTGCCGGCTTCCCCGGGTCTTTGCAAAGCCGCGGGGAAAGCCGGCAGCGGGACAGCCCAGACGCCCCGCGGCTGTCCCACTGCCGGCGTCCTCAGAGGCTTTGCTCCCCGTCTCCCTGGTCTGCTGGTCTCCAGCAGACCAGGGAGACTGGGAGCAAAGCCGCGGAGGACCCAGGCGGCGGGACCGCGGTGCGTCTCGGTCCGCCGCCCGCGTCTTCCTGGTCTGCTGGGGTGGGGGGGGGGGCGCAGCTAGTACGCCCCTGCCCCGCCCCGCCCCCAGCAGACTAGGCTTTTCTCTGGACGCCTGTGGCAGAGTAGCTGGGGTGCTGCCGGTTGGTCCCGCTCTGGGCGCTACTGGACCAACCCAGCAGCACCCCAGCTGCTCTGCCCCAGGCGTCCTGATTTAGCTGCTGCTGAAACTGACCAGCGCTGACTACAGGAAGCCCGAGGCAGAGTTGCTCTGCCTCGGGCTTCCTGGAATCAGCTGCTGATCAGTTTCAGCAGCAGCTGACTTGGGGACGCTTGGGGTTCTTAAGTTGATTCTGTATGTAAGTCAGAACTGGCAGTCAGTTTCAGCAGTGGCTGAATCTGGACGCCAGTTCCGACTTACATACAGATTCAACTTAAGAACAAACCTACAGTCCCTATCTTGTACGTGACCCGGGGACTGCCTGTATTGGGAGAAAAAAACTACTTGGACCAAAACTAGCAGAGTATGGCAACCCTGTGCATGAGCAATGGTAAACAAAAGGTCTTGTGGGCTACACGCAGAACCCAAATGGTCTACATGTGGACCTTCGGCTACAGATTGCCCACCACCGGTCTAGTGCTTGTATCCTCACTATACAATTGGTCAATTCAAAAGCTCAGTGACCTATTGGTTACTATTGTTGAACATGACTTCAGGAACTTACTTCATAACTTCCTTTTGTCCTTATTCATTTGTAGTTGGTAATTGTACCTTCTGACCACACTCTCCTTTGGCTAAGTTACTTGCAGGTGTTAGCAATCTCCTAGATTGTGGGAGTTGTCATTTCAGGATGGTTTTTATGGCACTTTGTCAAGTTGTTTTTAGCATTTAATTTTAAATTCATTCTTATGGGTCTTGTTCTAGTATCCAGAAAACAGCTACTATAATCGGAGGGTATGTCTACACTACAGAGTTTTGTCAGAAAAATGGCTGTTTTTCTGACAACCTGAGTTCTGTCCACTCTGCAATCGGGTTCTTTCGAAAGTAAATAGAAAAAACAAAGGGGTTTTTCCAGCATTGGTAAACCTCTTTCTATGAGGAAGAAGCCTTTTTTCAAAAGAGCTATTTTGGAAAAAGGCATGTGTGGATGGGGAAGAGGGAGTTATTTCAAAAGAAGAGGAAAGAGGGAAAAAAAATAGGTGTCCTGGTGGCCACTGTGTCCATAGTAATCACCACTTAAATGCGAGATAGCGTCCATTGACGGCACATCTAGACTATGTGTTTTTTTGAAAGATATGCAAATTCAGCACTAATTTGCATATTATCTTCCAATCGCATTTTTGAAAGCGGATCTTTCAAAAGTGAAAGTAGTCTGGACATGGTTTTTTTGGGGAAAAACCCCTTTTTTGGAAAAAAAAAAAAAAAGCTCTTCCTAAAAAAAGGTGGTTTATGCGGTTTTTCAAAAGGGTTTTTTTCCCCCCAAAAAACCACATCCAGAGTTCTTTCACTTTCGAAAGACCTGCTTTTGAAAATGCGATCAGAAGAAGATATGCAAATTGGCGCAGAGTTTGCATATCTCCTTTCCGAAAAAAAACGTAGTCTAGACGTGCCCTCAGTGTGGATGCTATCTTTCAATAAAGCAGATCACTTTTTTGATACACTTTGGCAGTGTGGACACTCTTTTGGAAGAAGTTTTTCAGAAGATCTCTTCTGGAAAAGCTTCTTTGGAAAGAAGTCTGCAGTCGAGACATAGCCTATGTGAGTCTCTTCATGCTCTTTATCTTTTATATAGTAAGTGCTTTTGGCTCCTTTTTAAAATTTGCACTATTGAAACAATAATATCCATAGCCAACAGTTCCATTTTGCTGCTTGCAGATTACTACTATTACTGCATTTTATGAAAAATGTTTTCAGTGAAAATACTTGATGAGTCTTTGTTGTTCATGTACATTTGACATTCTTCAATTGATGTCTGCCTGAGAAGGAGTTGTTCTTCAAATCCCAGCAGAAATTCCAGGCTTAAAAAGTTTGACTTAAAGACAATTTTATTCCTTTTGCTGAGCCTAACAGTTCAAAAATCTGATAGAAAAGAAGCACATCTTCCTGTGAATATGCTGTTACCTGTATTTGGAAAATAATTTTAAATTGCTATAGGCATCATCCTTGCTTAAAAAGGGATATAACTTTGGATACTGACATAATGGAAGCCTAAAATAAAAAAACCGTAAGCCAGTTTGGTTCATGTTTTAGAACTAATTTAATTTCAGAATTAAATTTACTTTGAAATTAATTTTTTTTCTTGACATCTACAGATCTGCACTCTTGTTGTTTTTAATACTAGTTTAAAAATCTCTTAAATATGGTGTCCATAATAGCAGTCAGTACAACTTTTCATGATTATATATTCAGTTAGAATCAGGCCTTAAAGATAATGCTCAAGTCATTTTTTAAAATATAGTTATTGTAGATATGATTTAATTTGTTGTGAATAGTGTTTAACTTTTCCTGATTTGAGGTGGTGTCCAATAAAAAAAATTCCTTTGATAAGATTGAGTGTGTAATTTATTTAAATTTAAGTAAATGACAGGATGATCAATCACACAGAAAAGTGAGGGTGTTGAGAAATTTTAATTAGAGTACAAAAAGACCAAAGAGGTTTCCCTCAAATTTTTTGCCTATGTGACAATGACATTGTCAAATACTTTATGCATAAAGTTCACTTTTTTGGGGGGGAGTGAGAAATGGGGGGGGGAAACAGAAGAGTGTTTTACAAAGTTTAATAAGAAATATTTTTGAATGGCATGTATGCCGATTTAAACAAAAACATTCTTCTAGTTTCTCTGAATTATTTATTATATTTTTAATCCAGACTCACCTGCATTTTCTTCCTAGTCCAGGAGACCTAGAAGGTCAAATGGACAACTTTTTAAAATAAAGTTGGTGGGAGGAAAATGGAGGCTGCCTACACTGTCTCAAATGAGTGAAATAGAAAAAGTGTGTCAATATAAATGATGGAAAGAAAGCTTAGGTATTTGGCCTTCTATCAGTTTCAGTAAACAAGGGTGAAACTGTATTTCCAGAACAAATCATAGCTTCAGTCTTTCAGTGTCAGTCATGTCGGTCCCCACATCTGTTAATTAAAATGGGGCTCCTTGTAAGTGTAAGGGTCTGCCTGTGACTGTAGAATCAAGCTCAAATTATTATGTGAGTGCCATTTTAAATTTAACTTAAAATATGAATATAATCCCATTCCCAGTGAAGTCAACAAGAGTCATTACATTGACTTGAAAGGAGGCTGAGACATTACACTGCCATATTTTATGGAAATATGTTTTTGAATATGAATATGCATACATTGAATGTTTTATGCAAATTTGGACATGCAACATATCATTGAAGAGTTTTTATAATCCCCTGAATGACCTCATCCAGAGTGTGGTGGGGGTGTCTGCCTCACTCCTATCACATCTGTATTCTCCCCTTGTCCTCCCCAGCTGGTGCCTCCAATCTCTCATGCCCAAGTCAGAGTACTCCTGTGCTCTAGCCCCGAAGTCCCAGTCTATATCTTGCCCCTTATTAATGGGGCAGCTCAAGTCCATAGTCCTAATACAACACAACAGTCTAAGATTATTTTAAGGTTTAATAAATAGGGGAAAGTTTTACATTTCCCAGCAGGGGGTCCAGGCTCTCCCACTCCACTGGATCCCAGCCCAGGGCCCTGTTAGTGGTTCGCTCTAGCCACTGAGTCAGCGGGGAAATTCCTGTTGCAACACGCTGACTCTCCAATGGCCACTCACTCACCCTGTGGCCATCGCCATCCTTGGGCTGCTTCCAATGTCTCAGTGCACTGGTGAATCTCCGTCTCCCCTCCTTCCTCTGGGATCTGGCTATTCCCACCTGCTTCTGAATCCTGCCTGGTCTCTAGATGCATCGGGTTTCCGACTTGTGTGGTGCTCTCACTTGCTATTTTTTTAAATGACTTATTTTATAATGGATTTTGGTGACTGATTTCATAGGACTTTAGTGACTGTGCCTCTCGCATTAGAATTATACTGGACTGCAAACAACCATTGGTAATCAGCTTATTACAAACTTCTATGCATTATTTATCATTCTGAGGCAATGATACATGTTTTTTTTCCCCTTCTTCCTCAGAGCTCTACAGAGTGTCCAGTTGGGATATGTGGATGTCTTGCATTATATTATTTTAAACCAGAAGCTTGACCTTGGTACTGTAGATGAAAAAAATCGAAATCTGATATTTTTAGCCACAATATATGACCAACCAAAGATACTGGATTATTTTCTTGACATGGTCAGTTGACTGAAAATACATTAAAGGGTATTAATTATGAACTTCATAGGGTTTATAACAAATTGGTATGACTAAAAGGTGTATAAAAATAAATTCAGAGATCCTTAATTTGATTTTTTTAGAGTGCAAAAGACTCATTTTGCCCTGTTCTTGAGTCACGCTACCAACATTTGTCATTTTACAATCATATTTTCCTACTCTTAAAAATGTTCTCTCTTCCCTCTTGTTGTAGAGAAGAACCACATAACTAGAGGAGACTAATTATACTCCAAAGGCAGACAAATCTGATAAAACAGCTAAAACAGAAAAAGAACTTTTTGCCCTCTGCTCTTTTTATTACATGTAGCTGTTTCCAGGAACAATAATAGTTTAAAAAATATAGAAAGACATGTCACTTAATATGCCTTCTTCCCAAGTGTCGGAAATTAAACATAAGTATTGATTATTAGCACATGGGAAGAAAAATAAATTGCCTTGTCCCCACAGATGGACTCCAAACTCCAGAGCTGAGGAGTGTTGGTTGTGAAGTCCCACATTGAGTCTCTCAGCCAAGGCTATGTCTCCACTGCATGCCTACTTTGAAATAACTCATGTTATTTCAAAATAACAGTGAGCATCTGCACAGCAAGCCTGTTATTTTAAAATAGCAGGCTTCTTATTCCAACTTCTGTAATGTTCATTTTGTGAGGAGTAAGGGAAGTCAAAGGAAGAGTGTTTTCCTTTGACTTCCTGCTGTGTGGACAGTGCCAAAAACTGAGTTAAGATACTTAGACTTCAGCTACATAATTAATGTAGCTAAAATTGCGTATCTTAACTTGACGTTAGCCCGCAGTACAGACGTACCCCCAGTGAGTAGAAACTGACAGGACTTGGAGGTGTTCTATATTCTTTTTGGACTTTCCTCGTTTGGGGACAAATTTAGCACCAGTTTTGGCTATAGAACATTACTTATGACATCATACAGAAACAGTAATTTTCTTTGGCAATAGCAGTTTCTGAAAGGTGATCTCAGCAAGCTCAAAATATTATAACTGTGTATTTTTTAAATAAAAATTAAGTGAAATTGCTTATGAAGTGAAAGACTGGTTGCAACTAAAAATTGATGCCCTCTTTCTTTAGATTGTAAGCCAGGGAGTCTCTCTCATCTTTGAATAACTCCTAGCAAAATGAGGTCCTGATTTGGGCCAGGAACTTTACATGCTATTATAATACAAATACTTTTCCCACAGAAAAGCTACAGTAGTAGTGCAGGTTTTTCCATATCATTCTGCTAATGATGCCCCTAATCTATGTGGAAGCTCACCTTGAATGTTGAGAGGATATTTCATTCTTCATCTCCATTCAGTTCTAAACCTACTTTTTGAGGCTGGATGTTTCTCAAACACTGTGGTGACTGACACTGTAAAAAAAAAAACACCAGGATTCCACTTAGAACTAACTATTGCATTAGGCTTGATGAGCCTATTAAGAAGTGGACTAAATCAATGAGTGATTTCACACAGGTACCTATCAGCCATCTGATGGTGTAATGACTTTTGATTATTACAGGTTCGGGATACATGTAAGCCTGTTAGCTAATGATAAAAGGCTTTATATTTTATTGTTCTGTGATCTGAAAGACAGCTGCTTTTCTCACTGAAAATCTATTTTGGTTTTTGAGTTCAAAATTTTTTTCCTGCTAAACTTTTGTTCTAGGGACTCCCTATACCTGACATTAACCAACCAGCAGAAAATGGAAACACACCACTTCATGCTGCAGTGAACACTGGAAAAATGCACCTTGTATCCTTGCTGTTGCATTATCCTGGAATTAATGTGAATTTCCCAAATCCCCAGTGTGATGGAGCTACTGCACTACATCTTGCTATTGCCTATGGTAAACTTTCTGACACATTGTATTTTCTGTAGTCATTATCCAAAGTTTGGACTTCTGAGCAGACTCTATTTTTAAGTCCCGTTGTTTGTCACTTTGTAATGTAAAAAATAGTGCTGTCAAGCGATTAATCTCAGTGCAGCTGCCTCTTTGGAAAGCTGCGGAAGCCCGGGAACAGCTGGAGTCTCCAGCTGATCCTGAGCTCAGTGCAGTGCTGCCCTGTTGAGGCGTCGGAGTGGCACTTCAAAGGGGCAGCAAAGTGGAGCTGGGGATCAGCTGGAATGCTCAGCTGATCTCTGGTTCCACGTTTCTGCCCCTTTGAAGTGCCACTCCGGCGCCTCAAAGGGGAGCACAATGCGGATCTGGAGATCAGCTGGGCACTCCAGCTGATCCCTGGCTCCATGTTGTTCCATGTTGCTGCCCCTTTGAAGTGCTGCTCCGGAGCCTCAAAAGGGCAGAATAGTCGACTAACTAATAATTCACAAGGTTAATCAACTATTTAATTAACTGATATTTAACATCCCTATTCCCCGCATGTGCTGGCTCCCACAGAGCTGCCTTCCCTCCCCACTCTCTGCGCTGCTTCCTCCCACGGGGGGGGGGGGGGGGGAGGGGCAGGCAGGAGCAGGTGCTCGTAAGGAGCTGGCTTAAAAACTGGCTCCCTGTGAGCACGAGCTTCCAAATCCCCCCCCTCTCCTCCTTCCCCCCCAAAACACATACCTGCTGAAAACTTCAGTAGGTACACGTTTATACAAATAAATGCATTTTAACCTCCCTAGAATATGAGGATACATGAAGGACTGTCTAAAGAAGATTGTATGGAAAAATTAATCTGTGAAGAAGAAAAAAGTTTTGTATGGCAAGGTGCAAAAGTTTTTACTATGTGCAGAAGACACTCTTTCTGTTTATTGAAGAAGTGTTAGACAACTGCCGATTTTTATAACTGGACTTACTACATTTTTGGATTTGTGATGTCAAATTCACAAAATACTCATCATTAATTTATTCCTCACAGCACATTTGGAATGTCTTTCCATTTTGATTGTGCTGCTAGCATATGATGTGCTTTTTAATCTTTATTATGTCATTTTAAACAAAAGCAGGCTGACCAATTGTGTCAACATGTGAACATGTTCTAAACTTTTATTATAAAAAAGTCCCTGGAATCTCCTGAAATTCTGATTTTTTTTCCATTTATACTCCAATTAATGGAGATGGAATATTCTGTGAAAAAATATTAAAACAATAATATTGGAATTCACATGTTATCTTAGATTGTTTTGTGAATTAAAATAGTTCATTTAAGTTTAAATAGATATTTAAAATAGGTTAAATGATTTTGGTTTTCCACAAAATATAACAAATGTAAGTATAATATTAACATAATTTTTTGGACTCAAAAATCCTCTTCACCAGCTTTGTTTATTTTAGGGTACTTGGGAATTTGCTATTTATTATTGAATGCTGCAGCTGATGTGGAAAGCCCCCTGGGAGATCTAACACCTGTGCAACTTGCTGAGAATTTTGGTAATAAAACTATAACTAAGTTCGTAAAGATGCATGTTAAAAAACTTAAACTTGAAAATAAAATGTTTGCCTGATTCTGTAAAGCATAATAGCATTTTCCAATATATCTATTTTAATTTTATACATTGCATTTCTTTTAAACTTTTGACATTACAGTACAGTACTGCTTTTATCTGTGGTATGGCAGCTTGCCAACATTAGTTTTTAGTGATAAATTCTGCAATACAGCCATGAAAGATTTTATATCTTAGGCTACTTCCTTCTGTTATTTTATGATCTTTCTGGTTTTGTCTGTTCTCAGCCAAATGACAACTGGTTCTGTTTTATTATATAAATAAATGAAAGGATGTATATAATCAACTTCATATTAAAACTGACAATGGCTAACTTTTGCATTAACATAATGAACTGGATTTTTACAACATTGTAAATTAAAATGTTTATTAATTTGGCTTCTTAGTATTTCCTGGATTATAATAATAATAATAATAATAATTATTATTATTATTATTATTGTGACATTTTAAGACAAGATTTTTCAAAAGTGACATTTTTTGTGCCATCAAATATTTGATTTGACAGCTCCTTTAAGGGGTCTCAGAATGGGAAGTCAAAGTGTTGAGCATTCATCCTCTGCAAATGAGGCCCCTTTAAGGGGCCTTAAATTTGGGGGTCCTAAAACTAAGGTACAAGAATAACTAGTTAGTTCTGGGGGCCAAGAACTGAAAAAATAACTAGTAATTTTTTTAAAGTTCTGATAGACAAATATTTGACAATTCTGATTTGACACTGATTCTTTTTGTGTGATAATTTAAGCACAGAAACATATTTTGATGGAGGTTTTTGCGCTATGAGACTAATGGCTAAAATGAAGATTTTTAACTTGAAACAGAGTTTTAACTTTGTATATACATAAGTGAAGAACGTTTTTTTGTTGTTTGGAATACAAGAAGTGAAACTAGGACTCTGGTAACAGAACCCCGATTTCTAATGTTAAAATAGTCATCTTTGTCTGGCTCGTCCTCATCCATCCCTCCATGAATGCAAGTGGATACCATACTGTTTCATTTCATTGCAAGCATATTCTTTCCAGGTCTGGCCAAAGAGTTTTATCATGAAATTGACCCAGTGCATTTTCAGTCTGCCCAGCACTTGTTTCTGGTCTCTCAGGATCCAGTCACTAATGCAGGTTGTTCACCTATTGTCTTGCCTGTGGATTAAATGACCCACCCATCTCCACTTTCCCCGCACTACATCTGTCATCTATGTATGTCTTCTGATCGCCTCATTCAGTATGGGTGTGTTCATTCAGTATGGGTGTGTCTACACAGTACCCTAATCTTGAAATAAGATACGCAGTGCCAAATTTTGTAATAACACGCTATTTCGAGATATCCCTTAACCTTCCTTGAATGAGTGTTAGAGGGATGTTGAAATAGTACGTCCACTATTTTGAGACCTATTTCAAAATAGCAGGCTAATTCAAAAGATGCGGGATAGATATTTCAGGATATTTCCAGTATCCTGAAATAGCCCCGCTGTATAGATGTATCCTATGTGATAATACAGCAGTATCTTACACATTCACCTTTCCATTACTTTCTAGGGGTATGTATAAATTGCAGAGGGTTTTTTTTGAAAAACAGCTGTTTTGAGCACAACATAGAATGATCTGAACCTGTGCAAATGATGCATTCTATTGTCACTACATCATGGAAGATTCTTCTGATAACTATCAATACATAATCAGTCTGATTCAGTGTGATTGCAAACGGTCTCTTCTATGTCCATTGCTGATGTTATTTTTTGAAATATCATATTCATTATGTGTAGTTAGTTGCGTGGACAGAGGCAAACCAGATGTGCTCTGTGATCATATTTTACACCTTTACTAAATTTTTTCCATATACTTTTCCTTCTCACTCTTCTACTATTGCATTGAAATCCCCTTGGATGATTGTGTAGGTGGATCTTTTCTGCACTGCCTCCTCCAGCTCTTTGTAGAAGTGTTCTATTTTTTCATCTTTCACTTGTTATGTAGGGGCATAAATCTGAATAGTTTTCAGTTATTTTCCTTTGTTATATCTGAAGCACGAGAAAAGCTATCTGTGGTGATATGATGTTGCCGGTTATTATCCTTGGAAATATTTCTTTTCTGACAATGAATCCAATGCCTCCACTCCTTGGTCTATTATCAGATGATCTTCCCAAGAATACTTGCTCTCTCTTTTTCCATTGTGCAATTAAGTCTTTTGTTCTTGTATCGCATATCCTGACTTCAATGTACGGCTCAGATAATAGTGTTGTGACTTGCAACAAATAGTTCTTTTAGCTATTTATGTTTTACGTTCTATGCAAACCTGGGATGTGAGGATTGATCAGGCCAATGCAAGAGACTATGCTCAGTTTCTCAATTTTATTCTGCTTTGTGTGGCTTGTTTGGCAGAATAATTTTGCAGCAATGCATTTGGGTGCTAGTCCTTGTGCCCCGTAGCTGTGGTACCTTTTCTACTTTGGCTGGGTTGCCCTAGAGTAATAGAAGCACAGTCAGACTCCCTATTACCTTGGATGCTAGTCAACACCTTCTCAGCTTGGTACGACCTGTCAGAGCATATGCTCCACCATACTTTGCTGTCAAACACCATTCATCCTCACACCAACACTAAGGTAGGATTTTATGTGAGCTGTTAAAACAGCAAAAAGAAAAGTAACAAACAGGAAACTTAGAACTTTTAGCACAGTATAATTTTTATTTGTTCCTCACTATGTTGTCTGAAAGGAGGCTGATTAAGAAGCTGTTAGTAATATCCCTTTATTGCTGTGGCAGTTATTGGCTAATTAGCAGTTAGGAAAACCCAGATCAATTTCCAGACTATATTCCATGTTGTTATTCATTATTCTACTCTCTGAATTTTAAAACCACTGAAAAAGAAAAACTGTTTGAAAAGGGAAAAAAAAGTCAAACCTTTTTAAAATATACATACCGAAAAGTGAGGACATTCTTACAAAAACTTCAAAATCTAGAGAATATTAAAAAATAAATAAATCTGTCCTTAAACACTTTGTCATTCAGCTCTGGCCTACATTTCCTTCTATTCCACCTCCCATTTGCCAAGTGTCACTGCCATGTAGCCTCTTGGACAAAATCAAGCCGGTCTGCTGCCAAGGGAGGTCTTAGAAGGGGTTATCTCCGGTTAACTAGAGATAGACTAATCCAATTAAGGGATGCCTGAGGACCTTTAAAACCTCTCCTCTAGGCAGACTAGTGATAGAAATGTAGCCATGTTAGTCTGGTGAGGCCATTCACAGCTACCCACACCGTATTCAGGCTGCCTGTAGAATTGCTTCGAGCATGCCAACAACTCAAGCTAGTGTAGAGCAACTGTTTTCAGCTTTAAAGTTAATTTTAAATGATCTGCAGCAGGCTATGAAAGATGACTTGATTGCTGCAATAATTTTTTACAGATTGAATTATGAATGATTCTAGTTTGTATCATTGTTGATAACATTTAAATTGTTTTAAAACTGAATAATTTTTTTTTCAAAATTATGATATGCACTTTTTTATTTAGTTAAAAATTAATTTGAGTCAGAGCGCAGTTGGAGCAGAGCTGGAGCAGTCACTATTGGTGCCAGAGTGGAGCAATTCACAAATTTGTTTGCTCCAAATCCCTGCATGAAAGTGAGAGCACATGATGGATAAAGAGATGTAGTAAGGCACCTCCTTTGGCTCACCAGACTTAACACTCCCTCTTCTGGTGGTGATGATGGGCCTGGAGTAAATCAGCCCCCCTCTGGGCAGTGTTTGCTTCCCCCTTCTGTGCTCCTTTGGCTATTTCCAGGGTAGGTCCCAGGCTCAGCCTAAGGGGCCATCCTAGACCAAAAAAAGGAAAGTTTTATAAACCCCAAAACAAAAGAGATATCCCTGCCCTGTCAAACCTGAGTGAGTGCATACAAAGAGAAATAAAAATGGAAAATCAAAAAAGTGCATTGTAGTGGAATATAAATATATTAATTCCTAATAGTTGGTGACACCTCTAAAATGGTTTTGGGAGAAGGACAGTATTAAAATAGCCAAAAAGTATACTTCAAACAATAGCCAAGTTAAAAATGTAGACTGACAATGTGGCATAGCTAGTTCAGCTAGCCCGGGATGGGCAAAAGCCTCTCAAGGATCCCGCCTGCCTAGGGCTTTGATCTGGCCCTGATGCAGTTTCAGGCCCCGCCCCCTAGCTTGTTGCCTTGGAACGGGAGAGGGGCAAGAACCCTTCTAATTGCTTCTGTTTGAAGGGCTCCCCGCTTCCCCAGCCTTGGGTAGCAGGCGAGGGGAAGGCACAAGTCCTTTAAATAGAAACAGTTGAAAGGGTTGATGTCTCTGGCTCCCTAACAATGTGCTAGAGGCAGGGCAGCTGTGAGCCTGCTCAGATATTTCTATTTAAAGGGCTCTTCTGCTCCCCCCAACTGTTGCCTGACAAGAGGGACCAGCCTTTTAACTAGAAACAGCTGAAAGGGATCACAGGTTGGCAATGAGCTAGAGGTGAGGGGAGCTGCAACCCCTTACAGCTGTTTCTATTTCAAGTGCTCTCCTGGTCCCAGGGGTTGCTAGGCAACATGTTGCCTAGCAGCAGTGGGGAAGGCTCAAGCCCTTTAAGTAGGAACAGTGGAAAAGGCTGGCAGAGGCCCAGGGAGCTGTGAGCCCTTTCAGCTATTTCTATTTAAAGGGCTGGCCCCTTCCCCCTGCCTGCTAGGCAGCGCTTTACCTAGCAGCTGAGGGGAACAGGAGAGCACTTTAAATAGAAACAGCTGAGAGGGCTGCAGCTCCCAGCTCCTCTAGCAAGTTGCCAGAGACACCAGCTGTTCCTATTTAAAGGGCTGTCCTGTTCCCTGGGGTTGAGGGGCAATAGATGCCTCACAGGTGCAGGGAAGGCAACAAGCCTTAATAGGAGCACTTAAAAGAATCTCTGACTCTCTAGCAACTGCATTAGAGGCTGGGGGAGCTGCAAGCCCTTTTAAGTGTTTCTATTTAAAGGGCTGGCACCTTCCAGTGCCTGTCAGGCAAAGCTTGCCTAGCTGTGCAAGCATGAGGAACACAAGAACTCTTTAAATAGAAACAGCTGAAAGGGCTCGCAGCTCTTTGTGCTTCTAGTGCATTGTGGGAGACATAGGATCCCTTTGAATTCCCAATAACCAATCTATTTCTTTATAACTGGTTTTGATAAAAATATCTAGATGCCATTTTTATAGCCAAGTGGGGAAATCCTTTTATAACCCATAAAACATAACTGAATATACTTAGTGTGGGTGGAAGGAAAAACAGGAACTCTGATACTATTTCATGGAATCATAGAAGGGGCCTCAAAGTCATTTAGTCTAGTCCCCTACACTCATGGCAGGACTAAGTATTATTTTGTAGTGCCCTATGTTTAGTGTTAGTGTTGTAATTATTACAAATGTTACAAGTGTTCTCAAAATGTTAGTGTTATTGCAAATTTTACTAGTGTTGCCTTCTAGGATAATCTTTGGATAATGTTGTATGCAGTTAATTATTATTACATTTTAATTACTTTGTTGTGTAAAAAAACATATTGGCATCTTTTCACAGCACCTGGCCTACCCCTTCCGGGTTGCCCCATGGACACTTCTGAAAGTGTCTTCTGTAGTAATTTTAAGTTGGACACACTTTATACTTTGTCCTGGTATAAGGTACATTTCAAAGCATGGCATTATGCTTAGATTGATGGTCTTAATTTGTTTTACATGTGGGACGTTCTCGTGAAACAGCTTCTTCTCTGTACATTAAATCTCAGACTTTCCATATTGTTTTTATGTTGTTATTTTGACTCGATGAAAGCACACCTGAAATTACCTAGACAACTAGCAAATATGATTTTCTGTAAATTAGTCTCTAAGGGTATGTTTACATTATGTGCTTATTTTGAAATAAGCTATTTCAGAATAACTCCCAAAATAGCTATTTTGAAATAGCATTTCTACACTACAGATGCCCATCGAAACAGCACAGATCTGTGTCAAAATAGTGCATCCATACTGAGTGGAGGCCGATTACATAAACTAGAAGGGATACTTTTCAGTCATGCTGCAGGCCCTTGTGGACCACAGAGGCCAGTTCTCTGACATTAACATCGGGTGGTCAGGAAAGGCACACAATGCCCACATATTCAGGAACTCAAGCCTCTTCCAGAAGATGCACGCTGGCACATTTCCACTGACCACATCATCAGGGTCAGGGACATGGACATACCCATGTTCATCTCGGGCGATGCAGCCTATCCCTTGTTCCCCTGGCTAAAGAAGCCCTACACAGGACAACTGGACCCCACCAAGGAACACTTCAGTGCTAGGCCTGCATCGTGGTGGAGGGCACCTTCCGTCACCTCAAAAAGAGATTCCAGTGCCTGGACCTCAGTGAATGGAAGTCCCGCAGGTGGTGGGTGGCCTGCTGTATCCTGCACAACCTGTGCAAGAATAAGGGGGAGACATTCCTGCCAGGGTTGGGGACAGAGGCTGAGCAGCTCACAATGGTCTTTGAGTAGCTGCGCACAGCTGCCATCTGGCTGGCCCATCAGGGGGCTGTGTGCATCTGGGAGGGTTTCAAAGAAGGCCAGCTGTAACACTCTCCCCTGGGCCTCCCCAAAAGAGGCCTCTGCATTTCCCCTCTGTGCCTTTCCTTCCATACCTCTCCCTTCCCATCCCAACTTCCTCCTCTCCTCTCCTCTGTAGACCAAATAAACCAGACTTCTTGTTTTGGAACAATAAATTGTTATTTTTAATTGGGATCTATATATGACTGAGGGGGGGAGGAAAGTGAAAGCGGGAGGAGGGGCTCATAGATGGGGCTGAGATTGGTGCCTGCCTCCAGTGATCCCACTGCCTTGTGTGTGGGGCCCGTGACAGCCATAGGGGGGAGCCTAGGAAGAGAAGCTGGAGGAGCAGGGGCAGGAGTGGTTGTGTTTGGGTGGGGGGGGGGCGGGGAAACGGCTGCTGGACTGCTCAATGGCAGCTATCAGGCAGTGTATATACTGTGCACATGCTACAGTTCTGTATGGACAGCTCCTGCCAGGTAGTGTGGTGTGGTGCGGTGCGGTGCGGTGCGGTGCAGCTCCAGGTCTGTTTCCAACCCTTGTCCTACCGCTCCAGAGACTGCTGCAGGGCAGACAGGCAGGCAGTGTGTTCTCATTTGAGGTCTTCCTGGGGTTGCTGGCACCTGCGGGTCTTGTGGGGTCAGGAGACTGGTGAGGGAGTGTGGCTCGTGCCCCACTCACAGCTGGTCCTGTTGTGAAGAACAAAGAGAAGGGCAGTCATCTCAGGAGACACTGTGCATGAAGCCTAGCCCTAATGTGTGAGGCAACACTGAAAGGTCTATCTATGGCAATGTGCTTCAAGCAAGGCTATCTGTGGCCTAAGCAGCAGGCACTTTCCTGCAGGGGCATAGATGTCCCAGGGGAACCTCGCTACCCCCATGTCCCAGGGACAAGCAGGCATGGGAAGGTGCTGGCCAGGCCAGGAGCTTGTGGGTGGGAGGAGGGGATGAGGCAACTTGCCTTCCCTCTGTGCTACACACATGCCAGGTCTGGCAGTGGCAGCCTTCCACAAGGAGAGAACTATCCCTGCCTGCTGGGGGAAGGATGTTGGGGGAGGTGTGTGTGAATGGCAGATGCCACTTGCTGGAGAGAGTGCTATTGAGGTCCTCTCCTCTTCCTCCCCCTAGCAGGTTCCCATGCAGGGGCTTGGTGTTCTCTGCCTCACTGCACTTTCCGGGAGTGGATGCTGCCTCAGGAATTTGGGGATGAGCCTGTGTTGTATGTGGCACTGCTGTGTGTGTCCATGACCCCTGCCACCTTAGTGGTGGCCTGTAGTGGGAAGGTGTCCCACCATGGAGTCGGGAGTAAGAAAAGCCAAGTGAGAAGTGTACAGCCCCCCACAGCCCACTGCCTTCCCACATGTGTGTCTAGGGCAATGGTTCCCAAACTGTGGTCTGTGGACCCCTGGTGGTCTGTGATGGTGCTGCAGGGGGTCTGTGGAAATTTTTAAAATAAGGATCGGGCCCACTGTGGGAATGAGAATGTGAATAACCATCTTGTTTTACTGCTTAGAAAACCAATAAATAAGCAAGTATTAAATCTCATCTCCCAAAAAGAGGAAGTGACCCAGTTTGCTGCAGAGGTTGATAAATGCCAGATAGTTCAACTACTGATGAAGAAATAAGAAAAAGACAGATAATAATGAACTAAGACTTTCCTGTCTGGAATCTAGCATGCAGTGGTACTTAAAAAAAAATTAAGCTTCTTATTTATATAGACTTGAGGCAGTGGGATCTTTTAACATAACTGGTTAGTTTGAAATAAAACTCTTTTTCTTATTTTTTAACAATAATAAGAGTAATATAAGACCATGAAGTGTACGACTTATTAAATCATGTGAGTAACTTAATTGACTGAAATAAATAAATTAAAATAATTCTGGTTTAGTGAATACTTGGGATATCTATATTCACTAGGGCCATGTCTACACTAAGAAACTATTTAAAAATTAGTAAATTTGACTTAACTCCCAATTTAACATATTTGAATTGGAACATCCACACTATGGGAAAGCCTCAAAATTAGTCCAAGGCAGGGTCTGTTAATGTGGATGCACTACCTCGGACTTAGAGCCCCAGGAAACACAAGAAAGTAATTAGTTTGAATTACTCTGAGAAGAAATTACTTTGAAATAGTGGCACTTGAGTATGCACACTACTGTTATTTTGAAATAACTATTTCGGAATTAGCATTATTCTCGATGAAAAGCAGGAGTACATATTTTGAAATAACGGGCTTGCTAGTGTGGACGATCTGCTTATAAATTTGACCTCGGGGAGGTTATTTCGAAATAAGACCTAGTGTAGGCCTGGGCTAGGGGATATATTGGTCTCCTTCTAGTTAATGTTAAAACTCTTACTGGCTTCAGTGGAGTTGCTACAAAGGACCTGATCCTGCACATGAGTGATAACATGTTACATGAACAGAGATGCAATGGGATTACTTATGTAAGGATATGTCTACACAGCAGAGTTATTTCAAAATAACTGCCGTTATTTCAAAATAACTTTACTAGTATCTGCACAGCCAAACCGCTATTTTGAAATTAATTCGAAATAGCGGAGCACTTATTTTGAATGTGGTAAACCTCATTCCACAAGGAATAACGCCAAATTCGAAATAGCTATTTCAAAATAAGTGCTGTGTAGACACTTATTTTGAAATAGGGGGCCTTCAGCCTTCCCAGGGTGTCCTGGTGGCCACTCCAGCCTCAACCAAGAACACTCCTCTCCCTCCCCACTCCCCAGAGCCCTTAAAGGGGTTAACTCTGGCCACAGTGCCTATACCAGCTCCAAGCCTGCCAGCCCAGCGCCAGCAGTCACTGCCCCATATCCAGTGGCTCCAAAACATGAGCCAGTAAGCCACTGGCAGCCAGCCCTCCACCGCTACCCAGGAGCAGTCTGCCAGCTCCCAGGAGCCTGCCAGGGCCCGGAGAAGGTAGGCGCCTTCCTGGTCTGGAGTGGAGATCGTGGACTTTATTCAGGTTTGGGGGGGTGTGACAGGGCAGAGGCGCCCCGCACTCCGGTCCCCTTGGAAGCCGCATACGTGGTGGCTGGCGGGCGGGAGCCGGACACTCCAGAGCGAGTGGCGGCGTGTGGGCAGGAGCCGGGTGCGCCGGGATCGGCTGCCCTGCGATCGGCGAGCCGAGACGCCCCAGAAACCGGCGATCGGCGGTGTGCCGGCTGCTCCAGGGCGGCAGCCACGGCAAGGCGCCCGGGCTGGCCAAGGACGTCACCCCAGGTGCAGGGCTACCAGGCGGGTACACCACCCAGCCGGAAGTAGCCTCATGCACTGGGGGCAGAGCCCCCCCCGGCAATAAGTGGCGGGCGGGTTTAAAACATGGAGGAACAGCGGGAAGGGGAGAGGCCCGGAGAGAGCCCCCCCGCACTGCAACGCAGCGGATGGGACCCAAGCCGCGGAGGTAAGCCCCCGCACAGACGTGATGGACGAGCAGGGAGAGGAAGTAGCCCAGGGCGGGCAAAGGGAGCCTGCGGGCTGGCGCATTTCGGCAGACACCCCGCCAGCCGGACCGGACGCCACAAGTGTTCCGAGTCCTTAGGGCCCTGGGCTGGGGTCCGTGAGAGTGGGTGGGCCCGGACCCCCCTCTCCCCGCTACGAGAGTTCAGGAGGCCTCTGTCTGAGAAGAGACAGACAGAGGAGGCTGTGAAGGCTAGGACTAAAATAGAGTTTAAAGAGAAGCTAGATAATTTCATGGAGGTTAGGTCCATAAAAGGCTATTAGCCAGGGGATAAAATGGTGTCCTTGGCCTCTGTTTGTCAGAGGCTGGAGAGAGATGGCAGGAGACAAATCGCTTGATCATTGTCTTCGATCCACCCTCTCTGGGGCACCTGGTGCTGGCCACTGTCGGTAGACAGGATACTGGGCTTGAAGGACCTTTGGTCTGACCCAGTACAGCCGTTCTTATGTTCTTATGAGACCCCGTGGGTTAGGACTGTGACTGGCTAAGAACGCCAAACGGCAGTCTACAGGGTGAGGGGAGCACAGTACTGGGGGAGCGAGCGCGGGGTGCCCTTTGGGGACCCCGAAAGACTCTTCTACGGGGGGATGCCCCCAATGTCCATGATCTCTGCACTAGATGGAGGAATGCGGCCATCTATGGCAGGATAGCTGCCAGCCTGGCCACCAAAGGCCACATGCGAACCCGGGAGCAGGTTTGCATGAAAATCAAGTTGGTCCGGCGAGACCCCCAGCCCCGAGCTTCCCCTCCCCCTTCTTCCCCTTGCTTTCCCCTCCCCTCTCCCACCTTCTCTTCTCCCCTCTCTCGCCTCCTTTCCCCAGTCTCACCAGAGTTTCATTCCCTCCCCCCAGTTTTGTTAAATAATGAGAGTTTGTGTTCATGAAAATACATGTATTTTATTTGACATCAGGAAGGAAGGTTAGGGAGGGGTAAGGGGAAGGATGTGAAGGAGGAATGAGGCACAAGCCCCCAGTGTGGCAGACTAGGGAGGCTCTTAGTGCTCCTGAGAGTGGAAGCTCTCCTGCAGGGCCTCCTGGATACTGACAGCAGAAAGCGCAGGCAGGGTCACAGCAATGCGTCCACGAGAAGCACCAGAGTGCCCAGGGGCAGCTCTGGCTCCATGTTGCATAGTGCTGTGGTGTACTGAGTGAGGGCAACCAGAGCACGCAGAGACAAAATGCTTTGCTGTCCCTCATCGAGGTAGGCAAGCAAGCAGGGAAAGCTGAGAACCGGCTGTCCAGGGTGGATCCCTTTAAGCACAGGTCTCAGCCTCAGGCAGCAGCCACACAAAGTAACTCCTGACCTGATGCCCTGCCGAACCAGGTTCCGGCCGGCCTTAAATGCAATTCAGTGTCCACTCAGTATGGACGCGCTATTTCAAAATAGCAAAATGCTGTTTGAAAATGCATTTTGTGTGTAGAGGCATTATTTAGAAATAACTTATTTCGAATTAACTATAAGATATTTCGAAATAACACTGTAGTGTAGACATATCCTAAGGGAGGACTGCCCCTTGAATAAGGTTTTACTCTCTCAGGTTGTCTCTACACTGCATGGTAACTCAATGTTATTTTGAAATAGCTTAGTCATTTGGCGGTGTCTACATAGCGCTAAATTTTGAAATAAAGCAGTGTTCTGAAACATCCCTTATTCCTCGTAGAATGAGGTTTACAGAGATGTTGGAATAGCGAGCCTGAATTAACAGGGTTTCTGCTAAGACATGGGATAGTTATTTTGAGATACTCTGGTATCCCAGAATAGCATTGCAGTATAGACGTACCCACAGTTGTTAAAGAGAAGAAATAGTAGTTCAAGTCCCTTCTTCTGATTCTGAACTCTGTCTGATAGTACAGTGGAAAGTGTTTTGTTCCTTTCTGCCTACAAAAATACATTTCTGAGTATTCTTAATGCTTTTAGTATGGAGAGCATATGATTTTCCATTATTGTCCATTTTAAAGCACATTCCTAGAGCTAACACTTTTGACTCAAACTATTGTTTATAGAAATCTAACAGCATAAAATGGAAACTTAGAAGTAGCTAGCTGCAAGAGGAAATTTATCAAAATAAGATTAATCTTGCTCAGTTTTGTTATGTATGTAGAAAAATTATCATGATGCTAAACAGAACTTGTGATAATTGTTAAACAGCAAGAAAGGAAACAACACTTGCAGATGAAAGAATGTGATTATCTAACAAGACTTTTCTATCTCTCAATTATTTGATTTAAAAAAGAAAGGGGAAAATTCTTTTTACTCAATACCTATTATTGTTTTCTTGATTATTCTATGTTGTCCTCTTTAATTTTCTCTGGTAGGTAGATAATCCTTTTAATGTCTCAAAATAAAAAGGGGCTGAAGGCTAAGCTTCCAAAACGGCAGAAGTTCTAGGAGTTAAGATGTAACCTAAACAGATGGCTAACTGAAGGCTTATGAGAGCCACAAGTCCCATTTTGATACTGGGATTTAAGTAGTGCATATTTATTGTCCTGGACTCCTGACTCTCTGAACAGGGATAAACATCAAACCAAATGATTTCCTGGCTCATTATACTAGAAAATCTGTGGTAATTACCAAAAGAGAGGTAAGAATATACAAAACAAAAAAAAAATGACTAAACACGACAAATGAGAAACTGGACAGCCTCAGAACTCAGGAAATACTATCAATGTCACTATTTGGGACCACCTTTGCTAACCTCAGAGTTCTTAGAGGATTCCCTATTCTCTTCCAAAGATAAAGAATAGTCAATAAAATAAAATTGTTTATCTTTGTTAATGTTTTCTTTTTAGCCAGAATCCTATCCCCTTTGAAGTTGATGGGAGTTTTGCCATTGAATTAATGGGAGGAGGACTGTGCTATGGCTTACTCTTCTCTGTAATTAGAGGCAGTGATTATAATATATTTTATTTTGTATTAGAGCTTACCTTGCAGCAAAAAAGGTATACAGTATTAACTTTAAGGTCAACTGAAACAGCATGAAGGGAAAAGAATAGTTTGCCAAACACAAGCAATAAGGAAAGAAATGTTATGTAAAGGAGTACTTCATGATAAATAAAAAATAAAAGCCTGAAATCAATGAATATACTGAAATACAAATTGAACAATCTCAGCATTAGAATCCAAGGCCTTCTTCCTCATCTGCTGTAAATGGTCATAATGTGCCAACCTTGTAAAATGTCCAAAGGTCCAGTCATTTTATTCAAACTTATTTGCTTTCTAGTTTTAAAGAGCTTCTTAAATTTCTACTATGAAATGCAAACACTTTCAAGATGTATCGCCTTCCAATTAAATGCCATAATATTGTATTGTGTAATCATCCCACTGTTTTTGTGCCAAGTTATTAAAAAATATAATGTGTAATTAAAACATAAAAGAGGACTATTTTAAAGGATTGGTGAGAGTTATATGGTATCTAAGTGAGCAAAACTGTTCCTATGAAGAGAGGTTGTCCGAACCAAACTTCAGCTCCAAGCAAAATTGACTATAATGACCACCTATAAACAGTAATATTAGGAGTTTAGTGCCACTGGCACAGCTTCATAGGCTGCAAACTGGCTTGTCCCAGCCTACTAAACTAAAAAGCCTTTTCCTCATGGCTGACACGTTTCCCTACAGTTGCCTCCCTCCATAAAAATACATAAATGATTATTCTGTCCTATTTTGGCAGAATTGTCCTGTTTATCTTTTAGGAGTGGAGGCAGCAGCTTTACCTCCTGTGGCATCTCTGAAAAGACTGAGATTCTGGAGACCTGAAAAATCCCACAACAGCTTGAGTCTGCTCAAAAGCATGGAGACTGGTATAGGCTACCTGTTTGTCCTATGTCTCCTGTAAATGTAGAAAGATGAGCCTCCTTCACATATCAAAATGTGTGATTAGGGTTGCCAGGTGTCCAGTTTTGAACCGGACAGTCCAGTATTTGAGCTTTCTGTTCGGGAAACAAATTGAGAAAATATAAATGAGAAAATACAAATGTCTGGTATTTTCTAAATAAGATGTAATGTAGATTGTGATGTAATGTCAAGTGTGTCCGGTATTTTTGTTGAAACCATCTGGCAATCCTATGTGTGACTCACACCATAGAAAATCTTCCTCTCTGTCAAAAAGAGGCTCCCTGACATAAGGGAATCCTCTGTGGACACCAAAACAGAGAGATGCTTTGCACCCACACAACCACCCCACCTTCAGTGTTGAAAGTATGAACCCCTCTGATTTGTGCAGGGTGTCCTGCAAATGTTAAAATCAAGTGAACCTCATGGAGTCTTGCATCCCAGATTGAGTATTATACATTCAACTGGGCTGTAGGAATGGCCCGCACTTGTCCTTCACAGCTACTGCAATGCCTGCTGGGGAAGCAGCCTCCTTTCACCACTTCCCCCTGCTGGATCTGAGCAAGGAGAGAGTCACCATAGAGCCATACATCTACACTGACAGCTTCTTGCGCAAGAACTCTTTCGTGGAAGAGTTCTTGTGCAAAAACTCTTCCAGAAGAGAGCATCTACACTGGCATGTGCTTTTGCGCAAGAGATGTGCTTTTGCGCAAGAGCATTCATGCCAGTGTAGATGTTCTCTTGCACAAGAAAGCTCTGATGGCCATTTTAACCATAGGGCTTTTTTGCACAAGAAATTCATGTTGCCTGTCTACACTGGCCTCTTGTGCAAGAACAGTTGTGCAAGAGGGCTTATTCCTGAGCGGGAGAATTATAGTTCTTGTGCAAGAAGCCCTGATTTTATACAGTAGAACGTCAGTGTACTTGCGCAAGAACTCGCGGCCAGTGTAGACAGGCAGATTGCGCCAATGTAGACACAGCCCCAGTGTTTGCTCTTCTATCCACCTGGCCTCACCTTCTACAAATCCTGACTTCCAATATCTCAGCTGCCATTTTTCCAAATTATCCACATCCACCTCTCTTCCAGCCACCCCGGCACATCTGCAAACCTAGCTACCCCCAGCTTATCAAACCTTCCCAATAGATCAAGCCATCTCAATTTGCTACTCCCACCCCTCCCAAGAAACCTCCAGCATCTCCAGCTTCCCTTCTCCAGTTATCATTTAGTTATTCCCAGATGCTCACACAAAAGTCATCTGCTTTTACCTTCACAAAGTCCCAGTTTATCTCTGCTCCCCATTGGACACCCCTACACACCCAGCTGCCCTTAACGTTGCCAATTTTGGCTGGATCTATCCCTGGAGGTTTCATCCAGGGATATAACCTTTAAAGACATAATCTTTAATTCTTGGATATTCCAGGACAGTTGTGGAAGGTTGGTATCCCTAAGAGGTTAGCTACCCCTTCCAAAAAATCAATTGCTTCAATTCATTCCCTCCCTCCTTCAGTCCCTACTTACTCCTCTGATGCTCTTCAGCACCCAACACATTTTGTGCAGCCCTACCATTTCCTCCTTCCCCTGCCATTGCTTTGGGGATGAAGCAATGTGACCTCTATTTTTTTTCATCCCTGTGTAGAATATTTGTTGTCATGTGCATTGAGGCATGTGTAGATATGCACCACCCAGGTGAAAGACAGGTTGCTGGCCCTGAGCACTCTGCTAATCAACTGGGCTGCATCTGAATCCCTCCTGGGTGGCTACCCAAGCACTCAGCTTACAGGGAACCGCGGGCCAAGATAAATGGACCTTAAACAGAAGTTTAGGGTCATCTACACTACCTATGGGAAGGACATAAGTGGCACGTAAGTTTTCACATGGAGCTGTGCAAAATTTGGCAGCTATGGGAGAAGCTGCCTGTGACTGTCGTAAGGGGAAGGAGAGTGAGTAACACAACAGAGCCCTGTTGCCGCTGGCCGGGATCCCTGGACAGCGGGGTAGCCCTTCCTTCGGACCCCCGCGCCGCACTGGGGAGTAAGCGGCCGCCCCAGTGCGAGGGGAGGGGATGAAGCAGCCCGGGGCTGGGCCGGGCCCGCCTTCCCCTCCCACTCTTTGCGGGTCACATGAGAGGGGGCGGGTGGCTACGGGTGAGGCAGCAGCTGCTGTCGCCGCGGCTGAGCTCGGAGCAGCTGCTGTGCGAGAGCGTGAGGGGGCAGACGGGATCTGCCAGGGAAAGCCCCGGGCCCCGCTCAGCCTCTGTCGCGCCCCGGCGTCCTGCTCCCGGCGCCCGCCATGGACGAAGAGGGCGGGGGAGGCGGTAAGTGACGGAGTTGTCGGTGGGGAGGTGGGCGCCAGGCCGCGGGAGCGAGGCGGTGGCTGTTGCCTGGGACCCGTCTCCTGTACCGGGTCTTGCTGTGTGAGGCTTTTTGCTGAGGGCCGCCCCCGGCTTCCCCTGGTGTGTGTCTGCTGGTGGGGAGGGCGGGGGGCGCCTCCTGCTCTTCGGGAGACTCCCGAGCACCGACACCCCAACCCCGCTGCGCCCTCCTTGCCGTCGCCTCCCAGCCCTGCCGCCCCTTCTCGTTATCACGCTCGCCACAGCCCTGGGGTGTGGCCCTCCTGCCCACCGCTTCTCCCCTGCTGCAACTCCCCACTGCTCCTGCTGAGCGCCCTGGGATACCCCAGAACTCCCACCCTGCTCCCCCATATCCACATCCGCGGCTGTGCCTCCCCCGCATCACCTTGGACACTGAGCACTTATCCTATACTTTTTCCTCTGGACTCTGCCTTATTACCCTTCTTCTCACCCTTCGCCCACTTGTGTTCCCCACCATACATCCACTTGGCCGTTCCTTCCCTCCTCCCACAACAATCCCATTCATACTCATCTCTCTCAGCCCACACAGTGTCACCCAGAGACCTTCTTTTTGCCTGTGTATGAATGCCTCTCAGGGGAAAACCAAGGGAAGCCACTATAATAACAAGTAGTGAATAGTTGTCAGGCTTTTACATCCTGAATAAAGAAGAATGTTGTTGGGGGAGACATGGGCCTTATCTTTCAGGCAGGGATGTGCAAGTATTGCCAGTTTTTGCTGATCCTAGTGTAGAGACATTGATTTTGTTAGGATTGACTTACTAATTTCCCTGTGCTGACAACAATAGAGGGCTCTGTGCACCCTAATTTATGAATCTCTCCTACCCCCAAAAAGGTCAAACATTTCTGAGGGAGGAAAAATGAATGCACACTTGCTTATGGTCTGGAGGGTTGGAAAAGAGAAGTCGATTTAAACATCCTGAAGAAAGGGAGAGACAGCTTGTGATGTGTAATAGTTTAGGGACAGAAGAGCTCAGTGTGGGCATCTACATTTGGCCAGCTCTTACAATTGACTTGATCTCTGGTGTTATATTGACAGCCAGTTATTTGTTCTTGTGTCTTAAAGACAGTGAAATCATTACAGACTGTATGCAGCTGCTGTTCCTATCAGTAAATGTACACTGAAAAGGCTAATTATTATTCTGCAACAGCCTTGCATTTGTGTGTCATTTTAATGTAGGTGCAATGATAATCACTGAGTGGTTCATCCAGTTTACACAAGGTAAACAATTTCCATAGGTGGTAATGGAAATGTTTCCAAATACATACCTTAGAAAATCAGGACATGCCTCTTTCACTGTCTTTTAGTACAAATTGTGACTTTTCTGGTCTCAGTTGGTACAATTACATAACCTAATAGACCCCAAATCAGATTTGCACTAAGGCTTTCGTTGTTTTATCTAAAATGTATTCTCTGTGTGAAGCTTTTTGTCTGACCAACTAGTTGTCAATTCTGTCAAAATAAGGATGCGAACAATTGTCCATATCAGTGGTAATTTTTCAGGATGAGGTAGTTAATCAAAATGTCTTCTAAATAAAATAAATAGTTATTGTGCATGGATGAATATATTTTTCATTATAAATATGTCAGATAATGAGTGGTATGATTAATGTAGTGTGATGGAAGTCTGAAATCAAGTAGGTGTGGCATTTGTTTTGACAAGTGTAAAAAATGCCATGATGAATCAGTAACATCACAAAAACATCCTGCAAACAGTCTGTCTGCAAACATCAATATTTCTCAGCCATCATTTCCCTCATTGTTTTGTCAATAATAGATATGACTTTCCTTTAAAAAGAGAGGAAGAAAAATGGTTTTACTACTACTAGTGGTAATGGGAAGACACTGTAGAAAATAGAAGAAAAATATTAAAGATTTAATGTTTTAAAACAGCTTGATAGTAACACTAAGGATGTATCAAAGTATAGTGGTAAAAACTATACCACTAAACCTCAACTACCCACCCAGAGAAATAAAAAAGCAAATTGAAAGAGCCAGGTGAATACCTAGAAACCAACTACTTCAAGACAGACCCAAGAAAACCAACAATAGAACACCACTTGTCATTACCTACAACCCCCAACTTAAACCTGTCCAACACATTATCAATAAACTACAGCCTATACTATAACAGGATACTAAACTCTGAGAGGCTCTGGGAGACAGACCCATAGTCTCCTATAGACAACCACCTAACCTCAAGATGATTCTTACCAACAACCACAGGACATACCACACTAATACCAACCCTGGTACCTTCCCTTGCAACAAACCCTGTTGCCAGCTTTGTCCACATATTCACTCTGCTGATGCCATTATTGGACCCAACCAAGTGAGTTATAAGATCAAGAACACATATTCCTGCGCATCCAGAAATATAATTTATGCAATCATGTGCCGAAAGTGTCCGTCTGCTATGTACATTGGACAAACGTCTGACACTTCGCCAAAGGATCAATGCCCACAAAACAGATATGAGACAGGATCACAAAGAAAAAACAGTTTCTTGCCATTTCAACCAGAAAGGACATTGTCTCAATGACTTGATTACCTGCATCCTGCTTCAAAGACCTTTTAAGACTTCACTTCAAAGAGAATCCTCTGAACTGTCATTCATGCTTAAATTTGACACTTTACATTCAAATTTGAATAAAGACGCTAATTATCTTACCCATTACAAAGATAGCTTCCCCAATTATCACCTCTAATATCATTAGCCCACAGACATTTACCTCCTCTCCTTCCCTCCCTCCATCCCCCTTCTGTTCTGAAATTTGATTTGTCCTTTTCATGTGTTCATTTTTTTAAATTGTATCCTTTGGTATATATGGTTGTGACAATTGTCTTCCACTGTTTGATCTGAGGAAGTGGGTCTGGCCCACGAAAGCTCATCACCTATTAAACCATCTTGTTAGTCTTTAAAGTGCTACACAGTCCTGTCTTTTATTAAAGTATATCACTGAACTTTCACATATATGAAGGGTACGTTAACTTCCTTGTTTATTAACACTAAATCTATCTATTTTGGCTATTTTTCACTTGTCTGAGCTTGTCAGCAAAAAATTCTCACTTTCACATAGCAGAATTGACTTCTTCACCCTTAGGGCCTAGTTCTACAAGGTTTAGAGCACCTACTTTGGGATTCTGAGCACCTTCAGTTCTCGTTGTGATCCATTGGATTTGAAGTGCTTGGTGCTTTGCAAAGATTGGGCCCTCAAAATGGATCTTCTGATTGTTGAATAATCACTTCTGTTATTCTTGGGTTGTTTATCACATCTCATTTAATGAGAAAGTATTATTCATGATGGTCAAATTATTATGTACTTTACAATGTATACTTAGCTTCATGATATTAGAGATCGACATGATTGAAATTTCCCACTCCCTTCAGGAAGAGTATTTAAACTGTTACATTAGCCTTTGTTGATTTATTATGCTTACTTTATACTAAGAAAAGGCCCATTCCCGCTTTTCTTTCTTATTCAAGACTTTCATTGGTAGAATAGGATTAGCTTAACATTTTAAGATAACTAGTTTTTGGAATGACAAAGAGTCAGAAAATTGACCATTTCCTGACAAGAGATAGCATATACAAAGTGAAGTGTCAATTTGGAATCTACTCAATTTTAAAATGAGTTAATAGTTTTAAATACACATGCTCTGAGTCTCCTTGCTAATTCATGAGTTTTTAAAATTACATTTTTACTATGCTAAAAGTAGTTTTGTTTCTTTCCTGTTGCTGAAAGACCCCCATTAAGAGGTATTCAACTCATAAAACAAAGCAGCTAGGGTGTTAGACTGGGATTCAGGAGACCTGAGCTTTAGTCTCAGCCCTGTCATTGGTTGCTGTGTTAGCTTTGTGCCTCAATTTCCTCTTCTGTAAAGCAGGAAAAATTATATGCACCTCTTAGTAAAATGCATTGAGATCTGTGGATGAAAATAGCTATGCATCATCATTACAAAAGAAAAATACAATTCAGCAGAAAAGCTGTCAGAGGTAGGACATGCATCCTACTAGTTTAGCCTCCCCTTCTCTGGTAGAGTAAATGTGCACATAAAGGCCCATGTCATACCATCTATTGTCATACAAAACTGTTGATTTCAAGGGGGCTCTGAGTATGAAATAGGAGTAAGATATGATCCAAATTAGAATCATAGAATAATAGGACTGGAAGGGACCTCAAGAGGTCATTGAGTCCAGCCCCCGCCCTCAAGGCAGGACCAAGCTCCGTCTACACCATCCCTGACAGATGTCTATCTAACCTGTTCTTAAATATCTCCAGAGAGGGAGATTCCACCACCTCCCTTGGCAATTTATTCCAATATTTGACCACCCTGACAGTTAGGAATTTTTTCCTAATGTCCAATCTGAACCTCCCCTGCTGCACTTTAAGCCCATTACTCCTTGTCCTGTCCTCAGAAACCAAGAGGAACAAATTTTCTCCTTCCTCCTTGTGACACCCTTTTAGATATTTGAAAACCGCTATCATGTCCCCCCTTAATCTTCTTTTTTCCAAACTAAACAAGCCCAGTTCATGAAGCCTGGCTTCATAGGTCATGTTCTCTAAACCTTTAATCATTCTTGTCGCTCTTCTCTGTACCCTTTCCAATTTCTCCACTTCTTTCTTCAAATGTGGCGCCCAGAACTGGACACAGTACTCCAGCTGAGGCCTAACTAGTGCAGAGTAGAGCGGCAGAATGACTTCACGAGTTTTGCTTACAACACACCTGTTGATACAACCTAGAATCATATTTGCTTTTTTTGCAACAGCATCACACTGTTGACTCATATTCAACTTGTGGTCCACTTTGACCCCTAGATCCCTTTCCGCCATCTTGTATGTATGGAACTGATTGTTCCTTCCTAAGTGGAGCACTTTGCATTTCTCTTTATTAAACCTCATCCTGTTTACCTCTGACCATTTCTCTAACTTGCTAAGGTCATTTTGAATTATGTCCCTATCCTCCAAAGAAGTTGCAACCCCACCCAGTTTGGTATCATCTGCAAACTTAATAAGCGTACTCTCTATCCCAATATCTACATCATTGATGAAGATATTGAACAGTCCGGGTCCCAAAACAGACCCTTGAGGAACTCCACTTGTTAATTAGTGTTTGTTTCATCTGTTTGCTGTTGTCTAAATACCAGATCTTTGAACTTCAGGAGATGATGTTGATTCCCTTCCTTCCCGTCTTGAAATAATCTCTTTTCTGACTTTAACAATTTAAAGCTTCTCTTATATTAATTGTTGCAGTTAGCATGGTGCTAATATTGCTTTTGGATAACTGAAGTCCTTAAACTGAATATTACTTTTGATAGCAAGTGTTATGCTTGTATAGTGTTAAATAGTGAATGTTTGTTTTGAGTATTTCCAGGTCTTGAAATTCTTTGTCAAATCAGATTATTTTGGATACAATTTTGGCAGAACATGGCTCCAATTATTTTGAATCAAGATCAAGTTCTTTTATGTTTATTTTCTTGAATTTGAGTCTGAAGCCAGGAAGTTGTTGCATATGCTCTCCCAGTCAGGTCATTAGAAGTTCCGCTTATGAAAGGACTGCAAGATCCACTCACTGTTTTTTTAAATGAGGATCTTCTTAGGTCATTGATTTTTAAAAAAAATTAAATAAAAGTTAATGTAATATAAGGTGTTGAATTCAAAGAGATACAAATGCCTCTATCCTCTCCAAATAGCTACAGCACAAATAGTACAATGTAAACTTCTCCATACTATTGCCTAAACTAGGGATGTGAATATGTACCTGTGTACACCGTTAACCGATGAGCCTGGGCAGCAGTATTGGAGAGGGGAGGGCGCAAAGGGTGAAGGGGGAGGCAGGAACTGGTATCTATGGGAAGCTGGCTCTCTAGCCAGCTCTCCGTGCAGAATCAGAGGCAGCAGTGTGGGGTTGGGGGGGGGACAAGCAGGAGCTGATACATGCGGGAAGCTGGCTTTTAAGCCAGCTCCATGTGAGTACTGGCTCTTGCAGAGCCGCTTGCCTCTCTCTGCTGCGTTGTTGCCTCTGATACAGAGGTGTTTCTTTGTGTGAAAGAGTATTTCAGTCTTTATGTTCTTTCAGTCCTTGGTCTCTCTACTGGAACTGCCAATGAGAATGCCGAGAGTGGTGTTGGTTTCTGTGGTGTAGGCACTTGCCCATTAGGAACTAGACTGAAACCACCAGCACATTTCACACAGGCCACAGAAGAACCACTTACTGACAAAGCAAATATAGTAAATCTGCTTTCACTCTAAATAGAAAAGCACAATTATCTATTTGTAGGGGTTAAAGGATGATAAATGTAGTAATAAAGGAAAAAATGCCCTGAGAAAGACAGGTAAAAGTATTAAAAACCAGTTTTTTAAATAAGTAAATATGACTGGAGTAAAAAAAAAAAATCTTAGACTTAAGTCATCCTTTCTGTGTCCCATATTTTTCCTTTCTTTGTAAAAGCCCATGGAAGGCAGAATATGAACTGAAAATCCATGTGAACTGAAAATCTATTGTGTCATATATAAACAATGAGAAGTCCTGTGGCACCTTATAGACTAACAGATTTATTGGAGCATAAGCTTTCATGGGCAAAGACTCACTCCTGCCCTGAATCCTGCATCCCCCACCGTGAGTCCTGCACTCCTCCACCCCCTACACTGAGGCCCCCCCCCCCAATGATCCAAGCAACATCGGGTAAATCCTCTAGTCCTTTCATAAGGAATAGCTATTTGACTAGTGTGCATTTTCATTAAAAATCATACAATATCATAGTAACTTGATTATTTTAACATGTATAGTTAACAAGCAAATAACTGACAGAGATTTTAATTTTAAAAAGAATCCAACAATTTCATGGGAAAACTTAATACAGCAATTTTTTTGGACAGCACTATTTCCTCTTAGCAGGGATGGATGTATAAAATCCACTAGAAAACTATTTGTTTTATGATCCTCTGAGATTTGTCTGGAAAAGGAAGTGGCTTTGGTTGCTATGAAGTAAAAACATTCTTGATTTGTTTTTGGTGAACATCTGTGTAACGTTTATTTCTTTACATTTTGGAGATTTCTAACTCATAATTTGATGACAATGTAAGATTTAATTAAAAGAAAATAAAGTACTATATAGTTTTTTCTCCAGTTGCATTACCTATGGGTATCTACTTATAGGTAGATATCTTTTTTTTAAAAAACAATTTTAAGCAGACAACTCTTCTGATTTTAAAATTAGCATTTAAAAAGGTGATCCTTTAGTTATGTAGACAGTAAAATATCATTTTTCAGAAAACAAGCATCTATTCTACTCTTGTGTTATGATGCCAGTTTGATCATTTTTTTGTCTGGTCATTCCTCGTCCTCTTAAAGCTCAATAGGAACTCACTGAATGAGAATTTGGTGTGTGGAAAAATTGCAGAACTGGTTCTGTAAGCTCCTCTGAAATGGGATAAGAATCTTGAAGAAGACTCCAGCTTAGTCTTTGTTGACCTGACAAGAGCGTTGGAGTCTCCTCAGAAGTGGAGGATTTGGAGGCTTCATCTCTATCCATTGTCTTTCCCCTTGTTTCCAGCCAAGCAAGAAGAGGCACCGGGGAGTCTGCCCACCTGCCTGGCATGAAGTGTGCCTGAAAACCGCCCTCCTGCCTGTGTCCCCACCAGTCCAGTCACCCCTCCAGGGCATGTGGAGGGACTCACTCCCCAAAATTGCCTGTGTGGCTCTCCCCATCCTGGCACTGGCTGGGAAGAGGAGGGGCAGCTTGGATCCAAAGCTCAGCTACAGTAAGAGCCACCTGGGTCTGGGGAGCTGCAGTGGACCCTCAACCTGCCCATGGTGCAGAGTGGGAGGCTGTCTGAGGAGAATATCCCCTGGCTCGTATCCCTTCTTTCCAAGGCTGGTGGAGTATCTGTGCTGTGGCTCCCTACATTGCTGGCAAGACTGTTGCTGTGGCTCCAAGGCCACCCCACCCCGGCTGGAGCTGGGTTGGGATGATCCGTGCGGGTTGCTGTTGGGGAAGTGGTGCAGAATCACAGACAGTGCTTTCTTTTTTTCCAACTCCTGAGCAGAATGTTAACATCTAGTAAAGTTCATGAAGCAGGAGTGGGGTCAAGGGGTTCTGAATGTGGGAGGGGGCTCAGGCATGGGGCAAAAGGCACAGGGGTGTGAAGGCTCTGGTTGGGGGTGAGGTCTTGAGGATGAGAAGCTCTATGCTGGGAGAGAGGATCGGGGTGCAAGGTCTCTGGGGAAGAAAGGTTTGGGGTACAGGAGGGGACTTCAGGGTGGGGTTGACAGATTTGGAATACGGGGGGGCGCTGTGGGTTGGGGTGGCAATGGTCCAGGGATGAAGGGCTTGGGATGCAAGAGGGGGCTCCAAATTTGAGGAAAGGCTGTGAGTTGGGGTGCAGGAAGGGGTACAGGCTCTGAGCTGGAGTTTGAGGTGTAGGAGAAGGTACAGGCTCTGGACTGGGGGTGTGGGTTTTGTGGTCAAGCTGGGGAAGAAGGTTTGGAGCTGCAAGAGGTGGCTCCGGGTTGGGTCTTGGGCTTTCCTGGGTCTTGGGCTTTCCTCAGCGGCACTAAGGAGGCTGCCTGGTGCCTGCTTGTCCTGGGGTATCACGCTGAGCCCTGGAAGCAGTCAACAAGTCTGGCTTCTGGGGGTGGGTGGCATGAGGTTCTGTGGTGCAGGACCATGGGGCTCCACTCTGCCTAATAGGAGCTGGACCTGTTGTGTTGGCCACTTCTCACCTGTCCCAGCACAGAGCTGCCCTCTTTGGGGGAGAGTGGCCCCTCCCTGCTAGCCCCAGCACAGGGCTGCCACAGCCCAGGGCAGCTCCTCACTGGGGCTGGCAGGGAGAAGAGCTTCTCCACTGGCCAGGGCAGCTTCGGGGCTTGGGGAGGGGGCATCTCTCTTCGCTGTAGCCCTGAGTCCCCGTATCAGGCTTAAAGGGAAGCCATGCAACCACACAGCTTAGCACAGTGGCTTTCAAACTTTTTTTCTTGCAACCCACTTGAAGAATTGTTGATGTCTGTGACCCAACATAATTCTATCTTTTGACTAGCATGCAGGTTCACTGGCTTAGGAGGAACTTAGGTCACAGATCCTCACCTGTCCTGGGCTGGAGAGCCTGGGAGGAGGAGACCTAGACTAGGGGCTGCTCTCTGACCCAGAATAGCCGACAGAGCTGGGCCTCGTGTGTCAGTGTCAGTGTCAGCTCTGGAAGAGACAGGATTATAGGGGTGGGGCCGAGGTAGCCAATCCTCAGCACCACCTGGAATGTGCTGAATGCCCACCAGCCAGCCTTTAGCACAGGGGTAGGCAATAATTTTTGAAGGGGGGGGGCCACTTCACAAATTTTGGAAATGGCTGGGGGCCTCAGGCGGAAGGGGTGGGACCTCAGGCGGAAGGGGCGGGGTTGGGATCTATCCTGCTGAGAGCTTTGCTTGGCCTGTGGTCCCTGACTTCTGGCCAATGGAAGGGACCTGGAACAGATGGAAGGGTGCTGAGGGCTAGCCTCCTCCCAGAGTTGTCTGGGGTGGGGGCTTAGAATTCACATAACATGGCTGCCATCTCCTAGCCCCTCTGCTAATTTGTTGCCTGGCAGCCGCCCAGCCAGGCAACTCCTAGACAACAGGCCAGTGGGACCGAGAGCTGCGAGCCCTTTCAATTCCTTCTATTTAAAGAGCTTGTGCCTGCCAGGTGGCTGTCAGGCAACACAGCTACCCAGCAGGAACGAGCCCTTTAAATAGAAGCAGTTAAAAGGGCTTGTGTATCCTAGCTCCCTAGCAACGCAGTAGAGGTGCAGGGAGCTGCAAGCCCTTGAAATTGCTGGTATTTAAAGGGCTCGCACCTTCCCTGCGCCTGTTGGGCAACACATTGCCTAGCAGCCATGGGGAAGGCGTGAGCCCATTAAATAGAAGCAGTTGAAAGGGCTCGTGTGTCTCCAGCTCTCTAGCAACATGATAGAGATTCTGAGAACTGTGAGCCCTTTTAACTGTTTCTATTTAAAGGGTTCTTATGTTCCCTGCGGGTGCCAGGGGATCAGGGATGTGAAGGGTTAACCCGTAAGCCTCACACTTAATGGATGAGACTTACCAGTTAAGCTCAACAGGTGAGGGGGGCTGCCATGGACAGGAGCTGCTCCAACCAAACTGAAGCAGCCCCTGCCTGTGGGACATCTTGGCCTGCCACAGGCAGGAGCTGCTCCATGCTGGCTGGTGCAGCTCCTGGCTGCACCAGGGTTTGAGGTGGGATGCTTCAGCTCAGTGTCTGCTGGAAACATCTAAGACCAAGTCTACACTGGCAAGTTACTGTGTAGTAAATCAGCCCCTGGCACTGTAACTTTTGAGGTGACCACACTAGGGATGTTAAATTTAGTTTAATCAACTAATCGACTAGTTGATAAGCAAGGGAGCCACAGTGTGGTTAGCTCCCGGCTCCAGGAGCTAACCCCGCTGTGGCTCTTCTTTTTAAATGTATTAAGGTCCTGCTGGCTCTTAATACATTTAAAAAAGCAGAGGCCCTGTGTCTGGGACTGGGCGCAAGCTGGGATCAGCTGATTCCCAGCTCTTGCCTGGTCCCTGCTACTACCCTGCCTCCCCATGGAGACGGTGCTGGGGGGAACCAGCATTTAAACTGGCATCCCCCAGTACTAGGTCCCACGCCCCCCCCTTGCTGCCTCTATTAGAGGCAGTAAGTGGGGGGGGGAAGCAAATAGTCGAGGGACTAGTTGACTATCCAATAAGCTTTTGCTTATTGGATAGTTGACTAGTCACTTACATCTCTAGACCACAGAGGCAAGGCACTTAGTGTGCGCTAGCTCCACAGTTAGTGCACTGTAGGTAAACCACCTCCATGAGAAGCATAGAGCTTGCTGTGCTCTGGATACAGTGCTAGGAGGCCACTGTGGACACTGTGGTGTAGTACTGCATCGTGAATGGCTTCCACCATCCTTCCCACAATGTCTGTTCTTGTGAGGGACTCCAAAAAGATCTCACCAAATTGAGTGATTGGGCAACAAAATGGCAAATTAAATTTAATGTCGATAAGTGTAAAGTAATGCACATAGGGAAAAATAACCCCAACTATACGTACAATATGATGGGGGGCTAATTTGGCTATGACAAATCAGGAAAGAGATCTTGGAGTTATTGTGGATAGTTCTCTGAAAACTTCCACACAGTGTGCAGCGGCAGTCAAAAAGGCAAATAGGATGCTAGGAATTATTAAGAAAGGGATAGAAAATAAGACACAGAATATCTTACTGTCCCTGTATAAAACTATGGTACGCCCACATCTTGAATACTCTGTACAGATGTGGTCTCCTCACCTCAGAAAAGATATTTTGGCTTTGGAAAGGGTTCAGAAATGGGCAACTAAAATGATTAGGGGTTTGAAACGGGTCCCATATGAAGAGAGGTTAAAACGACTGGGACTTTTCAGTTTAGAAAAAAGGAGACTGAGGGGGGATATGATAGAGGTCTATAAAATCATAAGTGGTGTGGAGAGGGCGAATAAAGAAAAGTTATTCATTAGTTCCCATAATAGAAGAACTAGAGGACACCAGATGAAGTTAATGGGTAGCAGGTTTAAAACTAAAAAAAGAAAGTTCTTCACACAGTGTGTAGTCAACTTGTGGAACTCCTTGCCAGAGGAGGCTGTGAAGTCTAAGACTATAAAAGAGTTTAAAGAGAAGCTAGATAATTTCATGGAGGTTAGGTCCATAAAAGGCTATTAGCCAGGGGATAAAATGGTGTCCTTGGCCTCTGTTTGTCAGAGGCTGGAGAAGGATGGCAGGAGACACATTGCTTGATCATTGTCTTTGGTCCACCCTCTATGGGGCACCTGGTGTTGGTCACTGTCAGCAGACAGGCTTCTGGGCTAGATGGACCTTTGGTCTGACCCAGTACGGCCATTCTTACGTTCTTATGTACGTGCCTAGCAGGCTCTTACTGCATTTAAAAGTCAGAGTTGCACCGTCCCAGAGCTGACTGCTGTAGCTCTGCCTTCCCTGCCCCGTTCCTGCACTGCGGAGACAGTGCTTGGGGGACCTGGGTTTTAAGCTGGCTCCCCCCACTACTGGCTCCTGCTACCCCCTGATTGCTGCCTCTATATCAGATGCAGCCAGCAGGGGCTAAGGGGAAAATGTGAGTACTCGACTCGACTACCCAATAAGCCTAGGATTATTGGGTAGTCAGCTATTCAACTACTCTTTTACATCCCTCTTTTACATCCCTAGCCTTGACAGAGCTGACCTTGGAATACCTGTCTGAGGCCCTAATGCCTGCTGAGAGGTTCTAAAAGGTCAGAAAGCACCCTTGAAGGACTAGAGAGGAGTTTTTGTGTAACTCCTAAGTCATGCTCCACCAAACACAAAGAATTGAAGGAGTGAAGGGACAGTGAGAGGAGGAAATGTAAGGAAAACACAGAGTGGCTCTTAAAGATTATGGAGCTCACATGCTACAGGTGCTGCTAGCACTGCAGCTGGAGTGGTACTGGCCCTCCTGTAGCTGGCATCCCAAAACTGTTTTCAACGCCCCCTGTCACAATCAATGAAATTTGGACAGCACCCTGTTCTTGAGCAGCACCATCTCCCATCCAGTGTAGATGTTTCGTGGTTCACGTATGTCCTATGTTTAATAAATGAAAAAAATAATTTAATTAATAAAAATGACTTTAAGAAATGAAATTATTGTGTTTCAAAGCAATATTTATTCCGTTACATTCAAGCAAGCATACCCCAGCAAAGTTATGGTCAATGTAGCGCTAAGTGCAGCGCATGGACCAATCAGAGTAACCCTCTAGCAATGCAGCCACTGCACTCCCATGCATGGCAACAAGTTTTATTGAGTTTCAGCATCAAATTGCTGCCTCAAGACATCCCTGATTCTTTCAGTCCCACATTGTGCTCCCCTAGTAACCCTGGTTATGGGCTGTTCAAACTCAGCCTGCTAGTGCTATGCCTCAGCAGTCCAGCCCCGAGTGAAGTTTTTACCCTTCTCTTCGCAAATATTATGGAAAATATAGCATGCAACAATAACACAAGGGATGTTATAATCGGTCAAGTCCAGCTTTGCATATAAACCATGCAAGCAGGGTTTCAGTCGTCTAAAAGCACACTCCACAGTTATTATGCATCTGCTCTGCCTGGTATTCATAGAATCATAGAATACTAGGACTGGAAGGGACCTCGAGAGGTCATTGAGTCCAGTCCTCTGCCCCCATGGCAGGACCAAATACTGTCTAGACCATCCCTGATAGACATTTATCTAACCTACTCTTAAATATCTCTAGAAATGGGGATTCCACCACCTCCCTGGGCAATTTATTCCAGTGTTTGACTACCCTGACAGTTAGGAACTTTTTCCTAATGTCCAACCTAAACCTCCCTTGCTGCAGTTTAAGCCCATTGCTGCTTGTTCTATCCTCAGAGGCCAAGATGAACAAGTTTTCTCCCTTCTCCTTATGACACCCTTTTAGATACCTGAAAACGGCTATCATGTCCCCCCTCAGTCGTCTCTTTTCTAAACTAAACAAACCCAATTCTTTCAGCCTTCCTTCATAGGTCAGGTTCTCTAGACCTTTAATCATTCTTGTTGCTCTTCTCTGGACCCTCTCCGATTTCTCCACATCTTTCTTGAAATGTAGTGCCCAGAACTGGACACAGTATTCCAACTGAGGCCTACCCAGTGCAGAGTAGAGTGGAAGAATAACTTCTCGTGTCTTGCTCACAGCACACCTGTTAATGCATCCCAGAATCATGTTTGCTTTTTTTGCAACAGTGTCACACTGCTGACTCATATTCTGCTTGTGGTCCACTATAACCCCTAGATTCCTTTCTGCCGTACTCCTTCCTAGACAGTCGCTTCCCATTCTGTATGTGTGAAACTGATTGTTTCCTAAGTGGAGCGCTCCTTAATGCTGGCAAGGCTCCTCTTCTATGGCTTCATGAGCCTTGGCATTAAGGGATAGGTAGGCTCTCCAAGGATGATAATGGGTGTTTCCACTTCCCCCATGGTGATCTTCTGGTCTAGGAAGAAAGTCCCCACTTGCAGCTTCCTGAACAGACCAGTGTTCTGAAAAATGCAAATATTGTGCTCCTCTCTGGACCAGCTGGCATTAATGTCTGTGAAATGCCCACAGTGATCTAGAACGGCCTGCAGAACCATGGAGAAATGCCCCTTGTGGGAAGCCCATCCATTCAAAGCCATCCACAGTTTCACTCAAGATGCCCAGAGTCATGGTCTTTTGGAGTTGGATGCTATTGATGACCCTGCATACTTCCATGAATATGAGTTCAGTGGTTGACTTTCCCACTCCAAGTTGATTGATCACTGAGTGAAAGCTGTCTGGAGTAGCCAGCTTCCACAATGCAATTGCTAAGCACGTTTCCACTAGCAGAACAGCTCTCATTTGCTTGTTCTTGTGCCACAGTGTGGGGGCAAGCACAGTACACGGTCCTATGAAAGTGGCTTTCCTCATCCAAAAGTACTGCAGCCACTGCCCATTATCCCAGGCTTGCATGATGATGTGACCCCACCAGTCAGGTTTGTTTCCTAAGCCTAAAAGTGGCATTCCATTGTAGTCAGCACCTTCATGGATGTCAAAAGAAATCTTTAAAAAAACAGCAAATAGTCCTGCAGCACCTTAGAGACTAACAAAAAATGTAGATGGTATTATGAGCTTTTGTGGGTACAACCCACTTCTCAAGCAGCTCTCAGATGCATGATACCACCTACATTTTTTGTTAGTGTCTAAGGTGCTACAGGACTATAAGCTGTCTTAAGTTTTTTTCAGTTCCATACTAGCACAGCTACCCCTCTGAGTCTCTTTTATCTACAAGAAATCTTGTGTCATATGTACACTAGGGATGTAAAATCCTGTTTAATTGGGCCACAGGCAGGGGTCTGCTCCTGGGTGCCAATTAACCACTACCTGGTAAGCATCACCTGTGGGTAACTGGTTACCCATTAACATCCCTAATGTACACTGCAGGGTCTCCTTATAGTCACAGGGTAGATTCAAGAATAGCTTGACTGCTGTGTGTGATGTGTTAATGAGATCTATCAGCATTTTTGTCAACAGCCGAGGATCCATTCCCACACATTGAGAAGCAGAGTGTGCAGCACAGAAGTCATAGAAAGATGGCACCAAATGTGGATGGAAATGCAGGGGTTGCTGGGATGCGAAGCGATGCACCACAGGGGGTTGGGACAGGACCCGGGATGCCCTGTGCCTCCCCTCTGCCTTCCCACAAACCTGTGTGGCAGAAGAGGAAGAGTGCTTTGTGGGATAGCTGTCCAGAGCCCATCACTCTAAAAGCCACTGCAAATGTGGTCATGCTACCGCTCTGGTGGCTGACCGTGTGGACACCCAATAGCGTTTTCACTGTTTCACTCAGAGCGGTGCCAGTGTAGATATGTACTACTACTCTTACTTCTACACTGCTGCTGTTGCTGACTGTGGCACTGCCTTCTGAGCTGGGAAGCTGGACAGTGGCAATTGCTAGCTAGGAACCCAGGTATAACGGCAGTACTGCTACCACCAGCAGTAGCACAAAAGCAGGGATGAAATGGGATGGCATTGCTACCCTTACTTCTGCGCTGCTGCCTGCAGAGCTGGTTTCTCAAGCCATATCTGCACTATAAGGTTAGGTGAAATTTGTTAAGGTCGATTTATTTTTTTAGCACCCGATTTTGTGAAGTAGAAGGTGCACGTCCTCACTGGGTGCATGAAGTCAACGGAGTGCATCTCCTGTAGGGTGGGAATCTTCTACTCTGACAGCGATGCACCGTGGGTAGTTATCCCACCATTCCTGCCACCCGTTTGCATTCTGGGTTGGGCTTCCAGTGCTTGATGGGACAAAATCATTGCAACAGGTGGTTCTGGTTATATGTTGTCAGACTCCCATAATGCACTTATGTACTCCCTGCTTGAAAGAAGCAGCAAACAGTCTTTTTGCAACCTATTTTCCCTGGCTATTTGTGCAGACACCATAGCAGGGCAGGCATGGACCCCATTCAGCTTCAAACTGCTATGACGAGCATTGCAGAAATCTCATGCATTATGCTGCGGTATGTTCAGAGACTAGCCAAGAGCCACTGTGGCCTCCTCACATTATTCCTGACTTCAAACACAGACGTGCATAAAATCATTGAGTGGAGCAATTGGCATATGCTGGCAGCAGTTGATCCTATTGACACAGTGGAATGTTGGTTCTGGTCCCACGAGTCACAGTATGTGGTGGGATCGTATAGTTATGCAACTATGGGGTGATGAGCAGTGGCACAAAATTTTCACGTGTAAGGCCACTTTCACTGAACTTTGTGAATTACTTATCCCCCGCCCTGAAGTGTAGCAATACCAGAATGAGACCCGCTCTAACAGTTGTGAATCAAGTGACGATGGCCCGGTGGAAGGTTGCAATGCCAGACAGCTACTGATCAGTTGGGAATCCATTCGGAGTGGGTAAATCCACAGTGGGGGCTGCTGTTATTGAAGTAGCCAATGCAATAAATATCCTTCTGTTAGGGAGGATTGTGACTCTGAGGAAACATGCAGGACATAGCGATGGCTTTGCCATGATAGAGTTCCCTAACTGTGGTGGGACAATAGGAAGATGCATTTCATCTATCTTGGCACCTGACCAAAGAGTATATAAATCACAAGGGGTACTTCTCGATAGTGTTGTATGCACTGTTGGATCACTAGGGACATTTCACCGGCATCAACGTGGGATGGTCAGGAAAGGTGCATGACGTGTGCGCATTTTTATGAACTCCAGTCTCTTCAGAAAACTGCAGGATGGAACTTTCTTCCCAGACTGAAGAATTACCATGGCAGATGTTGAAATGCCAAGAGTTACCCTTAGAGTCCCAGCCTACCCCTTGCTCCCGAGGCTCATGAAGCTGTACAGGCAGTGTAGGTAGCTGTAAGGAGCAGTTCAACTAAAGTCTGAGCAAGTGCAGAATGGTGGTAAAATGTGCTTTTGGGTGTTTAAAGAGAAGGTTCCATGATTTGACTAGGTTAGACCTCAGTGAAAGCAACATTCCCATTGTTGTGGCAATGTGCTGTGTTCTCCATAGTATCTATGAAAGTAAGGGGGAAGATTTTATGTTGGCGTTGGGAGTCGAGGCAGATCACTGTTAAGAGCCACTAATTATGAGCAGCCAGGCACCAAGGCAATTAGGAGAGCACATCAAGGGACATTAGTTTTCAAAGTCTCTCTGATTTGCAGTTTTGTGAATGTGAATGGCTGGACAGTCATTTGTGTTGCTCTAAACATGGTGTCTCATGCATTAAATGTGCTGGCCTATAAACTATACCCCACATCCAGTATAACACAAGCAATACAGATCCTGCTGTTCAGAAATTTTGCATTTTTATTTAGGTAACACAGGGAGCAGAGGCAGAACAGAAGTTTTAGGGCATGAGCCCTGCAAGGGGGGGGCAGAGGGAGCAAGGGTAAGTGGCATATTATTACAATCCCATTGTTCAACAATCACAGCTGAGGGAATGACAACCTTCTGTTCCAGGAGACATCCCTGAGAGTTTAGTACAAAGTTGTCCTTAACTCTCCCTCCTACTCTCTGCATTGTAGGGGGCCTGGAGAGGAGGCTGTGGTACTTGGTGGGGAGGGCAGGTGGTTCAGCATGGAATGCAGGGAGGCTCTGTGCTCCATATGCTTCTCCTTGCCTCTACTAGGCATCTCAGCAACTCTTTATGCTGCCCCATGAGCCTCAAGATCTTATCCTGCATCTTACGTTCGTGTTCGTCTCCTCATGCTCTGTTCATACCACCTGCAATATTCTTGTCCTATATGCATTTAACTGCGCCCCATCAGTGCAGGCGGATTGCGTTTTCTCATTAAATATTCATACTATCCCCTTCTGATCTGTGATAGCCGAACTGCTGGAAGAGTTGGGGGAGAGGGCAACAAACAAATGAAAAAAGCTAAGGACAGACTTTAGAGATGATACATTGTAGAATGCTGAAGCTAATCTTTTACTGTGAAAGAATGTGTCTCCTCCACAATAGGCAGGCGTTATGTACAAGGCCAAACTTTTTTGTTTTTAAGTGGCTACTAGCCAGGTACAACACAGAGATCTAAAGGGAGCAGCTGGATTTGGATTTGGTGTTAGGCAAGGTAAGCAAAAGGTTGGGGCTCTCTTGCTCTTTTACTTTTGCTTTGAAAGCATGTGAGACACAGTGGCTGCAAACTGCAGCTCTCATGGCTCGGCACACATCTGCAGTTGCAAAGTACCACTGTCACAAAGAGCTGTGCTGGGAAGGGGCAGGGGGCAGGCATAGTGGTAGGGTCTCACACGGTCAGCAGACCCTGATTGTTGGAAATGAGCCAGTGGAGGTTACTACCTCAGTGGTACCAGTTACATAGCTTCCCCTGATTCATCCAGGTTGCCATGCAGCAATATCAGTCTTCTTCAAATCACACAGAATGATAAGGAAAGGATGCTGACCAGTGTTCCCTGTAAGCTGTGCAGCAGCACAGTTTCACAGGTGATTAATCAGCCCCACCCAGTCAGCTCCCTGCACGGTGCCCTGAGCCTCTGACTGAGCAGGGCTGATTAATCAACTGTGAAGCTGTGCTTCCGCGCAGCGTAGTGGGAACACTGATGCTTATTGAATGTGGCCAGAAACCTGGACTTTATGCTGCAAAGATGCCAGATCACTTACTGCTGGCTTGGTGTGGAAAGATGTCCTTCGGTGGAGGACAGAATAAGGCAGGCCTCCCCAGAAGTCCTGTTAAAAGGATGAAAGAGTATCTCTGAGAGCTCTATGGATATGTGCAGGGAGGATTCTTGCTCCATCTCCAGATCCATTAACAAACTGTTTTGGAGAGTCCCCACTGTGTGGGAAGGGTGAGCACCACAGACAAAACACAGTTCCCTGAGCCCACTTGTAGCAGGCTTATAAATGTGAACTCCCCAGAAGTGCCCTTCCCGTCATCCGGGTCTGACAGCAGAATGTCCTGGGATTGGCTCCAAAGTTTTAAAAAAAGCTCCTGGCTGTAGGTGATAGGGATGTAAAAAAGTTTAAAACTTATACTGCAGAGCCCGCAGGGCGGGGCAGTAGCTGGCTCCTGGGAGCAGAGACGGGAGCCAGGAGCCAGTGTGCGCTGGTAGAAGAGTTTAACCGCAACCTAAACAAATAAGTTGATACTTATCAGTTAAACTCTTACTGCCCTAGTAGGTGAGATTGAATGCTCCACTTGCCTGCTGATCATTCTCTTCCTCCTCTTCCTCTTCCTCATCTATAGTGTCCTCCTTGTTGTGGTCTGAGGCTGCCTAAATAGTCGCTTGAGAGGTGTCCACAAATACCTGTGAGATACTGGTCAGTACTCCCCCTAGAATCCCATGCAGTTGCTCACAGAAGCAACATGTTTGGAGCCAAACATCCCGTTTACTTCCTTTGTCTTCTGGTATGCCTGCCTGAGCTCCTTTATTTTCATGTGGCACTGCTGCATATCTCTGTACTCTTTTTCCACCAGGCTGTATGTAATTTTTGGCACTGATACCAGCATTTCTTCTGCTGCTTTGGAGTTCTACCTGCACAGATTCCTCAACCCACAAAGCAATCAGATCCAGGATCTTTTGCATGCTGGAGCTTCTTTGCAACCCTGGGCACTCATGATCACATGTGCTGCTGAGGTGTGCTACCTGCTTTGCTTGCCACGTTGGCCAAATAGAATATGAAATTCTTTTTTCCTGGAGAGCAGTAGAGTTGAAAGTGCTGACCAGAGAGGTTGCTCTGGAGTACAGCGGCATACTTCCCGAAGTCTAAGAATGTCTACTTTCACAGCACTGCATCTGCACTACCACATAGTCAACCATGCAAGGTCAGATTTAATGTTACTCTTCTTGTCAAGGAGGAGTACAGAAATTGACTTTAATTGCCTTTTAATCAGTGGAACTGGCTTGATATTGGAGACTCACTGTTTAGAAATCAACCTAATGTGGCTAAGTTTGATCTAAACTCGTAATATAGATCAGGCCTCAGTCAGCAACCACCACTCTCTGGCCACCTAACTATGAAGGGAGTGCAGAATTAAGGAGGGCAATTCCACATTCTCCACAAAAATAACCTTGGGAATCCCTGCAACTCACTTTTGGGTCAGGACCCTCAATTTGAGAAACATTGGGCTCCACCATGAAATCTGAGTAGTATAGGATGAAAAACACAAAAGATCAGATTTTTCCAGGAGGGGAACCAGCTTTCATGGTCCATGATGCATTTTTCATGGCCATGAATCAGATATGGCCCTATTGATAAGTCGTGTCTTCTAAACCTTTTTGTTGCTGTTCTCTGGACTCCAATTTGTCCTCTTCTTTCCTAAAGTGTGGTACCCATATCTTGGCAAAATGCCCCTGTGATCTTTCCAATGCTGAGTAGAGTGGAACAATTACCTCTCATGTCTTAGATGCAACACTCCTGATAGTACACCCTAAAATATTAGCCTTCTTTGCAGTTGCATCGTGCAGTTGGTTTATCTTCACTTTTGACCCACTATACTCCTCAGTTCTTTTCTGCAATACTGCCACTTGATTAACTATTCCCCATTTTGTAGTTTGCATTTGAATTTCATGTACATTTTGTATGTTATTGAATTTTTTGTTTTCAGACCAATTCTTTAATTAAGAGTTCTAATCCTGTCTTCCAAAATGTTGGCAGCCGTTGGTGTCATGTGCAGATTTTATAAACATATTCTCCACTCCATTATCTAAACAATTAAAGTATTGTATAGTAGTACACCCAAGACTGATCCCTGAAGGACCTCTCATAAAAGTAGAGCCTACAAATGTATCCAAAGTGTGAGCTCATCTGTAAAATGTATATAGAGGGTCATAAAATATAATATCAAGTGTTGATGTGGGAAAAAACAAAACGGAGACAAAATAACTGAATTTGTCTAACATAAAAAAGCCAAGTTAATCTGTTTAAAAACGTAAAATTGTGTTGATTAAAAAGAAGAGATGTAGAGCCAGAAGTTTATAAGCCAAAATTGATATATCAGATATTAGGCTTAATTAGTAGACAAGATAATAAGAGGAAGGGATCATTTCACCCATTGCTCCCTTTTAAAGATAATTGCTGATGGTCCTAAAACTTCTTGAGCTAGTTCCTTAAATACTGTAGGATGAATTTCATCAGGCTCTGCTGACTTGAGTACATGCAACTTATCCAATAATCTTTAACCTGTTCTTTCTCTCTTCTGGTTTGTGTTCTTTCCCTTCTTGTTAATATTGTGTTTAAAAAATTGTGAATAATTGCTTAAGGGAAGAATGAAACAAAATAGGTGTTAATAGGTGTCTTCTTGATAAGTTATTAGTTCTTCTTCCCTGTCAAGTAATAGGCCTACTCTTTCCTTCCTTTTTCTTTTGCTCCTATAAGTATTTATATAATCCCACCTTATTAACATTTATGGTCCTTGCTTGATGGTATATTTAAAGTAAAAAACAGAGTTAATATGCCCAATTGTGACCCACACAACTCCTGTTGAAATTAAATGAGAATTCTACACATGGAATGATTGCTTCCCTAAGGGTACTTTTAAGATTTAATTTACAATTTCACCACATATCTGAAAATTGCAAAATAAGGGGTTCCATTGTTTCTTGTTCTGTAATTAGGGTTTGAACACTATTCTTACTGGCTCATCTGAGACACCAGTCTGGATAAATGAACATCCTGCCCACGCATTCTAATAGACCAAAGAGAAATGTTCCCACGGAAGTGTGTGCTGCTTCTAAGTACTTTGTGATTATGCAGCCATTTGCACATGTAATTCTTCCATTTGTAAAGCTGTACCACATTCTCCTTTTAATGATTCATAAATGACCAGCCAGGAGACTTGGAAAAGAGGGCAGCTGGAAAATTGAAGATAAAGCAAGATGCTTTTGGAGGAGGACCTGTGTAGCTGAAATGCTATTTTACGCAGAAGAGCCCTACAGGATGGGTGTCTTCTCCAGCAGTGAAGCTCCTGATTTGTTGAAAAGGGTATGTCTACACCCATCATTGCATAATGCCAGCTGTTACCACCTAGCTCCTGAGTGAGAGGCCTGCCCGTTAGGACTCAGATCTCTCAGCTGCAGGTGTTGCCTGCAGCCATTACCAGGGGTGGCCTTAAAGCCAGGAGGCCGCCTCCGGCGGTGAGTTGCTGCTGGCGGGCCGCCCCGAAGGGGCGATCCAAAGGGGGCTGCCCGTTTGGGGGAGCCCTTTGGAGGCAGACCAAGGGCAAGGGTGTGTGCTGTGATGGTAGATTATAATTGAGTGTGTGTTTGTGTGTGCTGGTGAGAGCAGCACACTTGGTTGTGTGGTGGCCTCTTCAGTCCCTGGTGAGAGCAGGGAGGGCAGGCGAGGGTTCTTGGTGAGAGGAAGTTCCCTTTAGCTACCCAAACTGAAGGTGTGTGTTTGTTCTGGTCCCCTCTTCCCCCCCCACTTCCAATATGTGGTTTGGCACAGATGGGGTGCCTAAGAAGGAGGGCTCAGATGGCATTGTGGCAGTTGTGACAGGTAGGGGAAGATATGGAAGTAAGATCCGGACTGGCCAGCCAAGGGGAATGAGGTTTAGACAGTTATGTGCTATTCCTTTTTCCGGTCCTATTCTCAGCCTTAAAAATTGTGGGAACTTTAATACCTGGCCATCAGCCCTGAGGGTGCTGTTGCTGAATGTCAGGTCAGTATCCCAGAAGACAGCTGTCATCCATGATTTAATTCTGAATGAAGGGGCTGGCCTGGCTTGTGTCACTGAGACCTGGCTGAGAGTGGAGGGAGGCGTCGACCTTTCCCAATTGTGCCCGGCTGGGTTATCAGTACAGCATCAGCCGGGGCTTAATGGTCGGGGAGATGGGGTGGCAATTGTCTATCAAGATACTATCTCACTGGCTAGGGTTGTGGTCCAACAAAGTGTCAAATTCGAGTGTCTGTACTTGACGTTGGGTGGCTGGAATAGGTTGGATATGCTGCTTGTGTACTGCCCACCTCACTCTACGGCAGATGCTCTGCTCAAGCTGGCCGACGTGGTCTCGGATGTGGCATTTAGGATGCCGAGGCTTTTGGTCTTGGGGGACTTTAATATCCACGCCGAGGCTATTCTGTCTGGTCCAGCTCGAGATTTTATGGATACCACGATCACCCTAGGAGAAATGACATGTTGCAGGTCATACACTCGATTTAGTTTTTTGGACTAAGGGTGATAGAGTTCTTGGGATAAGGGATGTGGCTACACTCCTTTTGTCATGGACTGATCACTACCTGGTCAAGTTTAGACTATCTGCTGACCTTCCCCTCCACAGAGGAGGAGGGCTGATTAAGATGATCCGCCCTCGGAGGCTGATGGATCCAGAGGGTTTTCTGAGGTCCCTGAGGGATTGTTCAGCCATTATGGCAAATGGTCCTGTAGATACCTTAGTTGATACGTGGAACACTGAGGTAACCCGGGCAGTTGATATGATTGCTCCTAAGTGCCCTCTTCGGACCAGTCGAGCCAAGTTTGATCCCTGGTTTTCAGGGGAGCCGATGGCAGCAAAACAGTCTGTGCGACGGCTAGAATGCTGCTGGAGGAGAACTAGAGCTGAGTCTGATCGACTGCGGGTTAGAGCTGAACTGCGAGCTTACTTTGTGGCGGTGCTGACAGAGAAGAAAAGCTTCTTCTCCACCCATATTGTGTCTGCACAATGCTGTCCAACAGAATTGTTTCTAGTAGTGTGGGGCCTGTTGCAGTCTGGCACTCATGACGAAATAGAGGAGTCTTTGGGAAGGGATAACTGTCTGGGTCCAGGGGATTATTAATGCATCTTTTAGATCTGGAATGATTCCTGCTGCCTTGAAAGAGGCAGTGATAAAACCGTTACTTAAGAAGACCTCCCTGGTCCCACATGACTTAAATAACTATCGCCCAATTGCTAATATTCCCTTCTTGGGCAAGGTACTCGAATGGGCGGAGAGCTGCAACTCCAAGCTTTCTTGGAAGAAACAGAGTACTTAGATCCATTTCAGTCTGGCTTTAGGCCTGTTTTTGGAACTGAAACAGCCTTGGTCGCCCTGGTAGACGATTTACGCCGGGAGATAGGGGGAGTGCATCCCTGTTGATTCTCCTAGACCTCTCAGTGGCTTTTGATACCATTGGCCATGATTTCCTTCTGGGACACCTGGCGGAGTTGGGTATTGGAGGCACTGTTTTGCAATGATTCCGGTCCTACCTGTCAGGACGCTTTCAGAAGGTGGAGCTAGAAGGCTGCTATTTGACCCCGTGGCGATTGTGCTATGGGGTCCCACAAGGTTCCATCTTGTCCCCTAGGCTGTTTAATATCTACATGAAGCCGCTGGGAGAGGTCATAAGGAGTTTTGGAGGACGGTGCTATCAATATGCAGATGATACCCAACTCTATTTCCCTGTGACATTAGAACCAGGTGTGGCGGTGACTGATCTAAATCGGTATCTGCAGGCAGTGATGGTTTGGATGAAGTCAAATAAGCTGAAGTTGAACCCAGATAAGACTGAGGTCCTGTGGATCAGGAGGCCATCTGTTCGGGAATGTGTCATGGAACCTGTTCTAGATGGGGTTACTCTCCCCCTGAAAGAATAGGTATGCAGCTTGGGAGTCCTCCTGGACTCTTTTTTTTAATATTTGAAAATCAGATTTCTTCGGTGGCCAGGAGTGCCTTTGGGCAACTTGTTTGATCCGCCAGCTGTGACCCTTACTGAACAAGCATGACTTGGCCACAGTGATCCATGCTCTTGTTACATCCCGACCTAATTACTGTAATGCACTTTATGTAGGGCTGCCTCTAAAAAGCCTTCGGAAACTTCAGCTGGTCCAGAATGCGGCTGCTCGAGTTTTAACTAACACTAGTTATACGGAGCACATTATGCCAGTGCTTCGGCAGCTGCACTGGCTTCTAGTATGTTTCCGGGGACAATTTAAGGTTTTAGTTATGACCTATAAAGCCTTAAATCAGTTGGGTCCGGGGTATTTGAAGGACTGTCTTCTCTCATATGAACCTGCCTGGGGATTGAGGTCAGCTGGGGAGGCTTTGCTTCATGTTCCCCCACTTGTGGAGATAAGATTAACATCTACGCAGAACAGGGCATTCTCAGCTTTTGCTCCCAGGCTGTGGAATTCTCTTCCTTGGGATATTCGCATGGCACCAACGCTAGCATTGTTTCAGCGTTAGGCTAAAGCCACCCTTTTTACTCGTGCTTTTATTAATGTTTGAGTCTGTATGTGTGTGTTCCTCCTCTCTTGGGTTCTGTCTACACTCGCAGCTTCTTGCGTGAGTAATATGCAAATGAGGCCAAGCCTCATTTGCATACCTAATGAGCCACCATTTTTTTCAGAAGAGGCTCTTGCTCAAGAAGGAGCATCTACACTGCCCCTTCTTGCGCAAGATAAAGCCCTCTTGCGCAATGCCATTTCACCTATTACTTTTCAGGAAGAACGGCATTGCGCAAGAGGGTTTTTATTGCACAAGAAGGGGCAGTGTAGACGCTCCTTCTTGAGCAAGAACCTCTTCTGAAAAAAAAAAAGGTGGCTCATTAGGTATGCAAATGAGGTTCGGTGATATTCCATGCTTAGCCTCATTTACGTATTACTCACACAAGAAGCCGCAAGTGTAGACATAGCCTATATGTTTTTAGCAGGTTATTTTAACTAGGTACTTTGCTGGCCTTTAGTCTCAAGTTGGTTCTCAAACCTGTCTCTTGTTTGTTCTAGAGAATCTAGAAGGTCAGCCTTTTTAGGTACTTTATGACATTATTGCTTGTAGATATATTAGTAAAAATGGATAAAAGGAACATAGGAAACTGATTATTCTTTTTCGAGTGATTGCTCGTGTCCATTCCAATATAGGTGTGTGCACGCAGTGTGCACACACTGTCGGAGACTTTTCCCTCAGCAGTACCCTTTGGGCCAGCAGTACCACTTTGGGCCTGGAGTGGTGCCAATATATCGGCCTATATATACCCTTGCTGGCCCCCTCACCCACTCAGTTCCTTCTTACCGCCGTGATGGTCATTGGAACAACCCTTAGTTCTCTTCACTGTTCTTTTCCTTTAACAATCTTCTGTTAAGTACCTGTTAATTTAGTTAAAGACTTTTCATTTGTAGTTTTCTTTTTACCCTGCTGCTGCACACTGTGTGCCTGTGGCAGGGCATGCCTGGCCTGCAAGGCTTTAAGCCCTGCAAGAAGTGCAACAAATCTATGCCGTGTGGTGACCCACACTCATCGTGTTTGAAGTGCCTGGGAGAATCGCACATTACAGACGCATGCAAGATTTGTTGGGCATTTAAGCCCAGGACCAAACAAGAGTGCGAGTCATGGATCAAGGCGCTCCTGATAGAGGCGGCACTCCAGCCGGCACCACCTCTGGCACCAGCACCGGACTTGGCACCGAGCTCCAACAGCACACCGGCCTTGGTGCATGACAGCTCCGCTCACTGTGCCTCCCCAGTACCGCATAGGGCCGGACATCGCTCCCAGTCTCCAGTATCTATACAGAAAAGGAGGCCTAATAAGGGTCGGTCCCTTTCCAGGCACATGCCCTCTGTGCGCTCTACAGTGGGGCATGCGGTGCCAGCCAGTCCAGAGCTCGGACATTCTAGATTGGATAACTACTCCTCCCGTCGGAGGGATGTGAGTCCTTCAGAGGATCTCCCGGACCTGTCCACCCCAGAGGCTTTGGAGGCAGCAAGGGTCCTTATAGACTCTTCTCCATCCCCTCCGACCACTCCGGCACCCTCAAGACAGCACGGGGATGCCCGGTACCGCTCTCCCGCTAGGGTGTCTGGTGAAACAATGCATGAGGTGTGGCAAAGCCATGTGGCACATGCAGCAGCTCCCCCGGCACTGGCTACTGTCACACCGGTGCCGTTGGCACTAGCACCGGATCTGGCACCGGATGCGACGCGGATTACCCACCTGGCACCACTACCGGCCCCCAGCACCGCGACACCTACTGTCAGGGACTCCGCCTCGGCCATGCATCCTCCTCCGCCTCGGCTCCGTGGCAAGCTGGAAGCCATGTCTTGGCATGCTGCAGGACAATCAACATCAGCATTGGCACCACCATGGTCCGCCTCGGAGTACTCCTCCGACTCTGATGTGGACTCTGTATGGTCTTCACGAGGCTCTCGGTCCCGTTCACAACACTGCTCCCGCTCCCGGCACTAGTCCCAGGACCGTACTTCTCCACATCAGTACAAACAACAACAGTGGGCTCAGCTGATCCCTGTACCTATGGTCCAGCAGACATGGCCGCCCCAGCCACCCAGACAGTGACCTTTTTGGACCCCCTGGGCCTACCATCAGGGCCAGGGTGTGAACTCTCCTAGACCAGATTTTGTCACGTCAGGTCCACAAGTCCCTACTTTGGTCCGGTCTCCCACGTCAGCCCACTCGCTACCTCCAGGCCAGTTGTCCCCAGGCCCAGAGGAGAGCGCGGCTCTGGTGAACCAACCTCTCCCCGCTTCCTCCGTGGCCACTTCGGACGATCCAGGCTGTACAGATGCCCCCGTGGGCGATATGGCAAAGGAGTCATTGTCTTCCTCCCCGGATGAGGCTCTGGCTGACTCTGCGCCCTCCATGGATGCCAGGGCCCACCAAGACCTCCGCCGCCGCCTGGCCCAAAGTCTCGGAGTCCAGGTGGACAAGGTCTCTGAGGACTTGGACCAAAGCGTCGACATCTTGCACGCAGACGCTCCCTCCAGAGTGGCGTTGCCGATCAACAAGACAGTAGCCAAGATCTCAGCAGCCTTGTGGCAAACCCCGGCATCCATCCCGCCCACCGATAAGCGTGCGGAATGGAGGTATTTTGTCCCTCAAGAGGGTAACGAACACCTCTTCTCTCACCCTCCCTCCAGGTTCTTTAGTAGTTTAGGCAGTCAACCAGAGGGAGAGGCAGGGACAGCCCGCGGCCACCCCTAAGAACAGGGAGGCTAAAAAGACCGACTTACTGGGCAGAAAAGTCTATGCATCTGGGGGCATCCAATACCAAATTGTCAACCAACAAGTTTTTCTGTCCAGATACGCCTACAACACCTGGGCATTAATGGACAAGTTTACAGACTTGCCCCCCCAGAGACTCCCGTTCGGCGTATAAGAGGAGGAGGAGAGTAATTTCAGGAGGAGGGGAGAGTAATTTCTCGAACGGCGCTACAAGCAGCACTCAATGTGGCTGATGTGGCTTCTCGAGTCATGGCCACTGGAGTCGTACTGCATCGCAGCTCGTGGCTCCAGGGCTCTGGAGTGCCGCCAGAAGTCCAAAACACCTTGCAGGACCTTCCTTTTGAAGTCATGTCTCCTTCTCCGAGCAAACTGACCATGGCCTGAAGGACACGAGATCCACATTAAAGTCCTTCAGCCTTCACACACCTGTCACCCAGAGGCATTCATATACGAATAGGAATGCCTCTAGAATGCCTCCACAGGGCCCACACCGCGATTTTACCCATCGTAGGGGCACGGGTGGTAATGGCAAGAACAATAGGCGCCATCCTCACCCAGCCCCAGATTCTAACCAGGAGCTCCCCAATAAGCCCCCCGGGTCCCGACAGGGCTTTTGACGGGACCCCCGAGAGCTTCTTGCCAGTCTCCCCATTACCCTTCCGGGACCACTTATCCCGTTTCCACCAGGCCTGGAAGTCTGTCACTTCAGACCGATTGGTTCTGGGGATAGTGGAAACGGGTTATGTAATCCCCTTCCACTTGCCCCCTCCTTCCCTTTTAGGTACCCCTCTCATGAGCCTCTGTTACAGGAGGAGGCTCGCCACCTTCTCACCTTGGGGGCGGTAGAATGAATTCCCCTTGATTTTTCTAAACAGAAAATTTTATTCCCACTATTTTCTGGTTCCAAAAGCAAAAGGGGGCCTTCACCCACCCCTGAACCTCAGAGCTCTAAACCTCTTCATCGTCAAGACAAAATTCAAAATGGCGACCTGGGCATCCATCGTTCCTTCCCTAGCCCCCGGAGACTGGTACGTTGCCCTCGACTTAAAAGACGCTTATTTTCATGTTTCAATCTCCCCCTTCCACTGAAGGTTCCTGCGATTCATTGTGGGCTAGGGTCACTACCAATTCATGGCCCTCCTCTTTGATATTTCTACGGCCCCCTCAGTTCTTCACCAAACGTATGGTGGTGGTGCTCAGAAAAAGGGGAGCTTATAAAAAGGGGAGCCCAAGTGTTCCCTTATTTGGATGATTGGTTCCTCCGAGGACAGTCGGAAACCCAGGTGGGAGACCACATTGCCATAGTCCATGAACTTTTTCAAGAACTAAGTCTTCTTTTAAACCTGGACAAATCCACCTTAACTTCTACCCAGACAATAGAATTCATGGGTGCGACCCTGGATTCCCGGTCTCAGAGCCTCTACTCAGCTCCCGCTTTCTCACGCTACAGTCGGCGGTCAGGTCGCTCCAGAACTTTCCAGTGACCACCGCCCGGGCTTGCATGCATCTGTTGGGCCTCATGGCCAACTGAACTTATGTAGTGCAACACGCCAGACTGCGCATGCCCCTGCTTCAGATGTGGCTATCGTGAGTCCACAACCTGGCCACCTACTCCTGGGACAGAGTGGTAACTGTCCCTGTCCTCCTTGAGCTGGAGTGGTGGACCCATCGAGTGGAAGTCTGCGCAGGGGTCCCATTCTCTCAGCCAGTCCCGTCCGTCTGACTGGTCACAAACATGTCGGACACGGGTTGGGGAGCCCACACTCAAGGTAAGTGATCTCTCCACGAAACCTCCCTGCATAACAACGTCAGGAAACTCAGGGTGCTCCGGCTGGCTTGTGCAGCTTTTCCTTCCCCACCAGAGGGGCAAGACTGTCCTCATCCTGTCAGACAACACGACAGCGGTGGTCTATATAAACAAGCAGGGCAGGGCTTGTTCACCTTGCCTGTGCTCAGAGGCAATCAGCCTATGGGAACTCTGAATTGGGGCGGATATCCACCTGATGGCCTCGTATCTCTCAAGCTCATAGAACGTTCTAGAAGACAGATTGAGCAGATTGTTTGCGAGCCATGAGTGGTCCCTGCGTTGGAACATTGCCCAATCCATCTTCCATGTGTGGGGGTTTCCCCATCTAGATCTGTTTTTCACAGGGCAGAATACAAAGTGCCCCCACTACTGCTCCCCTCATGGGACAGGGTCGGGGCTCCCTAGGGGACGCTCTGCTCCTCCGCTGGCCGCAAGGCCTGCTGTACACCTTCCTGCCCTTCCCACTATTTCACTGGGTCCTGTTGAAAGTGCAGGAGTTCAGGGCGTCATTAATTCTAATTGCTCCAGCATGGCCCAGACAGCATTGGTTTTTGACCCTCCTCAGCCTCTCATGCAAGAGACTCGTAACCCTCCCACTAGTCCCGGACCTGATATCCCAGGACTCGGGCAGGCTTCACCACTCAGACATACAGTCCCTCCATTTGATGGCATGGAAGCTCCATGGTTAATGGCAGAGGAGCTCCAGTGCTCTCAACGAGTCCAAGAAGACATTCTGAGTAGCAGAAAACCTTCCACTAGAACTAGGTACCTTGCTAAGGGGAAGCGATTTGGCTGTTGGGCTTCTCGGAAGTGGGTACACCCGAGGTGGGCACCAGTCCCCTTGATCCTAGATTACCTGTTGGACCTTAGGCTCCATCATCTCTCTTCCTCTTCTGTTAAGGTTCACCTAGCGGCTATTTCAGCCTTCCACCCAGGGGAAGCGGGAAAAATGCTATTTGCCAACCCTATGATCAACAGGTTCCTAAAAGGAATGGACAGACTCTATCCGCATGTCCGGCAACCCGTTCCCCAGTGGGACCTAAACCTGGTACTATCCAAACTTATGGGGCACCCATTCGAACGGCTAGCCACGTGCTCCCTCCTTCACCTATCATATAAGCTGTCCCTCGTAGTGGCAAACACAGTGTTTTTTAAAGACAAGGTCCGGCTCCGCCCTCACCCACCTTTTTTGCCAAAGGTAGTTTCTGCATTCCATTCTTCCCAGGATATTTTTCTACCATTTTTTTTTATCCTAAACCGCATGCATCGGGGAAAGAGCAAGCTTTACACACGTTAGATGTCCGTAGGGTGCTAGCCTTTTATTTAGACAGTACCAAACCATTCCAAAAATCACCACAAATTTTTGTAGCTATCGTGGAACGCACAAGAGGCTAACTTGTATCCACTCAGTGGATCGCCTCATGGATAACTGCCTGTATCAGAGAGTGCTACTCTCTAGTGGGTATTTCAGCCCTGACACTTAGAGCACACTCCACGAGAGCTGTGGAAGCTTCCACCGCTTTTGCAATGCAGGTTCCCATCTTGGACATCTGTAGGGCTGCCACATGGTCCTCGGTCCACACGTTTGCCAACCACTATGCACTGTCCCATCAGGCCAGAGAGGATGCTGCCCTAGGTAGGGCGGTTCTTAACTCTTCCGTGGTTTCAACATCTGGTCCTCCGCCTAATTAGGTTCTGCTTTGGAGTCACCTATATTGGAATGCACATGAGTAATCACTCAAAGATGAAAGAACTGTTACTTACCTCGTAACTGTGATTCTTCGAGATGTGTTTCTCATGTCCATTCCAAATCCCCGCCCACTACCCTTTATCCGGAATATGCCGGTAAGAAGGAACAGAGTGGGCGAGGGGGCCAGCAGGGGTATATATGGGCCGGTATATCGTCGCCACTCCAGGGGGCTCCCTGCTGGCCCAAAGGGTACTGCAGAGGGAAAAGTCTCCAACAGTGCGTTTACACACCTATATTGGAATGGACATGAGCAACACATCGAGAAGAATCACGGTTATGAGGTAAGTAACTGTTATTTTTTCTGTCTGCATATAGTGGATTTTTGTGCATTAATCATAATATTTTTTGAATATTTAAGATGAAACTTTTTTCAAGTAATTTTTAAATCAAAATAGTTCTAACTTTACTTTCACTTTTCACTCTATAAATTGTAGGTGCTGTAATATTTAGTGTTGGTTTTATACCAATATATTACATATGTACAAACAAATGTTCTAAAAAATGAACTGATTTAAAAAAAAAACCCCACAAACATAAGAAGAATAGTCCAGTCCTCCAGTCCTGCAATGTTTAATAAAAATCTAAAATAATTGCTCTCCAGGAAAAATCTACTAATTGAATAAGTATAAACATGCTTAATATGGATGTGTAGTATTTTCACTGAGATAAGAGATGCACTGCTATCAAAATGCAGTTAAAGCATTATAAACGTTGGAAAAATTATATATCAATTTTTTCACACATACAGATATAAAATTTAGAATACAGCTGCTCCCCGAGTTGTGAATGGTCGAGTTATGGCCAACTGTTTGGTCCATAACTCATTCATAACTCAGGGAGAGGCTGTAGTTAAATTAAAAAATATACTGCTAACATAGCTAATGTTTTTAATTAGAACAAGTATGGGACTTTACTGGTATCCTTAGTGTACCTTTATGTAACTACATTTCTATAGTCTTTAGTGTTTGGAAACTTATTTTATCTTTGCATCATCTACCTTTGTTGGAGATCTGACAAGCCTGGTGAAATTGATAATAAAAATGAAATAGAAATAATTCTCAAAAGTCTGTGGAGCCTGTGGGTGGATGGACTTGGCATAAACATTCATAGTGGTATGTTAGATTTAAAAGTCCATATGGAGCTGATTATTTTTCTGGCTTTCTGTAGTAAACTTTATTTTAAACACTTTTATGTATTTGTTGGGTAAAGCTCTTTTAAAACATTTACATTTAAAAATTTGAAAAAAAATTGAGTTTAGAAGGAACAAAAGAAAAGTTTGTTGGGTTAGGATATGATACAAATTTACAAAAGAGAGTTTCTTCACTGTTCCTTTATTATGTAAATGCAGCTCAAGATCCCTTGCAACTGGGACTAATATAGATTCCAGCTGTAACTTTTGTTGCTTCTGCTGCTCGCATGTCTGGTGATGGTTAAATCTAAGTCATTGTGTAGAAATTCAGAAAAGGAAAAGGGTAGGGTGGGAAAAAAGTGACTCTTTACAAAAATATTCATCTAAAAGCAACAGGAACTAGGAGTCTCCATTTCAAGACTTTGCCATAAACCTCATCTTGAAATATTTAAATGGCTTCAGATTTTCTTTGATACTTTAAATAGCTTAAATTTGGCATTTCATTATATTGTTTAAACAAAAACATAGCTAATTAACACAAATTGAAGCATACATAGGCTATTAGAAGACCATTAGATAGACGGTCTAATACAGTAATTTGTAGGCTCAATGTTTTAGTACATGTGAAATCCTACACTTTCTAAAGTATGACTGCTGAGAAGTCCTACTAAATGACTATTCAAGGTGGGATATGTTTAGGGAACAATCATGAGAAAGTTTAATTTTTCTTACATTGTATTTGTTTCAACAGTGCTTGTTTTATACAGAAAAAGTGAGTAAGGGAAGAAACTGGAAAAACTTTTTTTGTATAAAGGATTCAAATTAGCATGCAGTAAATATTATCTTCCCATCTGTAGAGGATGCCTTCTGGTCAAGGTCAGAGATATGGATAAAGTAAGATGCAATTCCTTACTGCAGCTATATTGAATGTGTATGGAATTATTTTAATAATAATCATTAAAACGTGTATCACGTATTTGGTCTTTCAAACCTGTTTTTAAAAGGTTACATTGCTTGAGGTTTCCTTATAATTGTAGATAGTTTTTTGGGGGTATTTGAGACCTGTATGATACATGTTGGAAATACACAATTCTTTAGGAATCTTCCACTTTTATTTCCTTATCAGAACATACTTTTGCAGACAGATTCCTTGAAATGACCATGCTAAATTTCAGGATGCTCTTTTCCTCTGATTTCAGTTGCTAATGCATTAATTAAGCAATTTGACAGTGCCAGTCAAACTGTATGCGGTAATCTGATTCCCTGTTTACCAGAAGTACTTATTAGTAAATAATCAGACATGTTTTTGTTGAGAAGTTAAAATAAAGGAAGGTTTTAAAATAATACAGTTGGCTTTTCAAAAGATGGTGCTGAAAAGTATTTATGTTCACACATGCCTTGGCTATTATTATTATTAATTATTAAAAAAAAAAAACCTAAACAAATCTAGGTCTGTGGCCAGTCCATTGACTAATGCCACAGACAATCTGCCATCCTGCTCTTTTACAGCAGTGGTTCCCAGCTGCCCGTCTGCGGACTGGTGCCGGGCCATGAACCACAGCCTGCTGAGCCGCGGCACACTGCCAGGACATGGCCATGCCTTGATAATTGTCTTGGCTGGAATCTAAGTTCCCTGTAAGCTGCGTGGCAGCTAGGCCGCACAGCTGCTAATTGTGCCCCACCCAAAGGTTTAGGGCTGCTGTGCAGAGAGCTTCCTGTCTGGGGAGCAGGGGCAAGCTAGGAAGCTGCGTAGGGCGCCGCTGGCCCAGGCGCTCGATGATGATGTCACGGGGTGCCGGGGCGCCCCGTGATGACGTCATGGCCATTGACGGCTGTGCAGGCAGGGGCGCCAATTGCACCGCCCTGCCTAGGGCGCCAGCTGCTGCAGCTGGCCTCAGGCCGCTCCTGCTGGGGAGGGGTACTCCCATAGAAGCAGAAGCTCCCTGCTCTAGAAAATGAGCATGCTGGTAGGGAAAGGTAGCAATTACAATAAGAAGTTTAGTTTTCAAATCTATTTTATATCAGTATTTAATTCATGTGGTTACAGTGTTTAATAAAAATCTAAAATAATTGCTCTCCAGGAAAAATCTACTAATTGAATAAGTATAAACATGCTTAATATGGATGTGTAGTATTTTCACTGAGATAAGAGATGTACTGCTATCAAAGTGCAGTTAAAGCATTATAAACGCTGGAAAAATTATATATCAATTTTTTCACACATACAGATATAAAATTAGAATACAGCTGCTCCCCGAGTTGTGAACGGTTGAGTTATGGCCAACTGTTTGGTCCATAACTCGTTCGTAACTCGGGGAGAGGCTGTAGTTAAATTAAAAAATATACTGCTAACATAGCTAATGTTTTTAATTAGAACAAGTATGGGATTAAAAACTTCTGCTCTAATTAATTTTCTAGGTATGACTGGGTTAATCTGGTGTTCTAAATGAGAAGCATTTAGTACTTGTTTGAAACCTGAAAATCTGATCTAGAAAGTGATTGCACCTATTTGTTGGGAGTAAAATCCAGGTCCCATTGAAGTCATCCTGGACCAAAAAGTTTCTTTGATTTTCAGGAAAGGCGAATGTAACTTTAGAAGGGTAGTAGTGGGATAATTCTAGCAAACTTTTTGTCCTCCCCTCCCAGAAAAGAGTGAATGTTAAAGCAGATACTCATCTTTAATCTGGCACTCTTTGGTCTGGCAACATCTATGGTCAGCATGATTTTAGTTAGCTGCATGTTGACTTATAAAGGGCGTGGCCAAGTTTCCACAGCAGTCCCATAAAGTTTGTTTACAGCCACCAGTCGTGGCTGTTAGGTTAGCTTTAGTTTACCCCTAAATGTCTTCTAAGAGCCCAGTAAGCAGTGGAAGTGTTGGTAATGCTGCTAGACAATATTGACCTCCCATGGTTCAGCAAATACTCTGGTTCGACACCAGTCAGGTCCTGAGGGTGCTGGACCAGAGAAGTTCAACCTACATTAATGTAACATTTTCATGTGTGAACAAAATTATGTTTTAGCAAACATGCAGTTACAACACCACAGAATATACCACACCACGGTAGGCTGAATGTATTCAGTTAGCCAAGTCCCATTCTTTCCTCACAACCGGCAGTTCATCAGCTTCTGCTGCTATATGTAGCAGCAGATATTCTGGAGGAGAAGTAGAGATCTTCTGGAATAGAATAAACACAATGGTGACCTGAATTAATTAGCAATGAACTGATAAGTGTTCTGTGGTGTATGTAAATTGTCACTTTCAGTTGTTATTAATTCCTAAGGAAACAGTGTCATCTATTTTTATAAGTCTCGGAGGGGTAGTAACATTAGTCTGTATCTGCAAAAACAATAAGGATTCCTGTGGCATGTTAGAGACTGAGGGCATAAGTGTTCATGGGTGGACTGAAGTGGAGTTAACAGGGGCATGGTACCCTCAACTTACCCAACAACATTATTAATCTATCCAACCACACACGTAGCCTAACAGAGAAGTATGTTTTATCTTAGGGATTCTCTTTCTGTTCCACCATGCTTACGCACACAATACTATTCTGAGATGACCTGAAGGCCTGTTTTCGCCATCTCCAACTCAAGAAAAATTTCCAACGCACCACTGAATATTGCTGTGACCCACAGGATTCCTGCTACCAAAACTACAAGAAAAAGAATAATAATTGGACTCCTCCTGATTGAAATGACAGTCTGGACTAACGATGTTAATGGCTAGCCAGCTAGCTGTTTAACCGATAAGCCATTGCTTATTGGTTAATGGTCCCAGTTAACTGAATCACTCTCCTCCCCATGCCCTGTGTGCTCTGCATTTAAAACTCAGACTGGCGGGCTGGCTCCTTATGTCTAGGACACATCACACAGTCCGTTATCCACAGCCACGTCCTGAGATTCAACCATATCTGCTTCATTGTCTGAGACAAACACCTACAAGAACTTTATCAATCATTCTTTAAAGTTAAATACCCACCTGAAGAAGTGAAGAAACAGATTGATAGAGCCAGACAAGTATCCAGAAGTCACCTACTTCAGGACAGGCCCCAAAAGGAAAATAACAGAACACCACTGGTCATCGCCTACAACTCCCAGCTAAAACCTTTCCAGCACATCATTGACAATCTACAGCCTATCCTGGAAAACTGTCCCTCACTCTGAGACTTTGGGAGATGGGCCAGTCTACAAAAAGACCCTCAAACTGAAGCAAATACCAACAGCCACACAAAACACCACAAAAACACTTACCTGGGAAACTATCCCTGCAAGAAACCCCATTGCTAACTCTGTCCACATATCTATACAAATGACCCCATCACAGGACCTAACCACATAAGCTATACCCTCAGGGCTCATCCACCTGTACATCCACTACAGGATATAACATGATATATTCCATCAAATGCCATCAGTGCCCATCTGCAATGTATATTGGCCAAACCGGACCTTTTCTGCAACAAAGGATAAATGGACACAAATCAGACATCAGGAAAAAACCTATAGGTGAACACTTTAACCTTCCTGGACATTCACTAATGGATTTAAAAGTAGTCATCCTACAAAAGAATTTCAAAACCCAATTACAAAGACATTAAATGCATTATGAAGGCAATTTCCCCTCTCTTGATAGCCACATTTCCACATCAACTGCTGTGAATGAGCCACTTCCAACTTGATTTGATTGGCCTCATTTACACAAGTACTCGTGTGTGTGTGTGTGTGTGTGTGTGTGTGTGTGTGTCTATAAATCTCACTTCATCTGATGAAATGAGTTTTACTCACGAAGGCTTATGCCCAAATAAATCTTAGTCTCTAATGGGCTAGAACTTACTCACCAGTTTTAACATTAAGATGACAAGATGAAGAAATATAAACTAATATTTTAAAATGGTGAATCCATGCTGACTCTTGCAGAGTGGCAAAAAAACTAAGGGTATGTCTACACTACAGTGTTACTTTGAAATAGTTATTTCGAAATAACGCGTCTAGACACAGAATGCGTTTCAAAATAGCATTTTGCTATTTCGAAATAGCTCGTCCACACTGATAGGATGCTAAATCACATTTAAGGCCGGCCAGAACCGGTCCTGGCAGGGTATTAGGTCAGGAGTTACCTTGTGTGGCTGCTGCCTGAGGCTATCTGAGACCTGTGCTTAAAGGGACCACCCTCCTCCCAGACAGCCGGTTCTAAGGTTTCCCTCGCTGAGGGATGGCAAAGCATTTTTTTCTCTGTGTGCTCTGGTTGCCCTCACTCAGGACACCACAGCACTCTGTATCATGGAGCCAGAGCCACCCCGGGCACTCTGGTGCTTCTCTTGGACGTGTTACTGCGAACCTGGCCTGCAGGCAGTAACAGTCTCCCTGGTCTGCCCCACTGGGGGCTTGTGCCTCATTCCTCCCTCACGTCCTTCCACTTACCCCTCCCTAACCCCCGCTTCCTGCTATATAATAAAAGATACATGTTCATTACAACAAAGCCTCTTTATGAACAAAACTGCGGTGGGAGGGGGGATGAAACTGAGGTGAGACTGGGGAAATAAGATGGGAGAGGGGAGGGGAAACCTGGGAGGAAGGAGCTGGCAGGGGGAGCCAAGGGGAGGAAGGGGAGGAAAAGCTCAGGGTTGGGGTTCTCGCCGGCCCAACTATCTCCTAGCACCACGGGTGTGGGGGCCTCGGCGTCCCTGGGGGTGTGGGGAGGAAGAAGCGGGAGGGGGAGAAAGAGTGGGAGGAGGAGTGGCAGCAGGTCCTGCCCCCCAGGATGTGATCCACGGCATCAAAATAGGGGTAGGGGTCTGGGTCTGCCCCTGGTTGGGAGCTGCCCCCTGTGGCCCTGGCATACACCTGCCGCAGCTCCTTTATTTTCATGCAGACCTGCTCCTGGCGTGGCCTTTGGTGGCCAGGCTGGCAGCCATCTGCCTGTAGACAGTTGCGTTCCTCCATCTAGTGCGGAGATCATGAACGTTGGAGGCATCCCCCCAAACCTGAATTAGATCCCTGATCTCTGCACTGGACCAGGCAGGTGCCCACTTTTTCTGGCCCCTGGCAGGCTCCTGAGAGCTGGCAGACTGGTCCTGGGGAGTGATGGAGGGCTGGCTGGCACTGGCTGCCTGGCTCATACTGGGGCCACTGGGTCAGGTGCAGTGACTGCTGGCTCTGGGCTGGTAGGCTTGGAGCTGGCACAGGCACTCTGGCCAGAGTCTACCCCTTTAAGGGCTCCAGGGAGGAGGGGAGGAAGAGGAGTTTTCTTGGTTGTGCCCAGAGTGACCACCAGGGCATCCTGGGAAGGGCTGGAGGCCCCCTATTTCGAAATAAGCGTCTACACAGTGCTTATTTTGAAATTGAAATTGGCGCTGTTCTTCGTGGAATGAGATTTACCAATTTCGAAATAAGCCCTCCACTATTTTGATTTAATTTTGAAATAGCGGTTTGGCTGTGTAGATGCTGGTAAAGTTATTTCAAAATAACAGCTATTATTTTGAAATAACTGCTGTGTAGACATACCCTAAGTGATTTATGGGAAATTTGTATTTTCAAAAGCCAGATCAGACAGTAGATTATAGAGTTCCATGGGGAAAGGTAGAAATGGAAGTATGTGTGGGAACTGGAGTTAATTGAGACAGGCACAGAATTGGTGACAGATTTTGGGGTGAAGAATATGGAGAAGAACTTGAAGAAAATCTTAGTAGCTGATGCTCTGTCTTGCAGTAGCATAGGAGAGAGCTAACAACAATGACAAAATGAAAAATAAATCCTTATCTTGGTGGCATTATTTTAAAACAAATAAGTAAAATTGAGCAATAGTTCACTTTAAAACTAAAGCCACTTTCATTTTGTCTTCACTTTATACTTGTTATACATTTAATGCCTTGATTTAAAATAAAATCATTCTAATATGGCTGGTTTTTTTTCTTTTGATTCATGGCCTGTCTTCCCTTTTATGCTGCTAAAGGCTGAACATTTGGTCAGATATTTTTTTCCACACTTCAAAATGCTTTGTCTTTGGGCTCATGCAGTTTTGAGCAAACAAGCTGCTAGAGAGTGCAACAGCTTTTACTTACCTTGCCTGTGGAGAGAGTGAAAAAACCAAGATGCGGGAAATGTTGTTGTAAATGTAAGGGAGCTCTACAGAAGAGATATATCCATTGTGATGAGAATGGTCATGTTTCCTCCTTTGCAAAAATAAGGTGTTCGGGTTTCCATTTAATCTATCATACAGGTTTTGAACAGCAAAATAATTATAGGAATACACAGAAAATGAAATAATATCATGAGGACAACTTGAAAAGATAGTCCCGTGGAGTCAGATTATGAGCAGCATGCTAAGAAATGAAAGAATGTGTCAATGCAGTCCACAGTTGTTTGTTTAATTGTACTACAATAGCTACGCTATACAGGCAGTCCCCGGGTTACATGGATCCGACTTACATCGGATCCCTACTTACAAACGGGGTGAGGCAACCCGCACTAGCTGCTTCCCCCCAGCAGACCAGGGAGACGTGAAGCTGCCCCCCCCCCCCCCCCGCAGACCAGGGAGACGCGGAGCAGCTTTTCTCAGCAGACACCTCAGCTTGAGAATAAAGGACTGAGGGAAGTGAGGTGTGGGAGAATAAAACTGAGCTCTGGAGAAATGTTTGGCTAGAGTTTCCCCTACAATATGTACCAGTTCCGACTTACATACAAATTCAACTTAAGAACAAACCTACAGTCCCTATCTTGTACATAACCCGGGGACTGCCTGTACTATGCTTCTGCTTTTTGAGAAGTTCTATAAACCTCTCTGATTAACAGAATGCAGATACAGGCAGTCCCCGGGTTACGCGGATCCGACTTATGTCGGATCCGTACTTATGAACGGGGCTTTTCTTGCCCCGGAGGACACGGGCGGCGGGACCGCCCAGATGCGCCGCAGTCCGGCGCCCGCAACCTCCGGGGCGAGAAAAGCTGCTCCACGTCTCCCTGGTCTGCTGGGGGCCCCCCGCCCGGGTCCTCCGCGGCTTTGCTCCGCGTCTCCATGGTCTGCTGCGGGGGGGGGGGAGGGGCAGAAACCCAGCAGCACCCCAGCTGCTCTGCCCCACGCGTCCCCAAGACAGCCGCTGCTGAAACTGACCAGCGGCTGACTACAGGAAGCCCGAGGCAGAGTTGCTCTGCCCCGGGCTTCCTGGAATCAGCCGCTGATCAGTTTCAGCAGCATCTGACTTGGGGACGCCTGGGACAGAGCAGCTGGGGTGCTGCCGGTTGGTCCCCACAGCGCCGAGGTGCGGCGCTGCGGGGACCTACCTGGCAGCGCCCCAGCTGCTCTGTCCCAGGCTTCCAGATTCAGCCACTGTTGAAACTGATCAGCGGCTGATTCCAGGAAGTCCGGAGCAGAGCAACTCTGCCTCGGGCTTCCTTTAGTCAGCTGCTGGTCAGTTTCAGCAGCGGCTGAATCTGGACGCTAGTTCCAACTTACATACAGATTCAACTTAAGAACAAACTTACAGTCCCTATCTTGTACGTAACCCAGGGACTGCCTGTATTTATAGTTGCAGTCAGTAGTTCAGTGTAACATTCAAGACTTTTTTTGTTTGTTTCAGAGGTCAGTCCTATAATTTTTAATTTACTATGGGATGGCAGGCTTCTCCTTAATTTGTGGTAGTAATATGTATTGTAGGCTTTAAGCATATACTTTTTTCCTTATTCATATTTGAAATGTCTTATATGAAACAATTCTTCCCAAGCACATTCACTTGCATTTTTGAATATATCTGTTGAAGCACACCTTGCACAATCCCAAATGTTCTATGTTTACTATTTTGGAGCAGGCAAGGAGGTGGAATGAGGGTGTGTTGCCTATACTTCTACATCGTCTTCAGCATGGAATGAAATAGTTCTGACTTATCTGCTTGAGATACAACCAAAGATCTGAAAGAAAATTAAATTTCACTGACTTATTCAAGAGAAAGAAACCTGTTTCTACTTTCAGAACAGGGTCTATACCATGGGTGGGCAATAATTTTTGCAGTGGGGCCACTTCACGAATTTTGGATTTGGTCCTGGGCCTTCTGGAAGGGGCGGGGCTCGGGCAGAATGGGGCTATTGCCTCTAGGTGCAGCTCACCCCTGGTGGGGGGAGGGAGACTTCACGTGCTCCCCCACCCCGAGGCCCTGATTGTCCTGGGAGTGGGGAAACATGCAAAGTCTTTGCCTCCCATCCCCACCCTGCCAGGACTGCATGGCGCCTAGAGAGAAATGCCAGCTGTTTTGAACAGTTGGCGGTTCCCTTTAGCTGCGTGCGCCCCTGATGGCAAGAGGAGACTTCATGCGCCTCCCCTGCCGCCAGGTCTCCATTGCCCGTGGGGCGAGGAAGCAGCGGGGTAGCTGTGGCAGGATTAAAGGGCTTGGTGGGCTGGATCTGTCCTGCAGACCCTATCTTGCCCACCCCTGATCTACACAGTTGTCATTCTATTTATTTTTCTTCTCTTGAATGTGTTTCCATTGTGTGATGATTCCTACTAGGATCTTTTGTATGATAGATAACATAGGAGCACAGGTGGCATTGGGTGTCTGGGAGGGTTGTATGGTGTTTTGCAATCTGCTTCCAATCAAAGAGAAATGTCAGTAATTGTATTACTTTGTACTAATATTCCTGATAATTGGACAGCTTGATTTATTGATATAAGCAGAGGGATACAGCTTCTAGTGAACTGTGAGGAAACTGATGAAATTCATGTCTTGTTGCCCCAGTTATTTCTATTTTAATGTATAATTTTAGAGCCGTATAGTGCCAAAAATACACACATAGACTGAGTGATCTCTTTTATAAATTTAAATAGGGTAAGACATTCAACATTCTTAGGCAATGAGAGATGGAAAATGATAGTATTGGATGAAATATTGACATGCTTTGCATTGTTGGGCGTGAGACTGCAGTTACATGTGGAGATGAGTGTGAGGGATTAAAATCTATCTCTGAATGTTATGTCTAGAACCCATATTCAATTAAAAGTTATATAATTATGTATTCTGGTAACATAGTTCATGCTGTGGGAAATTGTTACAAGCTCTTAAAACAAGATACACTTTCCTAGTTTACTGATCTGGATTTAAACTATAAAATTTTTGCCATGCTAAGTGGTATAGTATAAATTTATGAGAGACTTGCAAAAATCTGTTTAAAACTTGCCTACCATCAAGCTTTTAAAAACCAAAGGAGTTGTGTGGGTTTTTTTTAAAGCTACAGCCAGCATTGTCTATGTGCTTGTCTCCTTAGGCAAAAGTGAATTGCACAGTCATAGAAATAAGAGATGGAAAAAGGCCTAGAAAGCTTGTTTAACTCAAACCCTGCCAATCTGGGTATTTTTGTACAGTAATACATTTTTAATATGTTAGCAGGCATAGTCATAAAAGACCAAAGTGTAGAATGTTCACCGCTTCTCTGCAGGGACTATTCCACAAGTTTTAAAAAAAATCTCACTGTTGCATATCTAATTTATTTATGTCCGCTAATGCTCTTGGCATTAATACTAGAATGTTCTCAGGGCTACTAAAATGTGATAGAAGTGATAAAGTACACTATATCCTTCACCTTGACATGAAAGACATTAAAGACATTTTAGAATTGTTCTGTCATTGTACCCTTCAACAAATAAAAGTTGTTGTAATATCATTTATTGTTGTATAACGTATTATGGACAAAAAATTTAAAAAAATGTCTGACTTGCAATGCAAAATTAACTCACCTTATTATTCTCCCTTTTCCTTACACACGTGTATCCCTCCTTCCCTGAATTGAGTTCTCCTTCTAAAATGTTGTGATTTGTGCAAGATTCCGCCATATAACTTACATTGTAAATAAATAAATATATAAAGTGTAGTGTAGGATTCTGTTTGATAATATTATGCTAATATAATGCCACCTAAATGGGAGGCTTTAGGACTAATTTGTTTTTGGAATGATTCTGACATTTGTATTGATACTATAACCTCCCTGAGCCAATTGTAACGCCACTAGTAAGTTTTCCATTTTTGTTTAAAGTGGAAAACCAAAATATATGGTGCAGTTTCCATATTTAAATTGTTGTAAATCAAAGGGAAAAATTGAGGGAGCATGAGTGTGTACCCCCTGTATTAATTATGGCAAAGTTATATATTTTCTTGAATAAAATACGTGGTTGGCAAGGTGCTGTGCTTGTTTACGTTAACCTGGTGTTACTCTTTTTGCCTTAGAAAAACAACTGTATATTGCAAATATTTGACATAGAAGTAATATTGATCATCATTTTATGTCTACGCTGTAGGCACAATGGAGTGGTGATTCAGGAAAAGTCTGAAGTTTATAGACTTAATTATTCTAGTATACTGGAATCCAGTAGATGAAGTCACACTTTAATTCCTGCAGTACGTCTTGGATCTGCTCTGATGTTTTAAATCTAAACTTGACCATTGTTTTTTCTGGCCACCTGCTTCTCTGTACAGTATAAAAAGTCTGCTGCTTTCAGGGAACTTGCATGTCAGATGACACTTTTTTGAATTTATAATGATGTTAATTCTGGAATTAATTTCTTGCTAGAAAATTGGACATGATGAAACTTAACTTCCTTATTATATTCCGTGATATTAGGCATTTTGAAAAGTAAAGTCAGTCTAGTGGTGTTTTGTGTTTTCAAAATATAGGAGTTATAAGACGTAAAGTTGAACTGAAGACTAGAAAAATGTTTAGAATCTTTTAAAATAGTCTGATAGTCTCAGCAATGAATTGTCTTCCTTTCTTGCCTGAAGGTAGACCCTTTGCTTCATTTTTGCAAAATGGTTTTGTTTTTCTAATGGAAATGTGATTAAGCATTAATAAAAAGAGAAATTGCTGAAATATAAAACAAGAAAAAAATGCAACTTAATCATAGTTATCAATACTCTCTGATAGTGGTAATTGTTAGAAGCATGGTCAGGAATAGAAAATACACATCTTTTCAACAGTAAAGGCTTTTGGTTAATAGTGTAATTAAAAGTGGCAAAAAGGGGGGGGGGAGCGCAAGAATAGATGTTTCCTTTGCTGTCTGTGAGAAGTTCAAGAACTTAACAAGTGACAACCAGGTAACATTAAAATTGACAGTTATCTCATGTCTGAATAAGAACCTGTCAAGTATAAAATACCTTGGATCTCCCCCAAACCATCTCTGTGCAGGGAAGGTGTACATCCACTGAATGCCAAAAAGATGGTGTAAAGTGTGGACTGTGAGGAGTAAGGAACTTCTTGATGATAATTTTGTGATTTTTCTTCTGTGCCAGGTAATTGTCAGACACGTAGATGAACATAATTTGTTGGGGAAAAATCAATATGGTTTCCATAAAGGGAAATCATGCCTTACTAATCTCCTAGAGCTCTTTGAGGGAGTCAACAAACGTGGACAAGGGGGATCCAGTGGATATAGAATACTTAGATTTCTAGAAAGCCTTTGATAAGGTCTCTCACCAAAGGCTCTTAAGTAAAGTAAGTTGTCATGGGATAAGAGGGAAGATCCTTTCATGGATTGATAACTGGTTTAAAAAAAAAGGAAACAAAGCATAGGAATAAATGGTAAGTTTTCAGAATGGAGAGAGGTAACTAGTGATGTCCCCCAAGGTTCTGTCCTGGGACCAATCCTATTCAACTTATTTATAAGTGATCTAGAGAAAGGGGTAAACAGTGATTTGCAGACGATACTAAACTGTTCAAGATAGTTAAGACCAAAGCAGACTGTGAAGAGCTTCAAAAAGATCTCACCAAACTAAGTGATTGGGCAACAAAATGGCAAATGAAATTTAATGTTGATAAATGTAACGTAATGCACATTGGAAAAAACAATCCCAACTATACATACAATATGATGGGGACTAATTTAGCTACAACTACTCAAGAGAGAGATCTTGGAGTCATTGTGGGTAGTTCTCTGAAAACATCCACTCAGTGTGCAGCGTCAATAAAAAAAAAAAAAGCATACAGAATGTTAGGAATCATTAAAAAAGGTATCGAGAATAAGACAGAGAATATCTTATTGCCTCTATATAAAACCATGGTATGCCCACATCTTGAATATTGTGTACAGATGCGGTTGCCTCATTTAAAAAAATATATATTGACATTGGAAAAGATTCAGAAAAGGACAGCAAAATGATTAGGGGTTTGGAATGGTTCCCATATGAGGAGAGATTAAAAAGACTTTGACTTTTCAGCTTAGAAAAGAGGAGACTAAGAGGGAATATGATAGAGGTCTATAAAATAATGACTGGTATGGAAAAAGTGAATAAGGAAAAGTTATTTACTTGTTCTTATAATGTAAGAACTGGGGGCCATCAAATGAAATTAATAGGTAGTGGGTTTAAAGCAAACAAAAGGGAGTTTTTATTCACGCAGCGCACAGTGAACCTGTGGAATTCCTTGCCAGAGGATGTTGTGAAAACCAGGACTTTAACTGGGTTCAGAAAAGAGCTAGATTGATTCATGGAAGTTAGGTATAACAATGGCTATGAGCCATGATGGGTAGGAATGGTGTCCTTAGCCTCTGTTTGTCTGGAAATGGATAACAGGAGAGGGATCACATGATGATAACCGGGAAAGAGTAACTTACTACTTTTTGTATGGGAAACTTACTTATGGGTAAGTTACTACTTTTGTTTAAATGTTTTTGTGTCCTTGGGCCCAAAAGCTTCATTTTGGGGCAGCCCCAGTATTTATCATCTCTAAATGGTAATTTAAAAACCTCGACTAATATTGTAACTGCTAGGTTCTTAATGACCTCATCTGCCATTTCTGTGCAGCGCAAATACTAATCCTCTTGCTCCAGTAATAACATTGTCTCATGCCTAGTAAATTCTCAAGAAAGGTCACAGCTGTTGTTCTTCTTTAAAATACATCCTGTTTTCAAGTTAGACTAAACCTATAGTATTTCTGTTACTTTGTTGATGCTTGGTTTAAAAAATCCTCCTCAAAACACACAGTATTTACTACCCCCCTCCCCAAGAGCCATCATTATAAGATCAACCAGTTTTTAAGATTTTAACTGTGTGGGTGTTGTGGGGTTCTGTTCTACTTTAGCTTCTCGGTTTCATTTTGTATAGTTGTGTGGGTTGTGGGTTATTTTCTAAATGGAGAAAGCTGCAGCAGGGTTTTTTGTTTTGTTTTTCTCCAAAGAAGCTTCACTAGTGCCTGAGCTACCAACTCTTTCCCTCCTGCTTGACTAGTAGTGTTAATTTGATCACTACTTGACCATATAAAAATTTAACCAATCCCTTATAAAATGACGAATAAAAGGTGGTAAAAATAACCAAGTTAATTAGTTTTTATGAGACTTTATTTCTTTCCTTTATGATAAATTGTATATAAGACTACATCATATTTTTACCTTATTTTTAATATACTAAATCTGATGAATCCTCCTTACAGAGTAGATCACTTTCCCAAATTTATACATCAAAAGTTTACTATGTCATGGTAGAGGGGAGCAATGTTTCCTCTGACTTCCTGAACATATACTTGAATGTGTCAATAGAAACAATATCAGCTTCTGAAGCTTTATTCATGTTATTGGAAGAAATCCAGATAGGCCAAATAATGGTTGATTGTGATTTGCTTATAACAAAAACTAAAATACCTCTTTCTCTAGGAATGAAATAGGTAATCAACAACTTCTTGTAATGGAGCGTTGTCTAGTAGTTACAGAATATGAATGTGTGGTTATGAGTTTGAAGTTCTGCAGTGCTCTTTGTTATACTTTGCAGAAGTACAGACACATTCCTGAATTCATTTTCCCCATCGACCGAATGTTAATTTGGCATGTGAAAGGCATACCATATTGTTCCTTTTATATATGAACTAGAAGTCTTAACTGGCATTGCTTGGGTTCTTCAGGGCAAGGGACTGGTGGTGTGGAGGGTGGAGGAATCAGGGCAGAGGTTGGGGGGGTTCATGGAAGGTAGTGGAAGGTGTAGGAGTCAGGGCAGGGGTAGGATCGCAGGAATCAGGGTAGGGGTTAGAGGTGTGTGGGGATGTAAGATTCAGGGCTCACTGGGGCTGCCCATGGTGGCAAGGATGGCATTGCAGCGTCCACCCTCAGCTCCTCCTGAGGGCAGGGGGCTGGGACTGCAGTCCTCCAGGGAAAATGGCGGGGAGGTCAGGGCTGCGTAGCATAGTCCTGGCCTCCATTGGTGGTGCTCGGGAAGAGTGCGGTGGAGCTGCAGGAACTGGTTCCTGGGAGTGCTCCTCCAGGGTGGCATGGTTGCTGGCTGGTGGGGCTCTTTGTCTCATGTGTCTCTACAGATGAGAACTGGGGGGGGGGGAGTTTGAGTGGGGGACCATTTACCTGTGCTAGTGGCTGGCAACATGGAGAGCCCTTGCCCCATCTGACTACTCTCTTCCTGGTGTGGCCACCCCCTTTGGTGACTCTGCAGTATTGCTATCCCCTATTGTTGCTGCTCCCAGTGGTCACTCTGAAGTATAACTATCCTTCCTGTCAGCCTCCTGCCTTTCCATGTTATGAAAACAGTCCCATTCTAAGAACATCTCGTTTTCCTGGCAAAACCAAGTGCTCACATATCTTTGTTAGGCTAAGAGGAGGCTGCATACTACATTTGATAGTCCTAGCTCTTACAGTTTAGGAGGAGTTCTTGAACAAACAGACTCACAGACAGACACACAAACTCTCTAAAATATCCACAACTGCAATGTTGGAAAGAGTGGAAGAGAGCAGCTGTTAAACAGCAGACAGTACTGCAACACAGCAGTCTACAACAGAAACTGAAGACTAGTATGATTTAGCTAAGTTTACAAGAAGGAAGTTTGAAAAATTATGTCCAGTGAAAATGTCTGTGATCTTTAATGTCCACAAGTGTGGCCATAGCTTTATTTATACATCCTGTCTAAAAGGTGGAAAACACTCTTGATTTAATAAAAAAAGAAGAGGAGTTGGGGGGAGGGAAGTGGGAGAGACCACCCTGAAAATATCTGTTCAGAGCATTGATCAGTTTTTTCCCCAACAATTGCATATATATTAATTTTCCATGGGGCATATAGTTAAGAGGTCAATAGATACTGTACAGATGTAGTTTTTTGGACAAGGAAAGGCTTACTGATCTTACATATTGTAAATAACAATATACCTATACTAAAATAGCAGCTACAATAGCTGGCTCAGAATCTGTCCCAACACTTACTAGGGATGGGAATACTACTCCTAACATAGTAGTGCAGCAGTTTTGGGTTTACGTTTCTCTCGTAAGGGAGATGGATTTCAGGAAGGGTATTAAAGAAAACCTTGACTATTTCAAAACAATGATGCCAGTTAACTCCACGTCTTCTATAATTTATCTTGCCTTTTACATTGAATTGGAGAATAATTTAATGTTTTATTACTAGTTCATACATTATTGTAGGATCTCTGTTTTGCTGGCTGGGAGTTGCTTTACTCTCCCTTTTACAGACTTAACTCTGAAATCAGCTAAGGGGGGGGACACAGGGAGAAAGAAAGACCAAAAGTAATGCACGTGGTTTAATTAGTCCACAACATTAATACTTATCTGGGAACTAACCAGCAAAAGTTCACACTGTACAGATCCTGATTTCTTTCTCCATCATTGCCATGTTGTGAAGGGCAGCTATCCTCAGTGGAGCAAGTATCAGCACTGGCTAATGGCTAAGTTGTGATACCTGTTAACTGTACCTCCTGACTTGACACACAGGGTCCCTGAGCTGCTATTGTGAAAGCAAATACACATAAAAATAAGCCAACTAACCAAACAAAAACTCATCCTGCCCTGGCCAATCTGGCAAAAAGGGGAAAATTCCTTTCCAGTACCCAAAAAAGCAATTAGTACCGTTGTGATGCTTCCCTTCCCAATTCTCAAAGGAGGAGAGGGACCCTAAAGTAGTCTCTCTACCTTTTTCCAACAGTCCATATAGTCATCTCACCTTGAGGTTGCATTCTCATGTCTCAGCCAGTGATTGAAGAATGAAAGGCCAACAAATAGGATTTGCTGAACTAAAGAACCTACCCCAGACTACAGTATTTGTATGGCATCAATTTACCAGCAGTGATTTTAACCTTTGCTATTGGAGAGCCTGGTGAGATTAAAGATCTGGGCTTGGAAAAGTTTAGATTTATTTTTATATACTGGGATGTATTCCTGGTTGTCACTCACCTCTGGGGCTTTCCTTGCTCCTACTTGTGTGTGTCTGTCTTGGGTAGTCACAGCTATAAATGAATATACAGTACAGGCAGTCCCCGGGTTACGCGGATCCGACTTATGTCGGATCCGTACTTACGAACTGGGCTTTTCTCGCCCCGGAGGACGTGGGCAGTGGGACCACCCAGATGCACTGCGGTCCCGTCGCCTGCGTCCTCTGGGATGAGAAAAGCTGCTCCGCGTCTCCCTGGTCTGCTGGGGGGGCGGGGGGGCAGCAGACCAGGGAGACGTGGAGCAAAGCCGCGGAGGACCTGGGTGGCGGGACCGCGGCACGTCTTGGTCCGCCGCCTGCGTCTCCCTGGTCTGCTGGGGGCGGGGGAGCGGGGGGGCGCAACTAGTGCGCCCCCCTCCCCCCAGCAGACCAGGCTTTTCTCGGGACGCCTGTGGTAGAGCAGCTGGGGTGCTGCCGGTTGGTCCCACAGCGCCGCTCTCAGCGCTACTGGACCAACCCGGCAGCACCCCAGCTGCTCTGCCCCAGGCGTCTTGATTCAGCCGTTGCTGGTCAGTTTCAGCAGCGGCTGAATCAGGACGCCTGGGGCAGAGCAGCTTAGGTTCTGCTGGGTTGGTCCAGTAGTGTGCCGCTGATCAGTTTCAGCAGCAGCTGACTTGGGGACATCTGGGGTAGAGCAGCGGGGGTGCTGCTCGGTTGGTGTGACCTACCCGGCAGCGCCCCCGCTGCTCTGTCCCAGGCGTCCAGATTCAGCTGCTGTTGAAACTGATCAGCGGCTGATTCCAGGAAGCCCTGGGCAGAGCAACTCTGCCTCGGGCTTCCTGTAGTCAGCCGCTGGTCAGTTTCAGCAGCGGCTGAATCTGGACGCCAGTTCCGACTTACATACAGATTCAACTTAAGAACAAAGCTACAGTCCCTATCTTGTATGTAACCCGGAGACTGCCTGTATTGCATTTTCAAGGGTACTGAAATAGATTCTTACTTAAATTATTTCTGAAGTGGTTTTCTTGCAGTTCTTTCCTTCATGTGCAGACAAAGGTGTATAGGATTTTTAAGCCATTTTCTCCAAAAAATTAGTTGAACAGGTAATATTTAAATAGCTTCAGCAGTTCTTTCAGGAGCTTACCAAATAAGTATGAAGACAAGATTTTACCGCCTTTCCAAGAAGTTATGCTTTCACAAGACCAAGTACAAAAGAGGGGAAAGGATATCATTGGCAAATAGAAACACAAAATGTTGTGGTTTGCACATGACTTATGGATTTTGTTCATTTTTATGCTACTACGTTTTAAGTTGTCAGCATTCAAAAATACTGGTGGTTTGGTTTTCACAACTTTTAGGATGGCTTGTAGAGAGAAATGCATATTTGATGGGAGTCTCTGAAGACTGGTGGTTTTCTCTCAGATGCGGTAATGGTGGCATCACTCTGAAATTTTAATTTAGTATTTGTAATTTAAATTGCAGTATAAAATACCACTGTCTCCATCAGAGTAACTGTACCGAACCACAAATATGTGGATTTTTTTTAAAAAGAGCAATCATGTAATTAATCTGTATTAAAACTGTACTGTCAGTTAAAGTAACTTAAAGATCCTGCTTGGTGTTTTTTGCTGCCTGTGATGTTCAAAGTTTACTTATGGAAAATTCATTTAAGTTGATTTGAGGAAAGATGAGCCAAGTGGCATAATCTGTTTTTTTTTTAAATTGCTGTGCTATTTTTAAAAATAGCAATATATATTTAACGCTAACCTGTATGGTCTCAGCTCCTATTTTCTGTATATTTGCCTTCATCTCTTTAGTAACTGGCTAAGTATATAACTTGGACTGTGAATCGCCCTGTTAATAATCTTCAATTAAAAGTAGTTTATATATTGACTTCACATTTACTAGTAGCTGCAAGATTTAGTCTTTATGAAAACAAGTTATTCCAGATGAACTCACAATCTGTCACATGAGTAGGTAACATTTAAATATGAAAAACTGCTTTTGTATAAAGATGTGATGATGATATCAAAATATGGTGATACAGTTGCAGTTTACTCACTATACTGAAATATTTTTCCATTAACTAGTCCAGGAAAGTACCGTATTGGATTGACGTGATTATTTAAACGGACACCCTCACTCTTCCCACTCTGTATTCTTTGTTCAGAAGTGCTGAACCTCATAAATTTTGGAAATGACTCCTAGATAATATCTAGAAAATGAGTAATACAGAACAAAGATGAAATGTTATATTCTGAGATATGCCTATATATAGTTCCGTAGCTGTGTAACCTTGAAAGTTTGTATCAGTTACAGATGTTGGTCCAGTAACTGATATTACCTCACCCACCTTATGTCTCTTCGTTTATTGGTCAAAATATATGGATTATTTAGAGATCCTGAAATCATGACAGTAGAATGTTCATTGGGAACCACTGAGGTCTAATGGCTGTAACAGTGGATTTGAAGTCTACGTTTACGTTTGTTTTAGTCAGCTTGCTGTGAAGGCACAATAAGTTTCCATGCCAAAAATCTTGATGACATTTAAAAACCTTTTATGTAAGCACAATTGTATTTATTTTTAAATAGGAATTTATTAAAGATGCTGATTCCACTTGAAGTTGATACCACAGTGACTCCTGTTACCTTTCCAGAATAAACTACGGTCTACCTTGTACTGTCTGTGGTGCAAATATCATGGTGGCAGGCACCTTCAAAAAATTTAAACTAGATTGCCTGCTACTTTTTGTTCTGAAAAAATTCTAACATCACCATTGTGACTTTTGATCTAAATACTTGTTTTTTGGTGTAACTTTAATTATTTTAAATTGAATAATATCGGGGGAAATACTGCATGATGTTTCTCACATTGAAAAATTACACATTTTATCTCTGATTAACCTTTTAATTAATTTAATCTAACATATCTGAGCACCTCACAGTCTCTAATGCATTTATTACAATCCTCCTTTGAGGGACAGAAATACAGTTCTTCCCATTTTACAGATGAGGAATTGAGGAACTGGACTTCTCTATATGGAAAATGGATGGCAATCTGGGGTGTAAATGTGCTAGCCTGCCTTGCAATGTCCATATGGAGCCTGCTACCATGCACTAAAAGTTCTGTAGTATTCATTGACCTACTCTGATGGTGTACTCTAGGGATGTAATAGTGTAGTAGATTAACTATTTAACTGATAAGCAAAAGCTTTTAGGTTAATACTATAGACTACACACATTTCCCTCCCCCCACCCTTGCCAGTAAATTTTTTAGCAGGCTGGCTAGCAACCCAGCTCAGTTCTGGCTTATGCTAGGTGTAGAAAACTACCCCTGCTGCGGCTCTGCATTTAAAGTGTATTAGGAGCCTGGTGGGCAGGCTCAGTTCCAGCTTGCACTGGGTCCATGAGCTCAGACCGCCTTAGACAGGGGCTGCTGCCACCCCGCGCTGTTGCCTCTTTATCAGAGGCAGCAGCACTGGGCGACAGGCAGCCAGTCCACAAGGGGAGCTGGTTTTTAAACTGTCTCCCCTTATGGACCAGCTCTCACCTGGTACCCTATGCTGCCTCTGATTCAGTGGCTGCTGGCCCCACCCTTAGGGACTATAGAATAGTCAACTAACCGATAAAAATGCATGAGGTTAATCGACTATTCAATTAACTGATATTTAACATCCCTAGTGTACTCCTAATATGCTGTAGAGGGAGTTAGTATGTGTCATAAGGCATCCCAAAACAGCTACCCCACGTCTTAACAAGCTACCTGTTGTTTCAAAATATTTTTCGAAATAACGGGCACATTGTTTCAGCATCCCAATAACCCTCATTCCCTGAGGGTTAAGGAATGTCTCAAAATAGCATGTTATTTGGAAATTAGGTGTTGTGAAGACGTGCCAAATTTCGAAATAGCCTATTTCAAAATTCAATCAAAATAAGATATGTAATTTGTGTAGTGCAACTTCAGTATTGTATTTTGAGTTTAGGGTGATGTGAAGATGCACCAGTGATATGAAGATGCACCCATACAAATGCACTGTAGATTTACACTCCCATTTCTCTCCCTCCCCCCCAACATTGTCTAGACAAGTCCTAACTGATGATTTGCCCAACATCATTCTTACGGGAAGTCTGTGGTGTATTAGGGACTACTTTAGTGCAAACTTGGATTATTTAATATGCCATCAGTGTCCATAGAGCAGACTTAGAGTGCAGCACTTTGCTGTGTGCTGTTCTTCACACCCTCTTTACCCAGACCTCAGTTAGGATTGACATGTCTTAAAGTACCATTTTAGAATTTTCTTTCCCTGCTGACTTTTCTCCTTTTCCAGCCAGACTAAAAATATCTGATTTCCCAGAGCAGCAGGAAACAATATACATCAATTTGGTTTACTTTCCTTCTTGTGCAACATCATTAATCATACCAACATGGATGTGTCTCTGTCTGGGAACAGCATATCTGTATTGCTGCTCTAGAGCTATATGAATAAATGAAATAGAACAAACATATTTGAAGGTCTAAAAAAATGAATATTTTCCCCCTGCCCCAGACAGCCTGAACATACAGTGCCTTGTTCAATCATAATTCCTGTCCATTAAGAGCAGCAGTTTGTTTAATTAGGTTTTTTTCAATGGAGATTTGACTCTCTAACTTTCTCAGTCAGATACTAGATAACACGAAACTACAAAGAGAATCTGCAACAAGACTAATGCACCATCCCCCTGTGTAAAAATAAAATAAAATAAAAACCTCAAAGGCAGCTAGGGATATGAAAGGTTAACTGGTGAGCATCACCCTTAGTGAGTGATGCTTACTGGTTCAGGTTAACTGTTAACCAATGGGGGCTGGAGCAGTTCCCTACCTGCCGTGGGCAGGGAACTGTTTCAGCCCCCTGTAGGAGTCAGCCACATACAGGGGGTACTCTGTCCTCAGCAGGCGGTAGGGGGAGGCGCCCACCCCAGCCTGCACCCACTTTAATCGGTTAACTGGTTAAATGTAATGTTTAACCAGTTATTCAATTAAATGGGATTGTACATCCCTAAAGGCAGATAATACAATGATTTTATAGCTTACTGTGAAATAAAAAGCAGCAGCAAAGTAGGATATCTAAATATTTCATACTCTTTGAATTAAAAATCAGACATTAGATTTCAAGAATTAAACATCTAATTAATGCTTTGAGTTGTTACTGGAATTGTGATTTCCTAATTATATGTTTTTAGCAAACTGTGTAAAAATGAAGAACCATATTACATAACAAAAACGCTTTTAGAGAGACTTGAGCGAACTACCCAGCTAAAAAACTGACTTTTCTCCAATATTTGACCTTTTTGACAGTTGAGATTAAGTAACATTCATTTCACTTGTATTAGTTTGTCAATTAACTAATTTTATCAGGGAGGGGAGAGAAATAGAGTGTGTGTATGTGAATCCTAGACCGCTTATTTAAAACCTCAAGATTTTTGGCTGTTATAAATCTTAAGACTTCTATGTAAAAAACAATACATCATTGTAAAGCTTGATTAAAATGAATAACCGTGTGCTTGAGAAGTGTCAATATCTGTTCTGGAAAGAAATGTTAAGAGTGGCTGGGTTTCCAGTGAGTAAAAGCATAGGGACAATACATTCTGGTCTTTTTTTTTCTTTTAATAGAAGATTTGACCATTTCCTAAATTGAAAGTAATATATTAATGTTTGTACTTGGAACAGTTAAATGAGATCACTTGATAGTACTTCCTTATAGGCTATGTTGTCATTTTAATTTTGTATTGAGAACAGAAGGGGGGGGGGGGGAAGATGGTCAGCTTTTATAACTGGAGTTTGACCATTGGCTATCACAAGGAAGGGCAAAATATGGCCTGTGGGCCACATCAGGCCCTCCAAGTCACTGGATCTGGCTTGCCAGGAGCCTTAGCCAGTTCCCTGCCTGCCCTCTCCCACTTGGCACTCAGAAAAGCGGGCTGTGTGCATCTCTGAATGCTGAGAGCCTGGGTGGGGGAGAGGCTTCTCATGGTGCCCCCACCCCCAGTATCTCCCATTGGTTAGTTTCCAGCCAATAGTAGCTGCGTCCCCTCCTCCCCCATGCCCCGGGCTCATAGCATCTGATTCAAAGAAACAAACATGGCTCCCGCAGCTGCTCTGAGCATGTACCAGAGGTCCTAACTAAGGAACTTACTGGGCTGCTGGCTGGGAGCTGCCCAGATAAGCATCTCCCAGCCAGAGCCTGCCTCTGGCACCCCAGGCCCTCCCTCTGGCCCCCTCTTATATCCCTATCCCATGTAGCCCAAACCTTCTGTACCCCCACTACAGCTCTCATACACCTTCCCCTGCACTCCTGCCCCAGGTTACCACCCCCTCCCAGACCCTGCACTCCCTCCTCCTACACCTCTCCCTTAGGTCAGAATCCTCTCCTGTACCCATACCCTCTCTCAGACCCTGCACCCCAATTCCCTGTCCCACATCACAACCCAAACCTCTGCATTTTTACCCTAGGTCACAATCTCCTCCTTCACCCAAACTCCCTCCTAGTTCCCACTCCCCAATCCCTTACCCCAGCTCTTGTCTTCACCCAACCTATCTCCCAGATCCCACACCTCCTTCATTAATATAATGGAAGGGTGTAGCCTTGACCACTTACCAAATTATTGGAGTGGCTCTCCATTACAAATGTACTGCCCACCCCAGAGCTATCAAAAGACAGTACACTTCAGATTTCAAATGTATTTATTTAAAATTAAACCCAAATCTTTGTTTCTGATTTGTCTCTCTAGTCTGTTAAATGCATGTTTATTAGGTCAGGACAAAGCTTTTGCTATTTAAAATTACTACATTTGTCATGCATCTCACTTGGTGGTAGAACTCTTCCTAATTGTTTTAATAGTTACATTTTAACAACCTTGAGAGAAAAGCTGCTCTGTCATCTAAATGAAAATAAAAACAGCTAGCATTCAAACTGTTAACCACAGTACATGATAATCAGAAGAACATGTGAATACTGTTATTTATTGAGCAATGACAATGTCTTCAGTGTAGTACAAACAAATGAGATGCAGCCCTGGCCCTAGGATGTTTACTACCCAGCAAAGAGAAATCTAATTGCGCAGAAAACAACTGAGATGTTACTATAGCAGTACCTCAGATTTCCAGCCTTACAGACATGGGCAATGGAGGTTGTGGGAGGCTCTTGGTAGGCTGAGGTTCAGCTGGAAATATGCATTCAGTAGCAATTATTTTTATCAGCAGCGTAGCACTCTTATTTCAGCTTAGCGAAGTAAATAGTTGAAGCTATTTTAAATATGGCAAACTATTTTCGAAACGTGTGAGATGGTGTGTTAATATTTTCTAACTGCGTCTTTATTTGCAATGAATAAAAATGTTACCTGCTGATAGAAGTAATTGTTATTAAAGATGCTATCATTACTGCTTGTTCCTGCACCTGCGATACAAACCAACCAAATAAAATGTAATCTTGACTTGTGTCCTGTAACCTGAGGCTGATTTCAGTCCACATCTCCATAAGGTGCCTATATATAAATATTTTAAGTATTTCCTGAAAGATATGATGAATGTATGCACCTTACAAGGCAGTCTACATTTTGTAAACCTAAATAGGGTAATTTTAGGCATCTCCTTTTGAAAATATTCTAACAACTTTGGCCCATAGCTGGTGTAATTCTAATTATTTCTTTTATGAATTTGGCCTCTTGACTGTAGATCTACGTCATAAGACCCATTATGTGATAATGAATCCAACAGTTGTTGTATTGCTTTCTTTAAGTACTTGAATCTTTTGGGGGTGATGATAAGTCAGTTAAGTTGATTTAAAAAGTGAAAGTTCAGTTGTAATGGAGCTATGCATGTTTTCCTCATATTTTTAGCTAAAGAAGTGCTGCAGTTACTTTTTAAAAAACTGTTTTTCTTAGCCAAATTAATAGATACTGTTGATAATTAATTTGTCTGCAATTGTTAATCGTACATGCATTTGTTTTATTTTCAGTACCAGATGATCTCTCGATAGAAGAGAGAGAAGAACTTTTAAACATTCGTCGCAGGAAAAAAGAACTAATTGATGACATTGAGGTAATAAATTAACCTGTCTGGTAAAGATGCAAAGATGACTGAAGACTACGTCAGTACATTTAGTACTACAGCAATATGTTATGGTGTATTTATAATTATGTATTGTTTGGTAAAATTTTCAAAAACACCTAAGTGTCTTGAAAGTTAATTAAAAGCTTAGGCTCTTACCGTATTTTCCGGTGTATAAGACGACTTTTTATACTAAAAAACATCCCCCAAAAATTGGGGCTCGTCTTATACGCCGGGTATAAACATACAGGCAGTCCCCAACTTGCAGGTACAAACGGGGCTTTTCTCGCCCCGGAGGACACGGACGGCGGGACCTCGCGGTCCCGCCGCCCGTGTACTCCGGGGCGAGAAAAGCTGCTCCGCGTCTCCCTGGTCTGCAGACCAGGAAGACGCAGAGCAAAGCCTCGGGGGAAGCTGGCAGCGGGACAGCCCAGACGCGCCGCGGCTGTCCTGCTGCCGGCGTCCTCAGAGGCTTTGCTCCCGGTGTCCCTGGTCTGCTGGAGACGGTCCCCAGCAGACCAGGGGCACCGGGAGCAAAGCCGAAGCGGCGGCAGGGTGCCGTGCTTCTGAGGCTTTGCTCTGGCAAAGCCTCAGAGGCGTGGCACCCCGCTGCGGCTGCGGCTTTGCTCCCGGTGCCCCTGGTCTGCTGGGGACCGTCTCCAGCAGACCAGGGACACCGGGAGCAAAGCCGCAGCCACAGCCGCAGCCGCAGCCGCAGCGGGGTCCCGCGCCTCTGAGGCTTTGCCAGAGCAAAGCCTCAGAAGCGAGGCACCCTGCCGCCGCTTCGGCTTTGCTCCTGGTGCCCCGGTCTGCTGGGGACCGTCTCCAGCAGACCAGGGACACCGGGGCAAAGCCGGGGAGGCGGAGGGGTCCCGCGCCTCTGAGGCTTTGCTCTCCGTGTCCCTGGTCTGCTGGGGGGGGGGGGAGTGCGGCCCCCCCCCCCCAGCAGACCAGGCTTTTGTTGTGGACCCTGGGGCAGAGCAGCTGGGGCGCTGCCGGTTGGCCTCTTAAGGGGGGGTAGTCTTATACGGCGAGTATAGGCGAAAACCTATGTTTTAACTAGAAAATTAGGGGGTCGTCTTATACGTCCAGTCGCCTTATACGCCGGAAAATACGGTAACACACTTAAATCTTACTTTCAGTGAGATTTAGGGCTTGTCTATATGAATGATTTCATGGCCTATTGGGGTGTAAATGTACTCTGCACTACCCTGTTGCAGAATAACTGTTCGTGTGCACTGTGCTGATGCACACTTGTTGATGGATTTGTCATCTAATTCTTCCTGTTTCAAAGAGGAATCAATTAAAACTCATTAAAGAATGTGTCAAAGGGTCTATGGCAGGCTAATGTAGACTAGATTCACACCCTGAATGCTATGAACTAATTGTGCAGACAGGCCCTTAAGCTCCTAAGACTGTGTCTACACTGGGAAGATTCGGCGACAAAAGTGCTTGTGACATGCAAAAGTTACCGCATTGAAAACAGTACAAATCACTTTTTTTGCCTCGCATTGTTAAATTTCAAAGCCTTATTGCTAGCACCCTGTCAAGTGATAGAGCAAAGAAATGTGGGTATGTATTCCACAGTGCAGTGCTGTGGGAAGGCAGAGCTGATACCTACACTTCTTGGGATTCCCTCATAGCTCTGTGAGCTTTTTATGCTAAGGAATGTCAAAACAGCACAGCAGTATATCCACTCCTTCCCCTGCAGCAGCAGTCTGCCTGCCTCAGTGTTCCTAATAAAGGGCAGAACATAAGCACTCCAATGATTTGGTCTTTGTTCCCCAAAGGGAGCAGCTCATTCAGCTGTCAGATATTTCCTGAAACTTTGGAATGGGAGGAGTGCATGCCTGTAGGGCAGCAGAGATCACAAAACACTGAGCACAGTAATCAGGGCAGGCATTGTGGGACACTGGCGGAAGCCAGCTCACTCAACAAAACAAATAGCAGAGTCCATGCTAGCTCTTTGTCGACAGTAAAAGGAGAGGAAAAGACAAAAGCCTCTCACAGGGGTGGAAGTTTTTTGCTGCCAAAATGGGGTGTTTTTCCTAACAAAAGTCACAGTGTAAATGCTCTCACTATTTTATTGCCAAAAGGCAGTTTTTGGTGCCAAAACATGCCAGCATAGACAAGGCCTATATCATTCAAGTACTTTTGAAAATTTTACCCTGAATCTGTATAATATATTGTGTGTGTACCTACATACATTCATTTGTATAGTTAAATATATCATATAAAGAGATATTGTAGATGATTGTGGGACATAATGAATTGAGATGTTGGAGCAGAGAATTCTCATACTGAAACTTTATAATACTTGTAACATTGGCAATGAGACTATGAAAAAGATTAAGATAAATATATTATTAAAGTTTAAGAAATTGGCATCAGTAGCCAGAAGAGATGACCCTAAGCAATGAATTTTGGATCAAGAGTCAAAAGAGAATCTCAACACAAGTTGATTTTTGGGAGTTGCTAATGGTCTGAGTAGAACTCAGCTTCTAGTGACAAGACACAAATGTCTATCTGTAATGCTGGTGTAAATGTAAACCATATATCCCAAATGAGCCACAACTGTTATTGATTCTTGTTTGGATAGCACAAAGAATCCCATTGCTATTTATTGCAGAAACTCCTCACCACCATTCTGCCTCATGATACATTTTTGCAATAGCCAGTAATGAAAAAGAAGAGTAGGGAGCACATCTAGAAAAGTATGATTTTTTTGCTCACCATCTTTGCACATAATATGGGGCCATCTTCTCCCTCCTTTTCCTTGTCAATCTAGTCATTGTCATTATTATTATTAGGGTCCCAAGTTAGATTTTCAGTAGAGCCTCTTTCATATCAAGTTTTCAGACTAGAACAGAGGGCTCTGTACTTGTTAATGCTAATTTATGTCAGATTCTAGTAAATTCTGATTGTGTAACACTCTCACAACTCTACTGACTTAAAATGAAATCTGCATTGATCACATTAACATTTATTTGGGGCAGAATGAATATTTTTAAAAATGCTTTTTAATAAAGGTTGGTTAACTTACTTTCTTTTCTTTCTTTTGGCAGAGGTTAAAATTTGAAATAGCAGAGGTTATGACAGAAATTGATAATCTGACTAGTGTAGAAGAAAAGTAAGTAACTCTAAAAACCACTCAGTAATAGGATCCTGGCATAGGTGTTTCAGTAACAGGAAACAAAAATTGTGTGTATTTCCAAAATCTGGATATTTATACATTTATATTATTATATAATTTATATTATTTAGTATTCTAATAGACTTTTCCATAGCTAATACTGTTATCTTGTGAAGCTGTGATAAGTAACAAGTCTTTCTGTGTAACATGTTAAATAATAGACTATTTTGGGTTGTCACTTTTTGGAAGATAATATCTTATGATACTATGATTTTTGACCATATAAAAATAAATTATTAAAAATAATGATGAAAATATAAATAAAATGAGATAATTTAAAATTATTGCATACTCCATTTGGCAAGGGCAGCTGGTAATTATTTTTTTTTGTTCTTTCAAATGAATAGCAAAACTACACAGAGAAATAAGCAAATAGCTATCGGAAGGAAGAAATTCAACATGGATCCTAAGAAGGTAGAAAAATTTATATTTGTCAGGATTTAAGTTATTATTTAATGATTTTATTTTTGCCAAATGCAGACCATACTGGTGGTAATTAATGGAAGTTAAATTAAATTATGCATTTTAAAATTCCCCAAACATTCATCAAGACACTGTTATGGCCATGCAAAATCACTGTGAAAATGGTGTCCAAAATCTAATTGTGTCCACTCATTACTATTATCCTTTTCGTTATCATGTAGTAAATTATGTATCTGAGCAAATACCTTTCTTATGGTCAGACTTACCTACTGTATTTAAAATTGAATCAGTGTACTCATTGTGGTATGCTTGCAAAGAAACCTGATAACATGTGGTGGAGATATTTTGTGTTGATGTGCCAAATTTAGTTTTAAAAATATTTTACAATTTGGTCAGAAGTTTGGAGCCCCTTTATTATGCAGTCTCCTGTATGATTTTTTAATTTATGCTCACAGTTAACTGTTAATATAAACAACTACATTTATATACACAAATGTTAACATGCAATTATGTGCTTTCATAAATAGCACTTGTACAAATAATTGCAAGTAGAAACGTCGTCATTACTTTAAAAAAAAATATTTCTTAGCTTATTATTTGAAGAAATGTATGTCTAGAGTTAAGACCGATATAAAGACAGCATTTAGCTTTTCTGCAATGTCCTTATTTTCCTTAATTGTTCCTCCCCCCTCCCGCCCCCCCCTCCCCTCCGCGTAGTCCTGGACCGCCAGTTCTCTTGCAGATGTCCTCTTCCTGGTATACTGAGAATTTCTTGTTTTTTTAACATACCTGGCTAATTGCTCTTCAGATCTCCTCTTCTTTACCCTTCCTAATTTCCATTATGTTTTTCCCTTGCTTTATTGTTTACTGCTTTCTGAGTTTATTAGGATTGGATTTTGAGTATCTGAATGATACCTGTATTAACATCCTTTATTCCCCCTCCCCTCTCTCCAAATCTTCCTTACTTAAAGCTTAGGATCACTGTCCTAGTTTTTGGTATGATTTCCCAGGAATGTTGAACTTGAGTACCATAAATTAGTGTATATAACCCGCACCCGTATATAACCCGCACCCGTGCATAACCCGTGGTTTTTCCTAAATGTGGTTTTAAAAAAAAAGTCTAAGATAACCCGCACACATGTATAGCCCGCGGATTATATATGCTACTTTAAGGTACCTGGTAATTGCTGGCCGGCCTGCAGGAGGGGAGCCGCACTCACATCCAGGCTCCGTGCAGCCGCAGCCAAGTGCAACCCACCCTCCTCCGGGAGAGGGGAACAGAGAGCGCAGGCGAGCTGGCCGGCCTGTGGGAGGGAAGCCACACTCGCACCCAGGCAAGTAAAAATAACTTGTATACTCCGCAGACATGTATACCCCGGGGGGGGGAGGGAACGTTGCGGGGTTTGCAAAACTTTGTATAACCCGCGGGTTATATGCACTAAAACATGGTATATTTGGATGACTTAATGGTTCATTAACAGCAGTGTTTTCAATTAACACCTCTGTGTGATACTTAGGCTATTATCAACCTACAAATGCTCTCTTCTTTTGTACTTTAGTATCGTGCTTAGATTAATAAACCATAGTTTCTTCTCTTAACTTATATCTTTTAGTGGTTTATTTTTTCTGCTTTTGTTTTGGGGTTCTATGTTTTCAAGTGTCCTGTTACTTTACTTCCTCAAAGGTTTGTGGCCAAATTACAAAATGACTTCAGGTACTTTTCTTGCAGTGATGGCTATATTTCATAGGTGGGTGAAATTATTTCTACATATGTAAGTGTTGGCCACCTGTGGGAAACGGGTTTACATCAGCATCTGAAACTGTGATCTGTGTTCTGTAAGAGCTGGGTACTCACATGGTGCTGGCTCGTCTTTGCAAGTGCCATGTTGAATCCAAGGGAACTAAAATACATTAAATGCTTTTCAAATGTTGCTCTTCCATGGAAGTAATTTGTTGTAGTTGCAACAGGAATATTGGTTTTGATCATACTTAGGAGAGAAAACAGTTTGCATGATCATCACTGTGAGAAGTAAATGTAGGGTAGTGGTGGTTGAAGACTCTCTTCTGAGAGGAATGGAGGCACCCATTTGTTACCATGACGTGACATCCAGGGAGGTATGCTGCCTGCCAGGGGCCCTTATCTGAGACATTACGGAGGGATTGTCGAGGATTTTCTGGGCTTCTGACTACTACCCTATGCTACTCATCCATGTTGGCACTAATGATACTGCAAGATCTGACCTCGAGCAGATCAAGAGTGACTTCAGGGCTTGGGGAGTATGGGTGAAGGAGTTTGGAGCACAGGTGGTGGGTCTCTTCAGTCTTTCTGGGCAAAGTAGGGGCCTAGGCAGAGACAGGTGCATCCTGGAGGTGAGTGCCTGGCTGCAAAGATGGTGTCAGCAGGGGGGCTTTGACTTCCTTGATCATCGGATGCTGTTCCAGGAAGAAGGACTGCTAAGCAGGGATGGGGTTCACCTTTTGAGGGAGGGCAAAGAGAGTATTTGGATTCAGACTGGCTAACCTAGTGAAGAGAGATTTAATCTTTTTTGGTGGCCAGCAAGATGGCAAAACCCCAGCCCTGCTGGACACTCTCTTGATGGTACGACTACCCCCCAGTGGGCTGTTCTCTGTGGGCTTGCTGCCCCCAGGAGCCACTCTCATATTGTGTCCCTCAGAACAGCAGCCCCTCCCTTTTCATGTTATGGAAAACAGTCCTTTTCCTGGTGCTTCTGGTTATCCTGGCACATCCAAATGCTGACCTTGCCTTAAGTTAGGATAAGAGGAAGCTACATACCAGATTTGGTGGCCCTAGCTCTTACGGTTTAAGAGGAATTATTGAATAAAGGGACTGACAGACACTGTAAAATGTCTGTCTGTCTATGTCTATATTTAGAGAGATAGATAACGTGTGTGTGTGTATATGAGAGACACACACACAGTGGAGCTTGTAGGGATTGTAGTTATTTAGCTAAGATTTTAAAACTATTTTTCAAAAAGGGCTCATTTTAAAATCTTTCCTATACTAAACTTAGTCTTCTGACCAAATAATTATAGAAAATTCAGTCATCCTCTGAAGAATTTGTAGCATTACATTTGACAGGGGCAGGTGAGTGGAAAAACATAGAGACATGGGAGATGGGCCAGAGATAAAGAAGGAACAAGGCAGAATTGGGGGGCAAAATTAAATCAGTACAGGCAGTCCCCAGGTTACGTACAAGATAGGGACTATAGGTTTGTTCTTAAGTTGAATTTGTATGTAAGTCGGAACTGGCTCCAGATTCAGCCGCTGCTGCTGAAACTGACCAGGGGCTTTCTACAGGAAGCTGGAGGCAGAATTGCTCTGCCCCCAGCTTCCTGGAATCAGCGACTGATCAGTTTCAACAGCGGCTGAATCTCGAGCCTGGGACAGAACAGCTGGGCTGCCAGGTAGGTCCCTGCACGCCGCTGCCGCTTTGCTCCCGGTGCCTCTGGTCTGCTGGAGACGGTCCCCAGCAGACCAGGGACACCCGGAGCAAAGCCGGGGAGGCGGAGGGGTCCCGTGCCTCTGAGGCTTTGCTGTGGTAAAGCCTCAGAGGTGCGGGACCCCGCCGCCGCTGCGGCTTTGCTCCCGGTGTCCCTGGTCTACTGGAGACGGTCCCCAGCAGACCAGGGGCACCCGGAGCAGCTTTTCTCACCCCGGAGGTTGAGGTGGCGGGACCGCTGCGCTCTGGGCGGTCCCGCTGCCTGCGAGCTCTGGGGCGAGAGAGCTCCGTTCGTAAGTGCGGATCCGACATAAGTCAGATCCGCGTAAGTCGGGGACTGCCTGTATCTTAGATACCTGTATATAAATGCAAGAAGTATGGGGAATAAGCAGGAAGAACTTGAAGTGCTAGTAAACAAACATAACTGTGGCATAGTTCAGGGGTGGCCAGCAAGTTAGAAATGAAGAGCCAAAATAGCTGGGGATAGAGTGCAAAGAGCTACGTATTATCTATCTATCTATCTATCTATCTATCTATCTATCTATCTATCTATCTATCTATCTATCTATCTATCTATCTATCGCTAGATAGATAGATAGATAGATAGATAGATAGATAGATAGATAGATAGATAGATAGATATAGTACACAAAATGTAGACATAAAAATAATATTACAGGACATTTTGGACAAAAACCAATAAAAAAGTCTCTGGTCACTTAAATTCATGGCCAGTCTATAGATCTGCAGAGAACTTGACAAGAAACAAACACCAATTTTTTTTAAAAAACTTTAAAAATACAGTAATATTCTTGCACAAAAAATAAGCATCCCCACCATGTATTTTAAATTTAACACTACTGCCCTTTTATGTCCTGTGAGTTTTTTAACATTAAACTGGACTGAGAAGTAAATTAGCACAATTTGAAGTGCCTGTTTAACTCCAGCTTAATGATCTTTGGTATGGCTTCTTCATTTTTTTGTTTATGAAGATTTTGGCTTTTTATAGTTCTAAAATGCAGTCTGGGACAGACCTGAATAATATGAGAGGTTCAAAAACAATAAGGGAGAGACTCATATCTCAGAATAATTGCTTCAGCCTGGCAACAGTAGCCTTTGAATTTTCTTTCATAGAATCATAGAGCTGGAAGAGACCTCAGAAGTTCATCAAGTCCAGCCCCCTACCCTAGGCAGGACCGATCCCAACTAAATCAACCCAGCCAGGGCTTTCTCAAGCCGAGACTTAAAAATCTCTAGGGACCCATTCCAGTGCTTCACCACTCTCTTAGGGTATGTCTACACTACCCCGCTAGTTCGAACTAGCGGGGTAATGTATGCATACCGCACTTGCTAATGAAGCCCGGGATTTGAATTTCCCGGGCTTCATTAGCATAAGCGGGGAGCCGCCATTTTTAAATCCCCGCTGCTTCGAACCCCGTGCAGCGCGGCTACACAGGGCTCGAACTAGGTAGTTCAGACTAGGGTGCCTATTCCGAACTACCGTTACTCCTCGTGAAATGAGGTGTACCAGTAGTTCGGAATAGGCACCCTAGTCCGAACTACCTAGTTCGAGCCCCGTGTAGCCGCGCTGCACGGGGTTCGAAGCAGCGAGGATTTAAAAATGGCGGCTCCCCGCTTATGCTAATGAAGCCCGGGAAATTCAAATCCCGGGCTTCATTAGCAAGTGCGGTATGCATACATTACCCCGCTAGTTCGAACTAGGAGGGTAGTGTAGACATACCCTTAGTGAAATAGTTTTTCCTAATGTCCAACCTGGACCTCTCTCACCGCAACTTGAGACCATTGTTCCTTGTTCTGTCATCCATCACTACTGTGAACAGCCTTTCTCCATCCTCTTTGTAACCTCCCTTCAGGAAGTTGAAGGCTGCTATCAAATCCCCCCTCACTCTTCGCTTCTGCAGACTAAACAGACCCAACTCCCTCAGCCTCTCCTCGAAGGTCATATGCCCCAACCCCCTAATCATTTTGGGTGCCTGCCGCTGGACCCTCTCCAATGCGTCCACATCCTTTTTGTAGTGGGGGACCCAGAACTGGACACAGTACTCCAGATGTGGCCTCACAGAGCTGAATAAAGGGGAATAATCACATCTCTGGATCTGCTGGCAATGCTCCCCCTAATGCAACCTAAAATGCCATTAGCCTTCTTGGCTACAAGGGCACTCTGTTGACTCATATCCAGCTTCTCATCCACTGTAATCCCCAGATCCTTTTCTGCAAAACTACTACTTAGCTGGTTTGTCCCCAGCCTGTAACAATGTTTGGGACTCTTCCGTCCCAAGTGCAGGACTCTGCACTTGTCCTTGTTGAACCTCATCAGATTCCTTGTGGCCCAATCCTCCAATTTGTCTAAGTCACTCTGGACCCTATCTCTGCCCTCAAGTGTATCTACCTTTCCCCCTAGCTTAGTGTCATCAGCAAACTTGCTGAGGGTGCAATCCATCCCCTCATCCAGGTCATTAATAAAGATATGGAACAAAACCGGTCCTAGAACCGAACCTTGGGGCACTCTGCTAGAAACCGACCGCCATCCTGACATCAAGCCATTGATCATTCCCCGCTGGGCCCGACCTTCTAGCCAGTTTTCTATCCATCTTACCGTCTTACCTTTGTTTGTGTCTGACCTACCCTGCACCAAGGCCTGGGCCTTCTTGAACTGAAACTTGCTATTTATATGTCTGCCCCACCCTGCACCCTGGCCTGGGCCTACATGCCTTGGGAACTGTGAGTGTTTGCCTGCCCTGCCCTGGACCAGGACCTGGTCCTTCCTGAGAACTGTGATTGCTTATTTGCCCTGCACCAAAGCCTGGGCCTAACTACACTGTGAGCCAGAGGCGTAGCAAGGGTGTTATGCACTCAGAGGCAAAGGCAAAATTTGCGCTGCCTCCCACCGCCACTGTGCAGCAGCGTCCCAAACCTGGTGCACATCTGAGCCCAACCCTGTGGGGGGAGCTTGTACCATGTCTTCCCCCGCCCCCTCCAGTTTGGAGCCAGGTACCTGCATGCGCTAACCCACCAGCGGAGATGGAGGAGGGTCAGGCTGGGGGCAGAGAGGCGGTGGGGAGGCTCCAGCCACCAGCGGCAGGTATAGAAGGAACAGACGAGCTGAGGGATGACAGGAGGAGCAGAAAGGGACTAAATTGGTGCCCCCTCTGCCACTCTCCTCACTGCGCCACTGCTATTTGTTTGTTTGTGCCCTGCCCTGTCCAAGGGCCAGGGCCTGGGCCTGCCTAAACTGCAATCTTCCATTTGTTCTTCTGCTCTGCCCTGCGCCAGGGCCTGAACCGACTGAGATTGTGACTGCTAAACTGTTTGCCTGCTCTGCCCCGCCCCGGGGCCTGGGCCAACTTAGACTAAGAACTGCTGTTTGTTTGTCTGCCTCACCCTGCCTGCACTTAGGGCCAGAGATTTGTACATTTCAAAGTGGAAGTGCTGCATAGAGCCTGGGGCCTGCGGGTGCCTTAGAGAGTCCCCCAGTGGTCCCAGGCTCCACACAGCATATCAGTCTTTGAAATGTACAAGAGTCCCTGCTGGGGCTCTTGCTACATTTCAAAGCGGAAGCGCTCTATCACTATTCGATTAGTTGATTAACCTAATTTTAACATCCCTAATCACAGCTGAGGCTTGATACACATTTTCTAAAAGTTCTTGGGAAGTATAAAACTTTGAGTAACTCTAAAGTATAAACTGAAATTCAAAGCTGATTTAATTGAAATTATTAGTTGACTAAGAAAAATATATTTAGTGTTTCTAGAGAATGTATAAATATGTTTTGGTAATTGTATTTTATATGGAGAAGGCAAACTAATACAGGTGTCTCCTGTCTGAAATTAGTCAACCGAGGTTTTAGCAGTGGGGAGACATAATAGTGAAGAGTGGGAGTCAGATGTGTCTGAGTGTCTATTTGACGCACTTCTTCCAGACGTTTTTGTTGTCCCAGACAGATCTCCTCTTCCTGTCTATCTGCTTCTTAGTTCTTATCACCTCTTTTCTGCTACAAAAGAAAATGAAATCAAATCTTGGTTTATGGGATTTTAAAGATAGCTTTTTCTGTGGGTGGTAGTTTCTTTTACTTGGAAGATCTGAGTTTGCAGAAAGAGGTATTATTAATGTAAGAAACCTGATAAGCTTCACGAAGACAAGGGTAGGATTGAGGAGATGTCTTATTTCAGTTAAAGTAGATACATTGTTAAAATCTGTTTTTGGAGATTATAATTAATCCTACCTAGCCATTGTCAGCATGCAGTTAGAATTGTCTAATGAAACTACTGTACTTGTTAAATATTTATAATGCAAAAAAACAAGACAGCATATAACTGCATTCAGTCATCTGTAAGGAACTGTACATACATTCACATAATATTTGTTGTACTGTACTGCTATATCAGATACAGAAAGGCCATCAATTCAGGATGTAGGCTTTCTGCATAATTTGTTTACTAAAAGGAAGTTTTCACTTATTCTGTCTTCTGTGAGAGAGTCAACTTTTTAGTCCAGCATGCAGAAGTGTCCTTAATTTTAATTTTTGCCAATTCAATTTTAAGTAATGCAGTCATTAAAAACCAACAAAATAATGTTAAACTGATATTCAGTTGATACTAATCTCAGCTCTTGTACTGCACCACTTTACCCAGTGCTGCACAAGAAAATGTCATTTTATTTCAGCCATAATGCACATATTGAATTCCTCACAATCTACCTGAATGCAAAACCTTAATTCCAGCCTGTATGGTAAAATGTCCCCCACGGGAATACATAATTCTGTAGTCTCTAATGGGAACATATCAAGTGCCGTAGCAGATTACACCAGTGGTCCACTTACTCCAATATTGTGTTTCCAACAATGGGTAGTACCTATGCTAGATGCTTTAGAGCAGGGGAAGGGAACCTCAGGCCTGAGAGCCCCACTTATCTTTTTTGGTGGCCAGCAAGATGGCAAAACCCCAGCCCTGCTGTCCACTCCCTTGGTGGTACGACTACCCCCCAGTGGACACTGTAGGATAGCTGTTCTCTGTGGGATTGCTGCCCCCAGGAGCCACTCTCATATTGTGTCCCTCAGAACAGCAGCCCCTCCCTTTTCATGTTATGGAAAACAGTCCTTTTCCTGGTGCTTCTGGTTATCCTGGCACATCCAAATGCTGACCTTGCCTTAAGTTAGGATAAGAGGAAGCTACATACCAGATTTGGTGGCCCTAGCTCTTACAGTTTAAGAGGAATTATTGAATAAAGGGACTGACAGATAGACACTCTAAAGTGTCTGTCTATGTCTATATTTAGAGAGATAGATAACGTGTGTGTGTATATATATGAGAGACACACGCACAGTGGAGCTTGTAGGGATTGTAGTTATTTAGCTAAGATTTTAAAACTATTTTTCAAAAAGGGCTCATTTTAAAATCTTTCCTTTACTAAACTTAGTCTTCTGACCAAATAATTATAGAAAATTCAGTCATCCTCTGAAGAATTTGTAGCATTACTTAAATAGTTTAGTTTTGTCTTCCAAATGTATGGCAGCAATTTTAATCCTGATTTAAATGGTAAAAATCAGCACAGCTTTTACCCCTCCACAATTATGACACTTCTGAAGTGTGTTCTTTAGAACTCATAATAAGAATTTAAGAACATAAGAACGGCCATACTGGGTTAGACCAAAGGTCCATCTAGCCCAGTATCCTTTCTGCCAACAGTGGTCAATGCCAGATGCCCCAGAGGGAGGGAACACAACAGGTAATCCTCACGTGATCCCTCTTCTGTCATCAATTTCCAGACAAACAGAGGCTAGGGACACCATTCCTATCTATCCTGGCTAATAGCCATTGATGCAGAGCGGTAACAAGGGTGTGGCAAGTGGGGCACTTGCCCCAGGCGCAGTACATTTAGGGACACAACGTTAAAAATTAGAAAGTTAAAATATTATTTTATTTATATCTTTACTATCATCTATTTGCAGTCTCAATATATGTGCAATGAATAAAACTAATACAAAAAATTAAGAATTTTATCATTTTGGGGGATGGGCGGGGGAGGTGTGGGCGCTGGAGGTGTGCAGTTCAATAGCTTGCCCCAGGCGCAGAAAACCTTAGTTTTGGCTCTGCATGGATAGACCTAACTCCATGAATCTATCTAGCTCCTATAGGTTTAAAAGTCTCAGAGGGATAGCTGTGTTTGTTGTTTTTTAAGTTTTTTTTACTTACAAACTAAGGTCCTGTAAGCACCTTAGAAACTAACAAAAATATATAAATAGTATCATGAGCTTTTGTGGGCACAACCCAGTGTTTAACAGATTTATAGGTCTCAATAGTGATATTGTTTCAAAGCTGAAAATATGTGCATCCTGATGAACCTTATTTCTTCCTTAATTTGTAGTACTCTCCTAATTGTCAGTGTCTTTTTTTAGACCTGCACCAAAATTATTCTTGAAAGCAAAAAGTTCATTTTATTGCCTACCTTTACTCCTCTTTGGAACATCTTTTTGTCTAGTTAAGTAGTCAATACATCCAACTATCAAGCAAATTCATGTGTATCATGTCTAAAGAAAGCACAGCTGCTATTACTATAAGGTAAAACACATTTTTTTTGCAGTGAAATCATGTCTTTGTAATTTGAAAAGAGTTAGCCATTAACATTAATGTTCTACGGTGACACTGAAAGATTTTCCAATAGCAAAGCTCCAAGAGAGTGAGCAGTATTCCTGGCTTTAAAAAAAGCTTCAAGATTGAATGGCAATATGTTTACCTAAAGTAGATTGCAGTCAGCAAATTGATTCTCCTTTTCAGGCAGGTAAGGGTTCTATTACAAAAACTGAATCAACCAACCATAAGAATATTTTCATGCTTCCATTAATGGCTGTGGACAGTGGAAAGTAAAATTAGAAGTAGTACAGTGTCTCCCCCTCCCCCCTTCCCATCTTTTCAAGGACGATGGATGTCTTCCAAGTGTGGAGGAGAACAATAAACAGTACCCATTTACAGAAATAGAAAAGATTTTTGCTTTTATCTCTAAAAATAACAAATGGAATCCCAGGATGACTTTCAGTGGCAAAGATTTTCATAATTTACTGAACTCTTCCATATATGGATAGAATTCAGGACCTCAAGGTTCCATGGAGCTTCCATTGCTACTTTCTCCCAAAATTTTATTATCAATTTTGTGAAAGTAATAGAAAAATTAAGATATTTTCTAGGGCTGTCAAGCGATTTAAAAAATTAATCGTGATTAATTGTGCGATTAAAAAAATCACAATTAATTGCACTGTTAAACAATAAGAATACTATATATTTAAATATTTGTGGATGTTTTCTACATCTTCAAATATACTGATTTCAATTTCAACACAGAATACAAAGTGTGTAGTACTGATCCCAGGGTCTGTGCGGCACTGCCCCTTTGAAATGCTGCCCTTTTGAAATGCTGCACGCTGTTTCACGTGCAGCCCAGGATCAGCTGTGCGACGCTGCCCCTTTGAAATGCCGTCATGGCATTTCAAAGGGACAGTGCTGCATGGAGCCCAGCACCAGCTGGGGACTCCAGCTGACCCTGGGCTCCGCAAGGCATTGCCCCTTTGAAATGCCATGATGGCATTTCAAAAGGGCAGCGTCGCACAGCTGATACTGGGCTGCACGCGAAACACCTGCAATTAATGTGTATGAATTTTTTTATTGCGTTAATTCTGCCCTGCATTAATCACAGGCGTGAACACACATTAATAGGCAGCCCCCTAATATTTTGTTAGAGAAATATTGTCTTGGAGAAATATCTGTGGGACTTGAGTATCCTTTTAAAAATTAGCATTGTACCTCTTTTATTCCATAAGACTTCTGTAATGTTAATACAGTTTTTGAAAATGTCCTTTCCTCATCTATTTGCAGAAAGTCTTCTGGATTTCCCTAGAAATTGTATATTAAGGAGTCTGTATCTCATGAGAATATATAGGAAATACAAAGGCTAAAAAGGCCTCAGAGGACAAAAAAGCCAAAACCTTACTGTCTCATTTCCTTGTCCCATCTCCAAATGAGCTTGATTGAATGCTCATTTAATTAAATAGAAAGATTGTCATTGACTTCATTGGGCTTTGGATCAAGTACCATGATGGGATTCTCTTTGAATAGTTTAGTTCAAGCAGTGACAAATTAATTGCTGTCCCAATGTGAAGATTTCTCATGCATTCTCAAAATGGGAAATCATAACTTCTACTGCAGTAATGACTTAATGCATTCAGTCACGGTATTTCAATTTATAACAGATGCTTTATTTTGTAGCATGATGGTAACTAAATTCTGTTGTTGTATCTCTCCTGGTTATGTCATCTCATGGATTATGCCCTCCTTCTGACATGTTCATGCAGTAACATGGACTGACATGAATGCCGTAACGTGGACTGACATGAATTTTATGAAATGCTATAACTCCCCTTATAGTTTGCTTTGTAAGGATAATATGAAATAGTCACTCAATTCAATATCTTTCTATATTTGAAGAATTTACATTTCCACCTGTTGTTTCCAACCATAGGATTTCCTTTTTCTTATCAGTAACTTCAGTCAAGTAGACAATTTCTTGGATGAAGAGATGTCTAGTTTAATTACCTAAAAGATAAATTATTTCTATAATTTAGTGTACATGTTTTTTAATGTGGAAAATGGTCTGGATATTTATAGAGTTGTGTACTCATCCCAAAATGTTCTGGGCAGTATTCAAATATTTGTGAAAGGAAACAATATTTCTTCTTCTTAAATTTTTTTCTTAGGGAATCCAGTTTCTTATAGAAAATGACCTGCTGCAGAACACTCCAGAAGACATTGCTCAGTTCCTCTACAAAGGGGAGGGACTAAATAAAACTGTAATTGGAGATTACCTTGGTGAAAGGTAAACTGCATTTTTTCTTGTTTTGTTATTTAGGATGCTTAAATATGTAGAGTTGCACTTTTTACCCTCTTACTTTCACTGTCTGCATGAGCTACATCCAAACTTGAGGAATATAAAAGTTATACTGGGAAGTAAAACCACTGTGCTATAAGAACCCTTTTTAAAAATTGAGGAATTATGAAACTATCCCACATTGCTGAACTGATTGCAATTCATTACTCTGAAAAATAAAATACAGTTTGAGATTTGTTCATAGTGCAAGATTTAATGCCAACTTCTGGAAGGCTTCGGAATCTTTTTTCAACAATCTTGTAGTAGACTTAATGGTCTGCCCAGACAAAGAATGCTTCGTGATGTCAATAACTAGATAATGAGAAAATTACTCATCATTCAAAAAGCGTCACCTAATGATGGTCAGCTGTTTTTATTTAGTGTTTTCTTCTTCCCTGCACATATATATCCTATTAATGTTAATAACTCTTATATAGGCATCTATAGGGACAAATGCATCTTAGCTATTATTGTGAACAGCACAATAAATATGCAGATTATGACAGTTGTAGTACAGTTAGGGTTGCCAGGTGTCCGGTATTGAACCAGACAGTCTGGTATTTTTTGCCTCCTGTCCGGTTAAAAAAAAAATTCAGAAAATACCAGACATCTAAAATGTCCGGTATTTTCTGATTTTTTTTCTCAGACAGGAGGCGAAAACCCCGGGTGCTTACCCGGTTCCGCAGGGGAGCTGACCAGCCTGGCACAGGGAGGCAAGATGGCGGGCGGCCGCTGGTAGCCCGTTAGGGCCAAAAAGCCTCAAAAGCATTTCTTAAAGGGGCCATGCTGTTTTTTTTATTCTTTTTGCTTCTTTTTGCTTAACAACTCTCAGGGTTTGTTCAACAACTTTGGTTTCCCTCTTTTTTTCCTCAACAGAATTTTTTCCCCAGTAATGTTTTGTTTTTGTTTTTTTTGTGGGGTGGGAGTGACGGGTTCAGTATTTTTGATTAAACCATCTGGCAACCCTAAGTGCAGTGCAGAAAGTATTTATTTAAAAAAAATCAGCTACAAGATTATATTGCTGGTAAAACCTGTAAACTAATCTTTCTGATTGAAAAGACATAACTGTATTTTTTAAAATCAAAATCAGATGCCAGTTAAAGATTTATAGCCTAGTCAATTGGGCCCTACTTTTGTAAACTGATCTGCTCTGCCATATCCCCTTTAAGCACACATTCAATATGTGTACAGAATTGGGGTCTTAGTTTGCAGTTAGTGATAGCTCCCTAGGATTAAGTAAGTATAATGAAGTCTATACTGCAACAAAGTGCACAATATGGAGGAATTTCAGCTGTTTGTATAAATGTGAGAACTTGACTTCCAAGGCACATTTCAAACATCTTTTTGAATATTTCAACTACAAGTAATGGAAAATGTAGATTTTTATAGATAGCTCTATAGATTCACTATGCATTATTAACTTAATCTTCATATTACAATGGAGTTTGTATAATGTCCTCGATGTGTCTTCTCTTTTAAGAAAAATGCATCACACATTGGCATCTGATCTTGAAATAATCTTTGTTGCCCTTTTCAGGGCCAGATTCTCAAATCTTTGGTTATACCACTAGTCCTTGTTTAAAGAGTCAGTATTACCACTGAAGTCAGTATGATTATTTGCATGAGTTTGCTGTTTGCAGGATCATAGCAAACTAGTTCAATTTACAGTTTAAAAGATTATTTCCTAGCTCTTCCCGTCCCAGGCCTGCTAAAGCTACAGTCTTCATCCAGGATCTGAAAAAAAATCAAGCTGTTGTTGTGTTTGTTTCTTAGCTAATTAATCACTAAAATTTCATTGGTTTCAGTTATGGAAATCTACTGTGTCTACATAACTCAGTTTCTATCTGACTGAATTCTGAACAGTTAACTGCAGACTAATATAGTAACCAGCATTATAGATTTGACACTAATTTCTGAGTCGTAATTTGACATTTAGAGTGGCTCTTGTGGGCAGACGACCTACTGTATGCCTTTCTCCAGACTTTCTTGGTTCACAAGGTTTTTTTGAAAACTAAATTGGACAAAGCAAGAGTTATCCTGATAGCACTGGCGTGACCACACAAGCATTGGTTCGGCAGGCTCCTAAACCTCTCAGTGGCAGCTCCACTCTCTCTCCCACTCTGTCTGGATTTAATTTCATAAGACCATTGTTGGTTACTTCACCTGAACCTTGCCTCCCTGCACTTAACTGCATGAATGTTGCATGGCTGAACTCTGAAGAACAGCCCTGTTTGAAACAGGTTTGGCAGGTCTTGCTAGGTTGTAGAATGTCTTCCACCAGGACTATCTACTAGGCCAAATGGAAATGTTTCACTTGTTGGATGTCCAAATGGATTGGAAAGATTGTATCCTCAGGTTTGCAAATTGACTGTCTCCCATGGCACTTAAATCTGGTCCTGTCAAAGCTCACAAGCCTTCCCTTTCAAGCACAATTCTCCTTGCTACTTTTCTCCTGAAAGATTGTCTTCCTGGTGGTGATTATCTCAGCCAGAAAGGTCTCTGAGATCAAGGGGTTGATTTTGAACCACCTTACCCGGTGTTCTTAAGGATAACGTCCAACCGCGCCCCTATCTGGCCTTTCTGCTAAAAGTGGCCTCAGAATTCCATAAGAAGCAGGTCATAGTCCTATCTTCTCAAAACCTCACAAGAACTTGAGGAATTATGGCTGGTTACTTTCTTTCTTCCTTTTTATCTTTTGCATTAATAGGTAGCTCATTAACAATGCCATTCTTTAAGTTTACGGTTTGGCATATATATTATATCTCTGCCAAACTGAAGTTTCTATTTCATGCATCTGATGAAGTGAGCTCCTGTCTGCAAAAATTTATACAAAAAATTAATGTGTTAGTTTTAAAGATGCCACAGGACTCCTCACTGATTTATTCTGAAACAGAGTAACACTGATGCCCCTCTGATACTGGTGCAGTATAGTAAGTCTCTATTGTCATTTTGTTTTTTTCACCCTCAGAGATGAATTTAATATTAAAGTTCTTCAGGCTTTTGTTGAACTCCATGAGTTTGCTGATCTCAATCTTGTACAAGCCTTAAGGTGAGTGCATTCTAATTGAATTTATCAAACTTCATATTTAACTGAATCTAAGTATAGAGGTGATGATGATTCACTCAAGCAGCCGATCTTTGATTTGAATATATGATTACTCTGTATCTTGTTAGTAAACAAATCTTAGTGTTTCACTCTTTTGCTTGTTTGCATATTCATTGCCTTTGAACTCTAACACACAAAACTAATGATTTCACACAAATGCAAAGGGAGACCGACTAGTGTCAGATGCTTGCTGTGCATGCCATATCACTCACATGTGTAAATTTTCTCAGATAAGCAAAAGAGTCCCTGACTGTGAATTGGAAGTTAGGCTGTGTTGGAAAAAAAATATCATTAAAGCAAAGTATTTTTTACTTTTCAGCATCACCTTCCCTCCACCTCAGAATTACATTCTTGCTATTTACTTAAGAAGAATAAATATGCTAACTTTTATTTTTTGTAAGATTGGCAGCAAGCAGATAGGTTAACATATGTATTGCTTGAATTCAGTTGTTAGTCTGGTGTAAATCCAGAATAAGCCCAATGATTTGTAGGGGTTTAGAGAGTGCTTTCAAATTTGCATCCAGAAGAGGCTCCTATCCCAAACCAAAGATATTAAAATGTAGGTATGGTCCTTCCTACACATGCTACATGGTCATGTGGTGAGTCAGAAGAACAACTTTATGCTGACTAAGGATTGAGGCAACTGCCTGAGGAATCAGGATGTCCTCTGACTCCATAGTTCTGTCTAGTATACACAATATTTCAATCTCCTCCTGCTCTTTATAGCAAACCTCAATCCACTCTTCCCCTGGCTGCTACTGTTGATAATGTTATTGTAGTAGCTCCCAAAAGCCCCAACCAAGACGAGCTCTCTTGTGTTGAGAGTTAAAAACAAAACCCTGCAGAATTTATAGACAATAGACTCTAAAGACAAGATACATCAGTTGGGTGTACCACACAGAATAAAAGGTGGCAAAGGCAAGGTACTGCAGACTGGAACACCTGGTTAATAAATGGCCTAGCAATATAGCTGTGGGCATGGCTTTTTTAAAAGATGCAGCTGTATGACAGATTTTAACTCTATCCAGAAATGCACACATTTGCAGTTATTTCCTATTGCTTTCCCCTACCATATCCAGTGGTTTGGGGCTAGTGGAAAGGAGACAAGCTTTGTACTTAGGAAAAGTCAAATAGTTTTTCAGGGGGCCTGCCTTCGCTTGATCTAATTGCCAATGGAAAGACTGCAATGTAAATCATGAGTAATTGAGAGCAGAAGTTGCCTAGAAAATGAAAATTCAATTTACATGCTTACCCACCACCCTTAGAGGCAGGGCTTCACCCTGTGTGCGTCTCAGTCCCTGTGCCTCAGGGCCAATAACTACACCCCGCCCCCATGAGGCAGTCCGGCTTAGTGGCCAGGATCAATAAAAACACCCACCTCTCAAAGGGTGGTGTGGCTCAGCAGTCAGCGTTGATATTCACTCCTTTCCTGGAGGGAAGTGAGGCCTACCGGCCAGAGTCAATAAAGCACTTCCTTCCTTCAGGGCACTGAGTCCTAGCAGCCGTAGTCAATAATAACACTACTCCCTTCCTGCAGGGCAGTGAGGCCTGGTGGTCAAAGTCAGTGACGGTAATCACTTCCTGCCTTCAGAGCAGTGAGGACTGGTGGCCAGAGTCCAAGAATAAATATCAATGCCCCTTCACACACGGCAGGGTGCAACACTGCAGTTATGTTGTACCAAATCCATAAAGTTATCAAACACAAACAAACCACCACCAACTTATTTTCAGGCCTCCTGTGCCTAAAATGTTTCCTCTTCTTTTATAGTGACTTGTCTGAGAAGCTTTTGCTTTCACATGGTTTCTGCACCTAAAATATGCCGTAAGTGAATTTAGTACCTCAACGGTATCAAGGATAGAACTTCTGTTCTAAGAAAGATGTAAAGATTTTGAAATTTAGTCTCATTCCAAATTTCAGTGAAAACCAAAAAATTCAAAATTCTCCAAAGGAAAATTGCTTGTATAGAATTGTTTCAGGTTGTTCAGAATGCTTCATTTAGACAAACTGAAATATTTATTTCTATTCTGACTCTTTGACAGTATCAGAACTTCTTCCTGTTTTTTATTTGTTTTTGTAAACAAAATTTGGGCAAAATTGATTTGATTTTGTGTAGCATTTTGACAAAACTGCCCTACTTCAACAGAATATGGCTCCATCCAAGTTTCTCAGCCCATCTCTATGTAGAACATGTAGCAAGTGTTTGCTGGTTCTGAAGTGAAATTCTTCTTTTCATGCATTGAATAGTGCAGCATAGGTAGTACCAATCCTTCCTTTGGAAATAGTTCACTCTCTATGCCCACTCAACTCTGCATTCTCTTTGAGACTGCCAACAGGGGGCACATTTGTGCTGGGATATCTGTCCACCAAGAACAAGCTTTAGACCATTAAAATTAACTTAATTTATGCCATCAAATAATAATCTGAGGCAACTGCTGTCAGTCACTGCTTATCAGGAATAGTTTAGAACTGGTATCTTAAATATGAAAGGTTCTGTGACCCATTATAAATGTCCTAAGACACTCTGTTTTGCTTGAAAATACTCTTGGTCATCACTTTCATGAATTGGGAGATTAATGTTTAAAATGTCAACAGGGCATCCCTCCTGAAAGCAGATTCAGTTTCTCTCTGGAAGTGTTTTTAGACTGGCACCACTTTGTACCTAAACCTTGCTTTCTTTTTTTTTATTTCATTATTTTATGGATATTGATTTTAACTTGTCTCATATTGACTTCCTGTTTTATGAACATCAATTCGTTTCAATTGGCCAGCTTTGAAGAAGCAGAGCCACAAACAAGAGACTGTGCTAGCTGCCCTAACTTTGCCTGAGAGTTGTAGCTTTGATGATTGGACTTAAGAACACGAATAACAATTCCTAAATGGATATGCCAACAGGCAGTGTGAAAAACATTTTGTGGTACAGCACTTGCTAACGTAATTTTCCTATAAACTCTGCTAATGACAATATTGTTGTTCTGTTCATATACTTTATTAGTTTATCTTATTTTAATCACCATTTGTAATCTACAGTCTTTTAAATTTTATATCGGTTCTTGCAATAATTTTGCTTAATATTTTATTGCAGCTTTTTATCCCTGTCATTTCCATAAAGGGCAAGCCAAGAAGAAACAAAACCTACTCTTTTGTTTCATACTTATAATAGGAGCACTTATTTCCTGTATGTGAATTGCAGTGGTATTGAGAAGTCACATTTCCTTTTTCCAGTCAAGTATTCTCTCGCTATCCCAAAGCATTGACTCATTATGTCCTGTTCAAATGAATATACTGTACTGGGTTTTAGTCTGCTTTTTTGATTCTGGGTTATTGCATATAATACAGCTCTTTTTTCCCTTTCAACAAAATTCTGAGAAGAATATGTTCCTTTTAGCAGTGAAGATGGTCTCTGGTACAGCTAGTTAGAGAGCATGGCCTCCTACATACTTCCTGCTTTTGTCAATGTGGAAGAGGAGAGAATTGCAAAATTTGTACCAGAATACATGGTCTTACCAGACTACGTTATTTTGCCTGTGAGAATGCAGTTCTATTGGCTAAATGCGGAGTTAAATATTTTTTGAGATTTGTTTTAAAACAAACTTCTCATTTTATTTACAAATTTATTAATTTCTGCTTAGAAGCTGATTGTTGACAATATATGTCTAATGTGTAAATATTGGAATGGGTCTAATTTTACTGAAGTGTTTTACACTTCCCTTTTGTAGGCAATTCCTGTGGAGTTTCAGACTTCCAGGAGAAGCTCAGAAAATTGATCGTATGATGGAAGCTTTTGCTTCACGCTATTGCCTTTGTAACCCTGGAGTCTTTCAGTCTACAGGTTAGTCATGATACATTTTCTATCACGCTATGTCTAGACTGCAAGCCTCTTTCGAAAGAGGCTCTTTCGAAAGCATCTTTCGAAAGAGTCTCTTTCGAAAGAGAGCGTCTAGACTGCACGGAGAAATTTCGAAAAAGCGGCTTGCTTTTTCGAAAGAAAGCATCCAGTGAGTCTGGATGCTCTCTTTCGAAGAAGCCCTATTTACATTGAAGAACGCCTTCTTTCGAAAGAGGAACTTTCGAAAGAAGGCGTTCTTCCTCGTAAATTGAGGTTTACCGCCATCGAAAGAAAAGCCGCGTTCTTTCGAATTAATTTCGAAAGAACGCGGCTTGAGTCTGGACGCAGGGGAAGTTTTTTTGAAAAAAGGCTACTTTTTTCGAAAAACCCCTGAGTCTGGACACAGCCTCAGAATCACCTTTATTATATAATTTGTCAGATCGTGTGTTAAACTGCCTTAAATTCAAAGAGAAAGTGGCAAACTTGAAAGTCCAGATTAAGACAATAATGTGAAATGAAAAACCAGAGTGTTCTGTGGTGTGGAAAAAAAATAGGGTCTAATCCGGCACTCCTTATTTGTAAGTATGGAGGGATGCAAAATTGGATCAAAACCATCTTTCTTCCTAGTAGTGTTAAAAAAGTCATTTATATAAGCTGTTAATATAGTGCAATGGATCATACAAATGCTACCAAAGATCTGTAGTGAGTTGGGACAAACTGGACAGTAAATGTTATAGCAAAATGCTGCTGCATTAAAATAAGCAATATTTCTGAGATTCCCTGATTTTTTTGAGAAGGGGGGGACAGCAATTTCTGCCAGTGCCGAATGTTATGCCACATTACCTATGTCTGAAGTATTAATGCAAAAGCAAAACATGTTTCAAAATAAAATTTGAGGGACTAATGTTAGGAGAATCACTTGGCAAAAAAGAGGAAAAAATAACTTAACATTTATACCTGGGCCTCTTGAAACAGATTTGCAAACCCAGCACTATGTCAGAGGAGCAGTGGGGGGGGGTGACTTACAACAAACTGTTTGAAGATAAAATGTGTGTCAATAAGCTTCGTGGTTTGTGCCACGAAAAAGTAAATACAAATTCTCACCTAATGGCATGTTTGAATGTTAACAGGTTAACTTGTGTTCTGAAGGAGCATTCAAAAGTTTTTTTTCCTTCCCCTAATCTGGATCCTTAGGACATTTTCTCTTTGTATACCTCCATTATATGTCTGTGGTCAGGGGAACCAGCAGACTTGGCAGACCCCTGGGGCTACATTTAGGCGTGAATTTGCATATCTTCTGATCGCTTTTTTGGAAGAGGTTTAAAAAAAAAGCAGTCTAGATGGGGTTTTTCATGCAAAACCACCTTTTTTCGAAAGAACCTTGGAAACCTCAATTTTTGAGGAATAAGGGTTCTTTGGAAAAATCTAGACTGCTTTTTTTTTTTTTTTTTTTTAAAAACCTCTTTTGAAAAAGGGTTCGGAAAAAGATATGCAGATTCACACCTAATTTGCATATCTTCTTTCGGAAGCTGAGGGTAGTCTAGACGTAGTCTGGGTAAGGTGGGTGGATGGCTTCACTCCTCTAGGAAGAGAGGGACCTTGGCTGGAAGGGGTGGGTCTGGGGCAGCCAGCCCTCAGCATCACCCAGAGTGCATTGCGCTGTCCCCGCCAGCCAGCCCTCAGAGCCATTTGGCGCTCTGGTGGTGATTTCAAGGTCCCACGGCTTTAGCTGCTGCTCCTGCAGAAGCAGCAGCTGGGAGCTCCAGGCCCTTTTGAATCACTGGACCCTTAGGCAACTGCCCTCTTTGCTCCCCCTCCCCCAGTGGCCCTGTCCATGGTTCACACCAAAGAACTCAAGACTTACTCTTGTATGTAGCATTTTGTTGTTTGTCACACCCCCAAACCCAACATAATTCCCTTTCTTTGCTATTCAGAACTTGCTGGGGTATCTTTAAAAGGCAACTGATACATTATAGTACACAGAGCAATGATTCCTTTTCAATGTTGTTTCAGATACATGCTATGTGTTATCATTTGCGATCATTATGTTAAATACTAGTCTACACAACCATAATGTAAGAGATAAACCAACAGTGGAAAGATTTGTATCAATGAACCGTGGCATTAATGAAGGCGGGGACCTTCCAGAAGAACTGTTACAGGTACGTTGCATTAAAATGACCAAGTGGCACCTTATGTTTTTTGAAGTGGGGCAACAAGAAGCAAGTGCAACAGTTCTAAGACTGATTTGTCAAATAGTGTGCGAATCATTTTCTCTGATGCAGTTTTGCCGTGGGCTTGCAATGTACAATCCTTGAGAGACTGAGAGGATGAAACAACTTGCTCCACTTAAGAAGCATCTTTTTGTACTTTTTGAGGAATGTTGATTGGATATATATCTCTACAGCCAGTCTCTCTTGACTGGAATCTGCTCCATCCTGCACAAGGTTGAATGTGGGGAGAATAAAGGGGAAAAATAGCAGGGATCACTGAGGAGCCAAAGGTGGCTGTCATGACATGCTGTGGAAGAAAAATTACAATGCAAAGATGTCAGACATTTGATTGAGATTTTTAAGTTAGTGATGTCTAATACTTTTTAAAAACAAATGTATTTAGTGAAGCTTGTATTGAACAAAACTGTTGAAAATCTGAAAGCTCTGGAAAAAATAAGAGCCAAACTTCTTAAGAAAAGCTTTTTATTGAGAAGTACCCAGGAAATCTTCAAAAGATGATATTTATTTGCAAGCAATGATATCTGCTTTTAACTTATTTGTAGACTATGGTGAAATGCTGCTTAGAGGAGGTTTGGTTCCAGTTCCTGTGGGAGATGTTCTTCATTTTTTTATGTACATAGTCTGGAAAGAGAGAACAAAATCTCTTGGATAGCTGTAATGTACATATTGCTGAATGTTTTTGTTTTCTTCCAGAATTTGTATGAAAGTATTAAAAATGAGCCATTTAAAATTCCAGAAGATGATGGGAATGATCTAACGCATACATTTTTTAATCCAGATAGAGAAGGTTGGCTACTGAAATTAGGTTAGTAGAAGAGTAATTTCAATGATACTTTGCTTTGTGTGTTGGTGATGTGTGTGCCACTTCCCTTGCTACCTGCTTTATTGCAAATCTAATAGGATTAAATTAGTAAAATAATTCCTGCTTAAAAACATAAGATTTGAAAACCAGTTACTCCTTTATACCGGTTTGTGTAATTGCTAATTCTGTGAAGTCTAAAAAGAAGTAATCTTGTCACTTGAATTTTGAAGTGGACTTTTATTTCTGATACTTGAGAACTGAAACTTCAGCAGCAGGAAGGAAGCTCTGCTTACAGTTACAAATGCCAGTGACTGAAAAATAACAAATTTATGTGAAACTTTCCCAGAAAACTGTACAGCAGCTTCAGCTCAGTTTTCTGCATAAAAAGCAATGCTTTTATTTTCAAATAGTTGTTTTTGTGTCTCTTTATTTTTCCATATTATTTGTGAGTTTCTGTTGGTTTGGTTTTGGCTATGATTTTAATGAGTGGTTTAAATGTGCCTTCTTGTTTTCCTTATGGCCTATGACCTATCACCTTTCTGTTCTGTGACTGGCTGTCTCTGCTTATTCTGCATTAGGAGGTACGTACCTGATGGCTTTCCAACACCTCCCCCCACTTGTTCAGTTGCTCATTCTTTTTTTATTTTTCTTCTTCTTTGTTTCTTAAATCAAATTTATTGTAGCTCTACACTTCTCACATAATGACACTAACTTTATCCCCAATAGGACTCTACTCATACATAATTTCTGCTTATACATTTTGGTGTTTGTAATTTATTCTCTTCCCACCATGAGTTTCTTCTACAAAAGAATATATACTTTGTCAAGCAACGCAGTTATAGTTATTGTTTTAGATTGCTCTGTAGCATCCTTCAGGCTCACTGAGATACAAATGTGAGGAGTACTTTACACAGCACAGAAGTGCAGTTGTCTTATCTTGTAATATATGGTCTTGAACAGGAGTGGGCAATAATTTTTGATGGGGGGGCACTCCAAGATTTTGGAAATTGGTCAAAGGCCGCACTTTTCTGTGAGGGGGTGCAGGGTCTAGGATGGAGGCTGGGTTCAGAAGGGCACACAGGGTAAGGGATTGGGGTGCAGGAGACGGTGTGAGGTCTGAGAGGGAGTTTGGGTGAAGGAGGGGGTTATGACCTGGGTCAGTTGATTGGGGCGCAGGAGAGGATTCTGGACTGGGGGAAAGGTGTAGGAGGAGGTACGGGGTCTGGGAGGGAATTGTGACTGGGGGCAGGGAGGTGCAGAGGGTTTGGAAGATGACCTGGGGAAGGGTGCGGGAGGGGCAGGGGTGCAGGAGAGGCAGGGGTGCCAGAGTCAGGTTCTGGCTGGGAGGCGCTTACCTGAGCGTCTACTGGACAGCATCCCCAAGGCAAACTGGGCTCCCTGACGGCTGCAGCCCCAGATCACTTAGAGCTGCGGACTATTCCCTCCATGTGGCTCTCAGCTCAAAGAGGGGAAAAGGCTTGTGCTTCCCTCATATTCCAGGCCAATCTCTCAGCTCATATTGGCTGGTTCTTTCCGGCCAATAGGAGCTGAGGATTGGGCTGGGGGCAGGGAGATCACACACAGGCTCCCCCTCCATCCAGAGCAGAGAGCTGCCAGAATGTGCTTGAAATCCACCGCAGCTGTGTGTCTACGGGTCTCGGCAGGGTGGTCTGTGGGCTGAATCCAATGGCTTTGTGGGCTGGATCTGGCCCCCAGGCTGTATTTTGCCCAGCTTTCATATGATGGTTTTATGTTACTGTTTTTAAGTCATAGGAACTGATGTGAAAATATCTGTGGATTGTAGGTAGATATATTAATATTGCTATCACTCTATTATATTGTCCTATCCATAGTCAGTAAATTCACTCCGTTGAATATACTTTGTTACTTATACAAAAAGTTTGTCAGAATGTTGAATGGCTTATTTTAATCAAAATAGAACATAGCTGAAGTTAGCATGTGCTAAACAGGCAAGTTATTCCATAATAACTTTCTTGTGTGGGTTTTTTAATATAGTTAGTTTATTTTAACTACATATAAAGGCACCTCAGAGTACATGCTTCTGAAGCTTCTAAGCTGCTCTGACTTTGTTTGTCAATGCTTTTGGAAGTGATGTGGCTTGCTTATCTGTTTGAGTTTAATGAGGCAGCCAGCCATACAGGGTAGCCACTTCTCTGATTAGAACAGACTCTAAAATTTGGTTCTCTTTTTTTTTAATTTGTGTGTTGTTTTAAAACACTGGCTTAAAGACCAAAAACGACACCATTTCAGAGCCAGCCTCTGGCTGCTCTTGTGCAAGAGGAACTTTGTGCCAGCTGAAGCAGCCAGGACCCTGATGATCCCTGAGTGCAAGGTCAGTAGGAATTAAAGAGCAGTCAGCAGCACTAGGCAGAGGGGAAGTACACTAAAGTCACAGAAGGGCCCATCTTCCATTCTCACTAGAAGTTGGGGGCTGAAGAAATACGAGGGTCAAGACACTTTTAGGGGCTGTTCAAGAGCACTGGACCTGTGAATCCATGAGAGCTGGTTGTGGCACCTGGAAAAAGTTGTAACAATGATAGCTACTGCATGTGCTTCCCCAGTCTCTGTCCTCTGTAGGCAGAATGGCTCCAGCCATGACAGCTGGTAGGTCTCATGTGCTGGTTTTATGTGACTGTTTTTAAGTCCTAGGAACTGATGTGAAAATATCTGTGGATTGTAGGTAGATATATTAATATTGCTATCACTCTATTATATTGTCCTATCCATAGTAAATTCACTCAGTTGTTCAACTCCCTACTTCTGCGCTAGTGACAACCAAATGAAGAGAAGAGTGCGTTGGCACAAGTGCTTTGGCAGTGTCTATTTATTAAGAATATATTCTAATAAGCGCAGCAGCAGGAGCCACCTTACGAAATACTGTAGCTTAGAGGGGACAGCTATTGGAGACATCACCAGTTAGCAAATTCAGGACCTCATAGCGTCAGGTGTTAAGCACCTTTAATTTCTGTTGACTTCCATGGGAGCTAGAGGTGCTTGGCCCCACTTGCAATGAGACCCTTAGAATACTGTCCTGGGAGCAAGGGCTGCAGAGGGCCATTTAAAGTGGGGGAGGGCATAAATTTGCCCTCCTCACCTGAGCCCTCTATTTTCCTCACAGGTGTCTCCTCCCTTCTGTATGAGTCCCGATACACACTCCGTGTAATTTGAGTAAGCAGCATTGCAAGCTGATGTGTGGAGTTATAGCACCTGTCAGGTTTGGCCTGGGCAAAAAGTGGTTGGACTTTAGTTTGTGTGGCTTCCCACAGCTATGTGGCCTATAGCCAGGAGTCTTGCTGTTTGCTTGTCTCCATTACTTCATCTGCAGATGTTGAGAAATTGCAAAATCCTTAAATACCCTCATTGTGTTCCTAAGTAAAAAAGCAGAGTTTCTTCCTGTTGATGTTTGAAGACATAAATGGCTTAACAGGCACAGTATTCATAGTTGAGACAGTTTAAAATATTACTTGAAGAGCTGATACATTATATGTTCCACAGTATGTGGCAGTGCTCACCTCAGCTGAAAAGATTTCTTAAGACAAGACTTCAAGAACTAGAAATATTTTAGCACAAAAAAATCCAGATAAGTCTGTTACCACTCAGAGCATTTTTAATATTCTCTACAGTTTTTAAAATCTAAAACTTTTGATGAAGTTTTTTAATATACAGAGTACAAATATCTACTTGCACATACTACGATGCAATAACATACGATGCAATAACTTTGCCCTGACTGGTTGTGACATTAATTTACAGTAACTTACCTATCATTTGTATGTGCTCACTAAACAAGCAGTCCTACCAGAATATCAGTGATGACAGCGTGCATTAATCAGTATCAGTAGTTTTCCTGTAAATCAGACTGTGTGTGTGTGTGTGTGTGTGTGTATAGATATATATAATATATATATATGGCTTACTGTTCTTTGAAAGACTGAGTTTCATCAATAGAGACAGACTGGTGTAGATAAATATTTTTACTAAGTTAAATGAGCTGTGGAGCCATGAATGCTGTGACCAGAAATAAACCTGGTGATTTTTTTTCTTTTATCCCTTCAGTTTTCTCATTGCCAGGAAGCTTGACCAATATATTAGTACGATGTATGGATATATTCTGACTCTGAGTATTAAAGTAGTGTTAAGTCATGTTCTCTCTTAGCACACTGTGTTATTCCTAAGTTAGGGATAGGGTTGCCAGAAGTCCGGTATTGACCCGGACAGTCCGGTATTTTTGCCTCCTGTCCAGTAAAAAAAATTCAGAAAATACTGGACACCTGGCAACCCTATGACACGCAGCAATTGGGCCCAGCCCTCGGTCCCCTCCCCCGCTTACCTGGTTCCACAGGGGCTTGTCTTGTGGTTAAAACAGAAAAACAAAATGGCCGCTGGCAAAAAAGCCTCTTCTTAAAGGGGCCATGCTGATTTTTTATTTTTTTATTTTTATTTTTTTGGCTTAACTGCGGTCAGGGTCCCTTTTCTTTCTCAGAAACTTTGGTCTCCCCCCTTTTTTTTTCTCAACAGGATTTTTTTCCCAGTAGTTTTTTTTGTTGTTGTTCAGCTTGTTCAGTATTTTTGCTTAAACCATTTGGCAATCCTAATTAGGGAGGCTCTGCTTAAAGATGGATTTGAATACTCAAATATTCATTATCAAAATACAAAGGAGTCTTGATTCATACGAGTAGGAAAAAATGAAGAAGATCAATAGTGCTGTTATTTGCTTTATACTTGAAGATAGAAAAGACATTTTTGTGAAAATAAGAACATGAAGAAGCCACAGGTATATCAAGCTAGTGCTTTCTGATTTGCCTTGTTATAGTGTCTGCTTTCTCATTTTCTTTCATTTAGAACTGCTCAGTTTGCTACTCTCTCCAGGAGCATGATTTTTCTTGTTAGTAATTTTTTATAGTTCATTTGCCCAAAACCTCCAAGGTTTCCAAGGGCTGGTCTAGCTCCTAAGCCATCCTAATAATGTCATTGAAGTCCCAGGGCTTCAAAACACTCTGTTTTTGTGGGGACTTGCCTGAGGAGAGCAGTTTAGATGTGACTTTGCGTTGAAAAAAAAATCCTGCCAAATTTAAAAGTGCCAAAACTGGACTTCAAGAAATAATGTTTTGATTTAGGACATTGGTGTGAATTCAACCAGTGCATTTGTATAGGAGTATTCAACTAACTGTCTTAACTCACAAGACTGTATGCCTTCTAACATGGTACACTGAATGTCTATGTGGCCCGTAAAGTGGCTGAAGATTGGTGAATGCTAATCAAATATCTTCTGTAACAGTTTGAGATCAGTGTTCCTTTAACTGAGCACTTGAGCAGCCATCCAGGAGAGATTCAAATGTCTCACAGCTGGTTAGCAGAGTGTCCACTGCTGGCAACATGTGTTTCTACTGGTGGTGCACATAACAAAATGTATTCTGCAGCTGGATGGAAAAAATTAGAGGGAACACTGCTTGAGAGATCAGTATTTTGGGGACTATTCTCAATAATTACAAAAGGATTAATTATGGACCAAGTAAAGGAATTGCTATTGCGATGAGAATTCCTTCCCTTTCCAGTTAAGAATTTAAAGCTGGACATGGGCATCAATGGAGGGAATGCCTGGGACATAATTATTCTGTGCCAGGATGTGCATGTGATTTCTAAGAACAGCTTTTGGCTGACCCAAAATGTCTGGTGCTAAAATAAACCCTTATAATTAATGTGGCTTGAATCATTTTCTCTCTTTTTTTTTTTTTGTTAGAGGGAGAAAAATAGATACTTGGAAACAAATATATGTATCTTAACTGACACAAGAGGAAATGACTTAAGCTGGACACGTGACTGTGAGTGGCAGAAGAGTCTGCTCCTACACTAGGATATCAAGCAACTCACAGAGCATGTGTCGGCCTTTTCAAAGGACCCAGACTTGCTGGTCCACTCTGTACATAGTACTTGCCCATAGCACAGCCTTCTAAAGAGGGTCCTACTTCTCTTCCCTTCTCTTGAAAGTGGGATGGGTGGCTAGGAAACTAGCTTTTGAGGCGCCTTTCAGCTGAATGATTCTCTATATACTAGGGAATGTGAGTGACTAGTCAACTATTCGACGAGCAAATGCTTATTGGATAGTTGACTAGTGACTTTACTAGTCGCTCCCCCCCCCCATTGCTGCCTCTATCAGAGAGAGGCAGCAAGAGCAGGATCTGGTACTGGAGAGCCAGCTTAAAAGCCGGTTCCGCTCAGCACCGTCTCTGTGGGGTGAAGAGGCAGAGGACGCAGCAGAGAATGGGTGGTGCTTCTGCCTTTGAAATGTGGCATGGGCTCAAAAGCAGAAGCACTGTGGGGAGCCTGGGTTGAGCAGGGGATTCAAATAGTCCCCCGCTGGCCCCATGCTCTTGGCTTTTGAAATGCACAAGAGTCCCTCCTGGGACTCATGTGCATTTCAAAACTAAGTGCAGAGCTAGCGGGGGACTGCTTCCCGCTGGCCGTTCTCCCCGCAGCACTTCTGCCTTTGACATGTAGCAAGAGCCAGCAGGGCTCTTGCTACATTTCAAAGACAGAGGCGCCCTTATCTACTAATCAAATAGTCGATGCAAATTACATCAACTATTCGATTAGTTGATGAATCTAAATTTAACATCCTTACTATATAGATGATGTGATTTTAGTTTTATACTGTACAGTATTGCTGGATAAATTTGTCTTATATGTGGAAATCCATGCTTATGTCTAATCTATTGTGCACTCTTCCAGACACTAAACTAACATCTGAGCCTTTGCATTTAACTGCACTGAAATTAAGTAATCCAAAACCATCCTTAGTTTTTTTTTTTATGGCAATTTTAGCCAAGTTCTACTTGTCTCAGTCTTCTTGATTGAGGGAGTACAAATGTGCTAAAACTTCTCTCTCTATGGGAAAAAAAAACTTTTCCTGTGGGACAACAGTGTGACATCACTCTGCATCCACAACCCCACCCACTCCCAGCCTGGGCGCTGTGGCCCCGGCCTGGCTGACCCTCTTTTTCCCTCCCCAGCAGCCCGGTGAGAGCCCTAGCTGCCACGGCTGGCTTGGCCCTAGCCCTCCTCCAGCAGCCAGAGGGAGTCTAAGAGACCATGGCCTGCGAGAAGCTGGGACTGGCTGCAGCCAGGGGGAGAGGGCGAGAGGCTGGGACAGACATGGCCCCAGCCCTCCACTCCCTGGTGACTGGGTGGGAGAGAGAGCTGGACCTGTCTGCCCTCAGAGATGGGGGTTGACAAGTGTAGCAAGCAGCGGGCACAGCCATAGTCTGCTTTAAAAACAATATATTTTTTTTACTTCATGAGAAATTTAATTGTCTGATTCTGATTCTGATACTTAGGCAATTTAAAGCCCCTTTAATATTTTTAATTAACTGTAATGGATAAATTATTAATTACTCCATCTTTTTTCCCTAGAAATTGTCTTTGTTTTCTGGTTTCTTGTTCTCTTTGAGATGAGAGAATTTCCTATAATCTGATTATAGAGATGAAAAAGACTGGTCTGTTGCTTTTTTTCTCTTCTCTACATTCACTTGGCATAGAGTTTCCTGATGATTCCCTTGGATTATCTATCTGCTGGATCCTTTAAGCTTTTCTGCTGTATTGCTTATTATTGGTGCCATTGCTTTCATTTTACTTAATTAGCTTTAGTTCTTGTGATACCGCTGTAGATTATATCTTGATCTGTTCTTCAAATACTTAGGGTTTCATACTTTGTTTCCAGACTCTCTTCTGACAATGTAATACCCTTTAAAATGTGTCTTTTCCCAGCTGACAGCAGAAGCAGAATACAAGACAGTTAATTAAAAGTACTATATTATCAATCCTGGGAGCCTAAGGCACTTGACATCCAGGGGGAATGTATCTGCTGTATGATAGTTACTACTGCTCAGTCATTTTAGATATGACATTATGATCAATAAGTAATGTTTCTAGTTCTCTGATATTGTGGTGGGCACTCTTGATTTACCTGATAAACTTGTGAGTGTAGAGTGTCCTTTATCAGATGGTGAATGGCATATAGTATCCCCAAACTATTGTTACCATAATTCTAGACACTACGGCTATGTCTACGTTGGCACCCTTTTCCGGAGGGATGCTAATGAGACAAGTCGGAATTGCAAATGCCGCGGGGGATTTAAATATCCCCCGCGGCATTTACATGAACATGGCTGCCGCTTTTTTCCGGCTCAGGGCTTTGCCGGAGAAAAGCGCCAGTCTAGACGGGATCTTTCGGAAAATAAAGCCTTTTCCGGAAGATCCCTTATTCCTGATTTTAAGAGGAATAAGGGATCTTCCGGAAAAGGCTTTATTTTCCGAAAGATCCCGTCTAGACTGGCGCTTTTCTCCGGCAAAGCCCTGAGCCGGAAAAAAGCGGCAGCCATGTTCATGCAAATGTCGCGGGGGATATTTAAAACCCCCGTGGCATTTGCAATTCCGAAGTGTCTCATTAGCATCCCTTTTCCAGAAAAGGGTGCCAATGTAGACACAGCCTACTAGTGTTGTTGAAGTTTACCCTGTCTGCTTTCGGAGTCTTTGTACAGGTATCCTGTAAAGTGTGTAGATTCTGATCAGCCTTATATTCTTTTCTGTCCTTTTATAAGAGTTAATGAATTCTCTTTTTGTTATCTTCAGTCTAAGCTGTCTTTGCATTGGTAACCAGTTTCTCTGTTTGTTTTTCTGAGACTTAATATCTTCCTATCCATTTTGCTGTATTGCTTTCTGCCCCACTGAATCTCTCCATTACTAGATCTGGGCAAGCCATACGTTTTTGATGGTAGTCAAACTCAAATAAAGCCAGTGACCTGGTTCCAACCTATAAGGCAGAACATTAGCTAAAATAATTGGAATTTACACTATGTAATATGAAAAATGTGTCACGTCATAATGACAACAAGGCAGAACTGCCTTAACAGTTCTTTTGGCTGCTTCTCATTCATGGATCCAGAATTGAGTCAAGCTAAGATTTATTTTGGCTTTTCCACTTCTAGCTTAAACCTTTCCTTTCATCCCCTAATCCAAGTCCCATTCAAATCAGTGGGACTCTTTCAGTTGACCTTGGGAGCTGGAACAGACCTGTGGTGCATTAAAACATTGATTGTCATCAAGATGCAGAAATTAAGATCTTTCCTGTCTCTGATATCCATCACCACTTGGCATTTGCTCTTTTTCCCTCATGCTTTGCATTTGCTGCTCACTCTGCCGTCATTGATTCTGTCTTGGCTTCTGCAGCTTGCATTTTCCTGTGCCTTACTCGACCACTTTCACTTGCAAATTGTTTCCTTAAAGTGTGTGTGTGTTGTGGAAGTGTACAATTTGCTGAGTAAATGTGACTATTACATAGCGTTAGCAATGAATTACCTAATGGGGGTCCTATAACCTGCCAAAAGGAGGATATGATGCATAATATAATATAATCTACAAGACAAGACCCCAGAAGGCTAATACAGAAAGTTCCAGGATATTTCTATAATTGTTCTCTACACTCAGATGTATTTAACGGTCTAAACAAAAACAAAATTTATGAGTAAGGAAGAACAACAGATAAAATTTATGTTTATATCCTGGATTTAGTTGCATGCTTGATGTTAAGATGATTAGTGCTTAGTTGAGGGTGCGTTTGGTAGTAATAGATTTTTTTTGCTCAGGGTGTTCAATAACAAGGTCAATTTTATTGAGAGGATGGGGTAATAAACTTAAATCACTGATGAACACATGATGCACATGTGTTTGAAATCATTTAACTATGTTGTAACAACCCTAGATATTAATAACCTTTCTTATCTGCGGTTCTTTCCTAGAAATTGATTTTAAAAAATAGAACTGCAAAGAATTTCAGAAATGTTTATTTGCAGGCTGAGCAAATGTTTTTAACTGTCAGCCACTGGGCACTCAATCTGGGATCTGAAAGTCTGGGTTCTTAACTGACTTGTGCAACATCATGAGTAAAAGCCATGGCAGGTCAAATTCTGCTCTTAGACACATCCTCACTGTTGCACATGTCTAAGTGAAGGCAGAGTCTGGTCCTGCAATTGGAAACCTAGTCAGCAATTTGATTGATTGATCCAGCTCCCTCTCCAAGGGTGTGTCTAGACTACATGGCTCCGTCGACGGAGCCATGTAGATGAGTTTACTAGACATAGCAAAATGAAGCGGCGATTTAAATAATTGCCACTTCATTTACATCAAAATGGCTGTCGCGCTGTGCCGATCAGCTGATTGTTGGCACAGCGCGGTAGTTTAGATGGAGATCAGCTGACCCCAGCATCCTTTGTCATCAGATCCTTTATGCCTTGTTAAATGAGGCTTACAGGATCTGATGACAAAGGGTTCTGGGGTCGGCTGATCCCTGTCTAGACTACTGCGCTGTGCCGACAGTCAGCTGATCGGCACAGCGCAACAGCCATTTTGATGTAAATGAAGCGGCAATTATTTAAAGTGCCGCTTCATTTTGCTATGTCTAGTAAACTCATCTACATGGCTCCGTCAACGGAGCCATGTAGTCTAGACACACTACAAAAGTTCTTGAGTCTAGAGATGTTAAATTTAGATAAATCAGCTAATCAAATAGTCGATGCAATTTGTATCAGCTATTCAGTTAGTCGATAAGGGGCCTCCGCCTTTGAAGTGTAACAGCAGCCCCAGGGCTGTTGCTACACTTCAAAGGCGAAAGCACTGCAGGGAGCACGGGGCCAGCAGGGGACTCAAGCAGTCCCCTGAAGATCCCATGCGTCCTGGTGTTTCAAAGCGGCAGCGCTGCATGGAGCTTGGGGGCAGCTGTGGACTCTGAATCCCCAGCTGACTCTGGTCTCCCATGTGGTGCTGCTGCTTTGAAATGCCTGGGGCCAGCTGGGGACTCCCCAGTAGGCCCCGCGCTGCATGTGGTGTTTCAAAGTGGCAGACCCTGGGCTCCACACGGCACTGCCACTTTCAAACACCACTTGCAGTCTGGGGCCAGCTGGGGACTTTCAAAGTGGCAGCACCACATGGAGCCCAGGGTACCACGTGGCACTACTGCTTTGAAGCATCCTCACCTCTTCCTCTCCCCTGCTCGCTGCCTCTTTCTGATAGAGGCAGCAGGGGGGAGAGGAGTGACTAGTCGACTATCCAATAATCATTTGCTCATTGGATAGTTGACCAATCGTTCACATAACTAGTTGAGTCTATACCGCTAATGGATAAATATTATTAATATACTTGTTGCTGTAGTAAGCACATACGACTGAATGCAGACAGGGAACAGATCTGTTCAGTGAGTACTGTTTTTGTATGGACTTATTTAAAAATAGAATAATGCTAAGTTCAAAGTTGTTAATGTGGCATTCAGGATCACCATAGTTAAAGGACAAAATTCTGAAAAACATTAATATTAGAATATGTACAATTCCTTCAACCTTAGCTCATCTCTGTCTTATCCATTTACAAGAATTTAAACCATTAAAAAAAACATTAAATAACAAGACTAAATTACCGTCTTATCCATAGTCTAGAATCTTGATAATAAAAGAGTTTTAAGTTGTTGGTGTCTTCTATTTATAGGGGGAAGAGTAAAAACATGGAAGCGGAGATGGTTTATTCTGACAGATAATTGCCTGTATTATTTTGAATACACAACAGTAAGTATCTATTGCTGTGAACCTGTGTCTGGAATTCAAAAGTGTAACTGAAAGGTAATGTGCACTCTTCCTCTCTTTTAGGACAAAGAACCTAGAGGAATTATTCCTTTAGAAAATCTGAGTATAAGAGAAGTTGAAGATCCTAGAAAACCAGTAAGATTTGTTTATCCTTTTTAATTAGTATAGTAAATGAGTTATTTTTGTAACAGCCAGGATCTGCAGGTTTAGTGTACATGCAGATCTTCAGTTCTTCATTGAATAAAGCTTTGGTTGTTTCTTTATCTTTAGAACTGCTTTGAGCTCTATAACCCAAGCCATAAAGGTCAAGTAATTAAAGCCTGTAAAACTGAAGCTGATGGTAGAGTGGTAGAAGGCAACCATGTTGTATACAGGATATCTGCGCCCACCCCTGAAGAGAAGGAAGAGTGGATCAAATCTATTAAGTGAGTCCAAAGTCTTAAATGTATTTCAAAAGTCCTCAAGTTTAAGTTGTATGTAAATTCCTTCCCAAATAAAGAATTCAAGAATGTGTGCTGCCCTAAGGAACATGCCTTAAAGAACTCTTTAAGCTGTAGCCATGGCAAGGACGTTTCCTGAGGATGAATGACTAGTCGGAAGAAGGTGCTAGGGCTAGATATGTGAAGCCAAATGAAGCACTCTGGTACATTGATCGAGCTCCTATGAACAGAAAAATCTCAAAAATATGAGAACGTTCTTGTCTCTTTAGCCACTAACATAGCAGTATGTTCCTGTGCTAACTACCTGAAAATCACATTGCTGATTTTTGTAAAGGATGCGGTTGCCTACTAACATATTACAGCTCTGGGTCTCTATACAAGTAAAGGTAAACAAAATGTGTTTGAGTAATGTATGTTTTATAAACTTAACTGGTATCTCCTCCTCTTCCCACTAGAGCAAGTATCAGCAGGGATCCCTTTTATGATATGCTGGCAACAAGAAAGAGAAGAATTGCTAATAAAAAATAGTATTTATCATCGGGGCACTTATGGACCTGCACTAGCTAATGTACAAATGGATTAAAGTCAAATGATAAGGTAAAAGTAAAGTAAAAGTGAAGCAAGCTGAATGAAGACCATTATTAAAAATATATACATTTGCTTACATCATATCTCTTTGCGAGATCATCCAAGGAGGTTATTATTTTGTATATAATACTGCAGCAAAATTCCCAAGGGATATTTGCAAGGAATGACTGTAATGGAATTTCATAACACTAACTGAATACACAGAAGCCTTATGTGCATTTTTTGTTGCAATTTCACTCTTCTGGGGAGAAAAACTTTCAGGATAACAAACATTGTCCTGCCTGTTCCTTCAGCATATTGTCCATGACAGGAGCTGTTGTCATAAGGACTTTGATACACTAACACCTCACTGTAATATGACTCAAACTGGTGTACAGGGATACTCAGAACTTTTTTCTTTATGCAAAAACAAACAAACCAGTCCTTGTTTTGAAAACCCTATTGTTAGCAATGCAGAGAAGTTTTAATTCACTTTGTGGAAAATGAATGGCTAATGTGACGAGCTTTTATATAGAATTTTCCCCAACAGGTAAATAGAAATACCTTTAAAATATGCTTTTTCGTATTACACTGGTATCTATAGTTAACTCCTTGGCCCAAGCAGCACGATGTGCACTGGAAATATGCAACCTTGAGGACGGATACAGTTTATCTTTAGCAAGCTAGACTTGTTGCTAAATGCTTATGCCCTTAATAAGCAGCAGAAAAGGATTTGCATTATTACTGAGGCTCTCTATATTTTGTATGGGTAAAATGCTCCAGTCACACATTTTCTTTAAAGAAAGGGCAGTGTTAAATTATCTCCTTATTTGTGGGTGTAGACAAAGGAAAATCAGGAGGATTGCTTGGTGAGTAAAGAGCAGAATTTGGCGCTTGGTTAACAAAAACTTTGAATAAAGCAAACTGAATTTGTTTGCTTTATTTTTAAATGTGACTTTTCACATTTATGCTTCAGTGACTTAAAATAGGGAGAAGAGGATACAAACCCGAATTGTTTAAATATTTGATCTCATGCCATCAACTGTACTAAAATACTTATCTAATGTAACCATATACTTTCAAATATCTTGATAGCAGGTTGAATGTCTTTTGTGAGATTCCATTAGAATCTATTAGATTCTGTTCTTCATAATCTATTTTCTAAGACATGCAATCTTATTATCTAGCTTGTTTCATTGAAACGTTTTCTAAATTATACAAAAATGCTTAATTTTACAGTGTATTTTTTTTTACTCATCCTGTGTTCATGCTCTTATAACATTGCTTATATTGTGTCAACCTAAGCCTTTAAAGCATCCATATCTGGACCAAAAACTTTGATTGCTCTGTAGGGAATTATTCTGCAGGAGAGGATCACAGATAAGGTTGCCTATAAATCATCTATATCTTCAATTAAAGGCAAGGAAAGTGTGCAAAGCTTTCATCTTATTAACTTGGCTTATGCTGTGTAGAACCTAAGATCTGCATATGAAGTGTCTGTTTTCAGATGAGCGGAGAGAAAAGAATGGAGTGGAAGCCCACACATTGTAAATTCTTCTGTAGTTGTCATCTCTTTAAAGAAGCATTAAAATTAATGCTCAGTTATGACATCTTTGAAAGTGGGGATGTGATGGGTGGCATCTCCAAACCATGGAGTTGGGAATTCAAGGCCAATTGTGGACTCTGTGTATAATTGGAAATTTAAAAATTAAGTGCTTAATTGCACAACTCCCAAACCACAGCCTATATCCCTTGCCTAGGTAGGTTGTGGAATCTCCATCACTGGAGATTGTCTAAGAATATTTAAGAGCAGGTTAGACAGACACCTGTCAGGAATGATCTAGACAGTGCTTGGTCTTGCTGTGAGGGCAGGGGACTGGACTCGATAATCTCTCGAGGACCTTCCAGCTCTAGTATTCTATGATTCCTTCTCTTGGACCCCCTAAATTTAAAATTGTGTCTCTTAAGATAGAAAGATATGTTGGTAAGGACACTTGTCATTTGTAATATAAATGACACATCTAGAATTAGGGTTGTATTAATGTGTAAAACTGTAAAGAAATAATTTTAATAATTAAATAAGTCTAGAAGCTTGCAAAAGCATTGATGGGCCACAAACACTTTCAGTACCAGTCCTTACATCCCTGAAAAACACACAGCCATTTCAAAACAGTCTTCTTAATGTCAAGAATATGTGTCTGTAAGCATAAAGGAAATGCCTTAAGAGCTGTGATACTGTTTGAAACTTTTCATACCCTGTATGTACATGTAACAGTTGGAATGGTATGTAACGATACATTTTAGTAGAAAATGCATACTATTCCCTTAGCATTTAAAAAAGGAGTCATTTTAAAGCAGCAGCAACTTGCTAAATGAAAGCAAGATTAAATATGGTGCTCAGTATAATCACCAACGGTGCCAGTAGCATTCTTGTCTAAGAATATTTTATTTCAGATGTTCTCTGTAGCAGTATTAGCAGGAATTGAAATGGAGCCAAAATTTCCACTGGTCTTAAGGCCTGTAAAGAACTGATTTGCAAGCAAAGGGCTTGTGTAAATTTTGGCCAGATTAGGTACTATCCATGAGGGAATGAAAAGCCCTCTCTCATGTGGGTTTAAGATTAGGATGATGTTAAAGCACCATTTGTTTTGGCTGGTCCAACCTCAGAAAAAGCAATCTAATTGCATTTGACTTCCTCCAACCTGTAGTACTGAACAATCTCCCTATTTTTCCTGTCATAGCAGGGTGGTCATTTTTATACTACCCATTAAGCAATGTAGGGACAGTAGGAAGAGATCCTGGCAAAAAACTGCTGCTTCTGCTACTTTTCTGGCCCCTGCCAGCATCCATAACTTTCATAGCTGTAGCTCACTAATAATTTCAACTTCAGTTAGCGTCATCTAGGGAAGGAAGTGTATATAATACTTAAGATCAGCTGGACTGACTTAAAAACTACATATTCTGAAAAAACTAGTCACTTAACATTCTGAAGCATATGGTACAAAACTGAACCTTTTTAAAAACTGAGCATTTATAATGCTTCCTATGTAAAACAATGCATATTTTAAAAATATCTATCTAGATATGCTTGCTGGAAAAGTTAGGTCTGTTGTAGACGAGAAGCTACAAATTATGGTTTACCAGTTTTTTCTATATTTTCTTGGAAAGCATTTCTATTTACAGTTCAGTATAAAGTTAATGTAAATACTGTACAGCTGTGTATTGATTTGCGTTTACTCATTGTACACACTTTGCATGATAATTATGTATCAATTCAATTAAATTTGAGGTAATATTATGGCTGAGTACCTCCATTGCAAATATTAATGGGCTCGTTTACCAGTAAGACATGTTTAAACTATGGTGAAATTTAATTTTGAAAAATAAAATATCAAGTAAAACTAGACAGCTGTCCAGCTCTTTTCATTTAATAAGGGTAAAAAAGAGTAAGAGATCCACCAGCGCAAAATTTTGAGAGAGTAAGATTTAGCTTACTCCAAAAGTAAGTACTGCCTGAGTGGCTATCCTCCATCATAAAGCTACTCAATAGTGATTCTTTAAAATTACTCAAGTTTTGCTCATTCTGCCTTACAAGCCAGAAATTTTCTTTCATTATATTAACATCTGACATATTATTCAGTAAACCACTTAAGCACACAAATGCTAGCCTGAAGGCAGAGTAATAACTGGGGCTTGCTCATTTGATAGGGTGCAGAGATGAATCACTCTCTCTTTTCCTTTAATCAAATAAGAGGCACAGAAAAGGAAAATGTAGGTGTATCCAAAGCAAGAGTAAAGTTCTAAATACTTTTCAGACATGGCAATGCATGAGATGAGTTACAGCCTCCTTGATCTCAAAGTTGTCGGCCTTTAACTAGAAAGGTAGAGTACATATTAAAGATGTAATATCTCCTTCACCTATGTGTTTATATTAAACTCAAATTCATGCAAAGCAAACTTTAGTCTCAACAAAAATCACTTTCTTCCATCAGGTGTCAGTTGCTTAATGCCTGTTTATACCTACTAATTCTCTGCTCATCCAGAATCTTTCAGGAAAAGCAGGTCTATTTTTTACATGAACAGAGTAAGACTGCTCAATTTTTCTCTGCAAGCTATATTTGGGACCTGGTCAAAGGCAAATTTATAGTTTATTAAATATCTCAAATATGCTATTTAAATATTTTTCAAAGGTTCTCGAATGTAAAACTTCATCCTAGATTAGTGATGTTGAAAAACTAAAATTCCAGCCTTTTCTGCCTAAACAAGTAACTGAATTTACAGCAAACATAAAAGAGAAGAGTGATGAGCACAGTAGTTGTTCCTGACAAGGAGAGGCCCTGTCCTAAGGCAAAGGTCCTTAGTGGAGAAGAGTGGAGACCAAAACCACACAGCTACAACTTTACTTTCTCACGACTGTGCTGTTACTTCATGTAACTACATGACCTGTTGACACAGGGAAAGTGCAGGTAGGCAAAAGTGTATTCCTGACAAGCATGTGGACAAAGGGGATCCAGTGGATATAGCAGATTTCCAGAAAGCCTCATCAAAGGCTCTTAAGCATAAGTAAGCCATCATGGGATAAAAGAGGGAAGACCCTCTCATGGATTGAGAACAGGTTAAAAAATAAGAAACAAAGGATAGGAATACTTTCTTTTTCAGAATGGAGAGAGAAAAATAGTGGTGCCTCCTAGGTGTCCAGTCTTACTCAGCATTTCTTTAATGATCTGGAAAAAAGGTAAATAGTGAGGTGGCAAAATTTGCAGTTGATACAAAACTGCTCAAGATAGTTAAGTCCAAAGCAGTTTGTGAAGAGCTTCAAAAGATTCTCACAAAACAAGGTGACTGGGCAACAAAATAAATGGCAGATAATTTTAATTAATGCATATTGGACAACAATCCCAACTATATGTATAAACTGTTACCACTCAGATCTTGAAGTCACAGGGGCTAGTTAATTGAAATCCTCCACTCAATGTGCAGCAGCAAAAAAGCAAATAATGTTAGAAATCATTAGAGATATTCTCTATCCTATTGCTTCTATATAAATCCATGGTGCACTCACATCTTGAATACTGTGTGGTCACTTCATCTTAAAAAAAAAAAAAAAGGTATCTTGGCAGTGGAAAAGGAAGCAAAAGGAAGTTGTTCTTCACACAAGGCATAGTCAGCTTGTGGAGCCCCTTGGCAGAGGATGTTGTGAAGGCCTAGACTTTAACAGGGTTTAAAAAAAAAAAGTTGGCTAGCGTCATGGAGGATAAGTCCAGCAATAGATCTTAGCTAGAATGGTGGGAATGGAGCACTTGATTACCTGTTCTGTTCATTCCCTCTGAGGTACCTGATATTGGCCACTATCAGAAGACAGGATACTGGGCTAGAAGGACCTTTGGTTTGACCTCCTTATGGTCTTAAGCTCTGTCTTAAGGCCTTCCATGAAGGAGGAGGAGAGGATAAATTTGGTGGAAAATGGAAGAATTCATCCCAGCCCTGTAACATTAGTCAATCATTTAAAGACAAAGTATAGTTGAGCATTGACCACACCCCTTTTGTCACTGACATGTAAGGCAGACATGCAATTAAGCTTTTCAGCCCTTCGGTGCACAGTTCTAATAGGCAGAAGTTGAACAAACAACTCAAGGAGTAAACAGTGTAAAAAGCTCTTTTGACTTTCATGTATTTATATACTATATAAATTTTACATGCTATATATTTACAGTGGGGCAAGTGCTTTATCTTTAAAAAAAACAAAGATCAACTTAAGACATCTCTGAACAACACAGCTTGTATAAACCAGACAGATTATACAGATGAACTGTATTTAATACAGCTTCCCCACTCCATCTCCTGATGCAGGACCAGTGAATTATAAGTATCACAGTTTGATAGCATTTAATAATAAAAATAAAAATCACAGTATGAGTTTTTCTGTAACTTAGAGACAAAACAGACAACTGAGACCAATTAGACAAGTGACACTATAAAAAAAGTAACAAACATATGGAAAGGTATACAAATAGTTGTGGAGATACATTCAGAACTGTGTATGCTGAGTGGTATGTTTCACAAAGTTCTAAACCAGAACTTTCAGTAAGTTTTTCTTCAAAGCTTGAGTACAACTAAAATGTGAAGCAAATTAGTTTCTAGTGTCAGACATCAGAGAGGATTCTAGTTATTTGAGAGCTTGTGAAATTTTAAATAAGTTTTTAAATTAAACATACAGACTGTCAGTTGAGTTTTCTAGTCACTTGCACCAGAAGTCTAATGTGGAGTAACATTACATGAATAACACATAATCAACCTGAGTCTGTAATTAAGCAGCATTTGAGATGTTCTATTCCAGGGCATTATTTTCAGTGTGATATTTACAATGTTCAATACAATGTTACAATATTTACAATGTTCAGCAGTTGTAGAAAGTTTCCTTTTGGATTACGAGTAAATTTTAAAAAAAAGTCTCAAGGTAAAAACTAAAAAAAGTTCTTCCACGGTAAAATCCTGTACAGTATTCTGAAGCACCAATGATGAATTGAAGAATTAATTGTTCTGTTATAAATATAATTTAAATTGTAGAGATGGCTTCCATTAACACACTTTGAACCTGAAAGACAAGAGAAAGAAGTGTCATCTTGAAATGAAATTTCAACACAAATTCACATTCCAAGACCAGACTCTGAAAATTCAGTCTGATCTCTTAAATAACACAGACCACAGAACTTCCCCAAAATAATTCCTAGAGCACATTTTAGAAAAACATCCAATTTTGATTTAAAAGTTCAGTGATAGAGAATCCTCCATGATCCCTGGTAAAATGTTCCAGGAGTTACTATTATAGTTAAAAAAGTGCACCTTATTTCCAGTCAGAATTTGTCCAGTTTCAAAGACCAGCTCTTGGATCATATTATACCTATCATTGTCAGACTGAAGAGCCCACTATAAGGCTATGTCTATACAGCTTCCTTCTTCCGCAAAAGCTTATGCAAATGAAGTGCGGATTAGCATATTGCCATGCTTCATTTGCATAATTAATTAGAAGCTGATTTTGCTCAAGAGGTTTTTGTGCAAACCCCCCCCCGCACTTGCGCAAGAGCCGTACTTCCTCATTTTTTCCCAGGAAGAACAGCTCTTGCGCAAGAGGGGGTATTTGCACAAAAAGGTACTATGTAGACGGTGCCTTTCTGGTCAAAAAACTCTTGCACGAAAACGACTCCTAATTATGCAAATAAAGCGTGGTAATGTGCTAAGCTGCGCTTCATTTGCATAGGCTTTTGCAGACGCTGTATAGATATAGCCTAAATGTTTCCCATGGAGACAGACTGTAGGCAAGTCACCCACTAACCTACCCTTTAAATAACTGAGCTCAAACACTAGAAGGCATGTTTCTAGTCCTTTAATCATTCTCACGGCTCTTCTTTGAACCTTTTGCAATTTTTCAACATTCATGTTGACGTATGAGCACCAGGACTGCACCAAGTATTCCAGCAGTGGTTGTACCAGGTAAAAACCTCTTTACTATGTCGAGAATCCTGTTTTGGTTTCTTAATGACAGTTAAAACCTGAACCTGCAGGTGCTCCATATCATTTTAAACAGAAAGATTCCAAAACTGACCTGCAACCTACTCTATCCTCTACTTGTAAGGTTGAGTTTCACAGTATAGTGCCTACCTTAAACAGCAAATGGGTAATCTTAGGTAGGGATGTTAAATTTAGTTTAATCAACTAATTGAACAGTCAATGGAATTTGCATTGATTATTCGATTAGTCGATAAGGGCGCCTCCACCTTTGAAATGTAGTGACAGCCCTGCTGGCTCTTGCTATATATCAAAGGTGGAAACACTGTGGGGAGCGTGGGGCCACCAAGGGACTGCTTGAGACCCCGTTGGCTCCGTGCTCCCTGCACGCTTTGCTTTTGAAGTGTAGCAAAAGCCCTGCGCTCACTATATTTCAAAGACAGAAGCGTTGCCAGTTCCCCGCTGTGCCTCTGCCCCCTGCTCGGAGACGGTGCTGGGGAGAACTGACTTTTAAGCCAGCTCCCCCCCCAGCACCAGCTCCTGCTGCTTCTGATAGAGGCATCAAGAGGGGGAAGCGACTAGTTGAGTCACTAGCTGGCTATCCAATAAGCATATGCTTATCAGATAGTCGACTAGTCACTTACATCTCTAATCCTAAGTAGGCAAACCTGGTTGGAATTTGGCCAATATACTCCTAACATTAATTGCCTAATATGGTCAGCTGTCCCCCCCAAAAATGACACCTCCAGCAGCTTGACAGGGCACTGATTTAAGAATGGGGGGGGGGGGGGGAAGGGGAAGAGAGAGATGCCACTCAAAGTCAAAATTTCTATTTTATCTAGCAGCTGGATTTTTTTAAGCCTCTAGCTCAATCACTAGCCAGTTTCAGCCATCTAGTTTATGAAATCTGACAAGATCCTAACCAAGGATAATGGCTCCTTAAATTTCTGTTACTCTCGTCTTGTACTCGTGTACTTGTACCATCAGCTAATTAGCTCGATAGCTTGGTTTGATTTCCAGTCAGCTCCATATCTGAGATCTCAGAAAATGCTTGACGCTTTGTATTATCTCATATTTTCTACAGTCTAAATAAAGCCAACTGACTTCAAGTCTCACTTCCTCAGACTTAACAGGTTACTCTGCACAGCACTGTCATCACAACAGTATCCTCTTCCCTACTATACAGGGCAGTATTTAAAAGGATTTTTTTTGTTTATGCCTTGTTACTGTAACAACATTTCTGCTCTATACCACAATAATTCCAACACACAAAAGCAATGTGCTCAGTGATTTATTTAACACACACTTGCTTCCTTACCAGAGATTTTTCTTGTATCTACTGTACCAAGTTTGCCACCTGCTGGCCAACTCACATTCAGTAAAGAGAAAATCCTTTTAAAATCTGATTATAATTTTTCTTCTATGTTCTGCCTTCTATTTTCTTATCTAAAATAGGAAGATAGAGGCTTTGGAACAGCAAGGACTGCACCTACACTTTTCCCATTAAAAAGGCCACATTTCTCAATCTATGCTGGGAGATGCTTGTTAGTTCCTGGGTATAGGAAATACCACCTTTAAAAAGTGTCTGTGGTGCCTACCAGCGTGTATATACACAAGAGTTTTTCAAATTAATATAAAGAGCCATATTGCTATTGCTACTGCTTCACTTCCTTGGCAGGACAGACATGGCTTACTAGAATTTACATAGTAGCATGGAAATCTGCAGTTGATCAAATTCTCATGCCAAAGAAGAGAGGAAACGGTGGCTACTACCTGCATTTTAGGAACAGCCTCTGGATATCAAGATCTACAAATACTCTGCATCCAATATCCTCATTGAAATATTTCTGGATAGTGTGAGCCCCCCAAATACTTTTTCCATTACTAATAGTTTCTCCCTCTACAATTACCCTCCATCTCTTGTCCTGAAGTGACTTTTCAATGCAGAATGCTACTTTAAGGTTATGTCTACACTACAGACCTTACAGTGGCACAGCAAGGTCTCCCATGTAGCTGCTCTATATTGGCATGAGAACTCTCTTGCTAGCATAACTAAACCATCCCTGAGTGCTGACAGTGGTAACTGTCAGCAGGAGATGGTCTTCCACTGACTATGCTGTCCACTCCAGCACTTTTGTTGCTGAAGCTTGTTTATCAAAGGTGTTTTTACACACCCCGACCAACAAAAATGCTAGTGTAGACAAAGCCATAGTGCACAGGTGGGGAATCTAGGGGGTCCCAAGCTAGTAGATTTTGTGCCCCCCCCCAGGCTCTGGGGTGAGGCTAAAAATGAGGGGTTCAGTGTGTGGGAGGGGGCTGCCAGGAAGCAGGCTTGGAGTGTGGGGTCTGAGTGGGAGGGAGAGTGCAGGAGCAGGCTGGGAGGGGAGCCCTGAGCCTTGGGGGTTGGATCCAGGCAAGCAGGAGGCCACACCTGGCTCCTGGGCCTGAGGTTCCCCACCCCTGCCTTAGCGTAAGGCCTGTTTACCCGTAGCCCTAGAAACGGCTGCTTTTTTAAAACAAATGAAGAGTCGTTCCAACAGAAAGACTAGCAGATCACCATAATTTAAACCAAGTTTAAAGGAATTTCTTCTTGTGCGTTAATAATACAACAACTTTTGAAATATGGAATTTCACTTGTTACCTATCCCAGAATAACATTGCCAACAGTCTGCATAATCGAGTCGGCAATATGTTACTAATTTTTCACCTCAGTTATATGCATTGTCAGTCCACTATTTGTTACCAACAGGGTCACCCTCACCAATTGCCAAGGACATAAAAGATACTGAGGATTGACAAATGCAACTTGCCTGTGGCTAGTGAGTTTTTTCTGCAAGGATTACTTTTCACTCACCTATAAGAGAGGAAAACAAATTGGCAAGATCACAATTGTTATAAAACCAGTATAATTCGGCTGCTACTTTACCCTGCTGCACTAGTGAAGAGAAAAAGCCCAAAATCCTGGGTAAGTACTATGATCAATTGGTGTATACATGGAAGTTGTAGCCTTGTTGGTTCCAGATTTCAAGGAGACAAGGGCTTTGTCTATACTTGCAGTTGACTGACAAAAAACTTGCCATTCATAGGTGCTTCCCCAACCCCTCCAAAGTTTTGCCACAAATGCAAGACTGAACACTGCTTTGTCGGCAAGAGCACTCTCCAGTCAACGAAACAAAAGCAGCTTGTGGGAGCTAGAAGTGTTTGGTCAGCAAAAGTGCTGACAAACAGTATTCATGTGTGCTTTTGGTGACAGGGCTGTGTTGATACAGCCTGGTCGCTATGATCTGCATAGTGTTAACACAGTCAAGGTGGGTGAGGTAATATTTTATTAGATTAACTTCTGTTAATGTGAGACAGGCTTTGGAACCATACAGAGCTCTTCAAGTCTGGGAAAGACACTTTGAGGCTTGGTCTACACTTAACAGTTTAAAGTGCTGCTGCAGCAGCATTTTAAAATGAAAGTGTGGCCATGGAACGAGTAACGAGTGCTGGGAAAGAGCTTTCTCTATGTAAACCACCTCCATGAGGGGAGCATCTAACAGCGTTCCTAGCACTGTAGCCTGGTTCACACTGGTGCTTTACAGCGCTGTAACTTGCTGCACTTGGGGCCCGTGGTTTCTAAACAGTTCTGAAGCATAGCTAACTAGACACACTTAACCGGCCAAATATCCACATTTGGCTAGCAGCTAGCATGTTGGACACCCCGAGTTGAGGGGTGCTGGTTTTTTCATACCCCTAAACCAGATAGTTACAAAGCTGTAAAGTACCAGTGTAGACTTGGCCTGAGTATCACAGCTCAATGCAAGGTAGAACAGATTGTTTAGCATAAATACAGAATGGCTTGTTATCACCTTTGCAGTCATAGGACAAAAAGAGGATGTTAGTGAGTAGCAAATTGTTGTGGTAAGCCAGGGATGGCCAAGTTTACTGATCCTCCCAGAGGCATAAAATAATTTTCAGAAGTTTGAGAGCAGGAAATGCCTACAGGGACTTACGGCTACTGCCCTGTGGCAAGGTGAAGAGGTTGAGGCTTGCACGTGGCAGAAGTCTTGTCAGGTGCCTTGCATCGGGCAAAAGCCAAGACCCACCATCCTACCGCTGGGCATGATGCCCCAAGCTCCATCCCTTGCCTTCCTCCAGGTATGGAAGGTAAAGAATGGAGGTAGGGGAACCCAGAGTCTATACTAACTGTAAAAGAGCCTTATGTTTAGCAATTGAGCTCAGTTTTTGAAAGTCACTCTTTTAAACTATACCAATCTACAGCAATACAAGTAAAAATAAACAACAGGCTTGGAAAATAATCTGCTACTATACATATCTGATGTATGGATATCTGGAACAATAAATTCCTCTGCTCTAACAGTGGTACTAAATAATTAGTTTATGAACATTTTCACAAGAAATAGTTATTTTAAACAAGACAATGTTATCAAGAACTTAATTTTTAAACAATGATAGCTATCTGGTGGTTCCTCACATCTACTACTGATGTCAAAAGGTTTAAAAAACAACAACCCTAATTCAAAACCATATATGTTGGTGTTAAATGAGAGCAGCTGGGGAGAGTCCAACATGGATTACATTTAGAATATAAATTAGGATTGTATTTTTTGTTCTATTTGGGAGATGTGAAATTGATCTCATGTTAATAAAAATAGGGGAGAGATTTGGATTGAATGTGCACGAAGGTAAAAAGCTTACAGCAGTTAATTACTATGCTCAAAATGAAACAATCACAGAAATTTAACATACCTTCCATCTGGTTTCATCTGTGTATGCAAAGTTGCCATCTGAAGATTTAATGACTGTGTATCCATGGTTCTTATGAAAAGGTAGGTCTGTAGCTGAAATAGAAAGTATTTCAATGTTAAAACCCACTTATCATAAACTAGCATTATTTTGATTATACTAAGAATGCTGATTTGTTAAACAAATCGTTACTGGGGCAATGTTTTTCTAATGAAGTGACTCATTGTTAATAATATGCTTTATTGCAATGCTACTAATCTGTATCTTGGGGTACATCTAAGACTACGTTCGTCTGTCGAAAGAAGATATGTAAATTCAGAGCTAATTTGCATACCGTCGTCCGATCGCATTATCGGAAGGTTTTTTCCAAAGTGAAAGCAGTTTAGATGGGTTTTTTCCCCCCGAAAGATCCCCCCCTTTTTCAAAACTGCTTTCACTTCGGAAAAAACCTCTTCCAGTAATGAGATTGGAAGATATGCAAATTAGCTCTGAATTTGCATTTCTCCTTCAGACAGATAAACATATCTATATGTACCCTGGAAGTCACATAGCATCATATCCAGTCTTGAGTACTGAAATTTTCTCTCCCTATTTCATTCCTTCCTAATATGTCCAAGATGCAGTTTCCAAATAATCTTCCTGATTTATCAGAATTACTGCCCTCTCTGAATTCCTTCACTGGTTCTCCAATTACCTTTCACAATTCCACCCATACCTACATTTCAAATTCTCCACCAACTAATTATCCCAGTTTCAATACCTTTTTAAACTCCTCCATCCATGTGTATTTGACCATGCCACCCCTCTGCATGAAAAACTCCTCTAATTCTAATTTGTCAAACTACTAGTTTATCTTCATACAAGTACCAAGAAAGTAAAAGTCCCATTGGACAGAGCACCGGACTAGGAATCAGATATGGATTCAAGTCCCAGCTGTGTGTCTGACTTGCTGCAAGGATCAGGGCAAATCATTTAACCTCTAGGCCTCAATTTTTCTAACTGCAATATGGTGATAATATCAATACAGATTTATGAAGTAATTTCAAATATTAAGATAAAGAGAATTAAGAGCCAAGCTACTTCTGCAAGGGCCTTTAATTGAGTTTATACAGTAATCAATGAAACAACTAATACATCCCCACAGGAAGGTTTCCAGTGTGTCCCGTCTTAAGTCTTCCTTAATTTATAACCGCATTGGAGCAGAGACCATGTGTGTGGTACACTCCTGACTATCTTTGTCCTTCTCCTTGCATGGTTTCTTGTACAGGTTGAATCTCTCTAGTCCAGCACCATACGTGGTCCGGCATTATTTTAGCCAGCCAGATGTCCACTTATAAGTGTGGCCAAGATTCTCAGAGTCCCATAAAGTTTATTTACAGCCATACGCCCTGGCTCTGTTATTTAGCTCTATTTCACCCTAAATGTCTTCTAAGAGCCCACTATGCAGTGAAAATGTTGGTAATGCTGCTAGAAAATGTTGACTTCCCATGGTTTAGCAAATTCTCTGGTTTGGCACTGGTCAGGTCCTGAGGGTGCCAGACTAGAGAGGTTCAACCTGTATTTACAAACGAGTGGGTAAAAACTGTTTTGTTTTTTTTTTAAAGTCAGATTTCTATATTAAATTAAATATGAAATTTACAACTTATATTAAGGCCTCAATTTACTATAATCTATTGAAATACTTTAAATAAAAATATGGTGTATCAATGAGCCCTCAAGTTTTAAATTATATACAGAACAAGAAAGAAAATATACTGCTTTTTAAATTATATACAGAACAAGAAAGAAAATAGCTTTCTTTTGTGCCCAACACAAGCCCTGCAACTATGTATTGCATTAAATAGCTATTATTTTCAGTCTTTGCAATGGAGTGTTTCATATTTTTCCAAGTATCGGTACTTTCAGTTTCTGTTATGCAGAAAAGTTTTTACCTTAATTATTTTCAGTTTAGGTAGCACATGCAGAGAGAATATTTTCTTCATTTGAACTAGTTAATTGAAAATTGAGAAACTGAAAGGGAGCTGACAAAGCAAGAAAGCTTGTTTTTCTTGCCTACTCTATAAATAAAAGCCAGCTAGTAAAAGGACAAGATCTACTCATCATAACAACATGGACAACAGGCCAAATTTTCAAAGGTATTTAGGCCTAATGTTGCAGAAAGTGGCTTAATGGAATTTCAAGAGTACCTAAGCAGGTTGGGCATCCAACTCCCATTGAAATTAACAGACAATGAAATTAACAACAAATGGTCTGGTAGCACTTTATAGTGGGTCTGTACATCCTGAACTCATAACTCTGGTCATCTGAAGAAGTGGACTGTGTCCACGAAAGCTCATGATACCATCTCCATGTTTTGTTAGTCTATAAAGTGCTACCAGACCATTTGTTTTTTTTTTCCTGTGACAGACTAACTTGGCTACCCCCTGAAGCTAATGAAATTAATGGGCATTACAGTCCTACCTTGTCCTTATGAGCTTCTTAAAATCCCATGGAGCTCCCCCATCTGTATCTTTAGGTGCCTAAATCTAGTCCACAGTGACCAGTAATAGTTATTAACTTTAGTTAATATTTCCTGTGTCTCAGAAAATCAGTTCTTAGTGATTTTATATTTTTACATGTGAACTTTATATATCCAGCTCATTTACACTAGTTGTATTTAACAAAAAAATTAGTATATTTAATTCCACCCAAAAACAGTTTGATACAAAGAATATGGTAATGAGCTTTTTACCATTTTCTAACAAAAATTAAAAACCTGATATGTACATATTAAGCTATAGACTTTCTTAAATATGTATATATAAAGTGTATCCTGCTGTTTAGCAAAAGTATCGAAGTTAGTGTAAAATCCAACTGCAAATCAGTATGTTTTAATTGTTATACTAATCAAAGAGGCAGAACACCTTTATCTAGGAAAGTAACCAAAAAGTACAATTAACTAGGTCTTATACAACATTTATCAGTAGACTTCAAAGCACTTGACAAAAGATATAACCATCATTCTCCCCACTTTACAGATAAGGTATCCAAAGTCACCTAGCAGACCAGTGACTAAGGTGGGAATAGAACTCAGGACTCATAGGTCCAAGCCCAGTCACAAATGTGAAATAAGGTTAAAATATATAATGTGTCAAGGGTTCCTACTTGCTGATTTAAAACAAGATTAGAGTGGGCGATTTAAGTTATTTTTATTTAAATTATCCACTCTTATTTCCTTCATCTTTTTTATTTATGAGATTCACTAATTACAACATAGTGCTATCCATTCTCTTATGCCAGGGGTCACCAATGGTTCCAACATGGCCAGAGGAGTTATTACAGAGCAACGTAAGGCTTTCCTCCCACTTCCCTGCTCAGGAAAGAAGAGAGGAATTAGAATTTGATTTCCCACATGATAATTATAGGTAAACTAAGCCATCAATAGTTTTTTATATGACAAATGGATTTGTGCAGAGACTTTGTTGGTCAAGATTTACTGGATTACATAATTTCATGGACTTCCTCACCCTCCCCCTCCCCCGCAATAAGGGACATAAATTAGTATAAAAATATTAACTGTGCTCAGAAAAAAAAAGGCACAAATATTTAAATTAAGTAGGCTTGGCATAGGCAGAATAAACCATAGAAATACTGCTTTTCTTCCCCTCCCTAATTGATGCACCACAATTTCTTGTAACAAACATGCTGATGAAAGCAACTGCCTAAATGAAAAACCCAGGGTAAATAAACACACTAATCTGGTATATTTTATTTCACAAATATACTAAACTAAAGAAATTATCCAACATTTCTGAGTTGCTTGGTGTCTGGAAGATGTAATGTACTGTATGTGTTATATGTAGCACTTAAAAGGCTTTAAATGTTTTTTCTTTATTTGAAAAAATAGAAATCCCATTAATTTTTAATGGCCTCTTACCAATAAAGTCCTCAGATTTCTTTGTATGTTTCTTCTTTTTCTTCTTTTTTTTCTTATGTTTGTGGATGTCAGAATCAGAGCCAGCCCCAGAGATGTCTGAATCCTGGTGCAGTCTGAAAAACGCATACAAATTAATATGAAAACAAATCTGATACTTACACTATTGTTACAAACAGATTATAGTTTATTTATACAGATGTAACTTATTAACTTTTGAGGGAGTTAGACACATGCGTAAAAAAGAAAAATTTGGGCTACGTGTCCACTAAAACAGTGATGGGCCAGATAGGCTAGTGAGTGGGCTGCATGAGTGGTCCTCCTTCACCTCATTGGGCCACAGACGGGAAAAAAGGGAGGTGGTGTTGCCTTACATATTAAAAATGTACACACTTGGACTGAGGTGGAGATGGACATGGGAGACGGAAGTGCTGAGAGTCTCTGAGTTAGGCTAAAAGGGGTAAAAAACAAGGGTGATGTCATGCTAGGAGTCTACTACAGGCCACCTACCCAGGTGGAAGAGGCTTTTTTAAACAACTAACAAAATCATCCAAAGCCCAAGATTTGGTGGTGATGGGGGACTTCAACTATCCAGATATATGTTGGGAAAATAACACAGCGGGGCACAGACTATCCAATAAGTTCTTGGACTGCATTGGAGACAACTTTTTATTTCAGAAGGTTGAAAAAGCTACGGGGGGAGGGGAGGAGGAAGCTGTTCTAGATTTGATTTTAACAAATAGGGAGGAACTGGTTGAGAATTTGAAAGTGGAAGGCAGCTTGGGTTAAAGTGATCATGAAATCATAGAGTTCACAATTCTAAGGAAGGCAGATTTTGGTAAGCTCAGAGAGCTGATAGGTAAGGTCCCATGAGAATCAAGACTGAGGGGAAAAACAACTGAGGAGAGTTGGCAGTTTTTCAAAGGGACATTCTTAAGGGTCCAAAAAGCAAGGTATTCTGCCGCGTAGGAATTTGGAAAGAGAGAAAATATGGCAAAAGACCACGAGATCTTGCATGATCTAAAAATAAAAAAGAAGTCCTATAAAAAAATGGAAAGAAGGATAAATTATAAAGGATGAATATAGGCAAACAACACAGGAATGCAGGGTCAAGATTAAAAAGGCAAAGGCACAAAATGAGCTCAAACTAGCTACAGGAATAAAGGGAAACAAGAATTTTATAAATACATTAGAAGCAACAGGAAGACCAAGGAGAGGGTAGGCCCACTGCTCAATGAGGAGGGAGAAACAGTTAACAGGAAACTTGGAAATGGCAAAGATGCTTAATGACTTCTTTGTTTCAGTCTTCACCGAGAAATCTGATGACGGAATGCAATGCCTAACACAGTGAATGCTAGTGAAAACGCAGTAGGTTTAGAAGATAAAATAAAGAAAGAACAAGTTAAAAATCACTTAGAAAAGTTAGATGCCTGCAAGTCACCAGGGCCTGATGAAATGCATCCTAGAATACTCAAGGAGCAGATAGAGGAGGTACAGGCAGTCCCCGGGTTACGTACAAGATAGGGACTGTAGGTTTGTTCTTAAGTTGAATCTGTATGTAAGTCGGAACTGGCGTCCAGATTCACCCGCTGCTGAAACTGACCGCCAGTTCTGACTTACATACAGATTCAACTTAAGAACCCCAAGCTTCCCCAAGTCAGCTGCTGCTGAAACTGATCAGCAGCTGATTCCAGGAAGCCCGGGGCAGAGCAACTCTGCCTCGGGCTTCCTGTAGTCAGCACTGGTCAGTTTCAGCAGCGGCTGACTTGGGGACACCTGGGGCAGAGCAGCTGGGGTGCTGCTGGGTTGCTCCAGTAGCACCGCTCCTCGGCGCTACTGGACCAACCCAGCAGCACCCCAGCTGCTCTGCCCCAGGCGTCCTGATTCAGCCACTGCTGAAACTGACCAGCAGCGGCTGAATCAGGACCTGGGGCAGAGCAGCTGGGGTGCTGCCGGGTTGGTCCAGTAGTGCCCAGAGGGCGCTGCAGGACCAATCGGCAGCGCCCCAGCTGCTCTGCTCCAGGGTCCAAAACAAAAGCCTGGTCTGCTGGGGGGGGGGGCACAGTAGCCGCCCCCCCACCCCCAGCAGACCAGGGATACGGGAGCAGAGCCTCAGCGGCAGCGGGGTGCCGCGCCTCTGAGGCTTTGCTCTGGCAAAGCCTCAGAGGCGCGGGACCCCCCGCGGCTGCGGCTTCAGTCCCAGTGCCTGTGGTCTGCTGGGGACGGTCCCCAGCAGACCACAGGCACCGCGACTGAAGTGGCAGCAGCGGCGGGTTCCCGCGCTTCTGAGGCTTTGCTCTAGAAGCGCGGGAACCCGCCCGGTGCCCCTGGTCTGCTGGAGACGGTCTCCAGCAGACCAGGGGCACCGGAGCAGCTTACGAACGGGGATCTCTCGCCCAGGAGCTTGCAGGTAGCAATCCGCTACCTCGACCTCCGGGGCGAGAAAGCCCCGTTCGTAAGTGCGTAAGTCGGGGACTGCCTGTATCTGAGCCTCTCGCTATCATCTTTGGAAAATCATGGGAGACAGGAGAGATTCCAGAAGACAGAAAAAGGGCAAATATAGTGCCCATCTATAAAAAGGGAAATAAAGCAACCCAGGAAACTGCAGTCCAGTTAGTTTAACTTCTGTGCGAGGGAAGATAATGGAGCAAGTAATTAAGGAAATCATCTGCAAACACTTGGAAGGTGGCAAGGTGATAGGAAACAGCCAGCATGGGTTTGTAAAGAACAAATCATGTCAAACCAATCTGATAGCTTTCTTTGATAGGATAACTAGTCTTGTGGATAAGGGAGAAACGGTGGATGTGGTATACCTAGACTTTAGTAGGGCATTTGTTATGGTCTGGCATGATATTCTTATCAACAAACCAGGCAAATACAACTTAGATGGGGCTACTATAAGGTGGGTGCATAACTGGCTGGATAACTGTACTCAGAGAGTAGTTATTAATGGTTCTCAATCCTGCTGGAAAGGTATAACAAATGGGGTTCCGTAGGGGTCTGTTTTGGGATGGGCTCTGTTCAATATCTTCATCAACGATTTAGATAGTGGCATAGAAAGTACGCTTATTAAGTTTGCAAATGATACCAAGCTGGGAGGGGTTGTAACTGCTTTGGAGGATAGGGTCATAATTCAAAATGATCTGGACAAATTGGAGAAATGGTCGGAGATAAACCAGATGAAGTTTAATAAAGACAAATGCAAAGTGCTCCACTGAGGAAGGAACAATCAGTTTCACACATACAGAATGGGAAGCAACTGTCTAGGAAGGAGTATGGCAGAAAGGGATCTAGGGGTTATAGAGGATCACAAGCTAAATATGAGTCAACAGTGTGATGCTGTTGTAAAAAAAGCAAACATGATTCTGGGATGCATTAACAGGTGTGTTGTGAGCAAGACACGAGAAGTCATTCTTCCACTCTACTCTGTGCAGGTTAGGCCTCAGTTGGAGTATTGTGTCTAGTTCTGGGCACTGCATTTCAAGAAAGATGTAGAGAAATTGGAGAGGGTCCAGAGAAAAGCAACAAGGATGATTAAAGGTCTAGAGAACATGACCTATGAAGGAAGGATGAAGGAATTGGGTTTGTTTAGTTTGGAAAAGAGAAGATTGAGGGGGGACACGATAGCAGTTTTCAGGTATCTAAAAGGGTGTCATAAGGACGAGGGAGAAAACTTGTTCATCTTGGCCTCTGAGGATAGAACAAGAAGCAACGGGCTTAAACTGCAGCAAGGGAGGTTTAGGTTGGACATTAGTAAAAATGTCAGGGTAGTCAAACACTGGAATAAATTGCCCGAGGAGGTTGTGGAATCCCCATCTCTGGAGATGTTTAAGTGTAGGTTAGGTAAATGTCTATCAAGGATGGTCTAGATAGTATTTGGTCCTGCCATGAGGGCAGGAGACTGGACTCGATGACCTCTCGAGGTCCCTGCTAGTCCTAGTATTTTATCATTCTAAGACTCTCATCACCAAGATGATATCCCAAGATAGGGCAGTTTTCTTAACTGTGCTTTTGTACCTAAAATTTACAGGGTGCGCCAATTGAACTGTAGTAGACTTATGACTGGATGCAGAGAAAAGTGCACGTCTTTTACGGCAGCGGTTCAAAATTTATTTTATACTGCGGACTGGAAAACTCATTCACAAGCTTTTGATGGACTGGCAATGTTGTTTGCAGATTTACATGTTTATTATGCAAATATGCTAATATGGAAATAAAATGTTACTGATCTTTCAGAAGGTCCACCCCCCAGAGTTCCTCAGTACCAGCCCTAACCCCTGGAGCCCCCCCAACCCTTCACTACTCCCCAACACCAGCCACTGACCCGAGAGTCCCCCACACTCAACTTCCCTAAGTGCCAGCCTCCTGCTCTCAGAGTCCCCCCCCAGTACCAGTCCCCACCCCTTAAGAGGCCCCCACTACCAGGCCCCCCCCACTGTCAGCCTCCTGTTTCCAGAGCCCCACTGCACACAACCTCAAGCCCTCCCCAGTGTCAGCTCCCAGTATTAGCCCTATCTCCAGAGCCCCTGGTGCCAACCCTGCCCCCATAGCCGCCCACTACTAGCCCTGCCCCCCCAGTGCCAGCTCCCCACCCCAGATGCTCTAGTGCCCCACCAGTGTCAGCCCGGCACCTCTTAGAGCTCCCTAGTACTAGCCCTGCCCCAGAGCCCCCCAGTATTAGCTTTGTCTCAGAGCTCCTGCTCCCAGCCCCCCCACTTCTTAGAGCCCCCATCTCCAGAGCTGCCCAGTACTAGCCCTGCCCCCCTCAGCCCTGCACTGCCACCAGCTGAACGCCACTGCCTGGGTCGTGGCTGCCATGCTGGGCTTCGTGCAGCCTTCCCTCCGTACACCGAATTGCTCTTCTGCAGCTGAGAGGAGACCCTGCCTCTGCCTAGTGCTGGTTGGCTGAGAGGTGCGGCAGGACATGCCTCTCCCAACAACCCCAGTGGGAGCGGTGTACCCCAGCCTTGGCCCCCCGAGCCATCATGGCCCGGCAGCGAGCTAGCAGTTGGGAACCACTGTTTTACAGTCAATGTTGTGTGCAGTCAGCATGCATCTCACTACATGTGCCCTTACTTTATTCTGGAGATAGGGCTAATATTGGGAGCTGATGCTGGGGAAGGCTTAGGGGGTTGTGTGCAGTGGGGCTCTGGTAGTGGGGGGCTCTTAAGGCCTTTAGCAATACCCACAAGAAAAAACTATGCAGATGGAAATCAGTGGAATATGGCAGCCCTGAGAATGGACAATGGTGAACAAAATGTCGAGGAGCGCACACAGGCCCCAGATGGACTGCAGGTTGCCCTCCACTTCACTAAAATCAAGCTGGCCAAAACTCAAAATAAAGAGCACATCTTATTTTTGTAACAGTTGCTGCTGTTCCCCTACTCCAACATCTCTGCTGCTTTGCTGAAAGACAATGAACTACTCAGTATATCAGATAATGCCCACTGCTAACAGATCAGTCATGCTCAGCAACAAGGAAAGAGTTGAGCATTCAGCTTCACTCCCAAGTTCATTTATTTAGGTTTCCCATTTTTGTCCTTATCTCCAGGATGAGCGTGCGCGTGCGCACACAGTCAAACTCTATACCTATCAAACACTACAAATCAGCCCTCTGAGGTACGTCTAAATATCATCAGACAGTGACTTTTTTTTTTTTTTTTTTAAAGAATCAGTCTCTTAGTTTGTCTATTAAAAAAAAAACAAAAAAAAAACACCTCCTCCAGAGAGCTAGAAACAATCTGGCAAGCACCAATAAGGATGAATGCAAATAGTTGACTACTCACATCTCCCCTCCCTCCACTTGCTGCCTCAGAGGGCGGGGGAGCAGCAGCTGGTGCTGGGGGGAGCCAGCTTAAAAGCCAGTTCCCCCCCGGCACGGCTCTGTGGTGCTGCCTGCCCTCCCTCCCCCAGAGGCAGCAGTGTAGGTAGGGGAGGAGGGACTAGGGGAGACTGCCATGAAGCAGCCTCTGCCCACAGTGAGCCCAGGCTTGCCGTAGGCAGAGGCTGCTCTGCATCACAAGGAGCAGCCCTGTTCATAGTGGCTGGGGCTGGCCCCAGAGGCCACTCCGGCAGCAGCCCCTGTTCACAGGGGGTTCCAGCTCCCCGCTGACGCACCCGCCCACAGACAGCAGCTGCTGGACCTGGCACAAGCTTGGACTGAGCAAGCCTGGCTCAGTCCTGGCTCACACTGGATCCAAGGGCTATCCCTGCTGCAGCTCTGCAGTTTAAATGTAGTAGGAGCCAGGCTGCCTGCCCACCCAGCTCTTACTACTTTTAAACAGCAGAGTCGCAGCCAGGACCAACTCCCAGAGGCTTCCTCCCTTATCAACTAATTGTGTAGTCGACAGAAATTCTATCGACTATACGATTAGCTATTTACTTGTTTCCTAACATCCCTAAGAATCAGACACAATTTGCTTCCTTTGCCTCCAAAGGGAAAGCACAGCTTATTAAGAGAGGAACTTGTCCATGTCTTCACTCTCCATGACTGCTACATACTTGCTTTAAATTTCTAATCAAAAGGGAGAGCAAAACAATGGGGAAGAGAAATTTTCAATCTGTCACTGGGAGTTATTACTTTTACAGTTTAATGCAGGTATACGTATTACGCTACTGTAAACAAATACAAAATGATATGTATTAATGTTCATAGGCACTCTTTACTATTAGAATGCAGCCGTGAACAGTTGAATGAGTTACATACAGAGATCTATGTATTCAGTGATTGCTGGGACTACAGAATTCAGATGTTGCTGCAAAAATTGATTAAAAAAAATCTTGAGTTTTCATTTAAAAGAAATTATATTTCTTATCTCTATGGTTAAGGAAAATAACCTTGAAATGTAAACAGGTAGCAGGCCAATGCCTGCTTGAACCCGCAGACAGCATAAAACATACACATCTGTCAGGATCCTCTAGACTTGCAAATATGTGGTCATGGAATATTCAAAGATGCCATAGAATTTAGCAATTTGCCAAAACCAGGTATTTCAAATTTGTTTTCTATTCCTCTACCCTTCCAACAGCTGCCACTTGTGGTCCAGCTTTCCCCATAAGGAGGAGATAACTGGATTACAGTGCCTGCTTCCTGTACTGTTCCAGAGTCAGACAGCAGGGCTGTCATTCTGGAGCCCAGTTTGCAACAAGGGAATGGGAAGTAAAGAATGGTTAACTGGGTCCCGCCCCCAGCCTGCAGGCTGAAGGAACCAGTCTCCATGTGCTACTCCCCCCTACAGCTGACCCCCTGCAGCCTGTCTTCATCCCCTTGAGCAGCCCCCCCCCCCGCATCCAGTGGTCTCCCCCCTCAGTGGCTCCTCTTGCAGCAAGCTGTTGGGTGGGGGGCAAAGCTCCAAGGGCTTCCCCCTTCTGCTGCCTCCCCTGGAACACAGCAGGCTGCTTGGGGATGGGGACGGGACAGGTTAATACTCCAGAGGCTGCTGGCCCTTCCATAAGCCTCTCCCCACAGCCTGCAGGCTGCCTTGGGGGTGGGGATTTTAGGCTTCCCCCTATGCAGCCTGCAGGATGTCTGGGATGGAAAGGACCAGAATCCAGAGACTGCTGTCCCCTCCAGTGACCTCCTCTATGACCTATAGGCTTGGGGGGGGGGGAAGGTTCTGGGGGCTGCCCATCCCCAGTAGACCCCCCATGCGGCCTAAAAGCTGATGGGGGCAAGGCTCCTGGGGCTGTCTCTAGCCTCCAGCACCTCCCTCCCCGGCCTGCAGGCTGTCTGAGAAGGAACCAGTCTCCAGGTTCTGCTCCCTCCCTGCAGCTGGCCCCCTATCTTGGGGGGGGGGGAGGGAAAAGACCAGGCTTTGGGGGTTTCCTCCCCTTCAGCACCCCCCCTCCAGTGGCTCCCCTGTCCAGCAAGCTGTTGGGGGGAGCAAAGCTCCAGGGGATCCTACCTTCTGCTGCCACCCCGCCAGCTGTCCCCATGGAACACTGCAGGCTGCCTCGAAGGATGATGGTCCAGAGGCTGCCACCCTCTCCAGCAGCACCTCCCTGCAGCCTGGGTGTAGGGAAGGTGAGGCAAGGCTCCAGGGACTTCCTCCCTCTCAGCCTGTGGGCTGTCTGTGGGTGTGGGGAAAACCAAGTTCCTGAGGCTAACACCGCCTTCAGCACCCCCTGCCTACAAGCCATCTGGGGGAGGGTGAGACTCTGGAGGCTGCTGCCCCCTTCAGTGGCTCTTCTTTGTAGTCTGCAGGCTGTCTGGGGGCCTGAGGCTCCAAGGGCTTCCCTCCTCGAAGCCTGCAGGCTGTCGGGGCGCGGGGAGGCTCCAGGGTATCTCCCACTTCAGCTGCCCCCCCCCCACAGCCTGCTGTCAGGGGAGGGTCCAGGCTCTGGGGGCTGTCCCATCCTCCAAAGGCCTCCCCCCACGGCCTGCAGGCTCTCCACAGGCAGGTAGGCTCCAGGTTTGGGAAAGGGAGCTCCTTACTGGTGTGTTGGTAGGCAAATGGCAGAGCCCCAGCCCTACTACCACTCTTTTGGTGGGTGCATTCAGTATCGCATCCCTCCCCTGTATCCTTCCCTTTTGCATTCCTTCTCTCTTTGCCCCCTCCCTTTCCATATTATGGGAAATAGTCCCATTCCCAGCACTTCCTGTTTTCCAGGCACAACAAAACCCTGACCTTGATTTAAGTTAGGGTAAGAGGAATCTTTATACCAAATTTGGTGATCCTAGGACTTATGCTTTAGGAGGAGTTCCTGAATAAACTGACAAACAGACTAACTCCAAAATACATATAGAGATTTGATTTTAAATATTATCATCTAGCAAGTAAGAATAAATATGAAAGTTGATCTAAAACATAAGACTGTCTGTAAATGGGTCAAAATATAATGTAATTTATTTGCTATGACAGGAAAGCATATCATTTAATACTGCTGAACAGTAAGGTGCCATAATGGCTGCACAGTTAAAGTTGCAAACACAACAAAACCCAGGACTATGTTCCCTTAAATTAGCATTAAGGTTCACATAATCACCTGGGAAGATAGACAAATTTTCTACCTTGTTTTCCTAGCACACACTTCTGTAATGCAGGAATTCTAAGCAATTTTAAATCCATCTTTCTGACGTTTCATTTGTAATTCTGACTTTTGGAGGGGCCTCTGTATAAACACACCTAGACTTATCACACAATGACTAAATAAAGTTATGACTTGCTCAAAGTTTCCTTTTCTGCAATGAAATCCAAGAGGATATTACTGGTTTTGGTAGGAGACAGAAGGGGTTTCAAGGCCTGCAGATGAGTGTAGTTGGGGGAGGGACGGCTGTAGAATAAAAGGTAGCTCCACGGGCTGCCTGGGATTTGCTACCCTGTGCAAGCAAGAACCCCACTGAAACCATGAACCTTCTCAGGGAGGCAGATTTTTCAACAGGATTTGCTAAGAGTAGTGAAGTCCAGGTGGAGGACCTCAGAATTAACTCAAAAGATTCAGATGCATTAACATTTCCCTGTAACTTTTACCTTAAGTTATGCTGTATTCACTGCACTCCCCTCTGACAAAAATACAGGTGGTATTGTTGAAGAACAAAGGCAGAGAAGCACTAGCACATGCACCGTGCAAACCAAATCCAACCACAACCTTCTCGCCAGGACTCTTAGAGCAGCTCACACCTGTTTAAACAGCTGGCTGTTCTCTGCTCTGACTGCATGAGGCTTCAAATGCTGTCCCCACCCCCCAGCAAAATCTCTCAGTTCCCACTGGCCAGTTTCCAGCCAATAGGAGCTGAGAAATTTGGCTGGGGCAGCATGCAAAGCCTCCTTCCTCTCCATCCCCTTGCTGGAGCAGAGCCACACGGAGCAGCCAGCCATTCTGACCTGGGTGGCAGAAGACAGGCAAAGAGGCTATGTCTCAGGTTCCTGCAGGATTGCTGACTGGGAGCCTTTTAGGTAAGTGCCTCCCAGCCAGAGCCTGCCTCTGGCACCCCACTTCCTCTCTCCTCCCAACTACCAACTCAGGTCACCGCCTAGTACCCCATCTCCCCATGGTCACAATTCCCTCCCAAACCCTACAATCTCTCCTACATCCTCTCCTGCATCCATACCCTTTCCCTGATCCTGCACCCTATTCACCTGCCCCATGTCACCATTCAAATTCTCTGCACCTCTTTTCCCCCTTCTCCCAAGTCACAACTCTCTCACAGACCATGCACCCCCCTCTCATACCCCTCCCCCAGTCAGAATAATCTCTGGCATCCATACTCCCTCCCAGACCCTGTACTCCAAGCCTCTGCATCTGATCACAACATGCTTCTTCACCCAAATACCTTCACAGACCCCATGTCCTCTCCGCAGTCTAGTCTCCTACCTCAAGCTCCCTTCTGCAACCCAACCTCCGTCCCAGACTCTGCACCACCTGAATAGAAGTATGGCACTTGACCACTTACAAAAATCTTGGGAGTGGCCTCCTATTAAAAATTATTGTCCACCCCTGCATTAGCATGTCTCTAAACCTCGTCTTCCTATACACATGAACTGGTCCTGTGTATTCAACACCCATCTAGACTTGTAACAAGCCATTCAGTTAAAAAAAAAAAAAAAAAAAAAAGCTGCATGATTGCATTCTCTCTATTTTAGGCTAACATTTGGTGTGAACAAAATGTAGCCCATTGCTACTTTGGGAAGAAAAGTTTTTTTGTCATGACCTGCCTTACCTAAGGTTGACCATAGCCTGTTTTGAAAGTGTGCAATAAACTTAGGATCTGTTAGCAGACAATTATAAACATTATTTGTTTGATCCTGTTCCAACGCGCTCTCAAACCTCAACATGGTTTGATCCCGTCTATGTAAGAAACATCAAACTAACATCGTGATCTTCTCTAATGGACTTTACAGTACAATTGGGCTCAGAAGCAATGGAAGGAAAAAAGGAAGACCAGGGAAATATCCAGACACAAATTTGGAAGAGGAGTTTATTTAGAACGTTGTAACTGAAAGTTTGTCTTGCTTACCGATCATCTTTCTCTCGGTGTTTATCTTTGGATTTCTTTTTTTTCTTTGACTTTTTGTGTTTTTTCACTCTTTGTTCTTCCATTGGCTCACTCTGCAAACTTCTTCTGCGTTTCTTTTCCATATTACTGTCACTACTTTCTAGACTCGCACATTTTCTTTTTCTGTCGTTTAGATATTCAGATTTGTGGCAAGAGGTTTCAAAACTTGAATTGTTTTCTTCAGACATAGGTGCACATTTTTCATGGGAATATTTTTCAGAGTGCTGAGAGGGAGCTGACCAATGATAATCTATTTTGGAGCTACTGAAATGTTTCTCTTTAGCTACTGGTTCATGATTCCATCTTCTTGTGTAATAATCATCCCTATATGACCTACTGTTGTAACTCTGACTTGATTTATCATAGTCTCTGTCCCCATGAATGAATTTTCTCTCTCTGCTACCTCTTGCTGCATAAGGAGGATAATCATTGTAATATCTGCACTTATCCCATCTCCTTGGTAAATCTTGGCAATATCTTTCCCTACTCCAAGATCCTTCTGTTTTAGAATGGCAATATCTATTCTTCTCATGATCAGTTTTTCCTCTACTTCGAGATCTGTAATTGGTATATTTTCCTAAACTTCTGTCATTATCAGGGTTGTCTCTTTCTCTATGCATAACTTTGTGCTTATTTCCACTGGAGTGCTCCTGTTTATACCAACCCTGCTTTGTACTCTCTTTGTTGTAGGAATGCCTTTTTTTGGCATCTGGTTTGTTTCTGGTTTGCTTCTCCTGCTCTACGCTTTCAGAACGCTGCCTTTTAGCACGGTAGTGCCCTTTGTCAAGTTTTTTGGGGGAGCAAATTCTTTTCTTCATTGGAGAATGAGACTTAAATTTTTTCTTATCCTTATTTTCTTGACATTTTTCATTACCACTCAGTCCATCGTTTTCTTTAGAATAATTACTCTCTAAAATGTTATCCAACTTTGTAGAAGTGTCATTAGTAGGTGGTACATCTGTATAATTATTACCACTCTCCTTTGTTTCTTGGCATTTATCTATAATAATTAGAGTTGTAAGTTTTATAGAACTACATTCATTGTCGGACTTTATGAAGGGGATTTGCCCCAATTTCTCTGCAGTCTCAGCAGAACCTCTGATATGCAGAGGACTTTCCTTCAAAGTCATTTTTACTTCTTGTGGTCCTCTTATCTTATCTGTATAATCCTTGGTATCACATTGTTTAGAGAATTCATCATCAACTCCCATGGATATTTTCTTAGTGTTACACTGTCCACTGATATCAAAATGTGCATTCTCAGTTTTTGATACAATACTTTCAGCAATTTCTTCTTTGGTAGAAATAGTCTCAAGATCTGATTCAGTAAAGGAATTCTGGACATTGCAGGAAAGGTTAGCGGGAACTTTACTAGACTTCTCACAGGAAACAGGACTGTTGCCACTGACTGAAGTTTCTACATGACCATCATTCTCAGAAGTGTTTTCAAGTCCAGTTGCACTGCACAAAATAGAAATATATTTGTCTTATTTCTGATGAAAGTCACAAACACTCAACAAGACAATTTTTAAGAGTTCAGTCCTTTTCATCTGTAAACATCTGACTCCTGGAAAGCTCTGAAAGACATTCTGTTTAGAAACACATCAAATTATATTGCCTCCTCATGAGGAAGGCTCTTTTGCTTGCTCTTCTAAGTACAACACTTCATGGGCAACTATCCTGTCAATTCTCCTACTTCCTCTACATCTACTTGCTGCTTAGGCCAGGTCTACACTGGTGGAGAAAAATCGATACAAGATATACAACTCCAAGTACATGAATTGTGTAGCTGGAGTCAACATACCTTGCGTCGATTTTCTGGGATGTTCCCACACTGGGAGGTTGACGGGAGAAATGCTCCCATCACCTTCCTTACTCTTCACAACAGCAGTGCCCTCAGGGTTCAATTTAGCGGGTCTTTATTAGATCTGCTAAATCGAACTCCAGAAGATCAGTCGCTGAAGTGTCAACCCTCCAGTAAATGGAGAAAAGGCCTTACACTCATGATCATACTTGCTATGGTTGCCCTTCCCCTCTCCCTCCTTCCCAGAGGTCAGGAAGGAAGGTGGCAGGAATTTAATGGTCAGCGTCCTAGCAAAGTAGCTGGGATTATTCCTAATGACCTGCCCATGATTTAGAAGTGTGGTAAACCAAAAATACTTATACCCACACTAATAAATAGATATTGTGTTCATGCATGCATTCCCAGGAGTGAAAAGAAGGGGAAGAGGAATATAGAAAATACAGACAATACGACAAAATGTTTTTTATGTAGAATGTTTTTCCAAAGTTTTACATGAGGCATCAATAGGTTTTTAATACAGGAATAATAGGGACAATGCCAAACACAGGTTCTGTTCTTTCATTACGATATTCCTACAGTAATCTAAATCTTTCCATTTAAGTATTAAGAATTAGTACACTCATAATAAAAAACTTGTATGGCATTTTAATTTGGACAAAGCATATTATTTTACCTTATTTCTTCTGACAAGCTTTTCAACTGCTTATACCGGAAAGACTCTAACATTCTATCCTCAGGAACTGGTGGCAAAACTGTAGGTATTATCTACAATTAAAAAGTACCAGTTAAAACATAAAATGATAGCGATCGTATATAAATTTGTATCTCATCCCAAAAAGCCTTGAGAGCTTTCTAGTTACATCCAGGCATGCAAAATTATACACATGGATCACTATAGGCACAGTGCCTGAATGTTCAATATCACAAGCATTAACAACACTGCACTTCAATTTACAAAAAAGGAAAACTGAGTACAATACTACACATTTAAGTTATTTGATGTTCAGCACTACAGTTTTTGCCTCATCTGAAAGACTGCATACTTAACAATACAATTCCTCCCCCAACAAGCACTTAGTACCTCAAAGATTTACATAAACATCAGCCCTCATGAAAAAGCAGTGTGGTTTACAGCCCAGATCCTAAACCTGACTTGCCATACAGCCCAGAGTAAATCACAACCTCTCCATGTTTCTGTTTTCCCAGATCACAGATGGAATTATAGATAGGTACAGGCAATCCCCGGGTTACGTACAAGATAGGGACTATAGGTTTGTTCTTAAGTTGAATTTGTATGTAAGTCGGAACTGGCTCCAGATTCAGCCGCTGCTGAAACTGATCAGCGGCTGACTACAGGAAGCCCTAGGCAGAGTTGCTCTGCCCCGGCTTCCTGGAATCAGCCGCTGATCAGTTTCAACAGCGGCTGAATCTGGACTCCTGGGACAGAACAGCTGGGGTGCTGCTGGGTAGGTCCCCGCAGGACCAACCCGGCAGCACCCCAGCTGCTCTACCCCAGGTGTCCCGCAACAAAAACCTGGTCTTCTGGAGGGGGAGGGGGCACACTAGCTGCGCCCCTTCCCCCCCCAGCACAGCAGGGAGACCCGAGCAAAGCCGCAGGCGGCGGGACCCTGCTGCTCGTGCGGCTTTGCTTCTTTGCCCCAGAGCAAAGCCGCACAGGCGGCAGGGTCCCCCGCCTGTGCGGCTTTGCTCGGGTCTCCCTGCTGTGCTGGGGAGTGCCCCCCAGCACACCAGGGAGACCTGGAGCTGCTTTTCTCACCCCGGAGGACGCGGCAGCGGGACCGCTGCGCTCTGGGTGGTCCCGCCGCCCGTGAGCTCCGGGGCGAGAAAAGCCCCGTTCTTAAGTGCGGATCCGACATAAGTCGGATCTGCGTAAGTCGGGGACTGCCTGTATTTAGCATACCTACTTCTCTAGTATCCAAGCACAATATAATGCTTAGTATACCTACCTCACTGTGTCGAAAAACATTATATAAATTCTAAATATTAGACACTACTGAGAGAAGCATCCTCTCTCAATCTTGCAAATCTCATTTCCCCATCTGTAAGTATTGACTCAGCTTATCCCTGCTTAGTATGTAAGATCTAAGGGAACCACATCACAATGACTACAGTCTGTGTCGCATATTTTCCTCTGAATTTTGTCCAAATTAGGAATATTTTAATGTTGAACACATCACAGTCGTATTTATAAACTGCCACAAAGAGACATTCTAGAAGAAAAATGTAAAACTCACTTTTCCATGCAATCCATTCGCTTTAGAAAATGAAACTTCTGTAGATTTAACAGGCTTGACTTGGCAAGTAGATTCGTCAAATTTCAATCCATTTATTTCAGGATCATTATCTATACTGATAGCACCATTAACGGTAACATTTTTTGGCAGTTCATGCTGGGATACAGCCTCTTTAGCATCTTGACAGGAAGAACAGGAGTTCTGTAATGTACTAACTACATTTCCAATCAAAATTCCATTAAAAGATTTTGAGTGGCCAATCTCCTTAACTAATCCCTTCGACTCCTCATCAGATTCTTCTGAAGATTCTGCACCGTAAGGGACCAATGTACTAGAGTTTAGTTTAGAATTGCCATTCAATAATGGCTTAGAACAAGATTCGCTAGGAGCTGTTTGCTTAGATACTTTCATAGCAACTGACACTGTAGGTGCATTTGAGGTAGATTTTGCTGCAGAGGAATTTGTAATTGTGGATGAAGCAACAGGCTTGTTGAGATTCTCCAAAGAATTATGAAGGCTGGATTGAGAGAGAGTTTGGCGAGTAGGCAATTTGTTATTGTGAATACTGATAGTGATTTTCTGTTTTTTTGAGGGGTCAGGAGTAGTAGATCTGTTAATTGTCCAGTTTTGAATAGAAGTTGAAGGTGGAGCTGATGCTGGTCTGTTTAGGGTAACATTGCTAGCACTTGCCACAGAACTGCTTGGAGTTTCTTTTAGTGATCCAGTTCCATTTAAATGATTGGAATTCTGTAATTACAAAGAGGTTACTATGAAAATGTTTGCATATGGATAGACAGTATCTAATATCCCAAGACATTAAGAGCTTATTTGATGTTTCCACAAATTGCCTCAGTGGCTAAGCAAAAAACACCTCCGATTTGATATATAAATCTTATCAGTAGTTCAGTGCTCACATTTTTGTTCACAGATTTTCAGTGTTCACATTTTTTTTGGAAAACGTTAATGTTGACTGCAATTCTTTGTTAATTGTTAGATACAAAAGAAAAATCCAAACAAGCCCCCTATTTTTGCAAACCGTTAAACATTTGTACTAATAACTGAGAACATAATCAGTCTGGTTTCAGTCTGAACTGAAGTGCAAAAGATGAAACATCATAAATAAAGTTAAGTTGGAGTTTTAAAATTATTTTAGTTTTAATAAATTCAAGTATATGTCATTTTCTGAATACTTTTTGCACATAGTTTGAAGCAATGGGGAGTAATATTTGCACAGTTCAGTATTTGCCTCTATTACAGTGTTTCCAACTGCTTAGGTTGCAGAAAGCACTGTGCACAGAGCCAATATAGTAGGGAAAAAGAAATCCGAGATCCTGAACATTTATAAAAGATGAACAAGGGCTGTTTACAAAAGTCCTGCCATCAAGTTGATGATATTATCTACATATGAAGATTACCTTAATCATGTGAGGAGGAAGTTGTGGTCCAATAAATCCTGATGCTCCCTGCCTGCTATTAACCACCTGTTGACTGATAACTGGACGGGGAGAAGACTGTCCTGGTGTATGAATGGAATGGGTGTGTTCTCCATTTTTCGTATCATTGGACCTAAAGAAACAACTTCATTTATTCATTCAGTCAATTTGTTCTCTTGCTTAGCCTAGGCTTTAGACACATCCCACCGTATAAGAGCCCTGCAAATGCTCTCATATCCACTTTATATCTGCAGATGCGGATGCAGATATCCACGGCTCATTTTTGCAAATACAAATTTTGTATCTAGAAACCTGCAAATTAGAAGATATCTGCTTTATATCCACAGGTATCTGCATCCATTGATCATTTTTGCAGATGCACATTCTTGAATCTGTGCAGGGATACAATAATACTTTATATAAATCTGTTTTTTATATAATCTTTAACGAAGGCTACAAATTGTAAGCTACATAATAGATCTCCTGTTATAATTCCCAACCCCAAACAGCAACTCAACTTCACAACACTCATCACACCTCAATTTCATAGAATCATAGAACCATAGAGCTGGAAGAGACCTCAGAAGGTCATCAAGTCCAGCCCCCTGCTCTAGGCAGGACCAATCCCAACTAAATCAACCTGGCCAGGGCTTTGCCAAGCCGAGACTTAAACACCTCTAGGGATGGAGACTCCACTACTTCCCTAGGTAAACCCATTCCAGTACTTCACTACCCTCCTAGTGAAATAGTTTTTCCTAAAAGCCAACATGGACCTCTCCCACCACAACTTGAGACCATTGCTCCTTGTTCTGCCATCTGTCACTTCTTTCTCCATCCTCTTTGGAACCTCCCTTCAGGAAGTTGAAGGCTGCTATCAAATCCCCCCTCACTCTTCGCTTCTGCAGACTAAACAGACCCAACTCCCTCAGCCTCTCCTCATAGGTCATATGCTCCAGCCCCCTAATCATTTTGGTTGCCCTCCGCTGGACCCTCTCCAATGTGTCCACATCCTTTTGTATTGGGGGGCCCAGAACTGGATACAATACTCCAGATGTGGCCTCACCCCTAGAGTCAACCAATTATACAGCATTTAATCCAGATGATTAAAAAAGATGGAATTATAGATACATCCTTTCACTCTGTAGATAGTTTTTTCAGTGTGGGAGTAGGATGACAGATATTTAACTTTACATTCCCCCCCCCCCCCCCCCCCGCCAAAAAAGAAAAGAAAAAAAAAATTAGGCCAGACAGGGAAGGACAAGTTCTATAGCTTAAACTATAGGTGGAGTTTTATGGTAGACAGAGATGATTAACCAAATTGAACTTTTTTCACCACAAGAAGAAAAAATATGAAGGACAAGAAAGTAACTGAATCTTGAACATGTTTTGGTACTTGATATTACCTGATATAGAAGAGCACATAAGCTTGCTGATTAAGGACAGATTTGATGTCACTGTTGGATACAATAGAATCATTCATCTGGTACCAATGCCCATTACTGGCCTGCAAATAAATCAATGACATCTTTTAAATCAGTTACATCTGCTAAAAAAACCAAACAACACACATACCTAATTAACTGAAAAATAAAGAGCACTCTGAAATATAGTCATTTGCATTATGTACAATAATGATTTTTAAAAAAGTTAAATCTCATATAGAGAGATTTGTTAATCACTAGCAAATGTTAGTGATATTCCCCTTCACTAGCGCAGACTTTACTCTAGCAAGGGAACTGTTCTCAAAAGTGGTTTTATTTTTTTAGAGAAGATCTCTTTTGCTAAAAACACTATCTTTTCAAGGACCCACACAACAAACCACATATACTACAATAAAGGGGCATTAAATAAAACTGGCAAATCCATAATTAATAAAAACACAATATAATCTATGGAATTCACATTCACAAGATAGAGGCCAAGAATTTAGGAGAATGTGAAAAAGCAATCAAGGTTTCTACAGATGTGAATACCAATAGATACAACAGAATAAACATTTTATAAGATATATAAACCCATTGCTTCATATCATACGCTAACACCCCGCCCTCGAACGGGGGATTAGGAAGTGACTAGTTTTATGGTCAAGTTTTTCTATAGATGTCCACATATCCTGTCCCATGAACTATCACACTATTTTATAGGCAGTTAGCAAAAAGAATACTGCAACCTTATTGGTTCTGAAAAGGAGCAGAATTAAGAATGCATTACACGAGTGGGGTCTTTGTTGAGTATGTCACTATGGAAGAGTCCTTTTACAGACAGCCATGAAGAGCTGAAGGGAGAGCTGCATGGAGGGAGAAACTATGTTTTAGATTCAGGTTAATTAGTTTCTCATGAAAGCAAAACTCTAAGTTAGTCAAATCTTCAAGAGAAAGAGAACATGTGAGAAAAACAAAATTAAAAAGGAGTAAATATTCTGTGAAACCAGGTAAATATTTTGCTTAGTAAACACAATCTCTGCAAGAGTAAATTTTTAAATAAATATTCTAAGAGAAAGATTCTCAGAGTCTTGCCAGGAGTATAACCATTTATGAAGCAGGCAGAAGGGGCTAATTTACATGAGTGTATTACAGTAGTCAACTTGTTAAACAATTTATTCTTTAAGGGCCTACATGGTTCTCATTTCAGTGATGATTTCCTGATGCCTTAATCAAGCAGAATCCTCTTTAAAACCATGCTTTATAGGGCTGCAGGACTGCTTCCTTGTAATGGTACCCATTCAGCACACAAGACTAAACAAAGCATAGACCCCCAACTACCTTAGTACTTTCTCTGTTGCCTCAGAGCTCAAAGCATGTGTGCTGTATCATCTGACTTAGGGCAAAGTGTGAGATTTGCTAGATTTAACTTTATAAAGTTTCCTAGTTTAGATAAATTTAAGAAATTTCTCGTCAGAGCAGTCTCATATTTTGAGCATCAATGGCTCAATTTGGTGCCAAGGTAATGCTCACCTCAGAGACCTGCAGAGAGTTTAAGAGATGCACTACATGCCTCTATATTTCCTCAAATCAAGCACATCTGTTGCCTGACTTATTTAAGTGAATTCCACTCTTCTGCTCCATACTCAGTTTGTAAAGCTATTGCACCATGTGCACATTAGAACAGCATCAGGCTTAAACTAATGAGTTTCTAGATGCTGACAAATAAATAAATCCCTCTCTATCTGAGGGGCCCCAGGACTACAGGACCCACAGAGGGAGATGAGATACCAGGAAAGAGGAAGATTGAGAGATACTCAATCACATGACAACATTCCCAGGATTCTCAAAATCCATAAAAGAGTTTTATTATATGTATCCTGGCAGTATTTAATTTCTGAATTAGTAAAATGAAAATAAGATGAGGAATTGGGATTAGATGCAGAGAATTTTGATTTGTCTGTAACCTAACCCTTCCTTTTACTCTTATTTATCCTATTATAAATTTCTAGTAGCTCAGTCGGGTTTTAGTGAAGGGCATTACAACAATGGTCCCTGCTGGATGCTTCTAAAGTCTGATGGTGAAAGGACCACCAGTAATCATTTACTATTCAGTAAGCACTCAAACTGCACTCTGTAAGACACAAAGGAAGCCACCATCCCTGTCCCAATAAGTTTACTACCTAAACAAAAGATAGGCACAAACACTGGCAGAGGATCTTGCTAACTTAGAAAATCCTTTTTAAACAACAGAAAAATCCCTTAAGAGCATCCACAAAATTTTGCTGTCAAGCACTTGTGGGCCTCTGAAAACCTCCAACTAGAAAATTGCAGGACTGGGAACCTAGTTGTAAACTTGCTAGCATAACTGATAATCCATACTTGCACAACACGGAAGAAGTCTTGTTAGTTAAATGGAGGAATTTCATCTCCAACCTGAATTGAGCAGAAAAGTTCCTAACAGGAGAGGCCTTCTACAATGAAGAATGTTTCTAGACAGACAGATGTGAGAACAGATGATCCAACTAATAGGGAGAAGTGTCCTGGTCCTAACACTAAAAGCTAAACAAAATTAAAGGATTCAGTAGCACTAGGATGATGGTCTGAGATAGCTTTAAAAAGAACACAGGAAGACTCACTGTTTTTAATTAATAGAAATAATTTGGGTAGTTCTGAGACTCCCTTGGGACAATCCACATCCAAAAAGTAATAAAGGAATAAAGGGAATTTCTTTAGGAGGATGACAAAAAATGTATGCAAGATTCTGTGACCTTATATGGATGGGAACCTATCAAGATAGAGCTAAACAAACAGTCTGCCTCTCACAGTAAAGGTTGTATTGATGAAGACAAGAATGAGAAATTAATGTCTCCAATGCTTATTTTTGAAAGCTTGTGAGATTAAAAAAAAATCTGTTTATTAAAAAGGAAAAAGATGTTTATCATTACCTTTATATAGCAGTAGTAGTGTCCTGCATGACAGTTAATACCAGTATGCACCAGGACTGCATATAGAACATAAATAATTGGGTCTCCATTTGGTTGAGACATATATGGTCGAATATCCAGATACTCAGGATATTTCACATCCTAAACAGAAATAGAAGAGAAGGCTCAAATTTTGTTGAAATATGTTATGAACAATTATAGGAAGTTTAAGAAAGATTTCAGATGCTAAGGTAGAAACATTTCTAAAACTATTTACACATGAGTCCAAAGTGTACAAATAAAACAAAAATGAGGATTCAGTTTAATTTGGTAAATGATAGGTTCCCAAATGTCCAACACTGAATGGTATACTGAACTGCAGAATGGTGTGCTAAAAAGGCAGCTCTCGAAAGGCAGAGGAGGGGGTTTATTGTTGGTTTCATATGTATTGTTAAAATGGAACTCTACTAGTACTAAAAGAGGAAAAGACTGGCTTTGTATGGTTATTTGATATTAGAACATCTAAATATTAAAAAATGCAGACCATTTTATGTACCTTGGTAATTTTTCCGCCACTAAAATTTGAAAACCGTTTCAGAGACAATGTAAGAACATTAGAAGACCGATGTATTGTAAGCCTCTTTGAAGCAGGAACCATCTTCTTGCACCTTAAAAGCAAAAATAGGAACAGGATACAGACTTCGATGAATTTCTGGTTAATTGCCCATGACCTGTGACTTTTACTAAAAATAGCCATTACAAAATCTTAGCCTTACTAATATGCTATTAATATTTTACCTCCTGGGTTAGAACATTCGCTTCCTTACAGTAATAACTTAGGGTACGTCTACACAGCAGCATTATTTTGGAATAACTGATGTTATTCTAAAACAACATTGTGCGTGTATACACTACTAGCTTTTATTTTGAAATAATGTGGAGCTGGAGGACTTCTTGCTCCCACTCATGGTAACCCTCATTTCACAAGGAGTAAGGGAAGTCGAAGGAAGAGTGTTCTTCTTTCGACTTCCTGCTGCGTAGACAGTGCCAAAAGACAAATTAAGCTACTTTGATTGAAGCTACCCAATTGAAGTTGTTGAAGTTGCATAGCTTAATTCGACTTTAGCCCTGCTGTGTAGACGTACCCTTACCAATCAGGCAAGAACATTAGACAACTAAGTGTTGTAAATCTCTTTGCTTAACTGTACTTAGTTGAAATTATGACCTGTTTTGCATGTCATATTTGTACCTCTGTGTTCTTATCCAAATGTTTTAAACATACATTTTTAAGCTGCAAAAAGGAAGTTGGATTAAGTTATGTATCTTTCAATGTTATCTAGGGCATGCTGTGTGCCCACTGATAAAAAATCCTAAACCTAACGTGCTATTTAACATAGCTGTAATTTTTAATCTACTTTTTCACTTTTAAAATTGTATGATTGTTAACAAACAATAAGAGTATATAAACACTTGTGAGCCAAAATGAGTGCATATCTTAAAGACTTCCCCACAACAACCCCCCCAAATCTAAAAGAACAATTAGGAGACTGGCCTTATCAAAAAAAATTTCCTAAGTGTTTTGTATTGTACTCGCTTGGATACAAGAAGTGAGATTTTACCTTTCATTGTGTTTCTGAATTAAGCAAAACACAAAAACAAACCCCTCCAGTAACATTTGTAATACATCAATAGAAAGAAACAAGCATCTAGTATTATGATGTCATTAATATCCATCTTACTTGCTACATTTATAGGCATTTTCACCATCTAGTTGTTCAGGCTTCACAAACTGTTCCAGAGCTTTGTTTAAATTCTGAGCTGCCTAAAATAGTAAGGTAACAATGCAATACATTAGAACATAACATATGAACTGCCATGCTAGGTCAGACCAATGATCCACCTAGACCAGTGTTCTATCAACAGCGGCCTATCCCTGGTGCTTCAGAAAGAATGAACAGAACAGGCAAATATTGAGTTATTCATTCCGTTATCTACTTCCAGCTTCTAGCCGTCTGAGACTACGTCCATCAGAGCATGGGGTTACATCCATGACCATCTTGGCTAGTAGCCATTGACTGACTTATCCTCCATGAGTTATCAGAAACATCATAAAAACATATTTTGCTTGCAATAATATGAACTAACACGGTTTTAACAGAGATCTACTGCAGACTACTGAATTTATGAACAAGAATAGGGAGAGGGAACAGCCAAATATATTACACCACAAAATGTACTTGGTTCATTTTGACAAATATAGATGAAGTTTAATTATTTATAATATTTCATAGTACTGTGGTAATGGATCTGTGGTACACACTGTAAAAGTAGTACACTTGTAATTGATCTGTGGTACATATATTGTAAAAGTAATAATGTTTTAACAATATGGACTCTTAGTATAACATTCTGCAATTGAATTAGCTTAAGTGGAAAGTATGAGATAGCATTGTTATGCCTGTGGATTCATGAATTCAGGATAATGTTCTACTTTAATACTTATCCATATTAAGTAAGCACACACACAGACTGTTTACCTTGAGGTACCACAGAAGGACAAAGTACACTATAAGTCACACCCTTGACAGAACTTTGTGACTAGAATCAATTTAAATTCTGTATTTTAGTTTTCAAAAATTATGCAGTTAATTAAGGGGTTTTTTTTTAAGTTCTTCAGCCAAAACAATAAAATCATTTACCTTTATTTCCAATGTAATATCAAGGCATGGATCGAAGGTATCCGAGACTCCTTTGCAGTTCATACACTTTACTGAAATCAAAATATAAATGCTTAACACAAGAAGCAAAATCTATTGTTTTAGTTATCAGCACACATTAATTAGTATTTATGTTGGTGTAGTAAACAGGCAGCTTGTGAGACAAATCTGGACCACCAGACACTTTTGAACAAACCCTGAAATCTTTATATTTAGTTATTATCATAATTGTTATTTTTTATTATTTTGTCTGAAGTCTGGACCTTGACCAAAAAATTAACAAGATGATAAAAAATGACTAGCCCTAGTTTCAGTCATAAGGCCAACCTATTGCTAAAAAAAAAAAAAAAAATTTTAGAAAAGTACCTCTGGATCTTAAGTACCCTCCAAATATTTGATAGATGAGTGTAGTAGCCTGGGTATGTCTGTCCAATCTGAAAATAAATTTTGCAGTGATTAGAAGATTAAACTCCATTTATTGTTTCCTCTTTTGAAATCCCAGAACATGACAGCATATTCAAATAATATTTTGCTAGCACTTACTTGTTGCTTCCATTCAAACATGCTTTCTGCATAGCATCAACAGTGTAGTGTAGAAATTCATGAGCATCTTCCTGATTTCCAAACCGGAAATGTTTTGCTATGCCTAAAAATAAATATAAATGTCAAGTTGTTGAACATGTGGAAATGGATGAAAAGATGGGATTTCTTAAACTTTCCTTCCTAAAGCTATAAAAAATCCCATTCCATAAACAATTAAATCGGACAGACAAACCAATAAAATACCTAACACAAAGATGGCATTTTATAAATAATTATTTGAAATTACTTACGTCTAAGATCACCGATGACAGCCGTAGGTTTGATGACATTGCCAGAGTTAGAGAGTACCTGGGTAATGTGAGATTGCATTGTACACATCATGCAGAATCCATGTTCATGACCTGAGAAGTGAAGCAACACTGCGTCTCAAAATTAATAAAATATTTATCTACAGAAGACGTCAAAAAATCTTGAGCTTTTAGAATAATTTTGTGGAGATTATTCCTTTTTCAAAACTGAGAACTAAAAAAACCCTAGTTAGAAATAATAATAGCATTTCTTAGCATTGGTATAGGAAGACAGAATAGGACAGGAGGCTACTAGACCAACCTAGAATTAAAATAATGATGATATTGGAATAAAACACCATCCCATAGGAAAAACTGCAGTAAAAATTTAAATTTTGCCATTAATTGATGCATCATATCTACTACTAATAATCTCAAAGAACAAACAAACCAGAAAAAATAAATGTTTGAATTAAGATTTTTTTAAATGAAGGCAAGGAACAAAGATTCCCAAGATCTGAATACCACCTCACTGAAGTAAGTGTTTGGATAGATATGGAGCCTATATCAGAGATAATCTGCTTCCATCTTTCTATCGGTTTAACTATTTAGACACTGAACATTTGTGTGTGTGTTAAAGAGCTATGCCTTAATTCTGTTTAGTATAACAACAGTGAGGCAAAGTGAAAAGTAGACTATTCAGCAAAACTGAATATAGCCAGTGTCCTAAATCATGTCACCTTTCAACAAGATTATGGCTACCAGCAGGAGACTTATGACAAATATTCATTATGCATATTATTTTCTAAATCACCTAAAAATTCAAACAAGGGAAGAAATACTTCTTATTCTGAAGTTTAAGTATCATACATAGACTGCTCCATAAGCCCACTGATAATGTGATATTCAAAATTCACACCTTCATGCTGAATAGCAAAATCAGGAGTTTCCTTTCCAGAATGACTGTGCTGCTTTCACTTCTACAGCTGATAAGAATTTTTTTAAATATACATTTTTAAAGAACTCACATGTTTTGGAGTGTTCATGAGAAAGCATGTAGTTGGCAAGAGGGGGTGTATAAGTCAAACACTGCAGAGCAGAGTTGAGGAAACATGTATTGCCAAGATTTTGGAGTCCAGCTCCAACTCTATGAGTTTGCTGCCATTTCAGACAAATCTTCTCTGCTGGAAAAAGAATTTTCTGTGGTGGAGCAATTCCATCACTAAAAGCTGCCAAAAAAAGCATTTTAAGATATTAAATTGTTTAGTTTTAAAATCATGCTAAATACCTTATGCATGAACATCTAAACCTTTAACAGAACTAATAATAATCCACATTCTAATAATGACTTGATGAGAAATCTGTTAAAGATTGTCTCACTATCACAAAGCAAGTTCTCAAGTCAACTCGAGCTCACTAAAAGATACGGTTTTGTATGGCACCTGAAAAAAATTAAGTGTGGAATGCACTATTACATATATATAAAAAACTTATTTTTTCAATTAAAAGACTAATTATTGCCCTGATTTCAGTAACCTAACTCTAATTCCTTTCTTATCTAGCTTCCGCAATCTGACTCATAATTCAAATTACTTTTTCCTTATTGTAAATTACAAGTAAATCTTATAATTCTTATAGTTTAATAATTATAAATATAAAGCATAAGGATACCAAAGCAAAGCAAGTAACAAACACTATATGTAAACCTTAATGATAGTATCAGGAAATATTGGACCGGATGGGTCCTCAAAAGACCAACTAGTTCAGTCCCCTCCACTGAAGGCAGGACTACCACGACCCCCTTTGACAACAAAAATTACTTCCTGACCACAGAAGGGGGGACGACCAAAGTCTGAGTCCATCTGATTCCTGCTGCCCTGGGTGAGAAAGTCAAAGCCTGAGTCCCACTGCCCTGGTTGGGAAAAATGGTCAGAGCTGAAGCCCAAAGGCCTATAGGCTGAGCCTCACCCACCCAGGACTGAATACTTCGGACTTTGGCCCCAAGCTCTAGCAAGTCTAAGTCAGCCCTGGCAACACCATTAAAACGGGGGTAACCACCAACTTTGGGGTCCCAACTCTCAGTTTGAGAACTGCTAAACTAGACCATTCCTAATCGTGTCTAACCTGTTCTTAAAACCTTCATTCCACAATCACCCTAGGCAATTTTGTATCAGTACCTAATTACTTTAACAGGAAGTTTTTCCTAATGTCCAATCTATACTACAATTTAAGCCCAGTGTTCCTTTTCCTATCCTCAGAGATTAAGAACAACAATTTTTTACCCTCCTCCAGTGATGTGGATCTTGGCACCAAGTCATTTAGGAGGAATGTTATATTTCAGACAACTCTAAATAATACAGGTCACAAAACAACACTGATAAAACACATACTTCACTACAGAAAAACACCTGAGTAAAAAGGTATACTTTAAGTAATGGAGAATCCCTCCTTTCCGTCCCTCAAAAAGTTTCCTACATTGATTGTAAACATGTTCAAATGAAGTTCACAACACTGGCGACTTAAAATGCCAAACTTACATGGCTCACAAAATTAAAGTCTGCTGCTACAATCCTTAATCAAAAACAGTCCTATTTTATATCGGTTGTAATGAGTAAGAACTGCAAGATGACAATGGCAGACTCTACTAAATAGTATCTGGTTTTATTTTTTCATAATGTATAGGCTAGAGTATAGAATGCACTTACATTGATCTTTCTGAGCTGAAGGTTTTGATTTATCAGGTACAGATGAACTAGAATAAACCGCAGCACCAGGTACTGGTCCCAAAGTGATCTTGTGCTTTGGAGCTTCCAAAGATGATACAGCACCCCAATTTGCAGAGGCCGAGTCCATATCTCCAGAAGAAGGTACCGTGGAGCTACCAGGCTGCTTCTGACAAGCTGCAGAGTTTGAAGACTCAGATACTTTGTCAACTATGGTCATTGTTCATCTCTGTAACACAAAATTAAAAATCCTGCTTGATACGAAAACAAATATTACTTGAAAAAGCACACCACAAGGAAAAGACTGGTAATGGTCACACTTTTCTCTTAATGAAACCAATTCTCTTTGCCAGACGGAAATAATTTAGAGAACTAAATCTTGTATGTGAATATTTCTAAAATGCACCCCTGACATACAACACAAAGTTTTCCAGTGGAATTATACAACTACCTCATTTTTCCAGTAGCCAGCAAACCCCTGTGAAAATAGCTCTTAGGTATACTTTTCATTCGGCTTTGACTGCAACAGTATATTTGTCACAAAAGTGTAAACTGGTCAACCATTTTTTTAATTTGGTATTAAAATTTTGTAAAACAACTGAAGAAGGAATACAAAGACAGAGAGACCAAAAAATAAAATTGTTTTAAATGTCTTTTGCAAGGCTCTAGAATAAAAAACATTTTAAAACATGAAATTTTAATCCCTAACTGATTACACTAATATTGGATTTACCAAGAGAGACAAATTCAACATGTTTTTATTAAAAGTTTCTGTCATATGTGTATAAATTAGTCTGGGATTATCTAAGTTACCTACAAAATGAGAACATTCAACCACCACTCTCACCCCTCCTTTCCAAATGATGATTACAATCTATATATCTAATTGAAGTCTCTGGCTCACTCGGTCTCGAATAAAATTCTCTCAAACACCAAGTTACAGATGCAAGCCCTGATACACAATATGCAAGTGCCATCTCCTTAAGTCAGTTTTTCAAGTTCCCAATCAAAAAAAAAGAAAAGATGCTTCAATAATGTCCATCAATACACTTGGAGTAAAAGTAGTTAAAAGCAAAAGAAGATGAAAAAGAAAAGAATACCAAATAAAAACTAAGTATTTTAAGAACATTATAGTCAAGACTTTTTATTTTTAAGCTTTTTTGAGAAGTAATGATTAACAAATACTTTGAAATTCCCAGGAGAAAAATACTACAAACATCCTAGGTATTATTCCTACTACGAATAAATTAAATCCTTCACTTGTTCCAAATGTCTAACTTCTACTGGCTAAAAAAAACCTGCAACATCAGGATAACTTCTTAGTTTAAAAAATGAATAGCACAGGACTACAAATATTTCTATTATTTCCTCTATATATTCTTCGACATGCATCTACAAATTATTCTATCCCTGAAACCACTTGGAATATTTTACCCAATCCACTTGCCATTATAAATGTATTTCCTTATACACACAATGCCTTATTGAATCTGTCCCCATGTAGGATTTAAAAAGTAATAACAGATGTAATTACTTGCCACGAAGCAGCACTGAATTTTGCATCACCGTGGTTAAGATCATGTCAACAATTCCATTAGAAACCAATATCAGTTTAATCTGAATGCAAACAAGTCACAGCACTCAGGAACAATTACTTTTACACACACACACACACACACACACACACACACACACACACACACACACACACACACACACACACACACACTCTCCCCCCCCCCCCACACACACACACTCTCCCTCCCCCCCCCCAATACTATTTTGCTCAGGTCCTTAACTCAAATAATTTTTGTTTTTCTTCATTTGAATCATTGTTCTGAGATGGGGTAGGGGATGAGGAGTTCAGTATGGAGGCTGCACTGGGGGGAGAGCTCAGCCATGGCACCCCCCTGCTCATCCCTATTAATTAGTTAACCAGTTAAATGTTAAATTCAACGGATTAAAATGTACCACACCTTTTCATGACTTAATATACATATGTTAATAGCGTGGAACTACATACTACTGATTTACAAAGAAGAGCTTTACATTACAGATATCTAACAACTGGTAAAATAAACTTTATTTGGGTCTTAACCTGATTTTAGGCATCACAGTTTTTTAAACAGTAAATAAAAAGCAGCAAGCCACCAAAGCCTAAAAATACAAAATTAAGACTATCATTCTACCCCTAATTGGAAGCCAATTATATGTCATAACCTTAGAGTTACTTCAAAGAAACATTTTTCTATGTCTTATAAAGCATGCATAAACTTCACTTGAAAGCATTATGGTCTCACACATCACCACCTGTCTGAAGGCTGTGCAAGTTAAACAAAGGGAGAGTCTGAAAAAAAAAGTACAAATTGAAGTCTTTCTTCACTTCCATTTCAAAACTACAATTTTCTTCAAAACAGATCCAAAACAACTATTTTGTATGTCCATTCTTACTTCAGTTCTCAGCTGAACACATTTTTTCTCCTACCTTTTCTTTCCCTCCAAACCTTATGTTTTCATTACTATTCTGAATATTTTCATTTATTCACACCACAGATTTTTAACATAAGAGTTTTGGGTCATTTTACTTCCACTCTCCTAATATGTAAAAAGAATTTGGGAAGGAGGATAGAATGTACATAAAGGATGCAACCCAAAGTACTTTTCTAACTACACACAACACATAAAGCACCAGTGAAATGAAGGCACCTATAAGGGTAGAGGGTGGCACCCAGCTGACACACTAGACACTGCACTCAAATATTTTAGAAAGAAAACATAACTACAATTCTCTCTCCTTTCCCTCCAAAATATACAATCCAAACATCAGTAATATGTTGCTAATATAAAAAAAATGTCAGATACACCCCTGTAAGCTGAGCTCTTGGGCAGCCAAGATTCAAATGCTGCTCAACTTGATTAGCAGAGCACCCATAGCCAGCAATGTTTCTACTGGTGGTGCACAACTGCACATGCCTCGGTGCACATAACATTTATTCTGCACATGGATGGAAAAAATTAAAGGCAACACTGAAGGCCTATACTCTGCAGCAGCTGGGGAGATGGATTGGGTGCTTTAATGGTCCTTTTCCAACTACTGCCCATCATGAGCCTATTGTGCTGGTGCCATTAAATCATCCACACCAAACCCTGAACACTACAGTCCGGATGTCAACGTTTGTCAGTCTCTGTCTGAGATTTCAATGGGGGGGGGCGGCAAAATTTTCCGCCATTCTCCAAATCACCAGCAGCCACAGGGCGTACCTGGGGGGGGGGGGGAGAGAAAGGGGCGGCCCAAACTCTGGGCCTAGTCACAGAAGATGAACCAAATAACGAACGCTGGCCTCAGTTTGTTCCTCTGGTTAGGGCCTGAATCCCAGACACTGGGCGAGGGAAGACGCGTCTGTAAAGGAATCGCCCATTTGAGAGACAGTGTCCATGGCAACCAAGCGGGGAGTAACAGTACAAGAGAAGCGGCCCCCCCCATCACACCGAAGGAAAGAATGGGAGGGGGGAGTCACGAAAGAAACCGCCCACTGCTAAAATGGGGAGCCTGGGGCGGGGGAACCGGTACCATTAACCCCCCTCCGCGAGTCAGGGCAGGGAAGCGGGAGCCCCACGCTGGACTCAGCGGAGTGGGCGGCAACCCGAGTCTCCCAGCCCCATGTGGCGGGGCGATGGACCCCCTCGGGCGGATCCCCCGTCAGTAGGGAGGCAGGGGCGGGTAACGGAACGCGGCGGCCAGAGGGACCCCTGCGAGCAGCAGGACACCCGGCTCTCGACGGGAAGCGGGAATCGCCTCCCGCCGGGGCAGGGACGGGGCTGGTCTCCCCAGTCTGGCGGCGGCGAAAGGGTTCAGTCCCGCTGCGCTCCTGGGGGCGGCGCCCTGCCCGGCCCGGGGGTCCCTCCCCCCTTTACTGCCCGCAAGGAGAGGGAGGGCGCCGGGTCCCGCCGCGGCCCCTCCCCCGGCCCATTGATTTGCACGGAGGGGGCAGCATGCGGCTCTGCAAGGCCCCGGCGCGGCGCGGCCCGTCTCGTCTCCCTCCCCGGTCCGTTACCTAGCTCGGCCCCGCTCGGCGCTGCCGGGTCCCCTCGCCGCAGCCCCCGCCTTAACCCGGCCGCTCCGCCTCCTGATCCAGCCCGTCGGGGAACAATGACGTCCCTCCGCCGGCCTCCTGCATCCGGGGCCCGGCGCCGGCCGGGGAGCGAGTGTGGGGGGGGGCGAGCTCCTCCGGGTCACACAGGGACCAGCACCGCCCCTGCGCCTCCAGCGAGAACCGTTAGGGGGCGTCGCGGCGACCCGGCTCAGGCACTGTCCTCAAAGGGCAGGGTCTGCGAGCGCAAAGGGCTGGGGCTTCAGGGAGCTGCGATTAAGGGAGGGTTACCAAATTACAAAGGCAACATGGAGCCGCAATCACGCCACTAGGGACCGTCGCCAAGCTATGTGGTCAGCATGCCAATCAGCTCTCGGATTAGTTTTACCCCCAAACCTTGCCCAGGGCCAGCTATTTTGTCAGCTCACAGCTGCAAAAAGAGAAAGCTAGAGTTGCCAGTTGCCACTGTCATTTTCTTATTTTATGTTACATAATACATGCCTCTTATTTTGGTACCACATGGTCACAGAGCATAATGGTAATGCCATAAGTCTGCTCCCTATTTCACTTCAGCATAACTCTGCTTTTCCAAAGGAACCCCATTCTATACTTGTTTTCAATGGGGTTTTCTCCAAAATTAAGTGCACTCTAAACACAGCTTTTTTGGTAACTTAGGGACAGATCTGCATCAAAATGACAGATGGAGTGTGGAAGATGAGAGTTAGTTGTTCTGTAAAAGTTTTAAGGACACCATACATTTTAGTATTCTGGGGACATGTCAATGTTAATATAATTTGAAAATGAATTAAAAAAAGGTTTAGGGACAGACATCAGACAGCAACTCAAAAGACTACTGCAGTTGCAAATGTGAAACATTTATGTAACATTTAAGATCTAGTTTAATAAAATATAAGTGCTATTGTCTTTTTGTGAGATTTAGTTTTTACCATTCCTACTGTACTGCTGCCTCTGAAGTTTGACACAGGCAATGAGTATTATGTATTATTTCCTAAATTAATAAAAATCAAGCTATCTAAAAATTACACATAGTATACCCTCTTTGATTATGTAAAATGCTGTACAGAGCTGTAAATAAACATTTTAATTATCAAATTTGCACTATTGTTTGAAGAACTATTTGAAGATGTATCAGTGGGAAACGATTTACAGCGATGATTTTTTTTGCGATTTAAATCCCTTGAGTTAAATCAATCTGTATTAAACTATATTATTTGTGTGTTGCCAAGAGATCTTAATTCTAGTAAATGTATCGAGTTAAAAATAAGATAAAGGAGAAAAACACGTAACTGGTCTCTTTTTTAGTTGAGAAAAACTCAATTCCCAGTTTCCAAAGCCCTGTCATTCATAACTGACATATTTTTGCATTCACATGGATGCGGGAGAGGGAGACTGAGCGGATCCCAGGCGTGTGTGTGTTGGGGGGGAAGAACGGTCAGCCCCCGTGACACACCACACCTGGTTGTACCAGGCCATACGAGACGGGCAGAAGAAAACACGCGGGCTCGACTAGAGGGCGCCATGGCGGGACCCTGTAGAGGGCGCAGCTGGGCAAACTCGGCTTGGAACAGCCTGGAAAGAGCCGGGACTTTCCGCCCCCTTCGCTTTGCTCAGGCAGCCCGCGAGCTGGGAGCAGCGGTTCGCTGAGTCCCGAAGGGCCCGGCCATGTGGAGAGGCGGGAGGGGCGCTGCAGGGGAACGGCGGCCCGAGCTCTGGCCTAGGATCACGGGGCTCAACCTGCCGCCGCCCGCTATCGAGTTCCCCGCAGAGCGGCCGGAGCCGCAGTACGACGGTGAGTCAGGGGAGCCGCCGTCCGCCAGGCCAGCCGGGGCCGGTGTGGAAAGTGCCCGAGAGGAGGGCGCTTGCAGTTGCCCTCTCTCACCCCGGAGGGATATTCGCTGTGGGGCTTAAAGTCCCTCTCCCCCCCCGTAAACGCTGCTGCGGCACATGGAGAGAGCGTTACAACTGTCCCCCCCCCCCGCACTCTAATGGGGCAGAATTGCGCCCCTTCCCCTGAGGGGTTTGTCCCCCATAGCCTAGGGGATGATACGAAAGCCCGTGCGCCCTGTCATTGTCGGGGTGAGGGTGGATCGGGGGAGGGGGAGGAATGATGAACTTGACCGTGCCTGCGGTAGGAAAAGGTGATGCAAGAGCTGTCAATCGTTAATTTCCAGTCCCCGCTTTTTTCTAGCTGTCTGCTCACTTTGAAGGTCGGTATTTCTGAGGGATTCCTGGAGATTGTGTTTTCGAGAGGGTCTCTGACCCTCCTTGTGCCCTTCCTTTGAACACTGCTGACTTGGAGACTCTGCAGCTGTGTCTGCATTGGCAAGATTTTGCGCAAAAGCAGTCACTTCTGTGCAAAATCTTCCTGCCTGTCTACACTGGCCGCGAGTATTTGCGCAAGAACACTGACGTTGTGATGTACAAAATGAGTGCTTCTTCCGCAAATACTCTGACGCTCCCGCTCAGAGATAAGTCCTCTTGCGCAAGTGTTCTTGCGCAAGAGGCAGTGTAGACAAGTAACATCAATTTCTTGCGCAAGAAAGCCCGATGGCTAAAATGGCCATCGGCGCTTTCTTGCACAAGAGAGCATCTACACTGGCACGGATGCAAGGCACATGCCAGTACAGATGCTCTCTTGCGCAAATACTTTTAACAGAAAAACTTCCGTTAAAAGTATTTGCGCAAAATCATGCCAGTGCATGTTTGATGTGAAAGATCGTTATTTCTCATCTCACTTAGGGTTTTTTCCACCAGGTTCCTTTTCTTTCTATTCTACTCTTTGCTTTTGTAAGGTGCTGCTGTCAGGTCTGCATGTTTTTTGTTTCTTTTATTCTCTTGGATCATAACTAAATATATCAAAATAAGCCCTTTTCCGGAAGTAGGAATAAGGGATCTTCAGGAAAAGGGCTTATTTTCCGCAAGATCCCATCTAGACTGGCGATTTTCTCTGGCAAAACCCAGAGCCGGAAAAAAGCGGCAGCCATGTTCATGCAAATGCCGCGGGGGGATATTTAAATCCCCCGCGGCATTTGCAATTCCGAGTGGTCTCATTAGCATCCCTTTTCCGGAAAGGGGTGCCAATGTAGACACAGCCCCTGTGTTTCTGAGCTGCCTTCCAAATGTTTCATTTATCTAGCAGACTTCCCTTCTCTCCCCTCCCCAGGACACTACTGTTTACCTCACTCCTTTTGGAAATGTAATACTTTTTATCTTAAAAGGAGGATTTTTTTAATATTGTAATTAATTATTATATCGTGTCTCTCTTGATAACAGGGCATTTGGCATAAAAGACTGTTCTTGAAAACTCAGTTTTATATGATATACCAAACAAATATTAGGAAACAAAAGCTTTTCAATTACATTAATATATACTGTCAGACTGGCAAAATCTTATAATGATTGTGTTGTCATCACATATGCTGTAGTAAAGTAGTTATATTTATATAATATACATTTATAACGATCTGGTAGGCAGATCTACGCAGTTAGTCTTGCAGAGTGGATGGGTCTTAAATTGAATTCACTGTAATCAATTCCTTTTTAAATAGACTGAGTGTTTCTGTCATTTAAAGTAATGAATCTGCTCTGAAGGTTTTTAAAAAGTCATTTTTTTCTCAGAGAACATTTATTTTCTAAATATTCTGTCTTTTAGTAGCTGCCAGTAGTTCACAAAATGATTGTAGGAATGGACTATGCCATGTTTCTATGCCACTTGTAAAAAAAACATGTTTGTGCTACACCCAACATACTGTCTGTATGCATCTGTACTAGTGTTTCCATGTTTAATGCGACAGAGTGGCAAAGGGCCATACACCGAGAATGTCATTAGAAGTTCGTGAACAGTGCGCTCTGAGATGTTGTCCTGTATAAAGCTGGAATGAACTGTCCAAATTTGTCACACAATTACTATTAGGGGTCAGTCTACACAACAGAAATGTTTGCTGGCGGTAACTACTTTTTATAGTGTTTCAAAAAATCAGTATACAGGCAGTCCCCGGGTTACGTACAAGATAGGGACTGTAGGTTTGTTCTTAAGTTGAATTTGTACGTAAGTCGGGTACCCCAGGTGTCCCCGATTCAGCCGCTGCTGAAACTGACCAGCGGCTGACTACAGGAAGCCGGAGGCAGAGCTGCTTTGCCCCGGGCTTCCTGGAATCAGCCGCTGATCAGTTTCAGCAGCAGCTGAGTTGGGGACACCTGGGGTAGAGCAGCTGGGGTGCTGCCAGGTTGGTCCCTGCAGCGCCGAGGTGCGGCGCTGCGGGGACCAACCCGGCAGCGCCCCAGCTGCTCTGTCCCAGGCGTCCAGATTCAGCCGCTGTTGAAACTGACCAGCAGCAGCTGAATCGGACACTCCTGGGGCAGAACAGCTGGAGTGCTGCTGGGTTGGTCTGGTAGTGCCGACCCTTGGCGCGAGGGGACCAACCCGGCAGCACCCCAGCTGCTCTTGGGGACGCCTGCGGCAGAGCAGCTGGGGTGCTGCTGGATTGGTCCAGTAGCGCTGCACCTCGGTGCTGTGGGACCAACCCGGCAGCCCCCCAGCTGCTCTACTCCAGGCGTCAGTGAGAAAAGCCTGGTCTGCTGGGGGGGGAGGGGCGCACTAGCTGCGCCCCCCCCGCCAGCAGACCAGGAAGACGCGGAGCGGCTTTTCTCACCGCAGAGGACGCGGGCGGCGGGACTGCGGCGCGTCTGGGCGGTCCCGCCGCCTGCATCCTCCGCGGTGAGAAAAGCCCCGTTCGTAGGTAGGGATCCGACATAAGTCGGATCCACGTAACCCGGGGACTGCCTGAATTCTGACCCTGAAGTCTTTTTGTTTTATTTTCAGAGTCTGATGTACCAGCAGAACTTCGAGTTGTGAATGAATCAGAGAAACGTTATTTCAAGTCTACAGTTGCAAACCAGCTACTGCTTGTTTCTCTGCTAGAACATCTTTGCTACTTGTATTCACAAAATCCTGTTCATTCAAGACATTTGTTCCAAAGTTAGTAAGACTACCTTTGGTTTTTACTTTACCTTAAACTTATTTATTGTCATATGTGCCTGACTATAAAAAGGTAAATTTGTTTTCTGTGTTACAAGATCTGTTTGAAAATTATGGACCTGATATCTGAGTGCCACTTGAAAGGTTGAGAGCACCCTCAATTATCATAAATTTAACTGGGAGTTGAGGAGGGCATTCTCTACCTTCCAAAATACGCAGGATCGAGTTGCAGAAAATTACTACTATTCTACTAACAATTCTGTTTCACCAGCCTCCTATGAAGGTAAAATGTAGGGGTATGTCTACACTACCACCCTAGTTCAAACTAGGGTGGTAATGTAGGCAACCGGAGTTGCAAATGAAGCCCAGGATTTGAATTTCCCGGGCTTCATTTGCATATTGCCGGGCGCCGCCATTTTTAAATGTCCGCTAGTGCGGACTCCGTGCCACGCGGCTACACCCCACGGAGTCCACACTAGCGGACATTTAAAAATGGCGGCGCCCGGCAATATGCAAATGAAGCCCGGGAAATTCAAATCCCGGGCTTCATTTGCAACTCCAGTTGCCTACATTACCACCCTAGTTCGAACTAGGGTGGTAGTGTAGTCATACCCTAAGAGAGGTAACCGGTGATATCACTAAGATTACTCTGAACTCGTTCCATAGAGAGACTACAGATCCCAGCCCACAACCTGTCTTCTTGATCTGAGTAGCCTCGCAAATGATATATTCACAAATGTTTTGTATTTTAATTGTTGTCTTTGGGTGGAAACATAGGATAGGAAATTAGTTTGCTGATTATGTCAATGCAACTAAGTATTTTAAAACAAAGTCTGGCAAGTACCACATGATTCAGAAAAAGCACCAGCTCCTGCCTGTCCTGCCCCCTCCCTCTGTGACAGAGGCAGCAGCGCAGTGGAGAGGGGGGCAGCGGCTCCCCCGCCCCTCCCCCATGGCTCCCCAGGAGCCTGTGCTGCAGAGAGCCCCCTCCCAAATATTTTTCTTTTTACATTTCTGACCATATCTAATTCTACTCTTCTAATCTTTGTGTTTTAGCCTTTTGATACAACTCTCTTCCTTTATTTAAAGTGCTTCCTTTATTTTGGTGCAAGATATTTTGATTGAAATTTTCCTTTTTTTGTGCACATAACTTTTGTTTTGAATATTTTCTCTGAATAAACACATATGATTAACACAATTGAGAAATGCCATTTTAAAATGTTTTTCATACACTAGAATGTATAAACTGTTGAAATAAGACTAAATTATATAATTTTTTGTACTTACAAGTGTTGGTTTAGACAAAGCACTGCGATTGTTGATGACGTGTAGATTGCTGTATTCCTCTTCTCTTTATTTGAAAATGTTTAAATCTAACGTATTTTATCACTTCTCTACTATCTATTTTAAGACTAATATACCTAAACCTACACTGCTGTTTCTACTTTCTATCACTTCTTCTACTATCTAAGACTAATATACCTAAACTTACACTGCTTTCTTTACTTTCTATCAAAACAAATAAAAACAAATTTCTATTTCTGCTATCAATTTTGGGATCAATGAGTCAGTACTATATATCACTGTCTCTCTCTATCCTAGGGCAAATAACCACGTCTCCTCTTGGGCAGGAGACATATATACACATAGCCAATACTCTATCACTATGTATACTATGACTTGATCCAGTGTTTGTTGTGTATTGATGATCCAGTACTTGACCCATGACACCTCTTGAGAGGTGGAAAGTCCCCTAATTTCAACCAATAGAGGTGAAGCTTATAAACAAATTGGAGAGGAGGGCCATGATTGGTTGTTACTCCATCACAGTGCACCATTTAATGACCTAGAGTCCTGCCTGAAACTACAGGTTGGA